>NC_064614.1:1070861431-1071486431 GCF_023898315.1 Schistocerca nitens | reverse complement strand
AGTGAGGTGCTGGAAGAAAGGATTTGAAGTGTGGTGGTCAAAAAGAGACAAAAGAGAAAAAATGTCACAATAATAGTGGCTAAAGAACTGGCAATCAAAGTACTTAATGTAGAAAATGTATGTGACAGAGTAGTTAAAGTTAATATAATGATGGAAGGAAATAGCCTCGTTATAATACAGGTTTATTTTCCTCAAATTGGATGCAAGACAGATGAAAAGTAAGAGTTTATCACTACAATGGAGGATACTGTAACATTAACAAGACCATGATTATAGGAAACTTTAGTGCTAGAGTAGAGAATGAAAGAAAAGGATACAAAACAGTCATAGGAAGCCATGTGGACAAACCCAGAAACAATGAAAGGGAGGTATTACCACACACACACATATATGTGAGAAATAAATGGATTATTGATTACAGATGACATAAAAAAGAGTGTGAGTCTTAAGTTAACCAGATAAAGTTGGAATTTACAACAGAAATCTGTAATAGACTATATGATGATAACCTAAGAAGTCATAAGATGCCTGGCTTAACCACTTAAGCATTAATCTCAACAGTGACCACATACTATTGTTAGGGACATGGAAGAAATCCAGAAAGGGTAAATATGGGAGAAAGACAGAAAAAAATCTAATACTCGAAACTGCAAGATAGATGCCCAAGAGATATACAGGGAAAGATTAGGTTACTGCTTCCCAAAGAAGAGAGGGAGGATGTGGAAGAAGAACGGAAGGGGTTTGAATGGGCATTAGTCAAGGCAGCAGACACAAAGAAACTTCATGGTGAAATGAGAGAATTGCATAAGCACTCGAAGAAAAAGAAGAGCACATAGAGAGATAGAAGCTAATTTTAAGGATTTGAAAAGATGTGTCACATATTAGGTAGTGGAAAGAAGTAGAAAGAAAATACTTCAAAAAGTCATCAACAAATAAAGAAAACCCATTGTGCAAGATTTGCCATGCTATTCCAGGATTATTTAGGTATTTTGTTTAAAAAATATATATATTTCAAAGGCCCCTGCCAAGCCTTTATAAAAGCTCTCCCAGTATAGCTTCAATCAGTGTCTATGTGCAAGTCAGCCTGCCTTTCAGAACAGCTGGTTAAATCCAGTACAAGTTGCTAAGTCCTACATGATGCCACTTTTCTAGCATGTCTGCTGAAGAAACTCGCAATTCCACGGCACCATCTAGCCAATAGGGCGCGTGCAAGACGAGTTACATATGTAGTCGCCGGAATGTCCTGTGTCACAGAGAGCAGGTGCTACACTCTCTTGGAATCCAGACATCAGTCAGGGCAGATGATCTCTTGTGGTCCAGCTTTTACATGGGGTTGGACGGTCTCGTGCCCTCTGCCTCTGTTCATCAGGGCTGGCCTGTGACTATATGAACATGAGATACCATTTTTCCCATTCCCTGTGCCACTATTTTAGGCCCAGTTGTTACTCTGGCAGTCAGCCTTCACCTTTACCCTCAGGGCGAGCCCTCATGTATATCAACTGTCAGAATATAATCAAAAGTTTAGTTCTCTCTTTCATTCCAAACCAGCTCTTACCTCCCAATGCTTACACCCATCCTGCTCCCTTTGACACTGCTTGCTGTGTGGGAGGAAATAGTAGTTTTCCAAGTACGGAAGGAACACTTCCAAAACCTATATAAAGGGCAGAATAAGGTAGTCATATGGCATGAATGAGTGGAAGAGCCCAAAGGACAGGTCCAGCTGCCTAATTGGAAAGGTTTTCCCTTATTTCACACCTGCGTGCATCTTTCCTTCATGAAGTATGAGAGTTGTGTGTTATAAGTGCATCTGTTAAGGGTAAGTGACTGTAATGAGTGTGTGTGTATAGTGCAGTGTCGTGTTCACATAGGAGATGATGAGAGAAGGGAAAGGGTAAAACATATTGCTGGCACATAGTCTACTGCTCTCAAAGAGCATCGAGGGGGGGAGGGGGTCACCGAGCTTAATGTCCCCATCTGATGTGTGGAGATCACCATCAACAGTGTTGCGTGCCCTCAGTTTGTGTGACACTGCAGAGAGGTTTGGAATTTAATTTAGGACATGATGCAAAGACTGGTGGTAAAGGACTTCATGCCACCATGGTGTTATCGATCTCAGCACAATGTAGGAGAAATAGAGAGAGGCAAAAGAAATAACACTATTAGAGAGGAAAAGATGTATAAATGACCTGATGAAATAGAAAAAATATACAAATGTTGGACATAAGAGAAAACTGTATTAGTAATGGAAAAACGAGAGAGCTACAGGAATAGATGATGTCACAGTGGAAATAATTGAAAACACAGGACTTGTCAGGATTCAGCAACTATATAGAATACTGAGGATAAATATGGACCTGTGGAAAGATTCCTGCTGTTTGGGCGAATTCAGTTATTCTATCTATTAATAAGAAGGGCAACAAGATGCTCTCTGAGAACTACAGAGGAATAGCATTACCGCACCATTGCATGGATATTTGTGAAAATATAAATTTACAGAAAATCAGAAACAAGATAGGACCAATATAAAGAGGAAAATAACAGCAAGGATTTAGATCTGGAAGATCGACAGTATATAACATGTTACAGCTAAACAGGTAGTAGAAAAGAAACAGGAATTTGGGAAAGACATAATAGTTGCATTCACAGATATAAAAAAAAAAAAAAAAAGGCTTACGACAGTGTTAAAAGGGGAGAGATACGGCAAAGTCGGAATGTTGTCAAAAGGAATAATACTCAAGAGTCAGGAAAAAAAGATTAACAAATGCCTGAATTGTGTGTTAATAGATGTCAAAAAATCAGAATGGCTTAGAACAGATAGAGAAGTTCAACAAGGAGATGTGTTCTTTTCTTACCAGTTCACTTCAATGTAGTCATGCACAACATCATAAAAGGGCTCAAGAGCAGATATCATAGCGTATGAAAATATTATGATGATATGGAAGACAGCAGTGAATCTTGGTAGAACAATAACTAGAATATGAAAGAAGCAGACAACAGAAAGTGACATACAAAATATTTGATCCATTGAACAATATGCAACTGAGGATTATGTTTATAGAATAAAACTCCACTTCAGTTGCCAGTAATTTCTCAATTTATTGTAGGACTGATTTTGAAGCATAAAGCTTCATCTGCTGGTTTCCACCAAAAATTACGGAAACATAAATGTGTGGACCTCGGACGTCACATCCCCATTTCTCATTCTTTTGTAGTATCTGTTTTAGTTCCACACCCCTTTGGCACCTACATCACTACCGCAGTCAGCTGGCTTCTGGGCCGTCTGTGTTAGTCACTTATGTGTTATGCTGTCCAGATGGACACTGTGGTTACTGGTTCTACACTCCCATAATTATTTGTTGGCACCTGAAGATGAAGCTTTATGCTTCAAAACCAGTCATGTAATAAACTAAAATATTACTAGCAACTGAAGCAGATTTTTGTTCTATAAAAAGTGAGGTAATGAGATCAGCAGGGAAAATAAAAATATGAAGTTGTATTGGTAATTATTAGGGAAGTAAAAGCTGTGAAATATCTAAAAATTAAGATAGCAAAGAAAGAAAACATCAAGAAAGAAATTTTGGAGACGGTAGAAAATGTCCAAGTTGTTACTGTGTATCAAGTGTAATTAGGAATTGAAAATTACCTGCCAAAGCAAAGCTCATGATATACACATCATATTATCTACCACTTTTAACCTATGGTTCAGAATATTGAACTTGAAAAAAAGATCTGAGTAGAATGTAATTAAGAGATGTGCATTCTACAAGGAGTCTCAAGAAGATGAGAATGGACAGGATAAGAAATGAAACAATGCAAAACACACTTCAGATCAATCTCCTAAAATAAACTGGAGAGAAAGAAGTGGAAATGATTTGGCCACACTAAAGGAATGGGGAAAAGAAAGACTACCAAAAAGAGCTCTGGAATGGACAAGATCTGGAAGAAGACCAACTGGAAGACCACAAACAAGATGTAGAGACCAGGTGAAAGATGATGAGAATCAACGAGGACTACAATGGGAGGAAATGCTGAATGATAGATTGTGGAATAAAAGAGAAGATCGGAAGAGGCTTTGTGGATGAACTCCATAAGCAGAAATTTTTCAGGTACAACAACAATAACAAATAATAAAACTGATCAGGGAATGTTCTGGATTGGAATATGTAGTATGTACTGTAATACCATTGAAAAAGAAGTGGGCAGAATATGCAGCAATGGGATGGGATGGTATATGGATCCAGGAAATTCTTTGGTAGATCTCAGAAAAGGGTGCCAATGAACTTCTGAAAGTGGATAAATAAGAAAAGTGCAGAAACTAACTGAAGACTACAATGCATGGAGAAGTCCAGAAAAGACTTTTATTCAGCAGTGAATGTCAAATGGCTGGTGGTGAACTATTATTGCAGGTTGTTGTTCAATGGCAGTATGTTCAAAAACTTAAATGATGGAAGCAGTATTGCTGGTGCTGGATGCCACAGTTTCCTGCAACTCCTTTCTTATTTCAAGGCAAAAACATTGCAGTACACCAGTACACTTTTTTCTTTTTTCTTTTTTTTTTTTTTGAAACATGTACATAACTAAATGGAAGTATGACGTGTTTTTACATAAACTGATGCTTTGTGATAGCAATAATTGAAAAAGCCAATTTCTGAGTTACAAAAATATTATTTATTTAGAAGAATTTGTAAATAACACAGGAAGTGTAGTTATACTTGATGACTTGTGAGACCTGAGTTTCTCCTGCCGTATACAATTTTCAAACAACTTATCGGAATTCAGCAAAGTAATATTTACAGTGATCGCCGGTATTTCAGCAGGAGTACACCCCACCATTACCTGGCTGAATTGTTATAAGTTGTTTGAAAACTTGATGTCTTGTTCGCCATGCAAAATATTGCTATCAAGCAAGGCAGTTAGCAGTGATGTGACAGATCCAATTGGGCCAACAGTTGTCTAGTGTAAGTATCCAAAGAAAGAGCAGCAATGAGTGGGAGAAACTGTGCCAAATACTGTCATTAAAAGTACTGTTGCATGCAAAGTGCATTTGGAAAATTGTTGTTGTAATCCCAAAAGTCAGTAAGGTATTTTCTGTAAAAATAAATAAATTTTGTAGTGTATAAAGGGTTTAGTGTCCTGTTGGCACTGAGGTAGTTACAGACGGCACAAACTCAGATAGGGGAAGGATGGGGAAGAATATCAGCTGTTTCCTTTCTAAGAAACCATCCCAGGATTTGCACTAAGGGAAACCATGGAAAACCAAAATCTGGATTACTGACAAGGATTTGAACTACTGTCCTCCCAAATGCAAATCTGTTGTTGTAATTGCAGCACTACCTTGCTTAGTTTCTCTCTCTTAATACACAGCTGAAAACATTTCTTCAGTAACTGTACCAACTCCCATGCTAACAAAAATCATAAGCTATGACACAAATCAGTCTGTCACCACAGCTATAATTCCAGAATAATAGAAAAATATTTAGGAGTTGTGGGAGCAGCAGCTTAGGATGAAATCTGACTGGCACTTTCCCCAATTCTAGGCTCAAACCAAAAATAGTAAATTACTACATTAATTTTTTTCAGTCAAGCAGAATAAGTTCTCCATTTTGGTTTATGTAACTCAACACAGTTCACAGTTCTAACTATGAAATAACAAATAATAGCCTTAAAATTTCAGGAGGCTGGTTCATGTCTGAAAATTTATTATTTTGCAGTCAAACCTTATTCTTCACATGGCAACCCACAATGTTGATGATCCAAAATGCCCCGAATGTGGAAAATCATTTGCCCGTATTGCAAGTTTAAAGGCTCATGTGATGCTGCATGAGAAAGAAGAAAGTCTTTTCTGCACAGAATGTGGAGATGAATTTTCACTGCAGGTATGAAAGACTTATTTCCAGTAGACATATTACATGTTGTTTTCCCACCTTTTTTTCCCCCCACAGTTAATGTCAGCATTGCAAATGGAAAGGAAAAAAGAAATTACAGGTTATTGGAATGTTACAGTACGTGGTATAATTTAGTAATCATAAAGGTACTCTGTCAATTTTACCATACCTTGAATATTTCCTTTGTTTCAATCTAACACTTTTATTGCTTGTAAGTTAGCTTAAGATGACATTTTTAAACAGAATCGTACACTTGTGTTCCCAGCTATGTGCAAATGATGACGTGTCTGTGTTCTGTTAATTGTTGTGCATAAATTTATAACTTGTGGTTATCAGTTACTTTGTGGTTATCAGTTACAGGAAACATTTCTTTTGTCACACTGTAGCAAAGGAACAAATAAATACACCGTAATGTGAACAGTGAATCATCTGCTAAATGTTTCTTGTGTGCAGTGTAAACTCTGGTTCTCCACACTGCCTCTGAGCTAAAAACAAACTATAGATGCAGGCATTCTTAGCAGTCCTACTCATTGTAATTAACTGTTCTTTTGTGTACTGAAAAAAACTGCATTGCCACACAACATTTGGTGACCCCTTGTTTCCTAATCATGTGCTGAAACAATCACATCACATGCCAGAAAAATTTGTAATTCACCGGAACTATAAAATGCATCTATGCAAGTTTTTGCATCAACCACACCATGTAGAGTCACTAGTGAGCAACTGTGTCATGTAATCAATGCCTGCCATGACATCACTGACTTACCAGCAGCAAATGTGATCTGTAGTCCAGTTTCAGTGAAACCCCCACACTTCTGGTCAGATAATACAGTTCTCTGATCCACCCAACTTGAGAGCCAATTTGTCTTGACCCACATCACTATTAATGTGGTTGCTGCACTTAATGAGCAGTTGGTTACAGAAGTAAAAGATATTCTAGTTTCAGTAAAAAAATGTCACTCTATCAGGCATGCACATTATGTGCTTGTTTCGGTCAGAAAATGACTCGAAAAATTGCTCTATACTGAAGAACTCGGTGCTGCCCACCATCTCAGCTACTTTATCATCTTCATACGCTGCCTGGCAACGCAATAAATGATATTCTGTGAAATATTTGGTTATCATTCCTGTCTGTGGATGCACAGAAAATACTCTGTTTGTATTGGTGATCCCAACACTCTTACTCGAGCTACTGGCTGAATAGTTGAGATGTATCCATTGATAGGTCTCACAACTGTCTTCGCCAGATAAAGACTTCTGTGGAAGCACTTCAAGCACAAGTAGATGAACTGTCTAAGCAAGTCTCAGCCCTACAAATATGGTGCTCCATACATGCTCTTCCAGCAGATACAAGCATTCCTCACCATGGAGAATATCTGTTGGTGTCACCAAAAAAAATGGATCTGATGCTCAGCAGTGTCGACCACCCTGTGACAAGGGAATCATCACCAGAAGTCAGTAGCCATGGTGACTGATATCAAACTGGATGGCTGTCAACTGATTATAACAGAGCACTCTATAAGTTGCAATTTCTCATTGACAGAGATGCTGATACCTTAGTGTACACTTCTCTTCCCCTTCAATAATGAAATACCGCTAGCAATCACCTGTATACCGCAAACAGATCTTCCACCAATAATTATGACTACATCGACTTACATCTAAACTTAACTCTTCAACAAGAATCATAAAGGTTCAATGTTGCCGCGTTGCTGTACCCAGTTATTGGAGCAGGCTTCATTTCTTTTTACTATCTCCTCCCAGATCATCAATATTTACACCTGCTTGATTCTACAACATGGTTGTACAGTCATGGGAGCCTCTGCTGTGCCAATCGTCCTGGCATTAAAGTGACTGCAGGTGATTCACCATACAATGACCTGTTTCATCATTTCTCTGACATTACCTACCCATCACTTACTCCAGCAGCGGTAAGATGCTCAGTGGTACTTTACATTGTCAATATACCAGGACTGCCAGTTCATGCATGGCCTCGTCTGTATACAGAACAACTAAAGACTGCAAAGCAAGATTGTCTTTTATGTTAGCACAATAGATCTGTTGCCCTTCAAATGGTAGCTAGGCTGCTCCACTTCACATAGTTCCTAAGCATAACAAGTGGTGTCCATGTGGTGACTATCTACATCTACATACATACTCCGCAATCCACCATACGGTGCATGGCGGAGGGTACCTCGTACCACAACTAGCATCATCTCTCCCTGTTCCACTCCCAAACAGAACGAGGGAAAAATGACTGCCTTAATGCCTCTGTATGAGCCCTAATCTCTCTTATCTTACCTTTGTGGTCTTTCCATGAAATATAAGTTGGCGGCAGTAAAATTCATCAGCTAAACACCAGAACAGTACCTGATTTTGTGCCAAATCTCAAAGACTTTGCTACGGTAAGACTGTTTTCTCCATGATCAACCTCATCCAATGTTTTTTCTCATATAACAATTTCACCAGAAGATATACCCAAAACTGCCGTTTGCACTCCTTTCAGGCTTCATACAAATTTTTGTGAATGGCATTCGGATTGAGCAGTGCAGATGAAACTTTCCAGTGCTTCTTGGATGAATTAACTAAAGATTTGGAGTTTTGTTATGTTTATGTTGGAGACATGATTTTAATGTCATCTAGTGAGACAGAGCATCTAGCACATCTATGGCAACTATTCACTAGAATACAAGAAAATGGTTTAGTAATTAACATGCAGAAATGTGTCTTCGAAGCAATGGAATTAAAATTCTTAGGGTACCTTGTCAATGCACAAGGAATTCTGGCACCTCAAGATAGACTGGAAACCAATACTCAGTTTTCCCATTGCATTACAGTTTGAGAATTATGTCATTTCCGGACTTGACAAACTTCTGTCAACATTTTGTACACAATCAAGCATCATTGGGCAGCATCTCAATTACAGCATATAAATCATCAACTGCAAATGGAGCCTTATTATGACAACTGGCAACCTCTAGCTTTCTTCAGCAAGAAATTATCACCTTCACAAGCAAATTGGTCAATGTATGACCTCAGATTTTACAGAAAAAAGGTGTTTGAAGTCTATTAGGTTTCCGTACCTGACTCGATAAAAATGGAGCCTGTATAGGATCACTTTGTTGTCAGTATGTCTGTCTGTTTGACTATTCAAGACCCTTTTTCTCAGGAAATGGTTGCTGTTCAATTTTAAATTTTTCTACGGTCCCCTGGTGATGTAAAAAAAGTCAACTTTTAAGTCAGTGCAATCAAAAGACACAGCCAGTGATGTCACATGTTTTGGTACTTGCAAACTAAGTTGTTAAAATCTATAGGATACTTCTTTGATATAGAAGCATGAAGTATGTCAAGAAAGGAGGTTTCAGTGTGCAAGTAGAAGAGAAATATCAGAAAATAATATATTTTTTCATTAGTTATCTGACTTTAAAATTGTAATTAAAACATGCTGGTAAGTCTTGGAGCCCATGGGACCGATATCTTGCCATATCAATGTCAATAACAGGGAACATCATGTAGACCCTCAATTCCTGCTGGAATAAACTGTCAAGTACATAGGTTTGTGTGGAAGCCTCGGTGCGCAAGTCCTACTCGCACCTGCCAAGTTTTATTTATTAACGTAATGTTTTAGTTAGTATTATCCTTTTAAACATTAAAGACAGTTGTGAATCTTCAAGCTTTCCTAGCAGATATATCGTAAATAGTCTTCACGGGTTTGTCACCGTATGACGTTATGCATATTCCACAATAACTCCTCAGAGCAATTGTCCGACATCTTCAAGTGGTGTGTGTTTTGTCTACATCTGACAAGACTTAGTCTAATAGTTGATAATTGAAAGAAGTCTTCTGTGAATGTGTATGTCTGATACTCAACACTACATCTATGTGATGATTAGGACTATATCCAAGTTCTTATTATTGATATAGCTTGCTGCATTGACGTGAACAAAGATACTTCTGCTTCGTATGTGACTATTATAATGGGTAATGTAGTAGTTAGTCTTCGCATGTTTGCCACCAGATGACGTTGTGCGAATTCCACAATATTTCCTCGGAGCAATTGACCGACACCTTCAGGTGATTGAACCTTGCTGGTGGCTCGGTTCAACTAACGGTATCAGCATACAGAACACATATGTAGAACACATGCGCGAAGAATGAACAGGCATTGAAATCAGGCATATGCGATGATTTGAAGATTGATGGCGCCATACTCAAATTCCCTCTGCTGAAAATCACAGAGCAGCCCTCCTGTGCGTGTGCTATACGATATGTTTACTGACAATGTGGCCAGACATTACTCACTAAAAAGCCATACTAGACCATTGTTATGATTGATCTGCTATTGAAAAAAATTGATTTTTTCATTGTGATTTAATAGCAGCCAGTGCAGGGTTCCAGACCAGTTGAAATCCCGCATCCCTGTTGATGAGAGTATCAGCTGTATTTATATGTATTGCTTCCTTAATGACACACTCCCAGAAAGATGATGCTGGGGATAAAAGTCCAGCTCTTCATAAATCACGCGATGTCCTGTATTCAGACAGTGTTCTGCAATTGCCAACTTCTCCACTTGACGTAGGCGTTTATGATGCTGGTGTTCATCACAGCATTCTTGTACTGTGCAACATGTCTGGGCTATATATGCGACCCCACATTGACAAGGAATCTTATACACACCGCGTTTCTTCAGGCCAAGATCATCCTTAACCAAACCCAACAGGTTCCTCGTTTTGCAAATGCTCAAAAAACACACTTAATGTCATATCGTCCGAGGACTCTTCAGATTCTTGATGACATGGCACGAATATTTTGGTGTCATGTTGTCAAGAACCTGAAGAGTCCTCAGAAGATATGACATTAAGTCTGTTTTTTGACCATCTGCAAAACTGGTGAACCTGTTGGGTTTGGTTAAGGATGATCATGACCTGAGGAAACATTGTGTGTGCAAGATTCCTTGCAAGTGTGGGGTGGCATGATAGGCCAGAAATATCACACAGTACAAGATCATAGTGATGAACATCAGCGTTATACGTGCCTACCCCCAACCGGTGAAGTCGGCAATTGCAGAACACTTTCTGAATACAGGACATCGCGTGATTTATGAAGAGATGGGAGTTTCATCCGCAGCATCATCTTTCTGGGATTGCGTCATTAAGGAGCAGTACATATCTGAACAGCTGATGATCTCATCAACAGCGATGCGTGATTTCAGATGAGCACAGCCTGGAATCCTGCATTGGTTGCTATTAAATCCCGATGAGACAATAAAGATTTTTGAATAACAGACCCATCAAACATTGGTCTAGTACGGTTTTTTAGTGAGTAACATTTGGTCACACTGTTAGTAAACGTGGGACACGCGCAGGAGGGCTGCTGTGTGATTTTCAACAGAGGGTGTTCTAATATGCACCATCTATCTGCAAATCATTGCGCGCGTGTGATTTCCGTGCCTGCACATATTTCATGCACATGTTCTATATACAGGGGCCTCAGTGTTACAGTACCATCAGTTATACCTAGCCACAAGGGAGGTTCAACCACCCGAAGATGTCGGTCAATTGTCCCGAGGAAATATTGTGGAATTTGCACAAAGTCGGCCGGCGGCAAACCTGTGATGACTATTTACTACATTAAAGGTAGTATATTACCCATTACAATAGTCACATATGAAGCAGAAGTATCTTTGTTGATCTTAACACAGCAAGCTATATCAATAATAAGAAATAGGCTATATTCCTAATCATCACATAGAGGTAGTGTTGACTATCAGACAGGCACGTTGAAAGACGACTTCCTCAAATTATCAGCTATCAGACTAAGTCTTTTGTCAGATGTAGACAAAACACACATGCATACCTCATTCACACACTTGCCCACTGTCATTCTTGGGCGTCTGGAGGTGACAGTGGCAATGTTGTGAGAGCTACACGTGTGTGAATTTGTGAATGCTTTGATCTTAGTAGCAGAAAACAATTTTATAGCTGCTTTGTCGAAGTATTCTTAGAGGGAGATTTATGGCAGCCTTGCTAAAGGGATGCATTAGATAAGAGGTAGGCATAACAAGAAATTATCTATAGAGAATTATAATTGCTTATTAGGAAGTCTAGCTTTCATAATTTATTCTGCTGAAAACAAAACTAAAAGAGTAACTTTAATGACAGTTTTGTATTCCTAGTCCACAGTAACAGCATTTATTTTAATTTATTCTGTTTTATATTTTTCCCTTAATATAAATTTGAGGAACTGTGATTTATATTATAACAAAGGTATTTTGTATTACAGTCACAGTTAGATGCTCACAAAAAGGAGCATGCTGCCGAGTGGTTAAACACCTCGAAGTTGATCAGCTGTCGTCATTGTCATCGTCAGTTTACACGTGCCTCAGCTTTGAAGGAACACATGAGAGATCACTATAAGGTACAAGCAGCTTGTTTATCTTCAACTTTCTTCACATCAGCATTTAAATGCACGAGTATTACATTCACGCAATAATAACAAGGTACCAAATTACAACCTTAGTATTTGAAACATAAAATTGTTATTCTCCTCTGCTTGTTTTTGTATGTTACTTAAAATAAATTGTTCTTGACAGGATGACTGACACAAACATTTCCCATTAGCTCTTCTTGTAGAAATAGTAAACAACCAATCAGTTGCAAAATGGAAGGTTCATTTAACACATCTTTACCATGGTCTCAACATTTGTAAAATCATCAAGATGAGTTTCATTCTACAGTTGCTGTTCCAGCCATGTATAAAATTTCCATTTAGCTTTGTAAAGTATGCTAAACCACAGTCAACAATATTGGGAAAGGGCAGATGGATACTCACGAAAAAGACACTTTGAGGTGCAGATAGGCACAACAGAAACCGTTGCACATTTAGCTAGCGGCCATTGCCTTCTGCAGAAAAGAAAATGCACATACATTCACACAAGCAAGCACACATGAGCGCCATCTCCGGCAGCTCAGACTGAAATCAACACACTTACATAAACTTGTAGAGTGTTACTGAGTCACCCCCAAGTGACGCAGTTGAAGTTGCTTACATGATCAAAATAAAGTGGATTGAATACATAGATGTTTCTCATGGCTGTGTTTTCAGCAGGTGCTTCCAAACATTGCAAAACAACATAAATGCTAGAGTTTGCTGCTTGTGGTGTAGCCTGTGCATATGTCATTTTGGGAATTTAGTCCCGCAGGCTGAATTGAGGTAACATAGCTGGGATTAGTGGAATTGAAGGTGTATCGTGATTTGGTGACAAGATGGGGGAGAGGATGTGAAAAGTATTTTTGGGAAAAGCAAGATGCACCCAGTGTTGTGATATGAATATTATGAGCAAGTGATGTGGCAAGAGAACAGTATCAAGGGAAAACGGAAAAACTTGAAATGAGTGGGGTGGGGATGGGGGGGTTTGAGAGCAAGTGTAGCAAACGTTTACAGAATGCAGATATAACATTTTTGCAAGATCTGGAAATTAGTTAGCATTTAACTGATGATCAGCAGTAGTACCATAGCACCATCAAGAATAGTACAGAATATATAGAGTTATTGTTGATACGTAAATCCTCAGTTGAGTTAATGAGTTTGAGGGTAGGACCACATGTATGCAACTGAATATAAAGCCAGCACCAGCATTAGTTTTGTCAGACACTTTTCGCCTCACTTCATTAATCCATCATCAGTGTGGCCTGAAACACACTGGCATCCAAACTTGAAGCAACAAACTGATACTTCCTCACCCTGTGTCTAATTCACGATATAATCATACAAACTGTCAACAGATGTCATTACGATCGTGTTCTGCATGGAAGATGGTATTCTGATCAACAGACAACCACACCAGCAATGACATCAGGGCACCTATCAAATGGGGTAGTGTTTACAGGGTAGTCCCACATCTACAGTCACAGATGGTGCAGTATGGCACAGAGAAGCCCGTCCGGCTAGCCGTGCAGTCTAACACACTGCTTTCTGAGCAGGAAGGCGTGCCAGTCCCCGGCACGAATCTGCCCGATTGATTAAGTGTCGAGGTCTGGTGTGCCAGCCAGCCTGTGGATAGTTTTTAAGGCAGTTTTCCATCTGCCTTGGCAAATGTGGGCTGATTTTCCTTATTCCACCTCAGTTACACTATGTCAGCGATTGCTGTGCAAACACTGTCTCCACGTATGTGTACACCATAATTACTCTACCATGCAAACACTGGGGTTACACTCGTGTGGAGTGAGACATTCCCTGGGGGGGGGGGGGGGGGGGGGGGTCCACTGGGGGCCGAACCGCACAATAACCCTGGGTTCGGTGTGGGGCAGCGGTCGGGTGAGTGGCCTGCTGTAGCTTGTTGTGGGGTTGTGTACCACTGAGGACTACAGCAGGGATGAAGCCTCTCCGTGATTTCTAGGTCCCCAGTTCAATACGTACATACATACATACATGGCACAGAGAAGACACCTACAGATTCTTTGCTGTGGAGAGCCCTAGGAAGAATGGAAGCAGAAGAGTTGCAAACTGATGTGGTCTGATGGCTTAATGTGAATCATTCTGTTGTTTCTTGGATGAGGCAATGGTTTATAGAGACTGCAACTGTGTCCCCAAGAGCAGGACACAGCCAACCACTTGTGACATCAGAAAGAGTGGATCATTATTTGGCTGTAAAGGAATGACAGTACTGCACTGTAATTGGCATCTGATCTCATGACATCCCTTGCACCTGTTGTATCAAGGCAAATGGTGTACAGAGGGCTTCAGGAGTGTTGCCTTTGTTGTGGGAGACCTGCTGTCTGTTTACCTCTGGTGTGTGTTCACATAATGAACGTCTAAAGTAGAGCCATCAACATGCCACCTGGACGGTCAAATGGTGGTCCAATGTTCTTTTCACAGACGAGTCCCGATTTGGTCTGGGGAGTGATTCTTGATGGATTTGCATCTGCAGGGCATGTGGAACACTGTCTCGGGACCAAAATATTGTGGAAGGAGACCAATATCGGGGAGAATCCGGAACAGTATGGGCAGGGTTTAAGTTGACCACTTGAACACCTCTTCATGAAATTGTATGGGTGAATCAGCAAGATTTGATTGCTGTCAGGTACCGTGAGTAGATCTTGGGATCTCCTGCACAGTTGTAGTGAAGTGCTGGGCCCAGACTTCGCATTGACAGACGATTATGTATGACCTCATAGTGTGGGTGGTTGATGTTATTTTGGAAATAGAAGATATTGCATGTATGGCTTGGCCTGCTCGCTCTCCTGATTTGAGTCCCATAGGACATGTCTGGCATGCATTAAGGTTTCATCGCGTCAGCATCCACCAACCATTCTTCAAGACTTGTGAGTAGCTCTGCAAGAAAAATGGGCATTATCGCCTCAACATGAGATTGATGACATCATTCACAGCATGTCCCTTTGTTGTCAGGTGTGTATTGGTGCCAGAGGTGGTCACACCCCTTATTGAGCACAGTAACCAGTTGTCAGAATGTGTTTGCAAGTCTGGTAAGGCGGAAAAAAATGAACATTTTTGTCTACCGTTATGTATGTTGCAGTTGATTACTTTCTGTATTCTTTACATTGTTTCTACTTTACTGTCACTTGTTTATACCAATATTGTGGCAAAAAAACCAACCTTGCAAAATTTCCATTTGTTGCTTTAATTTTGGACTCCATTGTGCATACACATTTTCAATTGTATGCAGCACATTTAACTTACATATTGGAAAGAGACAGACTTTGAGGAGGATCCATAATGGTGTGGGCAGGGATTATGTTGACCACTCAAACACATCTTCATGAAATTGTACGGGTGAATCAGCAAGATTTGACTGCTGTCAGGTACCATGAGGAGATCTTGGGATCTCCTGTGCAGCAGAATAATTAAGTTCAGAGTGCTGCATACAAATGAAAATGTGTGTGTATTTCAGGATGCTGGTGATTCTTTAATAGAATGTGGCAAAGACATCTGGCAAAATAAATCCTAAGTTCCTACTGTGAGACATTTGGGTAAGAGAAAATAATGTTACTTAACTCCATATAGGTTTTCTGTCTCATTACTGCACCTGGCACTTGAGTCAACCAGTGTATATTGCTTGTAAATAGAAAATTATGTAGTCACATATTAATAGAGGGTATTTTTTATGCAGCCAATTGTTTTCCTGGCAAAACTCTACCTTGTATTCCAGATCATATTAGCGTATGATCTTAGGCTTGTTATGTAGTCTTTTGTAACAACAATAAAAGGAAAATGATAGACTGCTACTCTCCTGTAAAGATGTTCAGTTTTAGAAAGGCACAATGAGAAGACTATTACACATTTAGCATCTGACCAGGGCCTTATTCAGAAAAGGGAAAACGCAAACGCACGCGCGCGCACACACACACACACACACACACACACACACACACACACACACACACACACCTACACCTCCAGCAGCTCAGACCTCTATACAATTTTTACTTGGAATTAAAGCAGTAATCTGGAGGGGACAGGGAAGGGGAAGGGATAGCAGGGTACCGGTTGGGGAATAGAAGAGCACTGTCTGGCAGATTGAGCAGGATCTAGATACGAGACATGACAAGACTACCACCAGGTGCAGTGACAGAGTCTGCGGGGCAAGCAGTAGGGGAGGGCTGGGTGTGAGAGGGGGGGGGAATGGAGAGCGGAAAAGGAGAGGAGCTAGGAAGGGAAAAGACGAGCAGCTGTGTTCGCGACGAGCAGCTGTGTTCGCAGACGGTGGCACAAAATGAGGGTGAGGGGACAGGGGCCAGAAACTGTTGGATGGAGGGTATGGGGATGGTAGGTTACCATAGGTTGATAATTTCAGGAGCAGAGGATGTGTTGTAAGGATAACTCCCATCTGTGCAGTTCAGGAAAGCTGGTGGTGGAGGGAAGGATACAGATGGTCCGGATTCAGTGGCTACTTCTGTTACCTTTTTTTAATCAGGGTGCATACACATCGGGAAATCCGGGAAAAACCTGGGGATTTTCTAGAAATCTGGAAATTTTTCATTGTTTCAGTTTTCAGTTAAATTTTTGTAATTTTGACTAGTAAGAGCTGTTGCTTGATACTCTAACAAAGAATTTTACTTTAGCCTGCTAATGCAGAATAATATTGCAGCAATAAAACGTAAACCAGAGAATAACACCGAAATAAAACCTTAGTTACAAAAGAATATGCGCCTTTTATGACAACAAAACACAGTGCGCATACAAGTGTTGCTGACAGCAAAATGTGTCAAAGACTTTAGGACAAAGACTATGCAATACTTTGTAACACCAAACTGCTTTCTATGACTGTGGCATCACAACTGTTCATATTTCTGATAGGTCACAAGAAAATATTGTGAATGGTGGTTTCAGAAGCATTACTTTCAAAGTACTCAGGATCAGTTGTGTTACGTCTGAGAATGTGCAATGAAGTTCTTAAATCATGGAGTATTTGAATCAAATTTAAAACTTCACACTTTGAGGACAAGCTACTTCGAAAAATTTCAGGCTCAGAACAACCACCATTTATGCCATTATTTAAAATATGTGTTTAGTATATCTGAAAAAGGTAACACATGCTTTAAAAAGACCAAGCTTCAAGGTTAGTTTTTCGTATTTATTTTAGTCCTTTCATAGATTACAAATTATGCAACAGTGATGGCAAAGAGTTTAATTACCCTTAATAAAAAGTGCAGGGAGAGCTCGTGAACAATTTCACGTGTAATAACTGCTTTTCCCGTGGAAAAGTTAAAGTGCTCGACAGAATGTTTATTCAGCTAGGTAACCCATAAAATGTTCAGTGCACAGCAGTAAAGCTTATAATCGTGCTTGTCAGAAACATTCAGCTGCTGCAATTTAAGTTGTGCTCTTAGGATTCTGCCTAACCACACTGTCAAAAAAAAAAAAAAAAAATTAACAATCATTATAATATGTGAAAGCTTAGTTTTTCTTTCAGTTATACTGTATATATATTAACTTAAACCATTAATTTTTCCTATTAATGTGTTTGTGCTACTGAACTGTGATGTCGCTATTGGCTGACTGCATCAAATGTCCCATACTCTGAATATCTTTCGTCATTGACTGGCGAGATCTCATTAAGTGAACTATGACTAGCTGACAAAGCACATCAGAGTCTCTATTTCAGTGTTTTAGAAGCACTGGAATTTGTATTTATTCCTTCAGAATATTGACAATATGCAGTGTACATGTTGCCACGCATTGAAGATCTTTCCAAAGCATGTTACTTTTTGCTGTCTGTGTGTACATGCTGTTTATGTTTGTCTAATGTCTTCATTTTTCAATACACAGCATATTCTGTTCAATCAATCTTCCAAGTCCATTGCTGTCTCTGATAGAATTACAATATCGTCACCAAACCACAAATATTTTGTTACTTATTGTTGTCCTTCAACCCTTATAAATGTAATCTGAGCTCTGTACAGTTTGTAGATAGCTAACCACTTCTGCATTTTGTACCTGCTACCTTCAGAGTTTCAAATATTATATTGCAGTTAGCATAGTCAGTTGCTGTTTCTAAATCTACAGATGACGTGAACATAGATGATTCTGTTCAACAGCATTCCTGGGTGTTTTCACCTTATGGCACATTGCAGTTTCTGCAAAATGCCTTCATCATGCTGTGCATTGATTGCAGTTCCACACTTGAGGAATTCACAAGTGGAGGGTCCATTGCACAAGAACACCTGCCCCTACTCTGCTGATCGGATGGAGGCTGCACTTAAGCAATTTGATTGGGAAAGCATGTATGATCCTCCGTACAGTCAGTCTTTCACTGTGTGATTTTCACATGTTTGGTGACCAGAAGAAAGACATGCGCAGACATCAATTTCAGTGGCATGAGGAAGTGCAAGATTGGGTGGAGCTATGGATCCGTCAGTGGCCGACTGATTCTACAAAACCGGAATTTATCGTCTCATCTCCCCATGGACAAATGTCTTAACATATGTGATTACTTTTGAACAGCACAATTCTATGGTCCAATTTTGTGTGTGTGTGTGTGGGGGGGGGGGGGGGGGGGATAGACTGCTCCCTATTTATTGAGGCAGTGCAACTCACAATGTGCGCATACCCAGACCATATTCATCCAGTATGTGAGAATGAAAGCACTTAGTGACTTGCGACAAATTTTACACACAATTCCAAACTTTTACAGAAATGTTTCTTGCTGACACACTGTACAAAATGATGAAACGAATAAAGTTTATCATTTACTATATTTTCACTGTTCACGCAGTAAAACTGTTACATCAGCATGGTGTTTAAATTTATTGCTTCATTATTAGTTAGTATACTCGCAACACATTTTACAGACAGTACCAACATGTACCACTGTACCATTGAATGAACGTACAAAATTTTGTCACGGTTCAATACGTAGTTCAGGGATACGACACCATAAAAATTGAAATGTGTAAAAAACTAGCTCAAACTTAAAACAGACAATACTCGATAATGAGAGCAATTAGTGACTTCAGACAAACTTTAAATCTAATTTCATACCCTTGTATTCTTTTTCTCACTTACACGCTTAGAAGAAAAGACTTCAAGAATGGTTTCAAACTGATCGAGAACAGGAGAACACAGTGAATGACAAAAACCAAAGCTGAACGAAAAGCAGTGGAGCTAGAAACAGTGACACACTGAAAAAAATACGGACAGAAAAAGATCGAGGCAGAAATGAAACCAACCTGAAGAGATTGGTGAATGACCATTACTTAGAAGTTATTCCTCGTCTCTTCCATTCAGTTTAGTGAACTGTTCCTTTGCACTTGTTCCTCCATAAATGACCCATCTCTAATTCCATCAGAATTATCAAGATCCCGGGAAGAGATAGCCATGACAAAACTATTACTTTTCTGAAGGAGGGCACGGCTGGATGCTAAATGTGTAATAGCCTTCCTGTTGTGTGTTTCTGAATTCAGTATGTCATCTTTATGGTGAGTAGCAGTCTTATCATTTTCCTTATATTGTTGTTACAAAAGACTATATAATAAGGCGTAAGGTCAGATGCTAACATGATCTGGAATGTAGGGTAGAGTTTGGCCAGAAAAACAATCGTGTGCATAAAAGGTGATGATGATGAAGTCCCATATTCCGAGGAACTTCGGGAACAATGCGGGAGAGCCGCACCGCCAACTAGGCAAGGTCCTAGCGGAGGTGGTTTGCCATTGCCTTCCTCCGACTGTAATGGGGATGAATGATGATGATGATGATGATGAAGACAATACAACAGCTCCCAGTCATCTCGAGGCACGGAAAATCCCTGACCCCGCCGGAAATCGAACCCAGGACCCCGTGCGCGGTAAGCGAGAACGCTACCGCAAGACCACGAGCTGCATAAAAGGTACTCTCTCTTAATTCATTTTTTGCTACCTACAAGCAATATACATTGATAGGCCCAACAGCCAGGTGTGGTATTGAGACATAGACCGATCGTGGGATAGGTTACAGTATTTCCTCATACCCAAATGCCTAACAGTAGGAACATAGGCTTTATTTTACCAAATGTGTTTTGCCACAATTTATTAAGGAATCACCAGCAGCCTGAAATACTTACTCAGTGAAACCCTGCTTTTACACTTTTTCAAGGGTCTCAAAAAAAATAAAAAATAGTGTAAAATGTGGGAAAACGTAAACTGTGGGAAATAACATTTTACGCTGTAAAAGTTACATACAGGATACCCCCTTGCACTATATATATATATATATATATATATATATATATATATAAAGAAAGATGATGAGACTTACCAAACAAAAGCGCTGGCAGGTCGATAGACACACAAACAAACACAAATATACACACAAAATTCAAGCTTTCGCAACAAACTGTTGCCTCATCAGGAAAGAGGGAAGGAGAGGGAAAGACGAAAGGATGTGGGTTTTAAGGGAGAGGGTAAGGAGTCGTTCCAATCCCGGGAGCGGAAAGACTTACCTTAGGGGGAAAAAAGGACAGGTATACACTCGCACACACACACATATCCATCCACACATACAGACACAAGCAGACATAAATATGTCTGCTTGTGTCTGTATGTGTGGATGGATATGTGTGTGTGTGCGAGTGTATACCTGTCCTTTTTTCCCCCTAAGGTAAGTCTTTCCGCTCCCGGGATTGGAACGACTCCTTACCCTCTCCCTTAAAACCCACATCCTTTCGTCTTTCCCTCTCCTTCCCTCTTTCCTGATGAGGCAACAGTTTGTTGCGAAAGCTTGAATTTTGTGTGTATATTTGTGTTTGTTTGTGTGTCTATCGACCTGCCAGCGCTTTTGTTTGGTAAGTCTCATCATCTTTCTTTTTAGATATATTTTTTTTCCACGTGGAATGTTTCCCTCTGTTATATATATATATATATATATATATATATATATATATATATATATATATATATATATATATATATATATATATATATGTGGCATCAAAAGACTTGTCAGGGACTTGATCATTATCTAATGAAGGTTATTTATGTAATAAAAACCACTGTTTTAATTGAAACTGATAACTGTCTGGTGTCTGGGAAGTAGGAACATTTGACTGAACATCTTAAGTCATAATCGATGTGTTTGAAAGCCTGCAGCTGTCATTCATTATTTAAATAATGAAATTCTGTGCTAGTTACGTATTTTTTCATGCTTAGCATCATGCGTTTCGAGAATTTTTTCTCGTTGTCAAGTGTAAATATGTATTTTGTGTGGTTGGTTGGTTGGTTGGTTGGTTTGGGGGAAGAGACCAAACAGCGAGGTCATCGGTCTCATCGGATTATGGAAGGACGGAGAAGGAAGTCGGCCATGCCCTTTCAAAGGAACCATCCTGGCATTTGCCTGGAGTGATTTAGGGAAATCACGGAAAACCTAAATGAGGATGGCCGGACGCGGGATTGAACCGTCGTCCTCCCGAATGCGAGTCAGTGTGCTAGCCACTGCGCCACCTCGCTCGGCTTTTGTGTGGTATTTGAATGTGTGTTATTCAGCAACTCTTCCACTTTAGTCATCTTTTTGAGGTTATCAGGTACCGCGCCTTTTCAGTTATGTATAAAATCTCACACACACAGCGCAAAAATCACTCAAGTTGTTTGTGTAACATAACAAAAAATACATACGTAAATACTGCACTCAACAACCAAATAAATTCTCAAAACACACTTTGCCCAGCATGAATAAAATACATAACTGGCGCTATGTTTAAACTAAAAATATTTGAGCAACACAAAGTGAATGGCGGTGTCAACTAGAGCTCAAAGTGGCCATACGCCAAAACACGCTAACTATGGCTCGACGAAAATGTCACAATGATCACAACAATAACAAAATTGCATTTGCGCAGTAGAGACAGTTGGGAAATGGTTGTGATTGGTCATGATATCTTCATTAGAATGAACCTATATAGTTACTCCCATCAGCCACCATGCCAAGTAGAGCTTGAGCGGGAGACACGGCACGAAAAACTTAACCACATAATATTTGTAAACACTACTGGACAGTCAACATCATGCCAGTGTCATTTTTTCTCCACAAACATTTTTTCATAATGCGTTAACTGCGGGAAAATTTATAAATATGTTGATGCAAAATCAGGTGCAAATTAACATTTTGGGCATAGGAAATTGGACGGGACTGATAAAAAATGTCATAAACAGCATGAAAATGTCAATTCCAGGAACGTAAAAGTGGGGTTGTACTGCATTGTTGTTACAAAAGACTATATAATAAGGCATAAGGTCAGATGCTAACATGATCTGGAATGTAGCGTAGAGTTTGGCCAGAAAAACAATTGGTTGCCTAAAAGATACTCTCCCTTAATTCATTATTTGCTACCTACAAGCAATATACATTGGTTGTCCCAACTGCCAGATGCGGTATTGAAACATAGACCTACCTGGAGATCGTCCGCAGCTCGTGGTCGTTCAGTAGCGTTCTCGCTTCCAGCGCCCGGGTTCCCGGGTTCGATTCCCGGCGGGGTCAGGGATTTTCTCTGCCTCGTGATGACTGGGTGTTGTGTGACGTCCTTAGGTTAGTTAGCTTTAAGTAATTCTAAGTTCTAGGGGACTGATGACCATAGATGTTAAGTCCCATAGTGCTCAGAGCCATTTTTTGAACCTACCTGGAGATAGGTTATATTATTTCCTCATATCCAAATGCCTCACAGTAGGAACATAATCATTATTTTGCCAAAAGTGTTGTGCCACATTTTTTTAAGGAATTACCAGCAGCCTGAAATACATACAAATTTTCATTTGTATGTAGCATTCTGAACTTAGAATATTCTACTATTCAACATGTAAGTTAAAAGTGCCGCATATAATGGGAAAATATATATGTATATCAGGCCGCCGATGACACATTAGTAAAGTGAGGCAAAATGTGTCTGACAAAACAAATATTGGCTTTATTCAGTTGCATACAAATGGTCCTAACCTTAGACTCATTAATACAATATTTAACAGCAACTGAGGCTTCACGTATCAACAACAATAACGATATGTATTCTGTACTGTTCCTGATGGCACTGCTCCTGACAGTCAGCTAAATGCAAACTGATTTCCAGACCTTGCAAAAAGTGGTAATTTTATTAAATTTATTTGGTATAATTACAACTTCGTTAATGTTTGCTGCGCTTGCACTTGCTACACCACCTTCCCCCATAAATTTCTCCTTACCCCATTTTCCTTGTTACTGTTCTCATATCAGACACAGTGTGGTTGTGGATCTGTCAACGATCAACCACATTCTACAAAAAAGAAATTGACTGTCTCATCTCCCAGTGGGATAAATGTCTTAAAGCATGTGGTGATTACTTTCAAATGTAACTATTCCATGGCCTCATTGTGGTAGGTGTTCAGTTTTCATTTGACTGCCCCTCATATATACAAAATTTCTTAGACTAATACTTGTCTTACTGTGAGACTCTTAATTGTACATTGTGACAGCATTTAAAACTTTTAAATGCGGTCAATAATTAAGTGAAATATTGAAAATCAAATTTTTGCTGTCCCCGATATAGCCAAGATATTAAAATTAATGCAAGTTCTCATTTCACTGGAAGATTTCGCCCCCCCCCCCCCCTGCCCACCCCTCCACATAACTGGAAAAAAAAGAAGGAAAGAAAGAAAAGAGGGCTGGGCTGATGTGTGTTTATATTTCCACTTTTGCATTTACAAATAATGTTCATCAAAGGTAACATTTAAGAGTGTGAGTGTGTGTGTGTGTCTAAGTTGTTAAAAAATAAACCTTTAAAGCGAAATTAAATGAATTTGTGTAAAGAATTCTCTGTACCACTTTTACTTCTAAGGTTTTGGGGCACAGCTAGTAACCTTGCTTAGGGATCAAAGGGCAGCTGGACTACCTGGAGTCCATTCTAATCTGTTTTGTATGCTCAGATCACAATCTTTTAAAATGCTGCCCTTAATTTGTGAGAGGAGAGAAACATTTTAATTACCACTGTTGCTGAATCTGAATAAAATGTACAGTTTTTAGTTCTATCTATAATTGGACAATGGTAATCGTGAATGCTCAGTCATACCATCGGGACAATTTAATAGTTTGGGCCTCCACCATTCACAACTACGAAGAGGAGTGAAAACTAGAAAATTTCAAGTACAGTTAATAAAAGTTCACATAATAACTTAGCTGCTGCTTATGATGAGATACTCAACTTTGATATGCTTGGGTGTTGTTGCTTCAGAAAGTTCCGAATTTGTCGTTGCTGATGTACTAATTTTTTAATAAAAAACAGTGTATATCACTTTCCTTGTTTTGTATTATAACTGAATAGTATATACATTGATGGTAGATACATGTTGTCGGCTGACAGCCTTCGAAAGAGTCTCTCACAAACAGCTTCCAAAAGGCAATTATGCAGACTCACTGACTCTCGCAACTGTCCCTTACTTCAACTACTACATCCTTACTGACTCTGACTGACTGCCTGCGTGGCTCATGCACTACATCCTTTTGTATGAAACAAAACAATTGAATACATTGTTAAATGTAAGATTTACAAAACAACAATTAAGTCATTCAATGATGTTTGTTACTTACATCAAAAAATGGGCCACATATTGGCCTGCATGTTCTGATATGCAATTTGGAAGAGTTTACTTAATTTCATATACAATTTCAATGAGTTTTACAGTACAACAATTTAAATTATATTTTAGTTAATTGTGAACAAATTACTTTGACTAAGATATTGTTATTGGTCTCTAGGGTAGCCCTCAAGTAGACATATCATTTTAAGTAATCATTATGAATAAATACCATAGTTTTTCAGAAACAGTGAAGAAGTAAGTTTCCAATAATTTGTGGTGTAACATGACTGCACAGTTCATATCACAAAATTTCAAAGTTGAATTATTAATGAATGGCTTACTCCCCTTATTTGCAAATATAAATCGGAAAACACGTTAATGTGAAATTTAGTCTGAATGGTAAATTCCTTTATACACATTTTTAATGGGCATTTTACTACTGGAACTGGGTATCGACATAACAGTATAAAGTCCAGAAAGTTAAAAATTCGAACTAAAATGACCTTTTCAGAGAACGTTGACATGAAGAAGGAATTTAAGATTGGAAAGGGAAGGTACATTTCAATTTTACGATAGTGTAATTTGTTTCTAAAACTCAGCTGAGACATTCACAAATATTGTATTACATGATGCGATAAGTTTGAATTTTGAAAGTTTTTGAGCCCGGTTCAAACAGTCATCAAACATTTGATACCAATTTAGTTTGACACACATACAGTACTCTTGTAATGAGAGGACCTTATAGACTGGCCCTCTTCTATATTCTTTCTATGTACAGGTTTTGAAGGTGAGTGCCTGGACATCAGTTTCCTAAAGCAGTATGATGCAGTTATCTATAAACTTAATAAATTTTTCTTGAATATTGGGCAATTTATGAGCTCTCTTGCATACAATACAGTTCCAGGTTACCAATGTAGTCGTCGGTACCTATATGTGTAGCGCCAACATTTTGTAACCATAAAGTCGCTGGTTTGAGTCTCGCTGTTAGCAACTTTTTTCAATCTTATATGTATTATATGTATTAACAAATCAAAGTATTAATTAATGAATACTGAATTACTTTTTTGTACTAAATATTGTCTCTATATTTTTAATTGCTGGTCATATGGAAATAAATTAAAATTTGATACCAACATAACAGTATTATGTAACTAAGTGAAGAAAAGTTTGCCTTCTGCAGGGGGAATCTCATCTCTACTTCAGCATCCTTGTTTTGATTTAAGTCTTTCAGTACTCTGTCAAATTCTTCACAAAGTACCATATCTCCCATTTCATCTTCACCTATGTCCTCTTCCATTTCCAAAATATTGTCCTCAAGTACATCGCTCTTGTATAAACCGTCTGTATACTCCTTCCACCTTTCTGCTTTCCCTTCTTTGCTTAGAACTGGTTTTCCATCTGAGCTCTTGATATTCATACAAGTGGTTCTCTTTTCTCCAAAGGTGTTTTTAATTTTCCTGTAGCCAGTATCTATCTTACACCTATTGATATATGCCTCTACATCCTTACATTTGCCCTGTAGCCATCCCTGCTTGGCATTTTGTACTCCCTGTCGATGTAATTTTTGAGATGTTTGTATTCCTTTTTGCCTGCTTCATTTACTGCATTTTTATATTTTCTCCTTTCATCAATTAAATTCAGTATCTCTTCTGTTACCCAAGGATTTCTACTAGCGCTCATCTGTTTACCTACTTGATCCTCTGCTGCCTTCCCTATGTCATCTCTCAAATCTACCCATTCTCCTTCTACTGTTCTTCTTTCCCCTGTTCATGTCAATCATTCCCTAATGCTCTCTCTGAAACACTCTACAGCCTCTGGTTCTTTCAGTTTATTCAGGTTCCATCTTTTTAAATTCCCACCTTTATGCAGTTTCTTCAGTTTTAATCTACAGTTCATAACCAATAGATTGTGGTCAGAATCCACATCCGCCCTTGGAAATGTCTTAAAATTTAAAACCTGGTTCCTAAATCTGTCTTACCATTTTATAATCTATCTGAAACCTTCCAGTGTCTCCAGACCTCTTCCACATATACAACCTTATTTCAGGATTCTTAAACTAAGTGTTAGCTATGATTAAGTTATGCTCCATGCAAAATTCTACCAGGCGACTTCCTCTTTCATTCCTTACCCCCATTCCATATTCACCTAATACTTTTCCATCTCTTCTTTTTCCTACTATCGAATTCCAGTCCCCCGTGAGTATTAAATTTTAGTTTCCCTTTACTATCTGAATAATTTCTTGTATCTCATCATACATTCTTTCACTCCCTTCATCTGCAAAGCTTTGTTGGCACATAAACTTGTACAATTGTAGTGGTTGCCAATTTTGGTTATGATACTGTACTTACTATGTCGTTGTTAGTAGCTTTCTCACTTTTGTATTCACTTATTTATAATTAAAACTACTCATGCACTCTTGTTGAATTTTGTATTTATAGCTCTGTGACTCTGACCACATTTCTGTTGAAATTAATTTCTGTGTTTCATTATCCAAAAGGAAATGGCAAAAAAGTGCACACGTCCCCAAATATGATAGTCTACCTTATTTTACACTTTTCCTTAAGAAAAATAGCCTCCAAAATTCAGGTGTTTCTTATACTCAAAATTAATATAAAAATGTCCAGTGTTTGATTTAAAATTCCCACAAATCTTAAAAATGGCCGTATATTCGATGCCATAGGAAATCTCTCTGTCTAGCAGCGTTGGATTCTGCTGGCAGCAGCAGTGCACCGATCCGATGAACATGAATTGCGAGGATTCACAAGCTTGCTAACACTCTCCTCCTCCCGGCCCGCCATCACAAACCCAGATTACTGTCTAGTCTATGATGCGCATTGCAGTCTACAGTGCCAATGAATCTGAATCAAAAGTGATTTGTGTTATCGGTAACAGTACAATGTTTTTGTTAGTAGCTAGTTTCGAAATTGGGGGGGGGGGGGGGAAGAAAAGTATTGATATGATGTGTTCTATAAATTGAAAGTAATAGCACATTCGGAACAACAGGGAAACAGGGCAGCTGAGTGGCATTTCGGCCCTCCACCAACAGAAAATAACCATTCGCGTTTGGCGGGCTAGTAAAGAACAACTGAAAAAAAGATGAGGAATACTGTGCAAATAATGGACTGAGTGCAAAGTGGCCAAAACTAGATGATGACATATTGAAATGGATTCAAGGAGACCATCAAAATGGCATTGGAATTAATATAAAAATGATTCAAATACATGCTTGTAAGCTAGTGCTACAGTGGAACTTAACAGATTTTAAGGGGGAATTTGTTTGCGCTATGAAGTGTCATGGACTTAACGTGTGAACCAAAACCAAAATATTTCAGAAAATGCCACAACAGAATGACGAGAAAATACTATCCTTTTATCACTTTATTATTCAACATTGAAAGCCAAATAACAAATATGGATGAAACTCCACTTACATTTGATGTGGCAAGTAACATAACTGTTGACAGGAATGGTGCCAAACCTGTGACTATACAGACAATTGGACATGAAAAAATGTGCTACACTGTTGTCCTCTCATGTTGTGCTGATGGTATTAAACTTGATCCAATGATTATTTTCAAGCACAAAACAATGCCAAAGCTTTTTGAAATACTGCCAGGTGTTGTTCATGTACATGACAAGTGTTGGATGGACACTACTGGTATGAAATTAGGGATTAACAGAGTATGGGAGTGAAGGAAAGTTACTTTATTGAAGAAGATTTCTCTTCTCATGGTAAATCAGTTTAGTAGTCATTTGAAAAATTCCGTGAAAAAGAAATTGAGACAGGAAAATACAGAGCTTAGTGTTATTCCAGAAGGACTTACTTCACAATTGCAACATGCTGATGTCTCGATAAATAAAGCAGTTAAAGTGTATATGAGAGAGGAATGGAAAAAATGGATGATGGATGAAACTCAAAATGAATTCACACTGGAGGGAGCTTTAAAACAACTTAAAATGAAACAAGTGTGTCAGTGGATAAAAGTCATGGTCGAGGGTGAGAGAAGATATTACTAGTAAATCTTTCAAGAAGTGCGGCATAAGTACAAGGGTGAGTCAAATGAAACCCTTAAATATTTTTTAAAATATTATTTATTGTGCAGAAGTGGTACAAAGCTGTATCTCTTTTCAACATAATCTCCCCCACGATCAATGCAAGTCCTCCAGTTCTTACAAAGTGAATAAATTCCCTTAGAAAAAAATTCTTTTGGTTATCCGCACAACAGTGTGGCATACCTCTTCATTAGAATGGAACTTCTTTCCTCCCATTGCGTCTTTGAGTGGTCCAAACATATGGCAATCACTTGAGACAAGGTCTGGTGGACGAATAAGACACTCAGAATGCAGGTCTATGATTGTTGCAACTGTTGTACGGGCAGTGTGGGGCCTTACATTGTCATGTTGCAAAAGGACACCTGCTGACAGCAATCCATGTCGCTTTGATTTGATTGCAGGCCACAGATGATTTTTTAGGAGATCTGTGTATGATGCACTGGTGACAGTGGTCCCTCTAGGCATGTAATGCCCCAAAATGATGCCTTTTTTGTCCCAAAAGAGAGTCAGCATAACCTTCCCTGTTGATGGTTCTGTTCGAAACTTCTTTGGTTTTGGTGATGAGGAATGGCACCATCCTTGCTTGCCCTCTTCGTTTCCAGTTGGTGGGAGTGAACCCAGGTTTCGTCTCCAGTAACGATTCTTGCAAGGAAGCCATCACCTTCTCATTCAAAGCTCCGAAGAAGCTCTTCACAAGCATCAACAAGTCGTTCTCTCATTTCAGGAGTCAGCTGCCGTGGCACCCATCTTGCAGACACTTAATGAAACTGTAGCACATCATGCACAATGTGGTGTACTGACCCATGACTAATCTGTAAACATGCTGCAATGTCATTCAGTGTCACTCAGCGGTTTTCCTTCACTGTCTTCAACTGCTGCAGTGTTCTGTGGTGTCACAACTCGTGCCTGACCTGGACGAGGAGCATCTTCCACTGAAGTCACACCATTTGCGTACTTCCTACTCCATTCGTAGACTTGGTGCAGTGACAAACATGCATCACTGTACTGAACCTTCATTCGTCGATGAGTTTCAATAGGTTTCACACCTTCACTACGCAAAAACCGAATATGGAGCTGTTTTTCTCTGGTGCAAGTCGCAAGTGGGGCAGCCATCTTTATACTAATACTGTGACGGTATGTGTGCATCTGCACTATGCTGCCACCTACAGGCCATACTGCATGCTGTTTGTAGCACGGTTACCAACTTACAGGGTAACGGCACGAAATTTCGATTTGTTATTACAAATTTAAGATTTTCATTTGACTCACCCTCGTAATACTCTCAATGGAAGTGAGGACTATCTCATGTGCGAAGGGCGGAATAGTTTTTGAAGTTCAGTTCAGTTTTATAAGCTATCAGTTTTTTTGTGGCTTTGCAGTCTAATAATAAAAATGGTAGAAATATTTATTTATTTATTTATTTATTTTAAATTGCTTAAAAATCAAGGTGTGTATTATAGTCTGAGGCATCTTATAGTCTGTAAAATTGCAGGTCTGAGAGTAAGTGGGTAAAGTGTAAGAAATAAAAGCAGTAAAAGTTCCTCTGCAAATGACCAACCAGACACTACAATTGAGGATGGCTACAACATGTTCAGAATATAAAAACCACATGAAGTAGTAAGAAAATAATTGCCAACAGAAAATGGTCAACTTGTATTGTGTTTGTGTGTGTCACATGTGGGTAGAAGTGCTGATAACAACAAGCTCTTTATTGTGAACAAGGATCAAAATTCTAGTGCTTCAAAGAAGAACTCTAGAAGTAACGAGCATGTCACCAACGAGAAGCCATCCCACTCCTCAAGGAAAACGTATTCAAACAAAAGTAGCACAGACACTGACTATAGTATTACTAATGACAACAACAAACACTTTTTTAAACAATGGAAAACTAAATTTCTGGCTAAAGAGAGTGGCAATTCAAATCACACACACACACACACACACACACACACACACACACACACACAAGGCAATAAACACAGTGTGCTGCTTTTGGCGGACAGTCATGGCAGGATATTAACTAGTATATTAAATGACATAAGTTGTGGCATCACAGTTGCTATAATCATAAAACTGGGAACAAAATATGAGTGCTGTCCTAGAGGAAATCATCCTAAATGAAACAATGTTACAAGAAACAGACTACATTCGAACAATGTGGCTTGTAATGAAGTAGATGCCTGTATTGCAGTTATAAAAACATTCTTGGAACATAACAAATCAAAAACTTCAATTGTTGTTACAATACTCCATAGACGCAGTTTAAGTGAACAGCGATTGAAGCATTCATTCACACTGGATCTTTTGTGAAAACAAAGGAGAAATTTGCTGGATGTTCTGTGCCAGCAAAAAGCACCACACACAAATTGATTGAAAAATGGAAGCATACAGGATCGGTTCAAAGTGCTCCTAGGAACAGGCCACCACCTGTCTGCACACCTGAATTAGAGAGACAAGTGCAGGAGATAATGACAAGAAGTCCTTGTAAGTCATTCAGGAAATTGACTCAACAAGTTCATGTGAGTGAGAGAAGTTTCAGACGTGTTATAAGGGAACTGAAGTTAGAACCGTACCAGATGGTTATACAGGAACTGAAGGAGCCTGACCTACAGAAGAGACTGCATTTTTGTTCATGGCTGTTGAGAAATGTTGCCTGTGGTGTCTTGGATCCACTAACATTCATCAATTCATGAGTGGCAAGGCATGTTTCCACCTGTCTGGATACATAAGTTCCCAAAACAACCGGTATTGGTAAACAGAAAATCCACATGCGATCCTCCAGGTACCCTTTTGTTACAAGAAGGTTGGTGTTTGGTGTACCATTTCCACCACACGCGTTATAAAGCCCATAGTCTTTGAGACAACAGTGAACAGTGATGTTTATTTGGGAATCCTGGGGGATTTTTATTCAAACTTGACAGAAGAGAATTTTACAGGCCGGTTTTTCGTGCCGCACCCTGTATTAGTGTTGAAACAGTTTTGTAAGATGAAAAACTGTTAAGTATTGTGTGTCTCAGAGCACTGACTTACAGAAAATCAAGTAGATTTTTCCAAACGTCATGAGTACATTCTGGCAGCTAAAATGTGTAGAAGTGGGAGAAAAAATTGGAGGGGGGGAGGGGGGGGGGAGATTCCTATATTTATCAGACAGTATATAAAATAAGTGTAAGCTCATACTCCTCTGAATTAAATGGAGAATTTGGTTGTATAAGACTGAAAAACAATATATCCAAATACGATGTTGCAGTGCCTATGTTTTTCTGATTTATGTTGTGAAGTTTTTTTTAATATGAATGCATTTCCAAAGGAACTTTGCATTGTAATTCAGAATAACACTGACGCATTTATGTCCAAAGGAACTTTGCGTCATAATTCGGAATAACACAGGCACTGCAATATCATATATATCCGCTGACACTGGACAAGTGACTTTAAAGTCAAATATCTCACATTTATGGTTGATGCAATATGAAAGTTTGGGTCTGGCTGCGAGTTGAGCACAGATAGCCAAATGCTAAGGCAATTGCTCACAGTGAGCTGGAAATTCGGGTTCAAGTCCTAGTCCTGCACAAATTTTCATTGTCACCATTCCATTCCACAGCTGATGGTGTCCATAGTCACAGTTGTAAATACATTTAATAGAGATATCCAAATAGTGATGTTAAAATTTTGTAGCGAGTTGGGGTAGTTGTGCGTGCTCTTACAGTCCTCGACCCTCTGCAAACGGAAACAAAGACACATGGCCAGAAACAGTGGCACTGCGTACCAGGTCCACTGCATCAAGAAACTATGAAAAGGCAACAGTCAAGATTAAAGAAGGTAACATTTACTACGAATAGCATATGATTGACAGGTCATAAATGAAGTTGTTCAGAGCAGTTCTATCCCAAGATGCCTCTATTATTTCACTTTACTAGCCTGCTGTAAAATTGGTTTTGTTAGATTCATTTATTCCAATTTTAATATAACAAACTCATCTAAACAGCACTTGTTCGAGACACGTGGATGGTGAAATTTTGTGGTTCTGAGAAATCTGAATTCCATAAGCTCAGCCATGATACATGAAGTCAGTCATGGAAATAATGTTACATAACGAGAAATAGGTTGAAGTTACATGTAGTGGAAATTATATTATTATTATTATTATTATTATTATTATTAGCAAGCTTCACAAGCTATGGAAGCTCTTCGCTTCTGACATTACCAGGTAGTTCTATCTTGTTATTTAATTTTCCAGTTCATCACAAGTAAAATTTTCATATCTTCTTTGATGTCGTTGAAATATCCACTTTTAACAAACTGTTCTATATTCTGCTTCTTTCATAAAACACATACGATTGTGGGTGTACAGATCGCTGTGCTACTACTCTCTTGTAGTTCAGCTTATAACAGAGGCTCTATTCAAACATGCAATGCCAAAAGAGTTAAAAGATTACGGACTATCTCTTCTTCTGTATCTGGACTTGGTAATTATTACCAGTGGCCCTCTTCTCCTTGAGTTCTGTGGCACCACCAAGCCCAATTTCAAAGCATAAGTGGGCCTACACAACAAATACACACACTGTCACTGCTCCATCTTGCCAATGTTTAGAGCACACTCCTCTTTCCATGTAAAAAATAAAGGGACTACACAGTTAGCTGCCCCCCCCCCCCCCCCCCCCCGCTTACTAACTCCTTAAAATACCTTTCTAACACTGATGAAGATCCTTTGTCAACCTAAGAGATAATAGTTGAACACATTATTCTGAAGACTCTCATGTTACACTACACTAAAGCAAGTGCTGCAGATTTGTGCTGCAGTGAAATAAAACATAGTTGATTGTAATCCATTGGTTTGATTTGTGTTGGGCCTTAGACTATTGTAGTTGTAATGATGTACTGGGTTGTTGTAATTAAAGTATAGCTGCTCACAGTGGTCCATTGTGAGCTGTAATTATCGTAGAGCAGTGAAACTTCGTAGGTATGCTAATTCCTTAATGCGGAACTGATTTAAGCTGGAAAAAAAATTGTTCCAGCTTTGGCCAGTAGGTGCAAATCTGGCTCTGTACAGCATATTGGCATCATAGCGGTTCTTATATTGAACAAATTGTGCAAGTGGTACTTAGCAATAAAATCACCTTATGCCTTTCTGATTTGTTTGACGTTTTCTGCTGATGTCCCATTCCTAATGCATTACATATGGTAAACTTTTTATACGTATTTTGTGTATTCACTGGTGACCAAAAATTGGAACTAATTTTTTTCCAGCGTAAATTGGTTCCACATTAACGCATTAAAATGTTACGAAATTTTGCAGCCTTACAATAATTACAGCCTGTGAGTAGCAGCACTTTAATTATAACCACCCAGTACTTCAGTTCATGATTTCTGAAGAACACCAGTTGGCTTCTATAAATGAGACCTGCTTGCTGATTACTACAGTTCTGAGCTCTCCCATATTGTGCCTTATTATTGCGTTGTTAATAGACTGCACATTTTAAGGGAAGTTTTATGTGTATGTGCCCACAGGTGCGCATGCACACGCACACACACAATGTGCCAACAACCGTTGTTCCATTCTGCTGAAGGCAAAATACAATCCTCTTTTTATGAATAAAACCATAAAAATGGAAAGAGCCACAAAACCTAACTGTCACATGCTAAATTACACATTTTGCATCTTAACAAGAAGATTCCCTTCAATTATACGCATTTTGGGACTGACTGGTAAAATGTGGATTTTTGGAGGCCTGATGTTCAACTAACAGTTTGAGCACCCAGATTTACATTTTTCGTGATTTCCCTATATTGAAAGAACCACTGAGCAAAGCTATGCAGTTCCTTTAAAAGTAGACTGCTTATTCCCTTCCATATCCTGCAGTGTGAGCTTGTATTACTACTTTAACATCATCATCATCAATGAGAGGTTAGGCTCCAATCTTTCTCCCGTGTTCCTTTTGCACAGAAGCGATAAGCCAAGGATTTAAATGTTTCTACACATTTTCATGAGACTTACATTTGTGTGTTAAAAATACCATTTACTATTATGTTTTACACTAGTTTTCAGTAAAATTGATGTAAAATGTCTGCTACTTAAAATTTATAAGCTGACAAACTACCATCAGTGTTTCACCTAACTAAACTTGACTATTTTGTTCCTCCTTAGGTAAAAGCTTGTTTGTCTCGGAAAAGTCATAAACGAAGGAGAGATAAAACTTCATACATACACAAGTGCAATATTTGTAGCAAGTCATTTCAGAAACCATCTCAGCTGGTGCGACATTTGCGGATCCATACTGGCGAGAAACCATTTAAGGTAATATGTTTACTTGGTTTTGGAAAAGAATATTCATTGAGATCATTCATACAGTAAATACCTGACCATTCAAAAACATTTCAAAATAAGTGCGTAAGTGTCCTTTGTTACACTGGTTTATGTTGTCCAATTATGTAAGTTGAGTGCCAGTTTGATGTGTTGAATAGTGATGTTTATACAGCTGTGTACAGTGGCTACATTATGTAGGTTTCATTTCAGTAAATTGACGTACTGTGTTATCTTAAAAATATCTTTTTTGGAGAGTTTGTTACTCATAGAAAGTATCAAAGATGGTTATGAAGGCTTGAAAGGAGTTCTGTCCTTCATTTTCAACTGTTAATAAATGGGTAGCTGCAAGTGCAAGTGCTACTCTGAAATAATTAAATGAATACATTAGCTCAGGCGAGCAACTCATGGTAGCCCACGCCAAATCAGTTAGAAGACTGAAGACTATAAAAGGAAGGAAGGAAGGGAGGGGGAATAAAAAAAAACTGAGTTTAGAAATGACCATACTTAATGTTCTTGATGATTTATGTAAGGACATCCTAGACATGTAACCACAGATATAAACATGGAGAAAGCACACACACACTGCACTATACTATTGGACTATCACCTATTGCTGGAGTATTATGGCTGAATAGGCATAGTAGACAGAAGGGTAAAATATACATCACATAATGAAACTCTGTGCAGGATATGTGGTATTTGTTGAATGCTGACTGCCGGCCGGAGTGGCCGTGCGGTTCTAGGCGCTACAGTTGGGAGCCGAGCAACCGCTATGGTCGCAGGTTTGAATCCTGTCTCGGGCATGGATGTGTGTGATGTCCTTACGTTAGTTATGTTTAATTAGTTCTAAGTTCTAGGCAACTGATGGCCTCAGAAGTTAAGTTGCATAGTGCTCAGAGCCATTTGAACCATTTGAATGCTGACTAAAATCAAACATGAAAACAGAATTCCCAGCAGTATTTGGTCAATTTTAAGAAGTAACTTGCTACTGTAGATGAGATTTTCTTCAGCATCTTCATACCAGGAACCAAAAGTCACATAGTGGGCAAAAGTAAATGGCCCAGGACAAAAATAGGCAAGTCATTTTGTATTTGAAAAAGGAATTCATCTTTTTTCTTAAGATGTAAAAGAGTGTTTTCTTATTGCTTGCTGATATGGAAGTCTTCTGGGCCAATACAAAGTGTGTGAGAAGAGACCAGCATCACAAAGAAAAATTTAATTATCATTCATCAGAACAAAGCAACTGCCCATAAACGTGATTTTGACAATGCAAGTCTGAAGTGTGTGTTGTCCAAATATCCACCCTATTCACCAGATTTGGCACTCTGACTTCCACATGTTCTCACATCTAAAGAAATTTGTGCCTGGAAACCTTATCCTTCAGTGATAAGTTTGTGACATACGTAAGTTTATATTTTGTAGCCCTGCTGGGGAGGAGGGGGGGGGGGGGGGTAGTATTTGGTAGAAACCTATTCACTTGAAAAAAGTTTAATAAAGTGCATCAGTCTGAGAGGGGACTACATCAAAAAATAACTGTGCTGTTATTTACCTAGGGAGGTCATGGCTGTGTTGAACTTATCTCCTTGTCCAAGTGTTGTACCCTACGTTCAGCGTTTCCACACTCAACATACTTTTAATCTCTTAATTTTGTTATTATATTAAAATGGCAAAGGCATTTGCATGTTTTTTTTTGTATGTATAGTATTCTGTGTTCACTCTGTTTCCTTCCCAGAACGTTCTCTCGTGTAATTTAATAGAAACAGCAGTTACTTTATGGAAATGTCATAGCTCATACACCATGAGCTGTCAGATGATCTGCGGAGGTCATACCTGAGGGTTAATTGTCAGGAAGTTTTATTATTGTGTACACTCTGCTGCAGGATGGACTATTAGTTATAAATACTGTTGAATTTCTGTTCTTTCACAAATCAAGAAATCACTAAAATACACCTGAGTATCACTTACAATACTAAAAATTACGAATTTCTGATACTGTTAACATGTTACTAATTAAGTGTAAATTTACAGTTTTGTGGTTTATATATGCTTTTTAAATGTCACATTATTTTTTGCAGTGTGAAATTTGTCAGAGAGCATTCAGTCAGAAGTGGTCTGTTCAGATACATATGGCAAAGCACAATGGCTTAAAACCTTTCAGATGTGACTTCTGTAAAGCCAGTTTTAGCCAGAAAGGTGAGTTAATACTGGAACAAACTTAGTGAATTGATGCTAGTATTTAGTGATATATATATATATATATCTAAAAACAAAGATGATGTGACTTACCAAACGAAAGCGCTGGCAGGTCGATAGACACACAAACATACACACAAAATTCAAGCTTTCGCAACAAACTGTTGCCTCATCAGGAAAGAGGGAAGGAGAGGGAAAGACGAAAGGATGTGGGTTTTAAGGGAGAGGGTAAGGAGTCATTCCAATCCCGGGAGCGGAAAGACTTACCTTGGGGGAAAAAAGGACGGGTATACACTTGCGCGTGTGCGCGCACACACACACACACACACACACACACACACACACACACACATACAGACACAAGCAGACATATTTAAAGACAAAGAGTTTGGGCAGAGATGTCAGTCGAGGCGGAAGTGCAGAGGCAAAGATGTTGTTGAATGACAGGTGAGGTATGAGTGGCGGCAACTTGAAATTAGCGAGGATTGAGGCCTGGTGGGTAACGGGAAGAGAGGATATATTGAAGAGCAAGTTCCCATCTCCGGAGTTCGGATAGGTTGGTGTTGGTGGGAAGTATCCAGATAACCCGGGCGGTGTAACACTGTGCCAAGATGTGCTGGCCGTGCACCAAGGCATGTTTAGCCACAGGGTGATCCTCATTACCAACAAACACTGTCTGCCTGTGTCCATTCATGCGAATGGACAGTTTGTTGCTGGTCATTCCCACATAGAATGAATCACAGTGTAGGCAGGTCAGTTGGTAAATCACGTGGGTGCTTTCGCACGTGGCTCTGCCTTTGATCGTGTACACCTTCCGGGTTACAGGACTGGAGTAGGTGGTGGTGGGAGGGTGCATGGGACAGGTTTTACACCGGGGGCGGTTACAAGGATAGGAGCCAAAGGGTAGGGAAGGTGGTTTGGGGATTTCATAGGGATGAACTAACAGGTTACGAAGGTTAGGTGGACGGCGGAAAGACACTCTTGGTGGAGTGGGGAGGATTTCATGAAGGATGGATCTCATTTCAGGGCAGGATTTGAGGAAGTCGTATCCCTGCTGGAGAGCCACATTCAGAGTCTGGTCCAGTCCCGGAAAGTATCCTGTCACAAGTGGGGCACTTCTGTGGTTCTTCTGTGAGAGGTTCTGGGTTTGAGGGGATGAGGAAGTGGCTCTGGTTATTTGTTTCTGTACCAGGTCGGGAGGGTAGTTACAGGATGCGAAAGCTGTTGTCAGGTTGTTGGTGTAATGGTTCAGGGATTCCGGACTGGAGCAGATTAGTTTGCCACGAAGACATAGGCTGTAGGGAAGGGACCGTTTGATGTGAAATGGGTGGCAGCTGTCATAATGCAGGTACTGTTGCTTGTTGGTGGGTTTGATGTGGACGGACATGTGAAGCTGGCCATTAGACAGATGGAGGTCAACGTCAAGGAAAGTGGCGTGGGATTTGGAGTAGGACCAGGTGAATCTGATGGAACCAAAGGAGTTGAGGTTGGAGAGGAAATTCTGGAGTTCTTCCTCACTGTGAGTCCAGATCATGAAGATGTCATCAATAAATCTGTACCAAACTTTGGGTTGGCAGGCCTGGGTAACCAAGAAGGCTTCCTCTAGGCGACCCATGAATAGGCTGGCGTACGAGGGGGCCATCCTGGTACCCATGGCTGTTCCCTTTAATTGTTGGTATGTCTGGCCTTCAAAAGTGAGGAAGTTGTGGGTCAGGATGAAGCTGGCTAAGGTAATGAGGAAAGAGGTTTTAGGTAGGGTGGCAGGTGATCGGCGTGAAAGGAAATGCTCCATCGCAGCGAAGCCCTGGACGTGCGGAATATTTGTGTATAAGGAAGTGGCATCAACCCACATCCTTTCGTCTTTCCCTCTCCTTCCCTCTTTCCTGATGAGGCAACAGTTTGTTGCGAAAGCTTGAATTTTGTGTTTGTTTGTATGTCTATCGACCTGCCAGCGCTTTCGTTTGGTAAGTCACATCATCTTTGTTTTTAGATATATTTTTCCCACGTGGAATGCTTCCCTCTATTATATTAATATCATTAATTTGAACCCAAATATTACGTTTATTATTGTCACTGTTGTATTTCGAAATCTTTCCTGTCGTCTTATTTTCTCTTTGTGTTTTTGCCAGTAGTTTCACTTTGTATTCACCTTCTCCTTTTTACCGTAATCTGCTATTGGAAGGTGGTTTGGCTCCTATCCTTGTAACCGCCCCCGGTGCAAAACCTGTCCCATGCACCCTCCCACCACCACCTACTCCAGTCCTGTAACCCGGAGGGTGTACACGATCAAAGGCAGAGCCACGTGTGAAAGCACCCACGTGATTTACCAACTGACCTGCCTACACTGTGATGCATTCTATGTGGGAATGACCAGCAACAAACTGTCCATTCGCATGAATGGACACAGGCAGACAGTGTTTGTTGGTAATGAGGATCACCCTGTGGCTAAACATGCCTTGGTGCACAGCCAGCACATCTTGGCACAGTGTTACACCGTCCGGGTTATCTGGATACTTCCCACCAACACCAACCTATCCGAACTCCGGAGATGGGAACTTGCCCTTCAGTATATCCTCTCTTCTCGTTATCCGCCAGGCCTCAATCTCCGCTAATTTCAAGTTGCCGCCACTCATACCTCACCTGTCTCTCAACAACTTCTTTGCCTCTACTCTTCCACCTCGACTGACATCTCTGCCCAAACTCTTTGTCTTTAAATATGTCTGCTTGTGTCTGTATGTGTGGATGGATATGTGTGTGTGTGCGAGTGTATACCTGTCCTTTTTTCCCCCTAAGGTAAGTCTTTCCGCTCCCGGGATTGGAATGACTCCTTACCCTCTCCCCTAAAACCCTATCCTTTCGTCTTTCCCTCTCCTTCCCTCTTTCCTGATGAGGCAACAGTTTGTTGCGAAAGCTTGAATTTTGTGTGTATATTTGTGTTTGTTTGTGTGTCTATCGACCTGCCAGCGCTTTTGTTTGGTAAGTCTCATCATCTTTCTTTTTAGATATATTTTTTTCCACGTGGAATGTTTCCCTCTGTTATATATATATATATATATATATATATATATATATATATATATATATATATATATATATATCTGCTTGTGTCTGTATATGTGTGGATGGATGTGTGTGTGTGTGTGTGTGTGTGTGTGTGTGTGTGTGTGTGTGTGTGCGAGTGTATACCCGTCTACCCGTCCTTTTTTTCCCCCTAAGGTAAGTCTTTCCGCTCCCGGGATTGGAATGACTCCTTACCCTCTCCCCTAAAACCCTATCCTTTCGTCTTTCCCTCTCCTTCCCTCTTTCCTGATGAGGCAACAGTTTGTTGCGAAAGCTTGAATTTTGTGTGTGTGTTTGTGTTTGTTTGTGTGTCTATCGACCTGCCAGCGCTTTCGTTCGGTAAGTCCCATCATCTTTATATATATATATATATATATATATATATATATATATATATATATATATATATATATAATGTCTTCAAATATGTCTGCTTGTGTCTGTATATGTGTGGATGGATATGTGTGTGTGTGCGCGAGTGTATACCCGTCCTTTTTTCCCCCTAAGGTAAGTCTTTCCGCTCCCGGGATTGGAATGACTCCTTACCCTGTGTGTTTGTGTTTGTTTGTGTGTCTGTCGACTTGCCAGCGCTTTCGTTTGGTAAGTCACATCATCTTTGTTTTTAGATATATTTTTCCCACGTGGAATGTTTCCCTCGCAAACATACACACAAAATTCAAGCTTTCGCAACCAACGGTTGCTTCATCAGGAAAGAGGAAGGAGAGGGAAAGACGAAAAAAGCGTCTTTCCCTCTCCTTCCCTCTTCCCTGATGAAGCAACCGTTAGTTGCGAAAGCTTGAATTTTGTGTGTCTATTGACGTGCCAGCACTTTCGTTTGGTAAGTCACATCATCTTTGTTTTTAGATATATTTTTTCCACGTGGAATGTTTCCCTCTGTTATATATATGATCTGACCCTTTATGCAATTCTAGAAAAGAAAAGAAAAAGAATTATAACCACAACCCCACTCCTTCAATTAAACTATGTTTTGCTGTAATTCACTTGCCCTTCAGTTACAGCAGAAATAAGGCACTGTTTCTTATTTTGGTAAGTTACGTACTTTGTGCATATGAAAGATATGTGGCGAGGCTCCAAGGTTTCATATGGAGCTCTTCTTTATTTTGTTTGATAGTGGCCGTTAACAACCATATTAAGTATTAGCTGGTGAAGCAAACTGATGACATGACCAGGCTGCCAGTACTGTCATGTTAAGGTCACAGAAATAGGGAGGGGAGGTTGGTAATAGAACACACTCCAGTACTCTTGTAAGTGGAGTACTGCCACAAACTACATGTCCATATGCCATCAACCTTCTTAGCATAGTAATTAAACGACGATGAGCACCTCTAGCACCTCTGTTTGACAATACTCTTTGCATACTTTGACAACACTTATTTACAGCATTGTGTGTATGAATCCATGTTTCATCTGAATCAACCAATGACTGATTTAATTCAGATGCTTCTTGTTTATGTAAATATTTATTGTAGAATGCGTCTTTGAATCTATCATTTTGCTCCCGCATATTACGAGTTGTTTGTTCTGATACCTCCTGATACAAAATCCCATAGGCAAAATAAGTTATGTCAGTGTCTGTGCCATCTTTGAAGTGCAAATTATCTGCAGCAAAACTGTGAACTTTCTACAAAATTCATATTTCTTTGTGGTGTTCATAATTTTACAGATATTTCTCCCTGCCAACACACTTTTCCATATTGTCAACAGTATTTGTATGAAATTTGAATCCCACTCAACTCAGCGTAATACCATCCCCCAATAATTTGCACACCACTGACTTGCTCAACTTTAACATTGTGCTTGCACATTCTGTCATCTTTCCATTGTTATGTCATTTCCTTCTCCTTCTTATTGTCAGTAAATTTGATATCATTAACAGCAAGCCTTTCAGGTACCTACAAAGCTATGTTCCTGATTAAATCTTTGTTTCCACTCACTGTTGTCTCCAAAACACAGTTGAAAACAACTGGAGGCAGCCATCACCCTGTCTGACACCTGTTGTAATAACAGTTTCAGATGAACTATGTAATAGTAATCCAGAGACTTTTGAATCATATTTGAAACCGCAAAACATTTACAGGAGCACATCTGCACTCTTGACAGTAACTTGCTAGTTACAAAATGCAGAATGAAGCAAAATAAATGTAAGAAATTAAGGTATGGAACTTGAATAAGTTGAAAGATCTGGAGATAGTTGAGTGTTCCAAAGGGTGCATTAGGCAACAAATGACGTAAATAAGCAAGAAGACAAGACCCAGTAGAAATGCTTGGATTATGGGATTGACATTGAAATTAATCAGTGAAAGAAGAAAATAAAGAAATGCAGCAAATGAAATAGCCAACAAGTATTATGGAAGTCTGAAAAAATTAAGTTAACATAAAATCCAAAATGGCAAAGTAGGAATGGCTGAAGGATGAATGCAGATCTGTAGGAGCATGCATAACTATGGGAACGATAGATGCCACACATACAAAAATAAAAAACCTTTGGTGAAAATAGAAGCCACTGAATGAACATAAATATTTCAGGTAGCAAACCAGCACTAAGCCAAGAAAGGATGGAATATCTGTAAGGGCTATATAAAGGAAAGAAGCTTGACAACAGGGCTGTGGAAAGTGAAGTGGACGAAAATGAGTTAATGTGAGCTGTTAATGTGGTCTGGCCTCAGCAGCCTGAGACTGTGATCATAGTTGTGTGTGAGTTGCATTTGAGTGTGTGTGTGTGTGTGTGTGTGTGTGTGTGTGTGTGTGTTGTATATTTCCAACGAAGGCCTTGTTGACCGAAAGCTGACTTTCTGACAGTCATTTTGTTGTGCTGGTGTACGACTCACCATCTCCGCTATTTGGTGAGTAGCAACTATCCTTTTCATTATATTGTTAATATGAGCAGATTTTGACAGAATGCTAAAAGTCCTAAACCAGATCACCGCACCTTCATCCTTGCTTTGCTGCTGCTAGAATTGTTTTGTTGTTCTATCTTTTGTGCAGGATAGTTTAGCAATGTATTCTACACCATGTGTTCTTTACAACTGAGCATGTAAGAAAGACATTCTAATACAGTATATGAGTGCCCAGTCTGCTCAGTTCCAACACTAACAGAGAAAGACAAGATACAGTTGCCTCTTCCTATACTCATTTATTTGTAACAGATGAAAATTAGCTTGCAACAGAGTTGAAAGTTGTTTGAGTGAGTGCCAAATCATTGATCAAGAAAATTTTACATGTAAAAAAAATAAAGACGAAAATTATATCCTATCACCCCAAAGCTAAACAGAAAGAGTTAAGATGCAACCAGAGGAGGCATGATATAATGCATGCTGCAGCATAGTTGAATCTGTTACAGATTTAATTACTGCCATACTTCACCTCTGCTTGGCTCCCCTCATCAGGATGATGTACATTTGTATGATTTAGCTATGATTTTTAGCTTTTAAAATGTAAGAAAAACTGAACACATTGTATGAACCTTTACAATATTGAAGTGAATTAATCAAAAACTTAAGACAAATCTCTTTCCCTAAATCACTGAATACAACAGCAATCCCTTTGTCCGAGAGGGAAAAAAAAAAAAAAAAAAACAACATTCACATATTGCAAATATCGATACATTTTGATGGAGATTGGTTTAGTATTCTCTCTGTGGAAGATAATTTGTAATTCATGGTGAGTTTTTATGGGAGATCTGCATCTTCTTCATTCCAGCATTCACCTCTGTTAGCTCCAGAGGAAAGATTACCAGGAAAATCAAGAACAGGTTATCATCATCATCTTCCTGTTCTTCTTCTTCTTCATTTTTGTCATCATCATTGTGCAAAATATTTTGTACAAATTAGATTTTCAATGTTGGACATTTATGGTTCCGCCATGAGAGCATTCACACTCACCAAATTTCACAAACAAAGCGCTTTATATTATGTCAGATAGTCGGTTGGAACACACTTCCGAAAGTCCATGCCATTTGTTGTGAAATGCACAAATTGTTTTGCATTGGCTGCCTGATAAAGCACGTGTTCCTACAATCACTTATTCTTTGATGTAAGCTATTCATGAGGTCCATAGATCACAATATTTTTAACTCCCACAGCACCCGTGTAGAATGTGCTCTAGACAGGTTGCATTGCTACCCATGCTTAACAGTTGGTTTGAAACACTTTTGGTCAGCTCATAACTGTCACCTGCAGTGTGCAGTTTGCTGTAGCATCATTCTGTGTTTGGTATTACCATTTCTTACTTGTGAACGCCTCACTAATCATAGGAATGTCAACAATGTAGGAAAAGACAGATTGCTACTTACTGTAAAAAAGACACGTCAAGCTGCAGACAGGCACAATTAAGAGACTTACTTAAAGCTTTTGGTCACAGCCTTTATTAGTAAAAGAGACTCACACCATTCTCACACACTGGCAAGCACACCTCGTGCACACAGGATCACCAACTCCAGCATCTTGGTCCAGAAGCAACTATCATGTGGGATGGAATTAGCAATCTGGAGGGAGTGAGGAAGGGGAAGGGGTAGTAGTTATATGGATGGGGAGAGGGTCGAACACTCTCTGGTGGAGTGTGCAGGGACTAGATTGCCAACAGGCATAGCATCAGGAGGTTGTGGGACAGAGAGATGGGGGGGGGGGGGGAGAAGAGAGAGAGGAGTGGGGAAAGATCTGTGGATGCATTGGCAGAGAGCTGCAAATAAACAGGGTGGGAGATGAGACTGGAGAGGAGATGATAGGACAGAGGGGGTTGGAAGCTGTTGGTTGGAGGGTGTGGGAACAGCATGTTACCGTAGGTTGAGGCCGTGATAATTATGGTAGCAGAGAATGTGTTGTAAGGATAACTCCCGTCTGTACAGTTCAGAGAAGCTGATGGTGGAGGGAAAGATCCAGATGGCTCAGACAGTGACTCAGCCATTGAATCAAGTGTGTTATGTTCAGCTGCATGTAGTGCCACACGGTGGTCTACTTGCTCATGGCCAAAGTTTGGCAGTTGCCGTTCATCCTGGTGGACAGCTGGTTGGTAGTCATACCAATAAAAAGAGCTGTACAGTGATTGCAGCAGAGCTGGTAAATGACACAGCTGCTTTCACAGGTGGCCTGGCCCCTGATGGGATAGGATAAAACTGTGACAGGACTGGAATAGGAAGTGCTGAATGGGTGGATTGGGCAGGTTTTGTGCTTGGGTCTTCCACAGGTGTATGATCCTTGAGGCAAAAGGTTGGGATTGGCACAGGGATGGACTAGGATGTTGTGGAGGTTAGGTGGGTAACAGAACACCATTTTTGGAGGAGTGGGAGGTATCTTGGGTAGGATGACCCTAATTTCAGGGCATGATGATAGGTAATCAAAGCCCTGGCGAAGGATGTAGTTCAATTGTTCCAGTCCGGGGTGGTACTAGGTTATGAACAAGACACTCCTTTATGAGTGGTTCTTGAGGATAGAGGGAGGATTATGGGTTTGAGGGGGAAATGGCACGAGATATAATAGGATTATGCTTCAGAAGGGGACCATTCTTCCTGTCTTCTGCCGTTGCTGGTTGTTTAAAGGAAATTATTACCACTGTTTATTTTCCTACTCTTTTAAACTCACATTAGGTCAGTGCTCAATAGTTCTACAAGTACTGGATTTTACAACACACTAACAAACACACGTGTCGTGTCCTTTTTACTGCCACAAAACTGAAATACACTATCGTCACTAATATTGTCTCCTAAATGATATTGAAAGCTTACATTAGAAACTGTTGTCCTTGAATTTAACATGCTCATATGCAAACCACTGGCTTGAGTCATTAATTCTTTTCACACTACTAATAGCCTTACATATTCCTCTTAAGTAGTAGTCACAGATTCAGGTTCATTTTATCATTTATATTAAACACATACTTCAAACAGATCAAAATGTCTTTTCTATGCCCATTAATATTTATTGTGAATAAATACGACAACTTCAGCTAACTGAATCACAGTACTCCATAAAACATATGAACATAACATTTACACTCATGTCTACTACAAATACAAAAAGTGACATAAATAAAATCCACTTATGTGTATATCAAATCATTTCTTCTATTTGCTGGTTCATTCTCTCTCTTGGTCTAGGTATAAAAGTAACTTAATGTTGACAAGCAAATAATCCTTACATGTGTTCTGAATTTGGGTAAAAGAGCAAATATGCTCCAGCATGAGATATGTGAATAATGCTACATGACCCAGTATATAACATTATGTTCCTCATTTTCTTAATGTGTTTAGTTATCAGTGGTGACGTAGGATGATTTTGTACAAGCACTAAATCTTTCACCCTAAAATAGTCTAACTTGCAAGCTATCTTTCTGCTGAAATACTTCTTCCATTCCTTTATTCAATTTGACAATGTAATTATTATTTGTCACACTTTGTCTTCATGTGTAAAGTCACCGTATTAATGTTGAGGTATATTTTGTGAACCCCAAACATTAGTTCATCCAACATAAAATTCATAGATGAGTGTGATGAAGTGTTCATGATCTCTTCAAGCCATTACAAATAAACAGACCATTTTCCTTGCCTCTTGGAACAATACAACATTATAAATTGGTTCACTTCACAGAAAGCTCTGTGACTTCATAGTCCAAACTTCTTTCAGTGAGCAGCATATATTTTTAACTGATACAAACTGACTCCAGTTGCTTAGCTATGACTTAATTACAGCTAAAGATGGGTTGTGTATGCCGTGATGTGCCAGTTTTGCAAATTGTCCATACTTTGGGGGCTGACAACATACCAGTGGAAGGCCTGACTCTTTTGTGGCTCAGCACCACGAGTATCCCAAGCACAAGTTCAATTTTACTTAATTTTGTCTTTCAGATTGCTTTCTGAGGTTAGAAAGTAATCATTTACTACTTATTGGTTCAGCACTGCACCTTGTATGTGAATTTGGGACATTTCGTGATTTATGACTTCTCATGCTGTTTGGCATTTGTTGGTAGCATCTTTCAAGTAATGTTCACATGCAGGTTTTGTGGCCAGGGTCAATTTGTCTTTGTAGTTCTTTTTACATTGTAAATAAGCTCTATAAGAAGTGCCATCCAGCTCAGGCCCTTGTTTACATCAATGGTTATACATTGAATACAGTCTGAGAACCTCTTCCCTAATGAGAGCCAACTCATCTGTATAACATTTTAGCCGTATCTTTTTCTGATTACACTTAGGGCTAGCTTTGATTAATGGCAAACAGGAGTATCGTAATTCAGTGGGTATTTTTAGAAAATTATCAAACACTGCTTCCCCAGTAACCTTCACTGGTTCTGTGTTTGGTACAAAGTCACAACTAACATCAGCTAATTTGTCAATGCATTAATACAATAGGCCCTCATTATTTTGAGATTGGGTAAACCAAGAACTCGGTTAACCCGTACTAGCGGTATGGTCCCTGCCCAATTATGTCGAAAAATCTACCGCCTAAACCGCATTTTGGATAGTTCATACCATGAACTAATATTTGGTCCCCTCATTACATGTTCCTCATCTTGTTTATCTTATTCTTTGTCTAAACTGAATAAGTATGTACATATGTAATGCTGTGAACCACGGTAGTTTCCACTATTAATTTCACATAGAAGATAGGTTGAAGAACAGCAATTCTACCATTATAGCTCTTGGAAATTTAGAAAAAGCTTTTGACATTTTTGACTGCAGCGCTCTTTTTCCAGTTCCGAAGTTACTAGGGATAAAATACTGATGGCGAAAGATTATTTTCAAGTTGTACAAAAAAAGAGACTGCAGATATAAGGGGAGAGGGGGGTGAAGGACCTCAAAGAGAAGCAGTAGTTGAGAAGGAAGTGAGATAGGGTTTTAGCCTATCCCCAGTGTTACTCAGTCTGTACATTGAACAAGCTGTGAAGAAAACCAAGGAGATATTTGGAAAAGGAATTGAACTTCAAGGAGAAGAAATAAAAACTTTGAGGTTTGCAGATGAGATTGTAATTCTATCAGAGACGGCGAAGACTTGGAAGAACAGTTGAATGGAATGAATAGTGCCTTAAAAAGAACTTACAAGATTAACATAAACATAACTAAAGCAAGAGTAATGGACTGTATTCGAATTGAATCCAGCAACATTGAGGGAATTAGATTGAACAAATTATATTCTGAAAGTAACGAGTTTTGCTAGATAGATATCCAGCGATCACAGGCCCTGCAGACCACATTCTGCTCCCACAAACTTCCTCCATTCCTTCCTGTTTTGTGCCCGGTTCCTCCAGGTGTCTTCAATCCCCAGGGCTGCCAGGTCCTTCGTCAGGTCGTCCATCCAGCACTGCCTTGGTCATCCAGTGGGGCATTTGGTGTTTGGTTTCCCCTGTAGTGCCATCTTCGCCTGTCTTCCATCTGATATACGAGCTACATGGCCCACCCATTTTATTCTTTTGCTCTTTATCTTCTGTAGGATAGTTCATTGTCTCATCAGAAGGTAGATTGCCTCATTTTTCCTCCTCCTCCATTCTCCGTTATCTAAAACTGGTCACCATATCTTCCTCATTACTCTTCTTTCAAATATTAATACTTTTTCCTTTTCTCACTTAGTCATGCTCCATGTCTCTGAACCGTACGTTACTGCCGGGCATATCACTGTGTTGTAGATTTTCATCTTAGTGATCACCGAGATCGATTTAGAGCCAAGTGTCTCTCTGAGGATATGCATGCATTTCATTCCCATTGCTATTCTTTCCTTGATGTCCATTTTTATGTTGTTGTCCATGGTAAACCAAGATCCCAAATATTTGAACTGGTGTACTCTCTGAACCTCTTGCCATCTATCTCAAGAAATTCTTCCTGCTCTTGTCTTCTTCCTAATTGCATGAACTCTGTTTTGTCGTGATTCACTTTGAGCCCTACCTTCTGTGCATAATTGTCCATTTTCTGGTACATTACTTTCAACCCGTGCTTTGAAGTCACGCATTGCATTTTATAGGCTATTCCTGTGGATGCTGACATACGCATATTGAAAATCGACAAACAGGCTGTAGATATCTTTATCATATTCCCAGTGGTTTTCAAACACTTGTCTAAGTGTGAAAATGTGATCTATTGTCGATCAGTTTGGTCGAAAGCCAGCTTGGTACTCCTGTATGTTGTTCTCTATGAATGGTTGCAATTTTCTGAGGATAATGATGGACAGTACCTTATACATTACATTCAAAAACCTGATTCCTCTGTAGTTACCACATTCCATTTTGCTTCCATTCTTGCATACCAGGCATATTATAGACACCTTCCATTCTTCTGGCAGTGTCTCCTTCTCATGTATCAACTGGATCAGTTTATAAATCTCTAAGTGTAAGGTCTCACCTCCCTCCTTGATTAATTCCGATGCTTTTCTGTCCTCCCCTGGGGCTTTGTTGTTTCTGAGTCCTTTGATTGTGGTCTTCACGTCATCTTCAAAATCTTCCCATTCTTCTTCATCTTTCCTTTCCTCCGTATTGTCTGCAGCTAACATCTCATCTGGGTCTGGGCGATTCAACAGTTCTGAGAAGTATTCTTTCCATCTTTATACAATTCTTTCCTTGTCATTTATCAAGTTGCCACTCCTATCTCTAATGAAAAAAGTCGGGCTCTGAAATTCACATTTCTGATTTTTTATGTATTGGAAGAATTGCCTTGAATTTTTGTTTTGGCACTCTGCCTCAACTTGTTCTAGCAAACTGGTTAGATATATTCTCTTATCTGCTCTTAGGATTCACTTTGTCTCCCTTCTGACGTTGATAAAATGTTCCCTTTTGTGCTCATTCTCCCTGTCGGGTAGCCACTTTTCCCTCATCTTCCTTCTCTTTTCTATAGCCTTCTGGCATGTCTCATTGAACCATTTCATCTTCTTCATTTTCTTCTTTCTTCCCAATATATCCTCCGCTACACATAGTACTGTAGACTTTATTTCTTTCCACTTTTCCTCCCCATTCTCTCTAGCTTCCAGGGTCTCCAGGACCTCAAAACTGTTTTTGATTTCTATAGCATAATATGCTTTAGTAGCATTTCTCCTAGTTTTTCAACATTCAAAGCAGGTTCTAGTGTCCGCTTCTTCTTATGTATGTAGATGAACACTACTTTAAGCCTGCACACAGTGAGGAATTTGTTATATGGGAAGCAAAATAATTGACAGTGCCAGAAGTAAAAAGCATATGTAAAATTCTGATTAGTAATAGCAAGACAAGCATTCCTGAAAAAGAGAAATTTTGACACTGAATATAAATTCAAATGTTAGGAAGTATTTTCTGAAGGCATTTGTTGTGTAGTCTTGCACAGAAGTGAAACGTGGATGGTAAATATTTCGGACATGAAGAAGAGACTAGAAACATTTTAAGCGTGGTGCCACTGAATAATGTTGAAGGTTTAGTAGGTTGCTCAAGTACCTAGTGAAGAGGTGCTGAGTCAAATTAAGGAGAGGAAAAGAAAAAGCTTTTTGGCGTAACTTGATTAGAAGAAACGAAGTTCGTATAAAATATTCTGAGACAACAAAGAATGGTTAATTTGGCGATGGAGGGAAAAGTAGGGCAGCAGAAAATGTAGACAGGTTCCGCAGGTTGTCAGTTCAACTAAATACATAAAGATTACAATTACGAACAACTTGAATTAAAACCATCACATAGAAAATGATCTGGCTAAGGTGAATCAGATGCTGTGTTTTATTGGCAGAAGACTTATAACATGCAATAAATGTAGTAAAAAGTCTGCTTACACTTCTCTTGTCCATCCACTTCCGGAGTATTGCTGCACAGTATGGGATCCTTATTATCAGATAGGATTGATGCAGGACATCAAAGAAGATCAACTAATTTTTGTATTATTGCAAAAGATTGAGGAGAGTGTGACATGTGATACGCAATTTGGGATATCAGTCATTAAAACTAAGATGTTTTTCATTGTGGCAAGGTCTTTCCACAAACTTACAATCACCAACTTTCTCCTCGAAATGCAGAAATATTTTGTTGACGCACACTGACATAGGGAAAAGCAACCATGGTAATGAATTTATGAAAAAAAAACATGGTCCATTGTAGGCTGTAATGTAAACATTCTTTATTTAAATCATGTGATTAGCTAATTTCGATCATAAGTAATTTCCAGGCACAAGTATGATGTTAAAAATATTGTAATTATTGTATTCTTTTACTTTATGCATACAAAACCAGGTGTCATATTCTATAATTACATCAGTAATGAATACACATAAAAACATTACAACTTCATGTCACACATTTGTAACCGTACTCTGTTCTACAGCTAAACAACAAACAATATTGTAACAAGATTAGACAATGGAAAAACCAGGATGGAATGTAACAATACATTCTCCGGTATTGTAACAAGATTAGATTAGATTTGGTTTTTGTTCCATAGACCATGAAATGAGTCGACTCTCAGGGGTGTGGAACATGTCAGAAAGTATAAATAAAATAAAACACAAAATTAAAGGGAAAGAGAACATTTGAATATAATTCACTTCTGTGATCATTACTCAGGAGATTGTCAAAATATGTGAAAATGTTACAATAAACTGAAGTTGATAATACAGTATTTACAGAAGTAATACGCTTTAGAATGAAACATAGTTATGCACTTTTAATAAATTTACCATACGCAAAATACCTAATCTTGTCTGTTGTGGCCAAGTGCTGTCAAAACTGAAATCTTAACAGACATTTTTACTTAAGCTGGTCTAACAGTCCCTGTAAGGATATTCATCTATAGAGTAGGAGGAGTTGCCTAACAAAAAGTCTTTTGAACACTGTTTAAACTGTGCTTTATCAGAATCCACGTTGTAATGGTTGCTGGCAATTTATTGAAAAGGTGTGTTCCTGAATATTGGACCCCTTTTTGGACCAAGGTAAGTGATTTTAGGTCTTTATGTAGCTTGCTCTTATTCCTAGTATTGATACTCTGTGTTGAGTTATTGGTTTAAAATAGACACACATTATTTACAACAAAGTTCATTAAAAATGCTTTAGCATTCTAAAAACTTCTGCTCAGTCTGATGAGTTACCTCAAAATATGGTCCCTTAGGACATAATTGAATGAAAGTTAGAAAAGTATCAAAGTCTTTTTAAATTTATGTCTCCTACATCTGACATCATTCGCATTGCAGATACAGACTCGTTTAGGTGTTTCATCAATTCTGTGATATGCTCTTCCCAATTGTATTATTGAATTGTGATTACAGAAATTTAACACTGTCAGCGTCTTCTATCTGCATGTTGTCATAGTTATACACATGCTGGAAGAAAATCTTGTATAGGTTGTGAACTTTACATGGTGGGTCTTTTCAGAGTTTAATGACAGTGAATTAGCTTCAAACAGTTAATTAATGTCAGTTAAAATTTGATTAGCAGTCATTTCTAAATCTATACTTGACATGCTATTTATTGGAATGTTTTATCATCTGCAAACAAAACAAACTCAGCATCTGGCAAAGTAATGGGTGAGAGGTCATTAACGTACACAAGAAAAAGCATGGAGACTTGAGGAACACCACATATAATTAATTCCCAATCAGATGAAGACTAATTGCTTATGCCACAGTTATTTTGCCACTACACTCTTTGTTTCCTGCTAGTTAGGTAATACATGAACTGTTTTGCAGCACTGCCAGTGAAACCATAATAGTCTTATTTATTTAAGAGAATGTGTGATTTACTCAGTCAAAGGCTTTTGACAGGTAACAGAAAATATCAGTAGCCTCTATATGTTATCTAATGAATTAAGTACATTCTCACTGTACATGTAAAGAGTCTTCTCTACTTGGAAACCCTTAAGGAACCCAACCTATGACTTGGACAATATATTATTTTCAGTCAGATGCTTAAAAGATGCTAGAACATGATCTTTTCAAATATTTTTGAAAATGCCAATAAAAGTGAAATGGTCGCTAATTTGACAGTATCTCTATATCCCCCTTCTTGTAAAGAGGCTTAAAATGAGAGAAATCAGAGCTGGCACATAAAGATTTAGTTGTTTGTTTTTCCCATGTGCTGTTCGAAAGTGGAATGGTAGAGAAATAGTCTGTAAGTGCTCTGATGAAACCTTTGTTAAGCACTTAAGTGTGAACTGCAGAATGGTTATCTAGATGTAGGTGAATCCTGAGCACAGTAAACAGCTTCAAATTGATGTAGAGTGCACTAGTTACATTGAGACAAAGAGGCTTACAGAGAAAAGACTAGTGTAGAGTACTGCCCCTAACTATTCTCTGGACTGAAGAGTAAACCACCACACACATTTGCTAGTAACTATATTCACTGTAACAGTGACACATCTTTTTCAGATTTTTTTATTGAACACTTGAAATTACATCTGTTAACACAGTTTTTGTGCTACATGTTGTTATCATAAAATACCCTGTGTTGAAGCTTATTGATTGTTACAGTATTTCGTGTTTTCTTTTAGGCAATCTCCATGCTCATGTACTCAGAGTTCATGCAATACCTCAGTCAGGTGAGCAAGTATTTAGATGTATGGAATGCCCGTGCGTCTTCAAGAAACTGGGAAGTCTGAATGCGCATATGAGCCGTATGCACTGTTCAGACTACAGGGTAAGCTGCATGTATTAATTTTCTGTTATTAGAGATATTGTTGCTGTGAATATATATTGTTAAATGTTAATGTGATAAAAACAATTGATAATCTTGGTAAGTAAACACAAAAACTGTTTTGATGCAGTGTATCAGTGTATCTCGTGAACACACTGTCACTGATTCACTTTTATCATTTACAAAAAGAGGTGTGTGTGTGTGTGTGTGTGTGTGTGTGTGTGTGAGAGAGAGAGAGAGAGAGAGAGAGAGAGAGAGAGAGAGAGAATGTGCACATATGAATGGGTGCATGCGCACATCATGTATGCATGAGTACGCATGTGTACTTGCTCACCTGCAACATCAGATACTGTTAAAATTGCTAGTTATGGTTTTATTAAAGACTGCTGAGGAAGATTGCAGAAAGTGGTATCCCTTAACTATCTTTCATTGAACAGCAGCCATTGGGTTAAAAAACATTACAATATCAATTTTGTATTGGTGATGCTTTCTCTTACATGGCATGTAATGTAAAATTTAATGATTATGGTTTTATTATTGATATAACAAAATATGAAGCAAACCATTTATGTAACAAATGTTCAATTCCATTTAGGAATTTTCCATTTGTTGTTGATGATGGTGTTGAAGATCTGATGTTCCCTAGTCTAATTTCTTTCTTTCTACATGTCCATGAAACCATGCAATAGTAAGTTGTTTTAAATTAGTTGCATTCCACGTAATTTCATTCAAAATGAGTGCCATTGGAAGTCTATTTTCAAATAGCCACACCAGTTAAATAGCTCGGAATCTGTTGTGCAGCAATAGTATTTATTTTGTGTGAGAGTATATTGTGTTCCTTTGTTGCAGTACCAGAGGAGCACATGAAAACTGAGTGAAGTGAAACTTCTGTATCTTTATCATCAGAATTTGTTGATTTTAATGCATTCTGTCCATTGCAGTGAATTCCGTGTTGAAAAGATTTAAGTGGCTGGAGGACGACATGCTTTGAAAAACTTACTTTGTATTTAAAGAGAGAAAAAATGATATATTTTACACTGCTTTTTTCTTTAAATCTTCTTTTACCCCGCACTATCTTAGAACAACTGCCTGTTACAACCTTATATTTGCCCATCTTCAGAATCCAGATGTTGTAGGCAATGTGACAAAAAAGCCTTCACAACATGCATTGTGATATTGATTATTAGTGTCATATCACACATGCATCACCCAGTCCTGAGCAGAGAAAATCTGATCCACCTGGGAATCGAACCCAAGACCCAGTGATAGATAGTTGGTGAGTGAAACGATCCCTGTACCAAATGTACCACTGGTGTTTTGTCTCTGTGAATGTGCACAAGTTCAGTTGTAAAATGACGTTCCAGTTGATCATGGTAGGGCTTACCTTGGCAATTAAAGCCAGTTTCTTCCTTCTCCATGACCAAATTGCATTTTGATCAGAACAAATGAATCTGTGTTGAGGGTATCTGTAACTGATATTTTCTTCAGAGAGGATTTGGTATTAGACTGATATTGTGCAGCATGACTCTAGTTACAACCTTCCCCAAGTTACAACCTTCCCTAAGTTTACATCCAATCGAGTGCATTTGACATCTGATAGTAGGAGTTTTTGATGAACAATTCACCAAACTCTGCTCCAATCTCTTGACGGATAGTTGCTGTGAAGTCAGTGTACTTGTGTATGCTGAATCACTCATTGGTGTAAAAATACTGTGAAAAGGTGGAAGGTTTTCTCCCCCATTAACTTGCCATAATGAAATACAACTGCATGTAATGCAGTGGAGGTGCTGCGTCGGGCATGAATAGCAGCAATATCATGTTGACTGGCCCACAAGACCACATGTCTGCCTGTTACCTGCAGCTGCACTAGCACGTCATAATCAAATACAGACTCACTAAAAGCCTCCCTCATTCAATATGTAAACGTACAATAACTCTCTGTTTATTGTACAGTATTTAAATGATGCTGTCATTGTGAGTCTTAGAGTGTCTCAGTTCAGCGGCTAAAATTCAATGGGCTTCTGACTGATGTTAGTATGGAAGTAAGAGTTTAAAACTTTTAGGATTGAATAAGCATTGTATTCATAATGTTGAATCATATTATGAAAAAAAACTTTCATAAATGTGACAGCTAAAAAGTCACTAGCTTTCTCAAAGAGTAGTTGTCTCCATATTTCACACTATATTTTCCAAATCGGTAAATATAGTTTTACTAAACAATTTCTAAAATAGTGTATGTTATTCTTCAGCATGCTCGCTATCTCTATAACAAATTAAATCGACAGTTTAGCAGTTTAATCGTAAAAGCATAACAGAGCTAATTAATCAAACAATAGATAATCCAGGATGGAACAATGACAATATTATGAAAAGGATAGATTGCTACTCACCATATAGTGGAGATACAGAGTTGCAGACAGGCGCAACAGAAAGACTGCTAAACAAGTAAGCTTTCGGTCAGAAAGCCTTGTTCTGAATTAGACAACATACATACACACATTCTTGCAAACAACAACTCATACGTACATGACAACTGTCTCTGGCTGCTGAGACCAGACTGCCAGGTCAGTCTGGCCTCAGCAGCCAGAGACAGCATCACATATGTATGAGTTGTTGTTTCCATGCTCATTGGTTTAGCAGTCTTTCTTGTGCCTGTCTATGACTTAATGTCTCCACAGAGCTAGTTATGCATTTGTAATATTACGAGGGCAGTTCAATAAGTAATGCAACACATTTTTTTTCTGAAACAGGGGTTGTTTTATTCAGCATTGAAATACACCAAGTTATTCCCCAATCTTTTAGCTACATAACACTATTTTTCAACGTAATCTCCATTCAATGCTACGGCCTTACGCCACCTTGAAATGAGGGCCTGTATGCCTGCACGGTACCATTCCACTGGTCGATGTCGGAGCCAACGTCGTACTGCGTCAATAACTTCTTCATCATCCGCGTAGTGCCTCCCACGGATTGCGTCCTTCATTGGGCCAAACATGTGGAAATCCGACGGTGCGAGATCGGGGCTGTAGGGTGCATGAGGAAGAACAGTCCACTGAAGATTTGTGAGCTCCTCTCGGGTGCGAAGACTTGTGTGAGGGCTTGCGTTGTCATGAAGAAGGAGAAGTTCGTTCAGATTTTTGTGCCTACGAACACGCTGAAGTCGTTTCTTCAATTTCTGAAGAGTAGCACAATACACTTCAGAGTTGATCGTTTGACCATGGGGAAGGACATCGAACAGAATAACCCCTTCAGCGTCCCAGAAGACTGTAACCATGACTTTACTGGCTGAGGGTATGGCTTTAAACTTTTTCTTGGTAGGGGAGTGGGTGTGGCGCCACTCCATTGATTGCCGTTTTGTTTCAGGTTCGAAGTGATGAACCCATGTTTCATCGCCTGTAACAATCTTTGACAAGAAATTGTCACCCTCAGCCACATGACGAGCAAGCAATTCTGCACAGATGGTTCTCCTTTGCTCTTTATGGTGTTCGGTTAGACAACGAGGGACCCAGCGGGAACAAACCTTTGAATATCCCAACTGGTGAACAATTGTGACAGCACTGAGTTGTTTGATGGTGATCCGTCGATCATCTCGAACGAGTGTGTTCGCACGCTCCGCCATTGCAGGAGTCACAGCTGTGCACGGCCGGCCCACACGCGGGAGATCAGACAGTCTTGCTTGACCTTGCGACGATGATGACACATGCTTTGCCCAACGACTCACCGTGCTTTTGTCCACTGCCAGATCACCGTAGACATTCTGCAAGCGCCTATGAATATCTGAGATGCCCTGGTTTTCCACCAAAAGAAACTCGATCACTGCCCATTGTTTGCAACGCACATCCGTTACAGACGCCATTTTAACAGCTCCGTACAGTGCTGCCACCTGTCGGAAGTCAATGAAACTATACGAGACGAAGCGGGAATGTTTGAAAATATTCCACAAGAAATTTCCGGTTTTTTCAACCAAAATTGGCCGAGAAAAAAAATGTGTTGCATTACTTATTGAACTGCCCTCGTAGTATAGATTAAATTCTCAGTTGCCCCCCCCCCCCCCCCCCCTATTCAATGTTATTTTTGTTTTCTTGATGAGCTTTTGAGTTGATCATAATTGCCACAAAATACAAGTGGAAGAACTATGACAGGTTGTAATAATGCGCTGAACGTTACAGGTTTGTGCTGTTCTTGATCCGGAAGAAGCCATGAAGGTAAATGTTAATGCTGTCATGACACAGCTGCAAGGATTACAAGAAGCGATAGAGGGGCCATCAAAAAAAACTGAAGAAAAGGCTGCAGACCCTAAAGACATTTTGCAGCAAGCTTTAATGAAAAGTGGTCTATCTGATAAAACATCTCCTCCAGGTATAAATATGCTGAAAATTCTTTCCTGGAGACACCACCTCACATTAGTGTTGACTTTGCATGTGTTATACTTGAGTATGAGCAGTGTGTTTCCATTTGAAACCTATGTCAGTTAAGAGCCTTTAAACATATCTTCTAGACAATTTAGGATTCCATACTTGCCAAATACGTGTTTCAGAAGCAGTAAGAGAAGAAACACTTCAGACAGATTGTCCAAGCCAGTCTAGTGAAACATCTAAAAGGCAGAAAAGTTCTCTTATTACCTTGGCAGACAAAGCACTTGATGGAAGTGTGAGGTAAGTAGAAAGAATAAAGTCACTTTTTATATCTTTATGAAAAGAGGTAGAAATATGATGAAACAATATTTTTAAACTCAATAATTTTGTTAAATTTGGATGCCTTAATTTACAGGAGATATATAATTAGACAAAGGCGAGTGGGAAGGATCAGATGGCACCAGTGTTCCTACTGTTCAAAGGAGTTCAAGAAACCTTCAGATCTTGTGAGACATATTCGGATACACACTCGTGAGAAGCCATACAAGGTAAATTTAGCATAAATTATGGTTATTGTTGTGGTCTTCAGTCCGAAGACTGGTTTGATGCAGTTTTTTGTGCTACTCTCTCCTCATCTCCAAATAGCTACTGCAACTTACAACCTTCTGAATGTGCTAATTGTATTCATCTCTTGGTCTCCCTCTACAATTTTTACCCTCCACACTTCCCCCCATTACTAAACTGGTGAGCCCTTTATGTCTCAGAATGTGTCATTGTGCCACAAATTTCTTTTCTCCTCAGTTTTGTTCAGCACCTCCTCATTAATTGCAAGATCTACCCATCTAATCTTCAGCACTCTTCCGCAGCACCACATTTCAAAAGCTTCTATTATCTTCTGAGCTAAACTGTTTATCGTCCATGTTTCACTTCCATACATGGCTACACTTCGTACAAATACTTTCAGAAAAGACTTCCTAACACTTAAATCCACATTTGTTGTAAACAAATTTCTCTTCTTCAGAAACACTTGTTTTACCATTGGCAGCCTACATTTTCACTTTATATTCTCTCTACTGTGACCAGCATCATTTATTTTGCTGCTCAAGTAATAAAATATATCTACTACTTTAAGTGTGTCATTTTCTAATCTCAGTCAGTCAGTATTGCCTCGTATGTTCCTAAATTTCTCCAGAATCCAAACTGATCTCACTCGAGGTCAGCTTCTACCACTTTTTGCATTATTCTGTTAATATTTTGCAATTATGACTTCTTAAACCGATAGTTCAGTAATTTTCACACCTATCAGCGACTGCTTTCTTTAGGATTGGAATTCTTACAAATTATCGTTATGTTGTAGAACCATAGTATTATACAAGTCAGTATGTGATTGGATACCATCACAATGCACTTTGTTACAGCAAGTTTTTAAAAATATTGTTGCAAGGAATATTACAGAATTCACACTGTTTATTATGGGACTTCTTGTAATTATCTTTTCACATTAATATAGATTTCAATTTTTTGCGGTACATTAAGTAAGATGCTTTTTTATTCATTATCAGAAATCTTAAATGTATTTGTCTGATGTTAATAAAATTGTAATAGGTTATAGGCACATATATTGACAAAGGAAATCTCAAGTTAAAGAATTTTTCAATCGCCCACAAAAAAAGTTGTTCTGCTTTTTCTGAAGTAACTTTTTCTCAGCCCTGGATAAACAAATAACAGAAAATTTGGTCTCGTTTTGAAAGTCTCTTTTGTCGTCATAAGAAGCTACAACTGTAACCATACAATGCGAGGGGATTTCATAAAGAGTAATATTGATTTATGACTGATCCTGTGCATGCTGGACCTCACAATTAACATTGTGCACAGCTGTGAAAGTGAATGCATCATTGCCACGAACCTCCAGGCTGTTGGAAAACAGTTTGCCTGTGATTGGCAACATAGCACCTTATTCCGCCACTGCGCCCACTGGTACACATTCATAGAACTAGTCTTAAATATCATTCTTCATAAAATTTGTATCACAGTGGTTGTAGCATCTTAGAACTATAAAAAAGACGTCCAAAACAAACCCACAGTTTCAGTTAATTTTTATCGTGGCCTGAGAAAAGTTATTTTAGAAAAATCATAAGAACTTTTTTTGGGCGATTGAGAAAAATCTGTGACTTGAGATTTCCACTAGCAGTATATGTGTCTATAACCTATTAAAACTTCGTCGTTGGCCAAATACATTTTGAGCTATATAGTTTTGAAATGAGCAGCTTGTTGTAAAGATACCGTAAACCTGATAATCATATAACTTTAATACCAAATTGCTCCATCTAACCTCACACAGAATAAAGTATGAAAAAAAATTTACAATGGCTATTGGTTGATTCCATTATAAAAAATCCAATAATAATAGCTGTGATTCATATTCATTTGATTGAATGCATGGGAGTATTGATCAGTACAAATTGGAAAGGACTCAAATCTTGTTTTCTTTTGTTTCAGTGCCTGCACTGTTACAGATCATTTGCTGTGAAGTCCACCCTCACTGCTCATGTCAGGACACATACAGGGGTGAAAGACTACACTTGTGTTATATGCCTCAAGCAGTTTTCTGCACCAAGTAGCTTAAATGTGCATTTAAGGTAATGGATGTAGATAATAAATTGGGGATCTGTATTTCACACATAAGCTTCTGCTTGGGGGGGGGGGGGCACTAATTATGTTAAGATTACTAAATTATATGTACTATGTATCTGAGTAATATATGTATAATAGGTAACATACTATTAATTGGTTACTGAATATGCTGCTCAAAATCAGTTGAATTAGATGTGCTACAGTATTGGGGTGGGGGGGGGGGGGGAGATTGCCTTAACGTATTGATAACAATTCATACTTTAATCTTCAAGAACTGTCTGACGTGTACATTATTTTATGGAGTGTAGGATGTCCTTTCACTTACAGAAGAGAGAGGAAATAGAATGGATATTGTACTTCACAATGGTTTGGATTAAGCCGGAGTACATTTATTAGGGAAAAATAAAATAATGTAGGTGGGGAGGAAAAGTAACAGTCAAATGCTAGCTACTGTTTTGGAAACTTTGAAGGCTAGATGAGACAATAATGGCAGTTAAAAGTAAGGAGACTTTTTCCTCTTGTGATAAAAGTATTTCTCTCAACACTGAGCAATTTAAAATTCTTGTGCTCGTTTGGCATTAGATCGTGGGACCTGCCATCTATAGGGATGGCTCTTACAGTTGCTTCTTCAATGTATCCCTCATGGACTTACTTCAAGCTTCACCTTACAATTCATTCCTCTCAATTCTTATCAACCTCTGTACACCACCTGAAGAATAGTGAAGCATTTTTAGATAGAAGTGCAAGAGTACCAATATTGATATATCACTTTTGTAAAAGAAAGAAAACTTGGTGTGGTAAATCCCAAGAGGTGTTTCGTGCAGCCCTCCATGCTAGTCTATCCAGTGCAAGTCTCATAATTGCTGCATGATTATTACTGCCTGCTTACTGTAAGCCTTCGTGTCGCTTTACAGTTTTTACACCTTCCACCCTCCCTTGTAGTAATCAAAAGAAAATTAGGTTAAAAAAATTCATGCAGTCACCAATTTTTTTATAGTGTCATGACTACAACTAAAAATGCCCACTGTTGGGGTGGGGGGCATTCAGGTGTCACTTTTTTATGTCTTTCTTGAGTAACCTAAAAGAAACAAGGTGAAGTTTCTAGCGAAGATGTTTCCAACTACAAAATTAAACCATATAATGCTTTTTACAAAGAAGGTTCTATTCATTTTTTCTTTAGAAATAATAGTTTCCTCATGGCAGAAGATGGAAAAATCACAGATTATTAAAAAAAAAGTGTCCTCATTGATTGATCTCTCATTAAAAGATCTGTACCTAAAGACTGGAAAGTTGCACAAGTCACACCTGTACCCAAAAAAGAAAATAGGAGTAATCTACTGAGTTACAGACCCATATCAATAACATCGATTTGCAATAGGATTCTGTGAGATATACTGTGTTCGAACAGTATTAGCTTTCTCGAAGAAGACACTTTATTGACAAACAGCCAACACTGATTCAGAAAATATCATTCTTGTGAAACCCAACAAGCTCTTAATTCTCACGAAGCTATTGACAGGGGATGTGAAATTGATTCCATATTTTTAGATTTCCAAAAGGCTTTTGTTACTGTACTTCACAAGTGACTTCTAATCACATTGCATGCCTGTGGACTACCATCTCAGTTGTGCAACTGGATTCCTGATTTCTTGTTGGGAAGGTCACAGTTCATAGTAATTGACAGGAAGTGATCAAGTAAAACAGAAGTAATATCTGGTGTTCCCCAAGGAAGTGTTATAGGCCTTCTGCTGTTCCTGAGGCAATCTGAGTAGCACTCTTAGATTGTTTGCAGATGATCCTGTCATTTACTGTCTTGTAAAGTCATCAGAGGATCAAAGCAAATTACAAAATGATTTAGACAAGATATCTGTGTGCTGCGAAAAGTGGCAATTGAAGTTATCAACATGAGTACCAAAAGAAATCCGCTAAATTTCGGATACACGATAAATCACACAAATCTAAAGACTGTTGTGAATAACTTAAACTGGAATGATCACATTGATAATATTGTGGGGAAAGGGAACCAAAGACTATGATTTATTGTCAGAACACTTTTAACGAGTTTACTAAAGATAGTGTGTACGCTATGCTTGTACGTCCTCTTCTAGAGTATTGCTATGCAGTGTGGCATCCACATTTGATAGGATCAATGTAGGATTTTGAAAAAGTTCAAAGAAGGGCAGCTCATTTTTACTATCATGAAATATGGGAGAGTGCCATGGATATGATAATGAATTGGGGTGGCAGTCATTAAAACAAAGGCATTTTTCATCGCGACAGGATCTTCTCATGAAATTTCAGTTACCAACTTTCTTCTCAGAGTGTGAAAATGTTTTGTCGGCACCTAAGTACTTAGGGAGGAATGATCATCATAGCAAAATAAGAGGAGTCAGAACTCGCGCAGAAAGATTTAAATGCTCGTTTTTCTGTGAGTGCTGTTCAGGAGTGGAACAGCAGAGAAATAGCTTGAAACTGGTACGATGAAACCTCTTCCAGGTACTTAATTGGGAATTGCAGAGTAATCACTATCATTTAGATGTATGGTAAAAAATTAATATTTATTGTTAAATGAAGAGGGTTAAGAACAAATATTAACGTTGGACCATGCCTAAGTGCAGTAGAGTCATATTAAGGGATAAATTGTGTTTTTGGGGTAAGACTGACTGAAGGTGGTGGGTAGAAGCGTGTGAGAAGGCAAGTCACTGGATTTTGGTCATGCTGTCACCTCTATAATAGGTCTGCCAACTGAAGAGGAAGCAGGTGATTCCTCACTCTTACCTACTCCATTACATAGCAAGAAGCAACTACAGGGCATTATGCAGAATCTTCCGTGGTGCACCTTATGAATCACTGGTGAAACAGATTAGAGACTTGTTGGGGAATCTGTTATTTTCCACACAGTGCATTAACTGTACATGGAATACAGTTATGAGTTACTAATAACAGTAACGCAAGAACTTATATGGAAAGAATCGATGTAAATCTCTCTACACTCTTCTACACTGCTAGGGGGAAAATTATTGTTAATTATCCTCTATGGATATGAAGCTCTCTTCCAAGAAAGGCAACTTCCCCCACCAATGAGTGCTGCTCACTTTTTAGTTTACAAACTGACTATACGTCCCCACTGTCCATTCTTTTACATGAGCAAACAAAATAACTTCACTGAGCTCTTGTTGAAGAGTATCTGGTGGAGTTATTTTCATTTTATTAAATGAATACCTGTTTGCAGTTGTTATATGAGCTTAATATAAAATATATTCCTATGAACAGTGGCTTATAAGTGTGTAATTTATGAATGTGATGTTGTCAGTAATCTTTGTAGTGCTGGTGGGAAAGGGATGGGATTGGTAAATGTGGCACCTTCCTGCTGTCTATCATTGATAGTGTATTGTAAAACTGTTTCATTGTGTTGTTGCCACTTGATGGTGAATTAATGAATGACCAGAAAGAAGCTGCACATCTTTTGCCATAGTGTTACTGATAGACTGCATGAATCTCTTCCATTCTGGATATGCTAGCACTGGTAGAGTGGACTACATTGAGTGGAGCCATTTACAACACATGCACAGTGTATCCTGCTAAGGGTGTGAATATATCTGATGGAATGGGACCAGTCATGTCCAAGTCTAGAAGAAAAATCTTCTGTAATGCTTTGCTTGACTTCTGGTAAAATACCTAGAGTTCCATAAGACCTTTTGTTGCGAAGGGAGACAATTTAAGCATGTAGGTCTTTTGGGAGAGATGAGGCTGGGATGAAAAATATTCCAGACAGTGATAGTGGAGACAATCAGATTGACAGTTATCAGATATGTATTCACAGCACGTTTTTAATTGGAACAGGCTCTTCAGTTGACAGCTCCAACTGTTAAACTTTTTTGCTGTATTAGTTCACTTAACTGCTGTAAATAGGTTCTCATTTAATAAACAGAAAATGACTCCACTATACAAACACGAGATTAGTGAAGCTACTTTCTCAATTCATGTAACAGAACTGAACAGGAAATGCTGAGGAGGTATAGTCTGTCTGCAAAGTGAAAAGCGAGCTGTGCTTCTGGTGGGGAAATTTGTGTTTCCCGGAAGAACAATACAGCTGCAGTACAGGATGACTAAGAATCAGCTTCCCCTCTAGCAACATAGAACCATTTACAGAGCTTTATGTAGATTGTGTCCATAGCCATTTCTAGTGTTGGTTTTATATCTGTACCAGCTGACAAACCTGGCATTGTCCTGTTATTCATTTTGCCAATTTTCTATTAGAAACGTAAACAAGAAACGAACTGTGTTTGTAGTGTACTATGGAAAAAATTTCATTTTCATGTATTCGTGGAAACGCCATCGAAATTACGAAACAGAATCTATACTCTGGATGCAGCTACTTTGAATTTCTACAGTGCAATTTTGTAACTGTCTCTTTGGCAATGCCTCTTCATAGCTCTATGAACTGCTATTGTCTTAAACTAAAGCCATTTTCACTCTGCTTTTGAAAGCTATCAAAAGCACTGCAAGATGTCGGGGACTTACTGAAGTTGACTTGACTGTAGTAGTAGTAAAGAAGAAATGTCTTAAAACTTCATGCAAAATGCAGCATTTTTTTTCCGCGCATCTCGGTATTTATGGTGTTGTATCTTCTAAACTGTGCTTAGTACCATGATATAATTTTGTAGGTGCATTTAGAAGCATATTTGGTTATTGTCTGCAGAATTTATTGCAGATAGAGCTAGCAGCACATAAGTAATAAATTTAAATGTCATGCATGATGCAGCACTTTTTCACTCACCTCATTTATGACATGTCTCCTGAACTATGCTAGATAGGTGATTCTTACCCCCACAGCAATTGTTGTCTGACAGTAAGGGATATGTGCATAAATTCTGGTTGAAATTGGTTCAGGGTTTTAGGACGACACATCCCCCCAGGGGGTCCACAACTCTTTTGTGGATACGTGCTAATGTGGCCCTCCTTCCTTTCCGGGCTGCATACCTTCCTTTTCCGCATCCTTCCCTATCCCCCATCTTCGCCCCCTGCCCACCCCCCCTCCCCTCACCTCTGGCTCTTTCCTTCCCTTTCTCCCCCTCTGAGAGTATGGTTTGTGCCTACGTCCGGAGACGGACGCTCGTAAATGTAACGCATTCTTCGCCTTCTCTGCTTGTATGTCTTCATCCTTCCTTTGTCCTTCTCTTTTCCTTACCTCTTCTCTTTACCCTTTTCTCCGCTGCGGCGTTTGAGACCTCTCTTCTTTCCTTTCCCTTTCTTTGTTTTTCCCTTTCTCTTTCTTCCTCCCTGTGCGTGTCTGAAGGCCGACCCATGCATTTTCGTGCATAGCCGGTGACGGGGTAACGCGTGATTCCCCGCCCCGGGTTGACAGGTAGGGCACGTACGTACCCCCTGGTAACGGCCAGGCCCAGGGAGGGGTGATTACCCGAGCTGATACCTTCCGAAAGTGCCGATTGGTCCCTCCGTCCGTTTGTCGGGAGGTGTGACCTGAGGTGTGAACAATCAGCTAAGGCGGGAGTGCCCTCAGAGAGGGCCCCCACAAGGGAGGAGCGTGCCATCGGAGACACTGATAATCATGGGGGATTCTTCCGCAATGGTTTCTACATCTTCCACTATGTCTGCTCACAAGCGTAAGTTCACTGAGTCTCAGCCACAGACAGTTCTTCCATCATTGCCACAGTTCCTTGTTGTTTCTCGGTCTGACGAAGGTCACGACTTCTCCACGGTCAACCCTTTCATTATTCAGAAAGGTGTTGACGCAATTGCAGGTCCTGTAAAGTCTTGTTCCAGATTACGGAATGGCACCTTGTTCTTAGAAACAGTCAGTGCCCTCCAGGCACAAAAATTGCTGCGTACTTCACTGCTCCACGCCTTCCCTGTCCGGGTTGAAGCACACCGCACTTTAAATTCCTCACGTGGAGTCGTTTATACACACTCCCTCGACGGATTGTCTGACGAAGAAATTCAGCACTACCTGTCTGACCAGGGCGTAACGGCTGTTCATAGAGTTATGAAAAGGGTTGACACGAACATCATTCCAATCCGCACTGTCTTCTTGACATTTGACAAAGTTCAACTCCCATCGAAAATCAAAGCAGGCTATGAGATAATTTCCATTCGCCCTTACGTCCTAAACCCTACGCGTTGCTATCGGTGTCAGCGGTTCAATCACACCAGCCAGTCCTGTTCCAATCCGGCCAAATGTGTTACGTGTGGCAGGATGCCCATGAGGGTGCTTGTCCACCTCCATCCCCTCGTTGCATCAACTGTATGGGTGACCATTCCTCTCGAGATTGCCACATTTTTAAAGACGAAAAGCTCATCCAGGAAATCAGAGTGAAGGAAAAGGTGTCGACCTTTGCTGCTCGAAAATTATTCGCCAGTCGACAGCCCACCGTGCCTCAGACAGGAAAATACAGCGCTGTCCTTGCTTCTCCTCGGCTAACAAAGGAGGCGGCCACACAGACTTGCGACCTCACCTTTAGTGCCACGGTCGTCAGATCGGCCAGCGCAAAGATCGCCCGTTCAACCTCACCACTTTCGCCTGCCCACTCTATGGCTCACCCTTCATCGGGTTCTGCTAAATCTCGAGCCCGAAAGTCAGACACCAAGACTTCAAAAAAAGAGCATACTCGTGAAGATTTTTTACGTACCCCAACTTCACAACCATCGGTTCCTGCTTCATCTAAACATCATGTTTCCAAGAAGGCTATTAAAAAACCCAGTTCATCTCCTCCTCCGCCAAGGCGTGTCTCATCTACAGCACCACCTGGCGGAAATCGCCCTCGGCCGTCTTCTGTGTCGCCGAGGCGCACTGCTGGCGGCTGATCAACCGGCTGATCGCTGGTGGCAGGAGCTGCTCCTGAACAATCTATGGATCAGGATCTTCTGCCTTCGGCTGAATGCCATTCCATGCTGTCGGTCGCAAGCTCTGAGCTGTCGTTGAGTTGACGGCAACCTTGGTCACATTCCTCCATTTACTGTTCACCCTATGTCCATTATCCACTGGAATATCCACGGCATTCGAGCAAATTGGGATGAATTGTCGATCCTCTTAAGATCCTACTCACCGGTCATCTTCTGTCTTCAGGAAACAAAGCTGCGTCCTCATGACCGCTTTGTTCTCCCCCATTTTCAGTCCGTCCGATTTGATTTCCCCTCTGTTGAAGGCACTCCAGCCCATGGAGGACTCATGATTCTTCTCAATGATACTCTCCATTATCACCCAATCCCCTTAAACACTTCCTTCCAAGCTGTCGCTGTCCGTCTTTCCCTTTCTGGATATACCTTTTCTCTTTGTACTGCATACATTCCATCATCCACACTAATGGCACGAGCTGATCTCCTTCATCTTCTTGGTCAGCTTACACCCCCCTATTTGCTGGTTGGGGACTTCAATGCCCACCACCCGCTTTGGGGATCTCCACATCCTTGTCCACGTGGCTCACTATTGCTAGACGTCTTCCACCAAGCGGATCTAGTTTGCCTCAACACTGGGGTCCCTACATTTTTGTCTGCCTCCACGACAAATTTCTCTAATTTGGACCTTTCGGTCGGTACTGTTCCGCTAGCTCAGCGCTTCGAATGGTTCGCCCTTGATGATACACACTCGAGTGACCACTTGCCATGTGTCCTTAGACTGCAGCCTCAACTGCCATATATGCGCCCGCGACGCTGGAACTTTGCCCATGCCGATTGGACACTTTTTTTGTCTCTAGCGACATTCGATGACAGTCACTTTCCTAGCGTCGACAATGAGGTCACACATATTACAGACGTTATTCTTACAGCTGCGGAACGTTCAATACCACGCACCTCTGAATTGCCCCGGCGCCCCCCAGTTCCTTGGTGGAACGAAGCATGCCGTGACACAGTACGTGAGCGGCGACGTGCTCTTCGCGTTTTCCGCCACCATCCTACTTTGGCCAACTGTATCCGCTATAAGCAGTTGCATGCGCGATGCCGTCACGTCATCCGCGATAGCAAGAAGGCAAGCTGGAAATTCTTTATTAGCTCTTTTAACACCTTCACTCCCTCCTCGGAAGTTTGGAGTCGGATTCGACGGTTATCAGGCGCGCCTAGTTTCTCCCCGGCCTCTGGGCTCACTGCCGCGCGTGATACATTAGTGGACCCCATCGCAATTTCTAACTCATTGGGTCAACACTTTGCTGGGATTTCGAATTACCCGCCAGCGTTTCTCCCGAAGAAACGTGCAGCGGAAGTGCAACCTCTTGCTTTCTTCTCTCAAAATCGCGAAAGCTATAATACTGTTTTCTCCATGCGGGAACTCCAACATGCACTCTCTTCTTCTCGCTCCTCCGCCCCAGGACTGGATGGTATCTACATCCAAATGTTGCTGCATTTATCAACCCATAGTCTGCATTACCTCCTTCGCCTTTATAATTGAATTCGGACCGACAGTACTTTTCCCAGACGATGGCGGGAAGCTATCGTCGTTCCTGTTCCAAAACCTGGAAAGGACAAACATCTCCCTCTAGCTATCGCCCCATTTCTCTCACGAGTAGTGTATGTAAGGTTTTGGAGCGTATGGTGAATTGCCGTTTAGCTTGGTGGCTGGAGTCCCGCAGTCTTTCAACACCTGTCCAATGCGGTTTCCGAAAGCATCGTTCTGCAGTTGACCATCTTGTTGCTCTCTCCACTTATATCATGAACAATTTTCTCCAGAAACGCCAAACAGTAGCAATATTTTTTGAAATGGAGAGAGCATACGATACCTGTTGGAGGACAGGCATCCTCCGCACACTGTTCTCTTGGGGCTTTCGAGGTCGGCTGCCCCTTTTTCTTCGCGAATTTATGGCAGAGCGCACATTTAGCATTTAGAGTGCGGGTGAACACTACTCTCTCCTGTACTTTCTCCCAAGAAAACGGGGTACCCCAGGGCGTGCTAAGCATTGTACTGTTTGCCATTGCCATAAATCCAATTATGGATTGTCTCCTTCCTGATGTCTCGGGCTCCCTCTTTGTGGACGATTTTGCGATCTACTGCAGCTCTCAACGGACCAGCCTTCTTGAATGACGTCTTCAAGGATGTCTCGATCGCCTCCACTCTTGGAGCATCGAAACCGGCTTCCGTTTTTCTCCCAGTAAGACCGTTTGTGTTAATTTTTGGCGACGTAAGGAGTTTCTTCCACCCTCCTTACATCTAGGACCTGTCAACCTTCCGTTTTCGGACGTCGCTAAATTCTTGGGTCTTATGTTTGACAGAAAACTGTGCTGGTCCTCCCATGTTTCCTATCTTTCGGCTCGCTGTCTGCGATCCCTCAACACCTTCAGTGTCCTGAATGGTACCTCCTGGGGAGCGGACCGAGTGGTCCTTCTCCACCTCTATTGTGCTTTAGTGCGCTCGAAATTGGACTATGGAAGCATAGTCTACTCCTCTGCTCGGCCATCTATTCTTCGGCGTCTCGACTCTATCCACCACCGTGTATTATGTTTAGTGTCTGGAGCTTTTTACACCAGCGCTGTGGAAAGCCTTTATGCTGAGACTGCTGAACCTCCGCTGTCCAATCGGCGAGCAGTCCTTCTGAGTTGTTATGCTAGCCATCTGTCTTCCATGCCTGCTAATCGAGCCCATGACATTTTTTTCGATGCCTCCTTGGATGTAGGGTATGCAGGCCGCCCTTCCTCCCTACTACCACCGGGAGTCCGCTTCCGTCAACTGCTCCATTCTCTTTCCTTCCGCTTTCCTAAAACCTTCTTGACAACTTGGGATACAGCACCGCCTTGGCTCCGTCCCCGGATCTTCCTGTTTCGTGACCTTTGTCAATTTCCCAAGGATGGTACCCCTTCACTTGTTTACCGTCGGGCATTTGCTGCTCTATGTGCACAAATGAAGGAAGCCACATTTATTTACACTGATGGCTCGAAAACATCGTTAGGTGTAGGGAGTGCCTATATTGTTGGCAACACCCCAAATTGATTTCGGCTTCCCGACCAGTGTTCGGTTTATACTGCGGAGCTTTACGCTGTTCTCCAGGCTGCCCAATACATCCGCCGGCATCAGCGGATACGGTATGTTATCTGTTCAGATTCTCTCAGCTCTCTCCTCAGTCTCCAAGCTCTCTACCCTGTCCACCCTCTGGTCCACCGGATTCAGGACTGTCTGCGCTTGCTTCACCTGGGGGGCGTCTCGGTGGCGTTCCTCTGGCTCCCAGGACACGTTGGTATCTGTGGAAATGAGGCGGCCGATATAGCGGCCAAGGCTGCAGTCTCTCTTCTTCGGCCAGCTATTCGATCGATTCCCTTCGCCAATCTACGGAGCGTTTTATGTCATCGTGTTGTTCTTTTATGGCACGCACATTGGTCGACACTTCCCCATAATAAATTGCGGGATGTGAAAGCTCTTCCCCGTGCTTGGACCTCTTCCTCCCGAACGCGTCGTCGGGAGGAGGTAATTTTAACTAGACTCCGGATGGGGCAATGTCTTTTTAGCCACCAACATCTTTTAAGCGGCGATCCTCCCCCACTCTGTCCCCACTGCTTTCAGCTGTGGACGGTAAGACACCTTTTAATTGTGTGCCCCTATTTTACTCCGTTACGCGCCCGTATACAGCTGTCGCCTGATATATCGTCCATTTTAGCAGATGACACGCGCTCGGCCGATCGCGTTCTCGAGTTTATTAGTGCCAGTGAGATGACGTCAGTCATTTGAAGCTTTTTTTGGGGACAACCAACCCCTTTCTGTAGTGAATTTTTAAGCTTTCCTTCTGCTTTTAGTTTCTCCAATTTTTTGAGTTTCGTTCTCGTTGCTGCTGGTTTCCATTTTCGTTTTTTACTGTTTCCTAAGTCACGGACCGGGCGCTAATGACCATAGCAGTTTTGCGCCCAAAAAAAAAAAGGACGACACACACACACACACACACATACCTATATCCATTTTTATAATATTTATAGCTTCTATGCAATGTTAATACACTTCGTTGAAAATAAGCATCCCCCAGGCGTATCTGCACATTGCATCACCAGTGATTTACAAGGCCCATGGCAAAGGGTCAGTATAACTGTTTGAAATATGCTGTAGTTGTTTCTTCTGATGTAAGGAGGTAGATAAGAGTAAGGAATCGCCTGCTTGCTCTTCTGTTTGCAGACCTATGGAGGAGGCGACAATCCGATAACTTGCCTTTCCTTGCTCTTCTACCCTTCACACCTGCCCCCTCCATTCTGTTACACCCCCAGATCACAATTAATCCCATAATATGGCTCTGCTGCACTTTAGTTGTGGCACATACATTTAATATTTGTTCTTAACCCATTCATAGCTTCAGGGATGCTCTCTGCATTCTGTGCTGAGCGTGGATTTGTTGTAGTTGTGCTGTTTGCCAAATGCTGAAACCTGTGCTGAGGGATGACATTCTGGCCACTATGAAATACTTATCATCCAATTGTAAGAATGTTATTCACTTACCTTGTGACGAAGCAAGCTGGGATATTTTTACTTCCTCTCTTGTTTTGCTATCTGCGTCGTTTGAATTGGTTTTTTCACTTTTAACTAATAACCATTAACATACGTGAATATAATCTGCATTTTCATAAAAGAGATAGATTGGCATTCAGTTGTAAAGATTACAACACCAGATCTAATTTTGTGCTTAGTTTTATGTATGTAATTGATCTTATAATTTATTTTGACTATTCCTAGTTAGTAACTCTGTTATAGGGTGAAATCAGTAATTGTTTCGTAACTTAAATTCTGTTGTTGACTTATAAACAAATATAAATTCTATAGTAATTATAAACATTTGGAAGACAAAATAGTAGTAATCTTAAAGTATCTGTTTGGCTCTAATTGAAAACATGTTAGCAAAGCTAGCCCTTAATTAGTTCCAAAGTAAGTAACAGTATTGTCAAAAGCATTGTTTGCATAATGATATTTGTTAATTTTATGATTAAACAAATAATTTGGCATAACTCTTGTAGTAGAAGAAACTGTAAAAAAAAGAACCAATTTTTCGATGTATTCAGTTAATTTAATGAGTAAAGTTTTAATTGTAATTTCTGTTAATTTAACTTCGAACAGTGTGTAGTTTCAGCACCTATTACTGTAAGGATATAAATGAACCCGATTTTTCGTGCCGAGACAGTCAGTCCACAGCCTAGTTTCAGACGAGAAACCTGTGTTCGTTAGAACAACAATAATGCTTCAACTTAACTCTGAAATAAGTGTTACACCATTAGGCCATGCTCCATATGTACCTTTCTATTATTCAAGAGCTGTGAACTTTGTGATTAGGTTTTTACTGCTCATAAATGTTCAATAGTAAACTATTGTAGCAGTATGTGGAGGTTTGCCTGCAAACTGTTAATGAGGCTTATGGAAAGTTAAAACAGTAGTGCACTGGCCATATATAACTGTGTTGCTTCATAAAATATCAGTTTCAGTGCAATTAAAAATAGTAGGAACACAGTAAATATATAGGGAGATAAATTTTTTGGTCCTTGTTAGTGGCCTGTACAAGTTGTCTTATGTAACTGTGGTCAGGATCTAATGGGCATCCGATTAAGAGGATGGATGAAATAAGAACAGATGATACATGCTGTTAAACTTTCCGATTCTCAAGCATTATTGGTAAAGGCTAATGGATACATCAGTGTCTGGGAAGACCACCAGTAAACTGAATGGACAAGGCTGTCCAAGAGGATAGGAAATTAACGTCTGTTCGGGTCAAGAGATGGCTGGTAAGAGAGGCAGTGCTCTAGGCTCCACTGCCTAGTCCAGTTCGCACCGTCCCTCTCTTAACCATTACCAACCTCGTGATTGATGGGGTGCTTCTGTTGGCACTATTCTGGATCTTTACCTTGTCACTGACGCCAAGCCAAAGTGTCACCGGGGCAGAATTGCCATTGTGAGAGTGGAGTTTACCCAGCAACACATGAACAGGGCATGGGTCAGTGTTGGCATCTGGTTGGTATCCGGTACTAGCCAACCGAGGGCCAGCCACGGCTCATGAGGAAATTTAATTACTCCCAACGAGCCACTGTATAGTGCATGGCAGAGTGTCACCGGGGCAGAATTGCCATTGTGAGAGTGGAGTTTACCCAGCAACACATGAACAGGGCATGGGTCAGTGTTGGCATCTGGTCGGTATCCGGTACTAGCCAACCGAGGGCCAGCCACGGCTCATGAGGAAATTTAATTACTCCCAGCAAGCCACTGTATAGTGCATGGCAGAGGGCACCTTGTACCACTACCCGCCCTTTCCTTTCCTGTTCCACTTGCAAGCAGAGTGAAGAAAAAATAACTGTCTATATGCCTCAGTACAAGTCATAATTTCTCTTATATTCGTGATCCTTACGCTAAATGTAAATTGGCGGTAGTAGAATCATTCTGCAATCAGCTTCCAATGCCAGTTCTCTAAATTTTCTCAGTAGTGTTCCTTGAAAAGAATATCGCTTTCCCTTCAAGGATTCCCATTTGAGGTCAGGAAACATCACCATAACACTTATGTATTGATCAAATCTACTGGTAATAAATCTAGCAGCCCACCTGTGAGTTGCTTTCTCTTCCTTTAATCCAACCTGGTAGGGATAACAGACACTTGAGCAGTACTCAAGAAAGGGACGCACTAGTGTTCTGTGTACATCCTTCTGTGCAGATGAACCACACTACTAATGCTGTATTCAAACATTATAGGATTGTTTTTCGTACTCGTTAAATTTTTCTACATATAGAGGTGGCTACCATTCATCACACCAACTAGAAATTTTGTCCAAGTCATCTTGCATCCTCTTTGCATCCTTCTGCAATCAGCTGCAGATTGCTGCTCAACTCGCCTATCAGGTCATTTATGTGTAGGCGATAAGAGCGGCCATATCACACTTCCATGGGATACTCCTGATGATACCCTTCTCTCTGATGAGAAATTGCCGTCGAAGATATTGTACTGGATTCTACTACTTAAGAAGTCTTTGGGCCACTCGCTCACCTCAGAACCTGTCCTGTATGCTCGTGTTCCTGTGTACAGTGGGGCACTGTGTCAGAATGCTTTTTTTGAAATCTGCCTGTTCCCCTTCACCCATGGTTAATAGAATATTGTGTGAGAAAAAGGCAAGCAGAGTTTCACCGAGTAATGCTTTGTAAAAGTGTGCCGATTTGTGGACAGAAGCTTTCCATCCAGGGAAATTTATTATATTCAAACTGAGAACATGCTCAAGAATTTTGCAGCAAACCAATATTAAGGATGTTGGTTCGTAACTTTGCAGGTCCGGTCTTTTACCCTTCTTATATACAGGACTCACCTGTGATTTTTTTTCTTGTCACTTGGAGATTTGCGCTGGGGGAGAGATTCGCAATAAATGAAAATTGTCTAAGGGACCAATGCCGTAGGGTATTCTTTGTAAAATCGAATTGGGATTCCATCCAGACTAGGCAATTTATTTGTTTTCAGCACATTCAGTTGCTTCTCTATGCCAGGGATGCCTGTTACTACATCCTCTGCAAGGGAGTTCGTGCGGTGGCAAAATGATGACATGTTTGTCTGATGCATGAATGAGTTCTTAAAAGTGATATTTAGAACTTCAGCTTTCTTTTTATTATTTTCTAGTGCCCCACCAGACCGGCCAACAAGTGGCTGAATAGAAGCCTTTGACGCGCTTAACGATTTCACATAGGACCAGAATTTAGTCTGATACCCGGCAAGATCTTTTGCTAAAGTATGATGGTGGTAGTTGTATACTTTACACATTGAAATTTTTACAGACGTGCAAATTTGTACTAACTTTTGCCTGTTGTTGTACGCCCCTCGTGGTCTCGCGGTAGCGTTCTCGCTTCCGGAGCACGGGCTCCCGGGTTCGATTCCCGGCGGGGTCACGGATTTTTCCTGCCTCGAGATGACTGGGTGTTGTTGTGTCGTCTTCATCATCATCATTCATCCCCATTACGGTCGGAGGAAGGCAACGGCAAACCACCTCCATTAGGACCTTGCCTAATAAGGCGTTGCGGGTCTCCCGCATCATTCCCCTATGCTCTGTAAAGAAGCATGGGACTTCATTTCCATTTCCATTTTGCCTGTTGTTATTTGTGCTTTCTCTTTTGAACTGAGAGGGCAAAAGTTTCTACTTAGCATTTTCTGAATTTTGTTATTAAACCACAGTGTATCTTTTCCATCCTTATTCCATTTAACTTGGCTCGTACTTCTCCAGAGCACAAATTGCAATCCATTTAAACTTTGCCCATAATTCTATTACGTCCATCGTACTGAAACTAAACAATGTCCATTGATTGTCTAAGTGGGAGCTAACAACTGCCTATTTGCTCATTGATAAGATCAGGCCTGTTTATAGCTACAAGGTGTAAAATATTTCAAGTGAGTTTGGGCTTTCAAATTAGCTGCTCAGGACAGTTTTTGGAAAATTTTTTCAATAGTACTCCACAACACTCCTGTCTGTACCCCTTGCAAATGAATCCATAGATTTCCCAGTCTATGCTCAAAGAATGGAAACTCCAGTTTGGAATATCAACAACATTGAAAAAGGATAGATTGCTACTCACCATAAAGGTTATACATGGAGATGCAGACAGCCACAATGAAAAGATAGTTTCACATTTAGCTTTCAGCCAAAGCCTTCTTCAGAAAAGAAAATATAATACACATTCCACACCAGCAAGTCCACCTCATGCACACATGACCACCATGTCCAGCACCTTGAACCAGATTCAAGTTGAACAGAATTTGTTCCACTTCATTGTTGGATGATGGAAACGTGATTCATGTTAACATAAGTTTTTGAAGACCACAAGAATCTCACATGTGAAACTCACCACCAGTTATTAGTCCACGACGTCCATAAAGCAGTAAAGATAATGATGGCCAGGTTGATGCCATGTTGTTTAACTTTTGGAAGTCATACCATATTGTTCTACATTGGATATGAGCTTATGAGATACTGACACATGATTTGATTCAAGATTACCTTGCAAAATAGGCTACAAAACTTTGTCCTCAATGGGAAGAAATCATAAGATGTGAAAGTAGTTTGGGAAATTTATTAAAGTTTATGTAAAATAAATTAAATTGGTTTAAAATCAATCACTAATTGCTTCATTGCCAGTTCAAGGATTTATATGTGCCTGTAATAATCTAACATAAACTTTACAGTTGACAGTTGAGTGATTATGCAAAGATACTGACTTTGTTTTACTGAATTGTTTATGCTGGTTTGAATTTTGTGTGTCTTTTGTATCTTAATGTTGTAAAAAATATTTAATGTCTTTTTTCCTCATACAGGATGCACACAGGTAAAAAACCATTTTCATGTCATATCTGTAATAAATCATTCCGGACGTCAGGTAGTCGTAAGGCGCATATATTATCACATGAAAAAGAAGATGCAGCTAAACAGAAAAATGGTGACAACTCTAAAGCTGGTTCAAATAATATGCCAGAGGTAAAATTACAGGACCCAATCATAATCACAACAACAGGTAAACACCTATATCAGTGAGACTTAAGTGTCATGACTTCATTAATATATGTATATATTTTTGTAGCTATTCATAGACTAAGAATATCTGTGTAGTGAGCACAGCTTACTTCTAATGTGAGCTGCATCAAATGGAAATAGTCATGTGACACAGGTTTTTTTCATTTTTTTTTTTTTTACAATTTCAAAATTGCCCAAGGAAGCACATCAGAATGTCACTGCAACATAATTTATTAGAACAGAGATACAGCAGTACAATAAAGTTTATTACAAAGACTAAAATGCAGTGATGGCTATCCCTTCTTTTCCTACATAAAAAAAAAAAAAAAAAAAAAAGCATTGAAATAGGAACTGTGACACAAATGCCCTTGTGTGTGTCTCTTCAAACGTTTAAGCCATCTTCATTCCAGATATTGATTGCAAATTGTTAAGATGCCAATGAGATACAGGTACAGAATCCACGGTACTCCTGAACAGAGCCTGTCTGGACTAGGGATGAAAGTCATTGAAAATATACTGGGCACTTACAGGCAAACCTTGAACTGCACCATAGATGCGTAACTGTTGGAGTCAATGTATGTCAGTAAGATAATTCCATTCTAGGCATCTGAAAGCCTCACTCCCCAAGGGGCTCATGGTTGCGGTGCTTATTATCCCCCTCCCTTCATCCCCTTTTTCTTCCCCGCTGTAGCCCCCCCCCCCCCCCCCCCATCCACCCCAATAGGTCACCATCACATATGGCCAGTTTGTGAGGTAGTGAGGCTCTTACATATCCATCTGGCAGCCACCTGGCAACACAGGAATCACACTTCTGATACCTGAGCTGTTGCCTGCCCATGTATGCTTAGGAGTGGTTGCTTGTCATTCTGGAGATTTCCGGAACTCCTGATAATGGCCACCATGCCAGATGGTCCTCACTGTGGCTGGGCAGGTCAAGGCACATGCTTTGCGTATGTCTGTATCTCTGGTTTGTAGTGGATCATTTTGCGCACTGTGGCCTTCCTTGCCTTGGCTGTACTCTGGGAGGAGGGCCAGGCTCACCAGCTTGGGTTGAAACATTTACTCCACTACCTGGTCTGCACTAGGACTGATGGGGACACATTCACCACCACAAAGCTGTTATTTTTTGTAGAAAATATCAAAGAAAAGTTTGATGAAGTGGAGTCTCTCAGTAAGATGCAGCCGGGTTTCCTGTTGATCAAAAATACTTCCAGTCTGCAGCCCATCATGCTTGTGCTCATCTTGGCGATGTCCTAGTGTCCACTACACCTCACCAGTCCTTGAGTATCGTTCAGCAAGACATTTTTCTTAGGGACCTCATCTTTCAAACTGATGCAGCTTTCCGCGACAGTCTGGAATGACAGGCATTCATTTTGTTTGGCTTGTGCAGAGAGGTCGTAAGGACAACTGCTTCAGTACCAGCACCTTTATCTGGCTTTTGAGGGAGATACCCTCCAGGAGAAGGTCTACGTTGTGTGTTATCTGTGTGCCGTGTGATGTGAAGCCATGTGGCCCGCCACCCAGAAGGTGCTTTGGTGCTTTCAGGGACATGTCTTCCCAGTGCACGGTGGACCCTCTATGTGGCGAATGTGGACACCCGCTCAATGAAGGAAACCCCTGTGTTCCACCACCTTTGTGTGTTATTTGTCACCACCATCACTCTCCATGCTCACCGGATTGCCCAGCTTATAAGATAGAAAAGAAGATCCAGAAATATAAGTCCCTTGATTGTTTATCTTAGATTGAGGCTCGTTGTTGTTGTTGTGGTCTTCAGTCCTGAGACTGGTTTGATGCAGCTCTCCATGCTACTCTATCCTGTGCAAGCTTCTTCATCTCCCAGTACCTACTGCAACCTACATCCTTCTGAATCTGCTTAGTGTATTCATCTCTTGGTCTCCCTCTACGATTTTTACCCTCCAATGCTAAATTTGTGATCCCTTGATGCCTCAAAACATGTCCTACCAACCGATCCCTTCTTCTAGTCAAGTTGTGCCACAAACTTCTCTTCTCCCCAATCCTATTCAATACCTCCTCATTAGTTACGTGATCTACCCACCTTATCTTCAGCATTCTTCTGTAGCACCACATTTCGAAAGCTTCTATTCTCTTCTTGTCCAAACTGGTTATCGTCCATGTTTCACTACCATACATGGCTACACTCCATACAAATACTTTCAGAAGCGACTTCCTGACACTTAAATCTATACTCAATGTTAACAAATTTCTCTTCTTCAGAAACGATTTCCTTGCCATTGCCAGTCTACATTTTATATCCTCTCTACTTCGACCATCATCAGTTATTTTACTCCCTAAATAGCAAAACTCCTTTACTACTTTAAGTGTCTCATTTCCTAATCTAATCCCCTCAGCATCACCCGATTTAATTTGACTACATTCCATTATCCTCGTTTTGCTTTTGTTGATGTTCATCTTATATCCTCCTTTCAAGACACTGTCCATTCCGTTCAACTGCTCTTCCAAGTCCTTTGCTGTCTCTGACAGAATTACAATGTCATCGGCGAACCTCAAAGTTTTTACTTCTTCTCCATGAATTTTAATACCTACTCCGAATTTTTCTTTTGTTTCCTTTACTGTTTGCTCAATATACAGATTGAATAACATCAGGGAGAGGCTACAACCCTGTCTCACTCCTTTCCCAACCACTGCTTCCCTTTCATGCCCCTCGACTCTTATAACTGCCATCTGGTTTCTGTACAAATTGTAAATAGCCTTTCGCTCCCTGATTGAGGCTCATCAAAAATAAATCAGTCTTCATCCTGTGTCCATGACTTCTATATTTGCCTCTGTTATGTCCTTTCCCCTCCGCCCTCACCCTTACTCTGTTCCCATCCCCCTATCCTGATCCCCTCCTGTAGTTCCCATGCCCTTCCCTCCAGGTGTCCCTCCTCGGACCCCTCACTGCAGTGTCTCTCAGTCAGGAGAGCTGCTACCACAACTTGGCCACAGGACGTGGTCATCCACTCTCTTTTGGTTCTGGATTATACAGAAGCCTGCTTTCCCTCCATGCTTTACGCTCGTTGACCTATGGATGAGAAGAAGAAGAAGAAGAAGAAGAAACATAAGTCCCATGATAAGGCCCCCTAGTGCCCCCGAAGGTGCCATCTCCCCCCTTGCAACCTGAGTCTGATCTCTTATTATGGATGTCACCCTGTCCTAGTTGATGATGGGTAGTGATCCAATGGCATGTTGGCTCCAGCCCGTTCGCCTTCCATTTGGATACCCACTCTGTGCTTACTCAGTGGAATTGTAATGGATGCTACTGTTACCACCTGGAGTTGCAAGCCCTTATTGCCTTTCATTCAGCAGCTTATGTTGTTCTCCAGGAACCTCATTTTACTGATGATGCTCACTTACTGACCCTGTGTGGGTTCTGTGCTTTCTGCCAGAACTGGGTTGGCCCTTTGAGGGCTTCCAGTAGTGTTCGCACCTTGATCAGTACAGATATTGTTAGTACATGGACCCCTCTTCATACCAGATTGGAAGCAGTTGCCATCACAATCCACTTGGACTCTGCAGTCATGGTTTGCAATCTGCATCACCCTCTTGAGAGGCCTGGGGGTCCTCATTGACCAGTTTCTTGCGAACCAAAACCTGTGCATTCTTAGTGATGTTCCCCTACTCATTTCAGTACTGACAAGCCACTTTCTGTGACATTTCACTCTCATCTCCTCCACTTCTTCCTTTCTTCCCTCCTCCTTTCTATCCATCCTTGCTTGCACTGGACAGTACATGAAGACATCCGTGATAGTGACCACTCCCTGTTGATTCCCTCATTCCGTTCCCACCTCCTGATGACGGGGTTTCCTGGCTGTGCTTTTCCATCAAGCTGCTTGGCCTCTGTATACCGGTCAGGTCGAGTTCACACCTTCTTTGTCAGGTTGTAGTGATGAAGTCGTCTGTGATCCGTTTGAGAAAATATTCTGCACTGCCAGCATTGCCTTTTCCCACTTGACATGCCCTGTTCCCTGTCATCCAGTTTTGTGGTGGATCATGGCCATTGCCACTGCTATCGGTCTTAATTGTTGCGCTTTGCAACGTATTATGTGCCACCGTTCCTCTGCCGGTCTTAAACATCTTCACGGCAAAGCCCATTACTTAAACATACAGAACAAGCGAGTGTGTTGGGAATGCTATGTCTCATATAGGCTCTGTCCCTTCGTCATGAGTGTGGACTACACTCTGCACCCTCCAAGATTGTCAGTGGAAGCCTTCCACGTAGCCTTTGTACAGATCTGTCAGATCTACTGCAACATATCGTGGCCCATTTTGCGATTACATCTGTGTCAGCTTCCTATCCAGCCACCTTCTTCCTCCAGAAACAGCAGGCTGAAGCTTCCCACTTACATTTTATCCCTTGTCAGGCAGAATCCTACAATGAACCTTTTAGTGAATGGGAGCTGCTTCTGGCCCTCACCTCTTCCCACAATTCAGCTCTTGGCCCTGATTCCAGCCATATCCAATTGCTTCAACAACTCAGTCCTCTACAATCACAATATCTCCTCCGAGTGATTAACTGTATTTATCTCCAAGGCATTTTCCCCTCTTAATGGAGGGAGAGGGTTGTGGTTCCTGCCCGTAAGCCTGTCAAGGATCCATCATCCTTTGATAGTTACTGGCATTTGATAGTTACTGGCCTGGCCAATGCCCCGTGCAAGTTATTAAAATGGATGGTAGCTCGTTGGCTCAGTTGGGTCCTTGAATGGTGGGCCTTTTATCTCCTTACCAGTGCAGCTTTTGGGAGGGACAGTGTCTTGTCAATCATCTGCTTCAGTTGGAAACCACAGTTCGGCAGGGCTTCTCTCAGCACTGTCATCGTGTCACAGATTTCTTCGAAGGTGACTTTAATTTACCCTCAGTATGTTGGCAAAGTGTAAATCAGGAACTATGAATAAAACATCATCCAAAATTGTCCTAAATGCATTCTCTGAAAATTATTTCAAGCAGTTAGTTCATGAACCTAAGTGAATAGTAAACGGTTGTGAAAAAACACTTGACCTGCTACCAAAAATAATCCTGAGCTAATAACTAGCATCGAAACGGATCCAGGGATTAGTGAACACAGGGTTGTTGTAGTGAAATTGATTATTGTAGCCCACACTCCAAAGATAAACAAAAAATATACCTATTCGAAAAACCATATAAAAATTTACTTGATGTCTTCCTGAGAAACAATCTCCACTCCTTCCAAATTAACAATGTAGGTGTAGACTAGATGCGGCTTGAATTCAGAGAAATATTTTTGACAGCAGTTGAGAGATTCATACCAAATAAATTAACAAACAGTAGAGCTGTTCCCCCTTAGTACACAAAACTGGTCAGAACACTATTGCAGAAACAAATAAAAAAAGAATGCCAAATTTAAATGAACACAAAATCTCCAAGATTAGTGTTCTTTTACAGAAGCTCGAAATTTAGCACAGACTTCAATGCAAGATGCTGTTGATAATTTCCACAATGAAACTTCGTTTCGAAACCTGGCAGAAAATCTAAAGAGTTTCTGGTTACATGTAAATTGTGCTAGCAGCCAGATACAATCAGTGCATTCTCTGCACAATAGCAATGGAAATACTATTGAAGACAGTGCTGCCAAAGCAGAGTTATGAAAACATCCCCCAGGCTGTGGCTAAGCCATGTCTCCACAATATCCTTTCTTTCGGGAGTGCTAGTTCTGCAAGGTTTGCAGGAGAGCTTCTGTAAGGTTTGGAAGGTAGGGGACGAGGTACTGGCAGAAGTAAAGCTGTGGGGACGGGGTGTGAGTCGTGCTTGGGTAGCTCAGTTGGTAGAGCACTTGCCCGCGAAAGGCATAGGTCCCGAGTTTGAGTCTCGGTCCGGCACACAGTTTTAATCTGCCAGGAAGTTTCAGAGTTACTAAACACTGCCTTCTGAAATTTGTTCATGAAAGCAGACGAAGTAAGTATCCCAGAAATCAAATCAAGAACAGCTGCCAACATAAGTAATATAGAAGTAGATACCCTCGGAGGAGTGAAGCAAATTAAATCATTTAATAGAAGCAAGCCTACCAGTCCAGACTGTATAAGAATTAGGTTCCTCTCAGAATATGCTGATGCTATAGCTCATATACAGTCACTCACTCAATGAAAGATCCGTACCCAAAGACTGGGAAGTTGCTCAGGTCACACCAATATTCAAGAAAGGTAGCAGGAGTAATCCACTAAATTATAGTTCCATATCATTAACATCGATATGCAGCAGGATTCTGGAACATGTATAGTGTTCGAACATTACGAATTACATCGAAGAAAGCGGTCTATTACACACAGTCAACATGGGTTTAGAAAACATCTTTCTTGTGAAATACAACTAACTCTTTACTCACACATTTATTGAGAGCTATTGACAAGGGATGTCAAATTGATTCTGTATTTTAAGATTTCCAGAAGGCTTTTGATACTGTACTACACAAGTGGCTTGTAGTGAAATTGTGTGTTTATGGAATATTGTCTCAGTTATGTGACTGGATTCATCATTTCCTGTCAGGAAGGTCACAGTTCACAGTAATTGATGGAAAGTCATAGAGTAAAACAAAAGTGATTTCTGGCATTCCCCAAGGTATTTTTATAGATCCTCTGCTGTCTGTATAAATCTTTTAGAAGATGATCTGAACATCCATATCTCAGGTTGTATGCAGATGATGCTGTTGTTTATTGTCTATGAAAATAATCAGAATAGCAAAACAAATTCCAAAACGATATAGAAAATGTATATCTTTGGTGAGAAAATTGGCAGTTGACTCTAAATAATGAAAAGTGTGAAGTCATCCGTGTTGTTGTTGTTGTTGTTGTTGTTGTTGTTGTTGTTGTGGTCTTCAGTCCTGAGACTGGTTTGATGCAGCTCTCCATGCTACTCTATCCTGTGCAAGCTTCTTCATCTCCCAGTACCTACTGCAACCTACATCCTTCTGAATCTGCTTAGTGTATTCATCTCTTGGTCTCCCTCTACGATTTTTACCCTCCACGCTGCCCTCCAATGCTAAATTTGTGATCCCTTGTTGCCTCAAAACATGTCCTACCAACCGATCCCTTCTTCTTGTCAAGTTGTGCCACAAACTCCTCTTCTCCCCAATCCTATTCAATACCTCCTCATTAGTTACGTGATCTACCCACCTTATCTTCAGCATTCTTCTGTAGCACCACATTTCGAAAGCCTCTATTCTCTTCTTGTCCATACTAGTTATTGTCCATGTTTCACTTCCATACATGGCTACACTCCATACAAATACTTTCAGAAACGACTTCCTGACACTTAAATCTATACTCAGTGTTAACAAATTTCTCTTCTTCAGAAACGATTTCCTTGCCATTGCCAGTCTACATTTTATATCCTCTCTACTTCGACCATCATCAGTTATTTTACTCCCTAAAAAGCAAAACTCCTTTACTACTTTAAGTGTCTCATTTCCTAATCTAATCCCCTCAGCATCACCCGATTTAATTTGACTACATTCCATTATCCTCGTTTTGCTTTTGTTAATGTTCATCTTATATCCTCCTTTCAAGACACTGTCCATTCCGTTCAACTGCTCTTCCAAGTCCTTTGCTGTCTCTGACAGAATTACAATGTCATCGGCGAACCTTAAAGTTTTTACTTCTTCTCCATGAATTTTAATACCTACTCCGAATTTTTCTTTTGTTTCCTTTACTGCTTGCTCAATATACAGATTGAATAACATCAGGGAGAGGCTACAACCCTGTCTCACTCCCTTCCCAACCACTGCTTCCCTTTCATGCCCCTCGACTCTTATAATTGGCATCTGGTTTCTGCACAAATTGTAAATAGCCTTTCGCTCCCTGTATTTTACCCCTGCCACCTTTAGAATGTGAAAGAGAGTATTCCAGTCAACATTGTCAAAAGCTTTCTCTAAGTCTACAAATGCTAGAAACGTAGGTTTGCCTTTTCTTAATCTTTCTTCTAAGATAAGTCATAAGGTTAGTATTGCCTCACGTGTTCCAACATTTCTACGGAATCCAAACTGATCTTCCCCGAGGTCTGCTTCTACCAGTTTTTCCATTCGTCTGTAAAGAATTCGCGTTAGTATTTTGCAGCTGTGACTTATTAAACTGATAGTTCGGTAATTTTCACATCTGTCAGCACCTGCTTTCTTTGGGATTGGGATTATTATATTCTTCTTGAAGTCTGAGGGTATTTCACCTGTCTCATACATCTTGCTCACCAGATGGTAGAGTTTTGTCAGGACTGGCTCTCCCAAGGCCGTCAGTAGATCTAATGGAATGTTGTCTATTCCCGGGGCCTTGTTTCGACTCAGGTCTTTCAGTGCTCTGTCAAACTCTTCACGCAGTATCTTATCTCCCATTTCGCCTTCGTCTACATCCTCTTCCATTTCCATAATATTGTCCTCAAGTACATCGCCCTTGTATAAACCCTCTATATACTCCTTCCACCTTTCTGCCTTCCCTTCTTTGCGTAGAACTGGGTTGCCATCTGAGCTCTTGATATTCATACAAGTGGTTCTCTTCTCTCCAAAGGTCTCTTTAATTTTCCTGTAGGCAGTATCTATCTTACCCCTAGTGAGACAAGCCTCTACATCCTTACATTTGTCCTCTAGCCATCCCTGCTTAGCCATTTTGCACTTCCTGTCGATCTCATTTTTGAGACGTTTGTATTCCTTTTTGCCTGCTTCATTTACTGCATTTTTATATTTTCTCCTTTCATCAATTAAATTCAATATTTCTTCTGTTACCCAAGGATTTCTATTAGCCCTCATCTTTTTACCTACTTGATTGTCTGCTGCTTTCATTACTTCATCCCTCAGAGCTACCCATTCTTCTTCTACTGTATTTCTTTCCCCCATTCCTGTCAATTGTTCCCTTATGCTCTCCCTGAAACTCTGTACAACCTTTGGTTCTTTCAGTTTATCCAGGTCCCATCTCCTTAAATTCCCACCTTTTTGCAGTTTCTTCAGTTTCAATCTGCAGTTCATAACCAAGAGATTGTGGTCAGAATCCATATCTGCCCCTGGAAATGTCTTACAATTTAAAACCTGGTTCCTAAATCTCTGTCTTACCATTATATAATCTATCTGATACCTTTTAGTATCTCCAGGATTCTTCCAGGTATACAACCTTCTTTTATGATTCTTGAACCAAGTGTTAGCTATGATTAAGTTATGCTCTGTGCAAAATTCTACAAGGCGGCTTCGTCTTTCATTTCTTCCCCCCAATCCATATTCACCTACTATGTTTCCTTCTCTCCCTTTTCCTACTGACGAATTCCAGTCACCCATGACTATTAAATTTTCGTCTCCCTTCACTACCTGAATAATTTCTTTTATCTCGTCATACATTTCATCAATTTCTTCATCATCTGCAGAGCTAGTTGGCATATAAACTTGTACTACTGTAGTAGGCATGGGCTTTGTGTCTATCTTGGCCACAATAATGCGTTCACTATGCTGTTTGTAGTAGCTAACCCGCACTCCTATTTTTTTATTCATTATTAAACCTACTCCTGCATTACCTCTAATTGATTCTGTATTTATAACCCTGTAATCACCTGACCAAAAGTCTTGTTCCTCCTGCCACTGAACTTCGCTAATTCCCACTATATCTAACTTTAACCTATCCATTTCCGTTTTTAAATTTTGTAACCTACCTGCCCGATTAAGGGATCTGACATTCCACGTTCCGATCCGTAGAACGCCAGTTTTCTTTCTCCTGATAACGACGTCCTCTTGAGTAGTCCCCGCCCGGAGATCCGAATGGGGGACTATTTTACCTCCGGAATATTTCACACAAGAGGACGCCATCATCATTTAACCATACAGTAAAGCTGCATGCCGTCGGGAAAAATTACGGCTGTAGTTTCCCCTTGCTTTCAGCCGTTCGCAGTACCCGCACAGCAAGGCCGTTTTGGTTAATGTTACAAGGCCAGATCAGTCAATCATCCAGACTGTTGCCCCTGCAACTACTGAAAAGGCTGCTGCCCCTCTTCAGGAACCACATGTTTGTCTGGCCTCTCAACAGATACCCTTCCGTTGTGGTTGCACCTACGGTACGGCCAACTGTATCGCTGAGGCACGCAAGCCTCCCCACCAACGGCAAGGTCCATGGTTCATGGAGTGCTAAACGAGATCCATTAAACTTCAGTTTACATGATAAATCAATCCAATCTGAAGGTCGTAAATTCAATTAAATACGTAGGAATTACAATTATGATCAACTTAAATTTGGAAGAATACACAAAAAATGTTGTGGGGAAGGTAAACCAGAGACTTTGTTTTATAATCTGAACACTTAGAAAATGTAACAGACCTACTAAAGAGACTGCCTGGACTATGCTTGTCTGTCCTCTTTTTGGAGTACTACTGTATGATCTGGGATCTTTTCCAGATAGAACTAACAGATAATGTTGAGAAAGTTCAAAGAAGAAGGTATGGTTGTAGGGGGGTGAGGGATGGGTGTGGGGTAAGGTGCTTGTCCTGCCTATGGGAGAGTGTAGAAATGGGGTGCACAGGAGAGGACTGCTAGGTGAAGCATTTGGAGGCTGTACCATCTGGGAAGGAAGGAGGGAGGGGAGGGGAGGGGAGTGGTGGGTGAAAGAGCTTGACACTATAATAACAAAAATAATAAATAAGATCACTACTTGTTTCCCTAGCAATAACTTAAGGGGTGTTCTTACATTCCTATGTAGCCACACCCTTGTAAATCACAACATATTTGGAGTAAACAGCGTACTTTACACCAGTTACTGAGACAATGGTAAACATTTAATAACATGCTGTTGACATCCTTCAATCATAAACTCGTGATATCAGACAGTACATCACTGGTCAGAACCAACGAGCTGTATTGGACCATGCACTTCACCCAAATTTTGTCATCTTTTGTTAAGAGTGCCCCATCACATCTGCAACACTGTGACCTTGCTGTGCCCTTGAGTGATTTATGTAGTGTCTATCTACGTATTTGAAAAGAACAGTAAACTTCTACTTCGAGAACACTTTAGATTTAAACAGAAGTCTCTCACAAACTTAAACCACATGTAAATATGTTAGGATTATCTCTTAACTACTGTACCTTTTCCATGGCATTTAGTGAAAAACTAGGGTATTGTTTTATGAAGGAACAAAGTTTAACACTTCATGTTGTATCATTACCTTTAAATTTCTGTCTGATATCCAATGTTTGACACTAAAGCACCGTGCTGAATCAGGAACTAAGACTAATTCACCTTGAGAAATTTCCTTTTGAAAATGAGTAGTTTTCTTACTACTTCCGATCACTAGTCCTGAATAGACAGAATATTGAAAATAATTCTGTTCATTTCACTTTAAAGAATCAGTTAGTTTACTTTTGGATAAAGTGTGTCATTTCACAAGAACTTCAGCAAATCAGTTTTCTCAGTAAACACGTTACATAGCTTTTCAAATGAAAATGAAGGTAGTCATTCTTCCCTGTCTATTTTAGTCTAGGTAAACTAAACAAATGAATGTAATAATGTACTGCAACAGTGCAACCCATCAAAGTTGTGTGTGTCCACAGTCTTGCATAAATATACGACACTAAACATTATATTAAATGCACTTACTTCTATGCTTAATAATCATTGTTTTTAAGATAGGATTTAAGCAAAGTAAATGAAAGGTACTTAAAATAAAAACTTTACACTTTAAAATTAAACTGTTACTGTATTAACTCAAAAAAACACTTTCACCACAGTTATTTTCAACACTAGTTTGGTTTTCCTTTGAAAACTTAATCACAGAATACAACTTTGGTAGCTTTGCTTGCCTGAAGCAGTGCAGTTAAGAATTTGGTGCACAACTGTTTATGGTTTATTCATATCTCTCAATAATTCGATAGACCAAATGTACCATTATGTCTGCATTTTAGAAACCATTCTTGATGTGTTATGATGTAATTCTTGCACCATCTTATTTTTGTCTGGAAATATCTTTCATCCACTATTACAATTTACCAAAGACAACTTATTACTATGAAATAACTAATTAACCCCGTCAACCCTAAATTGCACCAATGTTACCACAAAATGTTCAACATTTAAACAAAATATTCAAAACTTGAAGAGTGCACCATTACATGGCTACACGTAACCACTGCTTGATGGTTACGTCTCATTTCAGTCTGCCTTCTGTTCTCCTTGTTCCAAGTAAATGTGTTCCAGCAATGAAACATGACAAGGCCACCTGTCGACCCCTATATTGACACTGTCATTTGTGTGTGGCTCTGTGCACTTCTCGTGCATAAAAGGCATTTCCAGACATGGAAATATGCCAGGGAAAAACTCGCCAGCTTACTGGCCTAATGGCTTTCCTATTTCACTACTGAATACCACTCTTTCCAACACATTATTCCATCAGGAGGTCCTCAGACTTTACAGAAATGTTTCATTTAGTTATTTAATGAAGTGACAGGAAATAAATGTTTGATTGCTAATCACAACATATTTTTACAACCTTTCTGCAACATCTTTATCCCCTTCTGCATATTCAAATAATCATTAATAAAATCACAAAGAAAATATTGACAGCACACTACATAAGTGTAACTGTAACATTGTTCCATTACAAACAGTTATTCATTCAAGTTGAGGAAAATAATCCAACAATCAGCTTTAAAAAAAAAACAGCTTCATATGTAGATTGGTTTCAGAAAATTTGTACGCTTTTGTATGATTCAACAATATGACTCCACACCACACACAAGAGTGTCATTGTCAGAAGCTCTCAGAACCTGCCTCATGTTGTGATTGGCACCCAACTAGGATGCGAAAGCCATGCAGTACATCGAAACTATATTTAGGTTTGTGATGTGTTGCATGGCATGTAGCAATGCTGCTTAGAGAAAAATATTTACGAGTAGTGTGCCGGACTGTTCACATTAAACCCATGATCTTAGAACTCAATTGTTTCATAATATCCATCAGTAAATTCAGTACTGAAATTATCAATATTTTTACCCTGTAGGTAATTTGATTCCAATATAAAACAATAATATTGTAATTATTCTGTCCTGGATTTTCCGTTGTTTGATTCATATATATTTCAGTCATAATTAATGTGTTTTTGTCTACCATTTACTAAATTATTACCAAATGTTGTCACAGTAACTGTCTTTTCTCCAAAAGTAAAAAGCACCAGAAGACAAGAAACATGTTAAATATGCTATATCGGCTGCTATACAAATATAATCAACATTTCATTGCAGCACTAAAGCACTCATTGCTGACATCAAAATGAAACATGGAGGGTGTTTTTAAAACATAGTTGCAGGTTAATGCTAAAAGGAGGTTAATTCAAAAGGTCTCAGATCATTTTGAACAGTCATCGAAAAGTAATGATTGACATAAGCCTTATTGTAGAATAATCTTTGTTTATGTTCTTTATGTTTTAAGGACGTATGACATTGACAATGTCCACAAAACATTTAAATGAAATACATAGCTCTTACGCATGTAAACGTTTATGGGAAAGAAAAACAAAAAAAGGAAACACAGCGAAATTTCCAACCATTTGAGGCAAAGTGTATGTAACATCTGTGACTATAAAAAAATATACAATTGAAAAACATTCTTCAAAGAATATAAATACTTCTGAAAAATCCGTCTCGTATGTTCTCTACTAATGATGCCTGGAATAAAGCATCGAAAGCCAGTGTGCTAAAGATATAGCTATTACTGAATATACTTTTGAGTAATGCTACTAAAACTGAACATGTGTTGAACACTGCAATATGTGCAAGTGTTTCTTCAGTTTTACTTAAGGTCACTTAACACACAGAGAATCAGGAAGACTGCTAATTTGAAATTTTTTGTAATTTGTTTTGGTTTCTTACATGTTTGGCTAATGATTTATCAACAGTACCAAGATTTACAACATACCTCTTATAATTTGCAGGTTTTGACCAACAAACGCCTCGGAACAGTGAGTTGTTTCCAGTAGATAACCGTGAACGTCCATTCAAGTGTGACTACTGCAACGCCAGTTTTCGGAAATCAAATCAGTTGAAGAGGCATAATCATAAGCATACTGGCGAGAAGGCCTTCAAATGTGACATCTGTGATAAGTAAGCATGAGTTAATCAGCTTATACCACAATCACATTAGTTTTGTGTGTTATGTTTAGACTTTTACTATTTTTTGTGTAGTTTTGTCCTATAAAGCAGTTTCAACAGTAGTGGATATCTGTGGCACATAGATAAATCTGATTCATGGGGAGAAAAGTATTCCGACAATTCTGCTTCCAGTTAGGTTAGACAGGGAAGGTATATAACAGACACAGTTGTTACTTGCATTGGAGATAAAATGAACTGGACAGTGAATACTAAATATCACTCTTGATGAATGTTATCCACTTGCAGAGCAACATCTTACTGACAGACATCTATACAACAAGGCAAGTATTAGGTTCTACAGGAAGTGGGTGCTTTGCGTTGAACACACCTCGTGGTAAAAAGTACCAGATTTAATCAAATATATGAATTGTTTTCTGGCAATAGATCCTAAATGCTGTTATTTTAGTATCAGTACCTCAAGATACTTCATGTGATACTACTCTGTGAACCAGAGACCCGTTGCACCATCTGGCCACTATTTTTGTATGTCCCCATTGTGGTAAGGTGGCAATGGTCGAACTTCTCAGTTCTTGTTCATTACAACACTAGTGCATATCATTTTTAGTCTTTTGAAAGAACTATCGTAGTAGAGGTTAAAAAAAAGTTTCAAAAACTCCCAGATGTTGAATAAAACTAATCAGAGTAATTTAAAAAGCATTTGTTTTAGAAAGAGTGAGAGAGTATTATGTTCAGATGGAAGTGATTTTAGATCAGGGTTCTAGCAAAATATTATCTTTTACGAAGCTCATATTTCAAACAAGTAGTTATTCAAATCTTTGCCACAAATGAAATGACATACTTGAATGATAGATTTTTTGTGAAATTACACACTCAAATATGAGCACCAAGCTCAACAGCAATCTTTTTGTGCTTTCATTCGGGAACAATAAAATTCACTATCACTCTGTGTCGAAAACAATCAGGTCCAAATTAAGTTCCCATATAGAACGTTTTGTCTGTATGCCTAAAACTATTTACAGAAGTAGCAACTACAATCATTAAGATGAAACTGAGTAAGAGAGAAATTTTTAACAGTGAGCTCATAAGATTTTGTCTTCAAGTGAATTTACAAATATGCTGGGAAAACTAAGTTATAATGGTTCTGAAAAAAACATTTAAATTCTGTCACTCTATACATATTAAAATCCAGTTGGATGTGTATAATGAGCCAAAAGAGATTAGCAGCTATGAAACTGCACAACCTTCCAGTTGCCTGGACAAGTGTAGAATATGGTTTTCCAATGTAAAGTGTGGTTCATTTCTCTGCAATTTGTAAGGAAAGGAGAACGCAGTGATGTTGGCGGTCTGTAGACGTGAAACTACAGATGACAGAATGTTCTAATCTTTACCTTAATGCAATGAGAATTTAATTTGAGAAAATTATTATTTAGTTATGATTTGAAATTGTTTCAGTTTACCAAAAAGATATTATCATTACTGAAAATGATATTGAATGTAAGGGAATGTGTCTACTACAGGAGAGTTTGCTAATGTAAGAGAGCTAGATCCTGAGTGAAGTAAGTGCTGAGCTTCGCTGGGAGGTATCAGAACTTAGCGCTCACAGTAACTGAGGGATAGAGCAGTGACAAGAAGACCATTGTGGAGTTGGATGTTGTCAAGAATACATAATTTTAAAAATGTTGAATTTCAATTTTTTTTTGAGTCTATGTGCCTGTAGTGCTTTAATATCTGAAGACGAGTAGCTTTTGCGACAATGTTCATTTGATTGTATTCCTCACAAAGTACTGTTTCATTCACCATGATGAATTGTCCTTCATACCAAACAGTGTAAGTATGAGGCTAGGTTTATAGCATAAGAGGACTTATTCCTAATATGCTAGACTATGGTTATCCCTATACACAACAGTATCCCGTATTAGAAGATGCTATCTCATATTAGGCATATTAGGGTGACTTCATCTTGCCACCATAGCAGCTGGGTTCAGACTCGGATTGTTACTAAGTGGTTTGGCAATTATGTGTAGTTTTTGGATTCATCTGGTAATGATCCTGTTGTGCTAATACTTGATGGGCATCATATCACATGTGTGTGATAGACAAAGTAAGGAAAAAACCTTACCAGCATCATCTTTTTATCACCCCATTCCTCATATAAAATACAGCCTCTTGTGTGGATTTCATTATCCCCAAGGAATAAAAATAACCAAGATCAAGTGGCAACCTCATTTTTGATTGAGGTTATTTGGAGTGGTCTGCTTCAGAGCAATAACAATGGAAAATGTTAAAAAAGGCTTCTGAGGAACAGAATTCTTTCCATATGACAGGCATATACTAAGTCCCAATGACTTTGCAGTACACAAGGAGTTTGACATACAAGATGCAAATAACAGAATAAATGCAAGTCCAAATATCATCCAGCTAGCTACCAAATCGGCAAGCCACATCTGAATCTGTTTAGCTAACATTATTTTCGTACAGGGAATGTCTGAAACAATTCAGATAGATTAAAGCTGCAGTGGAATCAAAGCAGGCAGAAGAGAAAGTTTTGCTCTTGAAAAAGAGAGAAACACAGGATACATTAAGTTACTTCATTCACAGTCTGATACAAATGTAAACGAGGACCATGCTTCAGATGTGCGACATGAAGAAGACACTGAATGCATATTTTGCAGTGGTCGTTTCTCTGAAGCCTTAACATGGACAAATGGACACAGTGCATGGAGTGTTATCCTTAGACTTTTGAAGTATGTTAACTTGAAAAGGAGCTTCTGTATGCCCGGGCAGCACTTCCTTTGTGCAATAAACCCAAATAATGTTGGAGAGGCAGTAAGATAGAGAATATTATTATTTTACGGGTTAGCTGTTCTAAAATTGATCAATATTAAGTGTTATCTTTGTCTCATATGAGGGCTGGAATTTAAATAGTGGCAACTATTTATTCACAACTGATACAAAAGAGTTACATGTTTGCACCTGTTACTGTCCTTCAAAGTAGTCACTAGCGTTGTGTAGAACCCATTGCCAGCAATGTGGAAGGCGTAGTATACCATTAGCAGAGCCTGTTCTGTTGATGGTGCGAATGGAGCGGTCTAAAGTTATGGTGATTCTCGTGTACAACTGTGATGGTGTTATCCTAATGCATTATGTTCCTCCACAGCAGACCGTCAGTGCACAGTATTACTGTTAGTTTTTGGAGCATCACCTACGACCAGCTTTGCGAAAGAAACAGAGGCACTTTCTGCACAACCCACCCATCATTTCGCACAACAATGTGCGGGCGCATACAGCGCAAGCTGTGACTGCCCTGTTCGGTCGATGGGACAGAGAAGTGCTATACCATCCACCATACACCCTGGACTTAGGTTCTTGTGACTTTGATTTGATTCCAAAGGTGAAGAAACCACTTCGTGGCATTCGCTTCGGAACTGTTCCAGAGATTCAACAGGCAGTAGACCACTCCATTCGCACCATCAACAGAACAGGCTCTGCTAACGGTGTTCTATGCCTTCCACATCACCGGCTATGGGTTCTACACAATGCTGGTGACTACTTTGAAGGACAGTAACAGATTTTCTTCAAATTTACATGTATTAAGTGTTTGGTGACATAAATTTAAGAAAATTTGCATGTATTAAATGTTAAGAGGCATGAATTTAAAAAATAAAATATAAATCACTATGCTTTCCTGTAGATTTCAAATTAACAAACTTACAGTTGTACCATATGTTCTAATGTAAAGTAGAGTGATGTGAAACGAGGAAAGTTTCACACTGGGATGAGGCTAGTGTGAGGTCCATCCACGACTGGCATCAATTACCCGCCTCATCCCATGAGGCATGGAGGCACTAAGCCTCTGGAAATATGTCTCATTGTCTGCAAGACTCTACCATTTATCCAACAATAGGTCATGGGGCTGGTGTCGGCCAGTTGTAAGTTAATGTGACGCTTCATTTTGGTCCACAAATTTTCAATGGAATTGAAGTCCAACACTCAAACAGGCCAGTCGATGTGGTTGACATCAGCCTGTTGTGAAAACTATTGCTGCATGATTTCACTCGTGTGAACCAGTGTGTAGTTCTGCTGGAACTAGAGCACTTCACTGAGGTAGCGTACTGGAATACTGGAACCTTCATACTGGATGTGTGCCAGGATACTGTCCCTCATGGCATGCATAGGCAGACACACTCATCTGTGGTGCAGTGTGTTCTCATATATGGAATACTTCGGCAATTTTTGTGTCATGCTTGCAACACATAAACAATGCAATATATATATATATATATATATATATATATATATATATATATATATAATTTTTTTTTTTTTTTCAAAGTTGGCACAAACCGTAATTACTTTCATGGAAGTCCAGATCATCAATGTTTAAATATTGTTTTGATGTTTCTCCTTTACTAGTGGCTGGCGTTGTTGAAGTTCACCCTCCATTGCAGTCTGCCACCAGCAAGGAGGGTAAAAATTTAAGAATACCAGCCACTTGTGCTGACAAAATTCCTGAAAAATCATTAAATAAATACCAGCCAAAGATCCTAAGTCAGAAGCCAATAGACAGTACGAGGTCTGTCTAAAAAGTATCCGACCTTTGATTTTTCCTGCGCAAAATAGACAGTAGTGCAGCGCCACTGTACACAGTAGCGGAAGAGACCTTTATGCGCATGCGTGAATTTTGTCCCCCACCTTCCAGCGCATCAGTCGCTGCCTCTCATTCGCTGAGTGAAGTGTTACATGTGTTTGCCAGATTACCGATTCCCTCAAGATGACTGATTGTGTTGAACAAAGGTACTGCATCAAATTTTGTTAAAAGCTTTGTAATTCTCAAAGCAAAATAATTCATAAGATTCAGCAGGTGTTTGGAGAAGATGCGATGGGTGTTAAACAAATTAAGGAGTGGTTCAACCGATTCAAAAATGGCCACGCTTCATTGAAGAGTGACCAGCGTTCTGGCAGGCCCCAAACTGCTCGGGTTGCAGCGGGGTGCAGCTTTTGTTGAGAGGGTGCAAAATTTGGTGATGGCAGATTGTCATTTGACCATGCGGGAGATTGCTCAAGAGGTTGGAGTGAGTAAAGATTCTGCACATGCAAATTTCTATGATGATTTGAACATGCACCGAGTGGCTGCGAAATTGTACCCAAATTGTTGTCACTGGAACAAAAAGACCTCAGTTTTGACGTTGCACATGACCGGATCCTGGATTTCTGAACACCATGATAACTGGGGATGAGTCAGGGAGTACGGGTACGACCCAGAAACAAAAAGACAATCATTGCAATGGAAGCATCCCGAGTCTCCAAGGCGGAAGAAAGTATGGCAGGTGTGAAGCAAAATCAAGGTGATGCTGACTGTCTTCTTTGATGTCCGTGGAATTTTGCATCACAAATATGCACCGGAAGGACAAGCAGTGACAAAGAAGTACTATCAAGCTGTTCTCCGTGACACAGTTTGGCGCAAAAGACAAGACGTGGATGGTGAAAAACTGGCAACTGCATCATGACAATGTACTCCACACATTCATCCCACTTGATCCAAAATTTTGTAGCCAAACTTGGAATTACAGCCATTCCCCAACCTCCCTACTCTCCAGACATGGCTCCTTGCGACTTCTGGTTGTTTCCAAAATTGAAAACACCACTGAAAGGATCCTGTTTTGAGAGTGGAGAAGAGATAATGCGGAACATGATGGCGGAGCTGAATGCCATTCCAAAAGAAGACTTCCAGAGCTGTTTCCAGCTGTGGAAGGATCTTTGGGCTAAGTGTGTGCAAGTGCAAGGGTCTTACTTTGAAGGAAATTAAGGTCCCAACCCCGTCAGGTATTCAAAATATTTTTTCTAGCCAAATGTTAGATACTTTTTAGACAGGCCTCATATGTCTGGTATTGGCATTCACATTTGTTGCAGCAGTCATTACACCTATATCTACATTTGTAATCTGCAAGCCACCTTATGCTGTGTGGTGAAAGGTACTTTGTGTGACACTGTCACTACCCCACTTTCCTGTTCCAGTCACACATGGTTCATGGGAAGAATGATTACTGGTAAACCTCCATGTAGTCTCAATCTCTCTAATTTTATCATCATGGCCCTTTTGCGATATATACATAACAGGACTCAGTATGTCGGCTGACCTTTTAAGCAATGCACGTTCTTGTAACTTTAACAGTAGACCGCACTGCAATGCAGGCGCCTCTCTAGCAGCGTCTTGTTACTGGAGTTGGTTGAGCATCACCATGACGCTTTCTTGCTTACTAAATGAGTCTGTAATGAAACATAATTGCTCTTGTGAGACCTTAGTTTCTACCGGTGTATACAGTGTTCAAATAACTAATGGGAATGCAGCCGGTGACATTCTCGACAACTGTCGATATTTCAGCAGAGCACACCCTACCATTTTCAAGGCAAAACTACAGCAAGTAAGGGCTGTGCAAGCGAAGTTAATACCTTGATTTTCACAGAAACTATGTAAAGATGAGACACACACACACACACACACACTGTAAACACTAGTGCCATCACAAACCAAAGATGACCGATGTCAGAAGTTATCGAAAGTGAAGTTAATAATTGGAGAATGAGGTAGCATAAAATCTGTCCCCCCCCCCCCCCCCCCTCGGGTTTTTCTTTTTTCAAGTGAGAGAGCAGGATTACATGCAGAATTTAAGTAAAAACCACCATTTTTATTTATGGTTTGGTGCTGAATTAATGAACCTATTTCAATATGGATTGACTTCCACTTACCTTTTATTCAATGACCTCTAATACAAGCAGACGGATGGGATTGCGATGGGAAGCCTTTTTCCAATTTGTTCATGGGAAATTTCAAGGAACCTTCCTGGAGTTGGCGTCTTTGAAACCTGCATGTTTTCTCACATAAGTAGATGATACTTCTGTTGTTTGATCTCATGGCAGTCAGTATTTGAACACCTTTTCAGAACACCTGAATTCAATCCACCCAGAAATTTGTTTCGCAATGGAGATGGAAAAGGTGGCTGACTTCCCTTCCTTTATGTGTTGTCAGGAGGAAGGTCGATGGTATGTTGGGACATGCTGTTTATAGGAAGCCTATTCACACTGACTTGTATCTGCAGGCTGACAGCTGTCACCACCCATCTCAACGTGAAGGGGTACTTCGTACTTTCATTCAAAGGACTTCTGTCATCTCAGACACTGAGAGTTTTTTTGACAGAGTTTGCCCACCTCGAAGTCACTTTGTCAGAGTGGTTATAGTGAAAGGGAGATTAGACGTGCGTTGCGCTGTTGACCAACTGCGCACTGGCAGAGGAGCATTTAGAATGGTATTGATGTGAAGTGTGTTTATCGAGCACCATCTAGGGTTGGGGACGTTTAAGGTTCCGTAAAGGATGATATTGGTTTGCATAAGGCAAGTATCTACCATATTCTGTGCAATTGTGTTATGTCATATGTTGGTCGGACTGTCAGGACTGTTGAGGACCAATGTAATGTGAGCATAAGTGACACACATGCTTACAAGTGCCGAGTAAATCCATCATTGCAGAACATAGTCTTGGCACTGGTCATACTATGGAATATAACAACACGGAGAGTCTAGCGTGCACTTCCAGCTATTGGGATAGTGCTATTAAAGAAACTATTGAAATTAAATTAGCAAGTAACCTTATAAACAAAGATGGTAGTTTTTGTTTAAATTCTGCATGGAATCCTGCTCTCTCATTTATCAAAAAACAGATGGACAGGGTTTATGCTACCTCATCCATTATTAATTTCACTATCGATAACTTCTAACATCAGCCATTTTTGTTTTATGTGTACTGTGTGTGTGTGTGTGTGTGTGTGTGTGTGTGTGTTTACAGAGTTTCCATGAAAACTGAGATATTAAATTCACTTCCACATTGCTTACTTGCTGTAGTTTTGCCTTGAAAATGGCAGGCTGTGCTCCTGTTGAAATATTGGTGCTTGTCAATGTCACACAGCTATATTCCCATAAGTTATTTGAACATACTGCTCTTCTTGAGATTTTCTCTATCAGTTCTATCTGGTGTTTATCCCACTACGATGAACAATATTCAAGTATTGGTCGAACAAGTGTTTGTAATCCACTTCCTTTGCTGGTGGCCTACCTTTCCTGAGGATTCTTCCAATGTGTTTCTATCTGTCATCTGCCTTCATTTTGCTCTGTACACTTTCTACCAGATATTTTATAGAAATAACTGCTTCCAGTGATTGTCCTGCAATCCTGTTGCCGCACAATAAGGGGTACTTCTGAATATGTATTTGAATATGTTGGATTTGTTTATGTTGAGGGTCAACTGCCCTTTCCTGAACCAAGTGTCAATCCTCTTCATGCATTTTGCTACAGTTTTTTAGCAGTTCAACTTCTGTGTACACAACAGCAGCATCTACAGAAAGTCTCGCAGAACTTTTGACAATATCTACGTGGTCATTTGCATATACGGTGACAAGTATGTCCTGGAACACTACCTTGGGGTTTGCCCAAAGATACTTTCACATCAAAAACTTCTCTATGTTCTGAATGACAAGCTGTGTTCTGTTTGCTAGAAACTCTTCAATCCAATCACACAGTTGGTCTGATGGTCTGTATGCTTGATTTTGTTCATTAGATGGCAGTGTGGTACTGTATCAGAACTCCTTCTGGAAGTTAAGGAACATGGCGTATCTGGGTGCCTGTGTCTGTTGTTTTCTGGATCTTGCAGATGAATAGAATGAGCTGGGTTTCACATATTCATTGTCTTCAAAACCCACGTTGATTCGTACAGAGGAGACTTGCAGTCTCCAGAAATGTCATAATATGCAAGCATAAAACATCTTCCAAAATTCTACAATAGACCAACATCAGAGATAAAGGCCTACAGTTTTGTATGTCTGTTTGTCAACACTTCTTTAAAATGGGAACTGTGCTTTTTACCAATTACTAGGCACACATCATGCCTCTAGAAGCTTACGGTACTCTGCTGCTAGAAGAGAAGCAGGTTCTTTCTCATTCTCTGTGTAGAAGTGGCCAGTGGCCTTTCCTCTGTTAAGCGATTTCAGTGGCTGTTTTTGTCCTGTTGTCACTTTATTTTGATATTTGTCATTTTGTAGTCTGTCCTAGGTGGAGGAACAGTGCAATCCTCCTCTGTGAAACAGTTTCGGGAAAAAATTAGAATTTCAGTATTTTCTGTGTCATCCTCTGTTTAAACACCATTATGGTCATAATGTGTCTGTGTAGGTGGCTTCGATCCATTTACTGATTTAACATAAGATGAAAACTTCTTAGGATTTTCTGTCAAGTCAGTAGATGGAATTACCCTTATTTTGGCTTTGTATATTTTTTGTTTTCCTGTGAGACTTAGCTACATTTAAATTTGCTGTGAAGCTCTTTCTGATTCCGTAGCATCTTTCTAATATGGTTGTCAAACCTCAGTGGGTCTTTTCCATTTTTTACAATTTTGCTTGGCACATACTTTCCTAAAGTGTATTGTACAATGCTCTTGAACGTTGTCTGTTGTCAATGCTAGGGTGAAATGTTCAGGTTGACATGTCACATAATTTGAAATTGTCTTATATTGCTCTTGCTAAACAGATAGATCTTCCTACCTTTCTTTGCACTCCTGTTTATAGCCATGTTCAGTGATGCTGTAACCATCATATGACTGATTCCCTGTTCTACACTAACACTGTCGAAAACTTGGTGCTTGGCACAAACTGTTCAAAGATGTTGTCCTCCGAGTTGGTTCTCGAATTAATTGTTCAAAGTAATTTTCAGATAAAGACCAAACAATTTCACTCAGTTCCCTGCCACTACTAGCAGTTCTCATCACTTGCATCTCCCAGTCTGTTGCTGGTGAGCTATAGTCTCCACCTAAAACTACGCCGTGACCAGGAAAGTTATGCAAAATATTCTCCAGGTTTCCTTTCAAATGCTCTACCGCTATTGTTCATAAGGCAGGAGGTCTATAAAAGCATCCAATAATTGTATTTGAACCATCTTTAAAACTTTTCTTCACCCAAATATTTTGCACTTGGAATATGTACTAATCTCGCTAGATATTATCATATTTTTTATGACTGCAAACACACCTCCACCACTAACATTCAACTAATCTTTGCAATATATATTTCAATCAGAACTTAGAATTTCATTACTGTTGACATTTGGTTTCAGCCAGGTTTATGCCCGTAGTACTAAGTGAGCTTTGTTACTGTTGCAAAACTAGTTCAGACACCTTCCCGTGGATGCTCCTGCAGTTAACACATTCACTGCCTTGCCTAAAATGAGTAAACTAGTTCGAGAAGTGAAGTTAAGCGGTTCATACAGGTCGATTTGTCATCTCATTTGTAGTCCATCCATATCATCGAAACTGAAAAAAATTCTCAACGGTAGAATGGAGCCCGCGAGTTATGTCGTAGTTGGCATACAGAGCAGAAACATCAGCTCGGACACCAACTAAGAGAGAACTTGTTGACAAGACTGTCACCAGCTTGCATATTTTGAAGCACGTTAGATAATTCATTCCATGTCTTTGTTGTAAATGGGTCAGTAGTTGTTCAATCTTCATTGTAGATGGTTTACTGATATTTATCATTATCTGTGTTCAGTTTTCCTCATGAAATGGCTAATAATAAGAGCAAACTGTGCGAAGTAGCACTAGAACAGCCACTAGCATGAATGAATCGGAATGGGATGAGTTTATGGATGAATTCTCGGATAGTGGAAGTTTCTACACACCATCTTCATGTGATCATCCAAGTGAGGATTTACATGTAAACAACAGTGAAAGCAATGAAGATGATGAGCTGGTTGGTCCACTATGAATAACAGTGACAACTGGAATGATATTCCTCAAGATCCACCAGTATTTATGTTCAATGAGGATTGAAATTAGACTGACCAAATGTTGGTATCAATGCACTTGCTGATTAGTTTTCTTCTCCTCCTGCTCCTCCTCCTCCTCCTTTTGAAGAGTTCCTAGTGTCATTACATGAACAAACAAATCTGTATGCGAGCCAGGTAGCAGAAAAATGTGGGAGGAGAAGATCAACCAGGCTCTTGAGATGGAGGGATACAAATATTATGGAAATGAAAGTATTTCTGGGGCTGTTGCTGCACATGGGACCTTGTATTCCATTGATGGACATTGCTGGAGTAGAAGTCCTTTTTACAATGTCATGTTCTGGGAATCTGTTAAAAGTAGAAACAGATTTCAGCTGTTATTAAGATATGTACACGTCTCGGACAACTCATTTAATCCAATGACTGGCACTACACAATTAGGTCAGTTTTGTACCATTTCAATACCCATGAGCAATAATTATGTTCCAGACAAGAATCTCTGCATTGTCGAATCAGTGGTTTTGTGGCAGAGATGTCTATTTTTCAGGCAGCATATCAACAAGAAACACAAGCTACATTTCTCCACTTGATAGTGGAGGACAAGAAATCCGCAATCAAGACCATCATAAAATTGTTCGAGCCTCTGCTTCAAGACTTCTACTTGACTCGAAACCTGAAGACTGCATTCAGTTCTGAGAACGATGCTACTAAAGATAGCTCTACTTCTTCCTCCCAAGCGAGGCTATCTGTCTACAACAAATCATCCAGCTCCCTGTAGGAACTGAGGATGACCTCTAAACCAAGACGAGAGGCATCATTTATGCCAAAATGAGCCACGATTTGTAGCTGGGTGCACCCATTAGGCTAATTTGCTGCCATCAGAACTTCTCCACATCTCGAATAAAACCCCCTGGCAAGCGGACAGAGTGAACACTGGCCTCCTTCCCCTACCTGTCTCCTAGTTCCCTGGTGGGTCTCCATCAACTGCTTAACATTGGGTCTCCCAATGACAAGCAATTCCTCACACTGTGCTTGTCAGGAGTCCTCAAGAAGATTGGCCACAGTCCAAACAGACGTGCCATCTTGTACCAGCTTAGATACTCTTTCAGCAGTGTGCAAAACCACAGACCTGGTTTGAAGAATAAGGGGACAGCAATGTGGCCGGTACCCACTTTCACATCTCACCTTCCGCCCAGGGATTCGCAACCCCACCGAGATTTACGACCCCACCATCGTTCGCCAATCACCATCAGGCAAGTGCTGACCAGCAGAGATGTGCAAATTGGAAGGCAGAGAAACAATTGTGCTTGTGAAAAATAATAATTCATGAAAGTGGAAAATCCCCTAAATTGCTGTGGGGTCTTCCTTGTCTTTCTGGTGTAAGTCTTCTAAAACTGTTGCTTTGAAAAGCACACGAGACATGATAATCATTCTGAAGCAGAATTACTTGGTACTTTCAAATTCATAAAATAGTTTAGGTAGCAGATTTGTTCATTTTGTGATACTGGTGCTGTGATCTACAAACTGAACTCTCACATATCCTGTTTTTGTGTACAGATCATTATCGGAGCAATGAAAATGCCCAAAATGAGAAGCAATAATATTGTAAACTAATGAAGCTGTTGTTTATCATTGCAACATAAGTTACTAACAAGGGAACCTCCCATCGCACCCCCCTCAGATTTAGTTATAAGGTGGCACAGGGATAGGCCATGAAGAACTGAACACAGATCAATCGAGAAAACAGGAAGAAGTTGTGTGGAACTATGAAAAATTACGCAAAATATACAAACTGAGTAGTCCATGCGCAACGTAGGCAACATCAAGGAGAGTGCCAGCGTACGAGCGCCGTGGTCCAGTGGTTAGCGTGAGCAGCTGCGGAACGAGAGGTCCTCAGTTCAAATCTTCTCTCAAGAGAAAAGTTTAATTTTTTATTTTCAGACAATTATCAAAGTTCAGGCTCTCACACATAATCAACTTCGCTCTCCAAAATTCCAGGGCATGTTGAGAATTCCAGAATGAGATTTTCACTCTGCAGCGGAGTGTGCGCTGATATGAAACTTCCTGGCAGATTAAAACTGTGTGCCCGACAGAGACTCGAACTCGGGACCTTTGCCTTTCGCGGGCAAGTGCTCTACCAACTGAGCTACCGAAGCACGACTCACGCCCGGTACTCACAGCTTTACTTCCGCCAGTACCTCGTCTCCTACCTTCCAAACTTTACAGAAGCTCTCCTGCGAACCTTGCAGAACTAGCACTCCTGAAAGAAAGGATATTGCGGGGACATGGCTTAAACACAGCCTAGGGGATGTTTCGAGAATGAGATTTTCACTCTGCAGCGGAGTGTGCGCTGATATGAAACTTCGTGGCAGATTAAAACTGTGTGCCCAACCGAGACTCGAACTCGGGACCTTTGCCTTTTGCGGGCAAGTGCTCTCCGCAATATCCTTTCTTTCAGGAGTCCTAGTTCTGCAAGGTTCGCAGGAGAGCTTCTGTAAAGTTTGGAAGGTAGGAGACAAGGTACTGGCGGAAGTAAAGCTGTGAGTACCGGGCATGAGTCGTGCTTCGGTAGCTCAGTTGGTAGAGCACTTGCCCGCGAAAGGCAAAGGTCCCGAGTTCGAGTCTCGGTCGGGCACACAGTTTTAATCTGCCAGGAAGTTTCATGTTCAGATTTGCTTGGACATATGCGCAATTTTACGGTCTACACACGGAAACATTTGAAAACGTAAAAAACATGTTTTGAAAGAGCACAGGGAAACTGTGCGACTGTGAAACTGTTGCATTCATTTGTTGCAGTTTATGTGACAAACTCTTGTGTTTTCATCACTTTTTTGGGAGTGATTATCACATCCACAAGAAAACCTAAATCGGGCAAGGTAGAAGAATCTTTTTACCCATTCGCCTAGTGTGCAAGTTAGGTGGGTCGACAACATATTCCTGTCATGTGACCGCACATGCCGTCACCAGTGTCGTATAGAATATGTCAGACGTGTTTTCCTGTGGAGGAATCGGTTGACCTATGAACTTGCGATCAAATGTTTTCGGTTCCCATTGGAGAGGCACGTCCTTTCGTCTACTAATCGCACGGTTTTGCGGTGCGGTCGCAAAACACAGACACTAAACTTATTACAGTGAACAGAGATGTCAATGAATGAACGGTCAGATCGTAACTTTGCAAAAATAAAGAAAGTAAAATTTTCGCTTGAGGGAGGACTCGAACTAAAGACCTCTCGTTCTGCAGCTGCTCACTCTAACCACGGGACCACGGCGCTCCTCAGCTTACATTGTCCCTAATGTTGCATATCTTGCACATGGACTACTCAGTTTGTATATTTTGCTTATTTTTTCATAGTTCCACACAACTTCTTCCTGTTTTCTCGATTGATCTGTGTTCAATTTTTCAAGGCCTATCCACTGTGTCAATTTATAACTAAATCTGAGGGGGGTGCGATGGGGAGGTTCCCTTGTAAGCAGTACACAAAAGTGCATTATATATTAATACATTCAATAACCCAGGCATATAATGGAAGGAGTAAAGGTAATCACCCATTGTAGATGTGAGATTTTGAGTTGGCGACAATAAGATAAAGAAGATTGAAAACATATATTCCAGTAATGGGGTACTTTTTTCTTGCAAAAAAATGAGGTAGATTATTTTATTTTTTTCATTTTGTGTATATAGTTGAGAATATGTTGAATCCAAGTTTTTGACCTCCAAAACACTCGGGACAATTTAATGGCCAAAAAACCAAGAAATTTTGGCATTTTTTCAGGTTTTTGCCTATTACTCAGAAATTGTACATCCTACTGAAAATTTTACCCTTACCAAAATGAAATAACATTAAATTCTGCATCAAATGGCCTATTTAAATGTCCAGATCAGTGCAGCCATTTGGCCATAAGCAGTTGTCAAATCCCCCTGCGAGTTTGGGGGTTAGAATAGGCCTGAGGTATCCCTGCCTTTCGTAAAAGACGACTAAAAGAAGTCTCATGCTTTTCAGCCCTATATGTTCAGGTCCCATTTTATGGTTTGACCTGCCACTTTACAAATTCTGCAGAAGTGCGGGTCATATGGGGATGGACGCCTTATGTGGTGCATGAGTTTTCCATAGTGCCCTTAGATTCGATCTCATGCACCTCTTGTCATGGCTTTGCATCTCCACCTGCAATTCAACTATTTGGGTGAGGTCACTTTTTCAGGGTATGTCATCTTCTTCCATTGTCTCCCGTCCTCTTTCGCCCCCGTGACAGTTTTAGCTTTCTCTGCTCCCAATATCCAGCACAGTAGCCAGTCTGTTGTGGTGGGGCCGTCATGTACCCATTTGGTGGTAGCCCTCAGACAACACTAGGATCGCACTGCTGATGCCTGAGATGTAAACTCCCCATGTATGCCGAGGAGTAGATGCCTATCTTCCTGGGGTCTCAGGGCTCCCTGCAACGGCCATCATGCCAGGTGTGTGGGTGGGTGGTGCCTGTGGGGAGAGCCCCTGATCGGGGTGGACGGCATCAGGGCGGATGACCTGCAATGGAGCAGACTAAGTCATCTCTTGCTGGTGACCGTATGGCACCAGCAGTCTTTAAGAAGGACAAGATGGAGTACAATGCTGACAGTTATGACCCTAAATAGTTTCCCTCCCTCGGTACACCATGGGAGGAACGTAGGGCTACAGAAAGAAGAGAGCCATATTTGCCTCAGTATTTAGTTTGTAGAAGAATGGACGGGGATTTCGTTCTACCTATGAAGCTTCAATTTTTTGTTGAACATTTTTTGAGGATAAGTTTGGGGAAGTGACAGTGCTGTTAAAAGATGAGAAGCGGTGCAGTCTTGGTTCAGACAGCATCCCCAGCCCAATCCCGGGTGTTGCTTGCTTGTGACCTGCTGGGGGATATTCCTGTTTCCGTCACTCCCCATAAAAGCCTCAACATGGTCCAGGGGATTATTTTCCAACGCGACTTCCTCTGACGACGAGCTCTGCGCCAGTCTAGAATGGCGCGGTGTTCATTTCATCTGACCCATTTACAGGGAACCCAAAGATAACAGGTTTGCTACCAGTGCCTTCATCTTGGCCTTTAAGGGTATTCATTGCCTGAAAAGGTCAAAATGGTGTACCGCTATGACGTTAAACCATACGTCCCTCCCCATATGTGGTGCTTTAAGTGCTGGAAATTCGGGCACATGTCTTCCAACGCCACATGTCGAGACTGCGGTCGTCCACTGCATCCAGATACTCCCTGTGCGCCTCCTCCCACTTGTATCAACTGTGGAGAGCAGCACTTCCCTGTTCACCAGACTGCACAGTACTCGAAAAGGAGCAGAAAATCATGGAGTACAAGACCCTGAACCGGTTGAATTACCAAAAGGCTAAACATAAATTTGAACGATTACACCTCTGTGCCACAAACAGTGGACCCTCCGGGCCTCCAGAATACATCTGCCCTCTTGGACCTATTTCGGGAGCAAGGCCCCCCCTCAAACGCAGGGGACATCGGTCCCCTCTCCCCAGCCAGAGAAGCAACAGCCTCCTCCGGCTCCTCTCTTGCAGAAGGGGTCCCTTGGGACCCTCTCTCCCAAGATCTCCACTAATGCCCTAATGCCACAGTGGTCAATCGCCAGTGACTAAAGGAGCCAAAAGCTGCTGGACAAAGAGCTTGACAGTCTTTCTCTGTGCCTGAAGCTACTTCATAGAAGTCCTCCCAGAAAACAAAAGAAGTCTCCTAAGAAAAAGGACCTTCCGGTGGCCCCAACGCCACCACTCCCTACCAGTTCTGCACCTGCAGATGAGGTGGAGATCTCTGCATCCCCTGATGACTTGGATCTCATTTACGCCTCATCCACAATAGGAATGGATACAAACACTTAGTTGGTGGCAGCAGGTGACCCGGAGGCAGAACCTGCCTCCTTGCATGCTTCAGGCCTTCACAGCCTCACAATATCATCATCCTCCAGTGGAATTGCTGTGGTTTGTTCCACCACCTGGCTGAGCTGCGGCAACTGTTAAGCTTTACACCTGCTTTCTGCATTGCCCTCCAGGAAACCTGGTTCCCTGCAATGCGGGCTGCTGCCATCTGCAGCTATAAGGGATATTACAGGGACCGTAGCGACTATAATAGTGTGTCAGGTGGAGTTTCCGTCTTATGTCCTGAACACAGTATGTAGTGAACCGGTGCCCCTTCAAACCCCTGTAGAAGCTGTGGCTGTCAGAATAAGGATGACACAGGAAATAACTGCCTGCTACATATATCTTCCTCCAGATGGTGCAGTACCCCTGAAAACATTGGCTGCACTGATTGATCAACTCCCTAAACCTTTCCTATTTTTGCCCATAACCCCTTGTGGGGTGGCACTGTGCATACTGGCCAAGGTAGAAATGTTGAGACTTTCCTGTCTCAACTCGACCTCTGCCTCTTAAATATTGGGGCCCCCACACATTTCAGTATGGCTCATGGCAATTACTCGGCCATTGATTTATCCCTCTGCAGCCCAGGCTTTCTCCCATCTGCCCTCTGGAGAGCCCACGATGACTTGTGTGGTAGTTACCACTTCCCCATCTTCCTGTCACTCCCCCAGCGCCAATCGCCCAGACGCCTACCAATATGGGCTTTAAACAAGGCACACTGGGAAGCTTTCACCTCTGCTGTCACCGTTTAATCTCCCCCACATGGTACCATCGATGTGGAAATTGATCAGGTCACTAGAACGATCGTTTCTGCGGCAGAAAACACGATCCCTGTTCTTTAGGATGCCCCCAGCCAAAGTCAGTACCTTGGTGGTCACCGGAAATCAGTGAGGCAATTAAAGAGCATCAGCGAGCTCTACAGCAACATAAGCAGCACCCTTCCCTGGAGCACCTAATATCTTTTAAATGGCTCTGTGCCTGCATTCTCCAGCTTATAAAAAGACGGAAAAAGGTGCGTTGGGAGAGGTACGCCTTGACCATTGTCATCACCTTACCAAGTCTTGGGTGCCATACGTCACCTTCCCAAGTTTGGCTGAAGATTAGACGTGTTTGTGGGTACCAGACTCTGACAGGTGTTACTGGCAAACACAGTTGCCGAGCACTTTGCTGAGCGCTATGCTCAAGCCTCCACATCAGAGAATTATCCCCCAGCATTTCGCATCCTCAAACAGTGGATGGATAGTCCTCTTGTTCACTGAACGTCACATTGAACCCTATACTGGAGCCCCTCAGTGTCCTTGCACATTGCCCCGACACAGCTCCTGGGCCAGATTGGATCCACAGTCAGATGCTCAAACATCTCTCATCCGACTACAAGCAACATCTCGTCATCTTCAACCGAATCTGTGCGATGGAATCTTTCCATTGCAGTGGCGGGAGAGTACCAACATTTCTCTGCTCAAACCCAGTAAAAACCTGCTTGATGTGGATAGCCATCGCCCCATCACTCTCACCAACATTCTTTGTAAGCTGATGAATGTATGGTAAGTTGGCGGTTGTGTTGGGTCTTCGAGTCAGATGGCCTACTGGCTCCAGCCCAGGGCGGTTTCCGCCAAGGTTGCTCTATGTTTGATAGTCTAGTTTCCATTGAGTCTGCCATCCAAACAGCCTTTTCCAGATGCCAAAACCTGGTTGCTGTCTTTTTTTATTTACGAAAAGCTTGCAACATGACCTGGTGACATCATATTTTTGCCACGTTATATGAGTGGTGTCTCCGGGGGCCACTCGCGATTTTTATCTAAAATTTCCTATTGCTCCGTTCTTTCCGTGTACATGTTGGTGCCTCCTATAGTCCCCCCCCCCTCCCCCAATATCCAGGAGAATAGGGTCCTGCAGGGCTTTGTATTGAGTGTATTCTCTATTTTAGTGGCCGTTAATGGTCTAGCAGCAGCTGTCGCACCAGCTGTCTCACCTTCTCTGTATGCAGACGACTTCTTATCGTACCACGGACTTATCGTACCATCTGAGGGTGGGCATTTAAGCTTCTCTCTGAGGTTGCCACTCTCCCTCCATTTTAACCCTGTCACACTTTCTTTGCTTTTTTTTTTTTTTACATGTGTTCATCTCGCCTCGTCTTTTTGGGGTTATTGTGATCAGGCAGCCCAGACCATATCCTCTATGGTTTTAATATCTTCTTCTACTTTTCGTTGTGGTGTATGTTTTGCCCGTTTTTTGTTCATTCCATTCGATTTCTTTTTAGGTATGGTGTTGGGTGTTTTTCACCTTGAGCCTTGCTTGCGTCAGGAAAAAGGGACTGATGACCCTGTAGTTTGGTCCCTTTATACCCCAAGCCAACCAGTTGTCAAAGTTCACTCATTTTTAGCAACTTGGCTAAAAAGTTGACTTCAATTCCTGTAACTCAGAAAGCACTGTTTCAAAACAAAAATGTCAAGTTATCAGAGCTGTAGAGCATGAAATTTCATGTTACAAAAGCATCTAGTTTTTCAGTTTTAGGCACTATTAAGCATTCATACACTTTGAAAGCCAAAGTAATTCATTGTTTTTCTTTTATGTCAAAGTTATTCAAGGTAATGAAATTTCTAGCGGGAAGACTGCTCTCTAATGAACACCTGTGTGCTCTCTGTGCATACCTTTTTAATTTCCTTCATTCATGTGTATTTTTAGTCGTTTTTATCCATGCCTTGATTTGTAAGAGTGGATTGCTAAAATGAAAACCAAGCACATAGCAATGGCCAATATGTATTTATGTATGTGTAATATAAAATTTGTACAAATGAACAAATAATAGCGCCTAGCAATATTAAAAAACAATTTAAATATGAAAGATTAACATTTTATCAGATTTCAATTCCATTGAGGTTGTTTGGGAGACTGTGGTATGTCGCGGTCGAGCATCCAATCTTCAGGATCCATTGCGGCACCTTCACCAGCTTCCTCATCGTGGAACATACCTTCTATCTCTTCCTCATCCTCATCGAGCCCAATTTCAGGAGCGTTCTTGGAAGATAAGCGACAACATTTGTATGTAACAAGCAGCTCAGTCCAGGCTTGCGACATCCACATACTTCTGCTCATCTTGTTTTGCATGCTCAGGAAATCGTCTTCACTTGAGTGTGCGGCGCCAGATCTTTTGTCTTCCTCATGGGAAACAAACTTGATAAGTTTTTCTTCCACTCCCACTGGTGTGGATCAGTTTTATTCCCCACCCAGGACTGCACTTGATGGTAAGATCGCAATGAGTGCCACCTAGCAGAGTCTGATGTTGGCAGTTGCCTTTCTTATGGAAAGCTTTTCTCAGGGCAGACTTTGCACAGAAGTTCATCCAAAGTCGCACAATTGTAATTCCCATACAGTGTTACAATCAGCTGCTCTCCAGCCTGTGCTATTAAGTCTTGGGAGACTTAGGTTATAACAAATTCAGCAGCTAGCACTTTGAGGTGTGGCTGTTGCTTCATAAGGTTTCGTGACTTCCCTTTCCCTTGCCCAAAAAAAAAGAGAATTTGGTATCACATTCTTTGAAGACATGGCTGAAAAGAGCAAATGCAGGATTGAAATTGAAAGAATTACTGGAGTACCACATTCATGCTGATTTCTCTCTTCCCCGTTTATGGAAGTACACGTTGGTGTAGTTGTTTCCTCAGCCCATTACGAGAACAAGCATGCCAATGTCCACTCTTACAATTGCTGCACCGTCAGACTTAGTAACTTGGGAAACAGATGTTTCCACAATTAATAAATCATCTGCCTGTAGTACTTGAATACCTCCATCCTCAAACTTCCTCATGGGCAAAAAAAATCAAGTGGTTCTTGTTGCTCTTATTTGCAAGAAACTTCTCCTGTATGAATACAGCATTTGTACCTTCATTGAAAATGATATCTGTTGGAGAACCTGGTGTCTTTAAATGACGAGATCTTTCAGAAGACTTTGTTCTCCATTGGCTAGACAAAAATTCAGAAATTGAATGTCTTTTTTTGTCAATCAGTGTTCTTGTCAGACTCCACAGCTGTGTAGGGAGAGACTTCCTCCCATAGAATGGTAAGTATTCGACCTGTCAATTGTGCAGATGCTAAAATTGCCATTATCAGAGATGAGCTGAATGAATCCTCCACTGGCTATGTTAGGATGCTCAGGTCGAGCAGTCGATGACATCTCAAATAGGGAAGCTTCAATATATGGAGCTGTGAATCCAATTGCACTAAGAGCGTTGACAATAAGTCTCGACCCAAATCTTTTGTGGATGAATATACTGAACCCTATCAATAATGAAGATAGAAATGGTCTTGGCCTTGTTGCAGTAATCACTGCATGTGACAAAGCATCACACCATTTTTCCATTTATATAGAGTTACTTTTGACTTTAAAAAAAAGCAACAAAATGGAATTACTTTGACTTTCAAGTGTATTAATGCTTAATAGTGCATAAAACTGAAAATCTAGTCACTTTTGTAACATGAAATTTCATGCTCTACAGCTTTGACATTTTTCATTTGAGGTTGACATTTTTCAGTTACAGTTGCTGCAGCCAACTTTTGAGCCAGATTGGTAAAAATGAACGAACTTTGGCAACTGATTATGGCCAAATGATTGCACCAATTTGGATATTTAAATAGGTCATTTGACGCAAAATTTAATGTTCTTTCATTTTAATTTGGGCAACATTTTCAGTAGGATGCATAGTTTTTGAGTAATAGTAGAAAACCTGAAAAAGTGCCAAAATTTCTTGGTTTTTTGGCCATAAAAAGTTGTCTTGAGAGTTAAACTTGGAATCAACACACTCTCAATTATATACACAATATAAAAATTTTTTGCAAGCAAAGGGCCTATTTTGTGATGCTGTTGCTGGACTAATTACTGAGCTTTCCAACAATATCTTCTTCAAAACTGTCTAAAAACACACACACACCCATGGCTACTTTGTCCTTGTTGATTATGTTGGCCTGGAACTACAGTTCATCTGGGTTGTCACATCATTCATCTGCTTAACACTCCGGGAATAAAATTATAACCTAAAATTCTCCCCGTAATTCCCTAGGAACCTGTGACACAGGAATAATGAGTGGCATCTGACTTGCTTTGGCTGATATTCTTATCTACATTGGATTGTATTAGTCAGATGCTGGGTGACTACTGTGCTTTTGCACACACTGTAGAATGGAAAGTAGTAGGCATTATAGTGTGTCCCCTTTGGACATGATCAACAGTTCTTAGCTACAGTAGAGTCTCGATAGTTTGAGATGAACGGGACCAGAACCACCTCGAACTATCGAAATTTAAATGGGAAAAAGAAATATTATGATGTTGTAAGTAATACAGGTCAAAATATGAACTTTATTAAAATAAAAGTATTTACACATGCATTTGCATTGGCAGAATAACAATAATTATTTATTTAGACAAGTAATAGTGAAGTGTCTTTTGTTTGATGAAGCTGCAACGTTTCCTCGTGGCAATGTCACACCACCATCTCAGGAGCAGTAGGTCAGTTGGTGTCGCCTCAGGCTGTTGTTCCACGTAGCATATGGCGGCCTCAAGAGCAGCCTAGTGATCGGCGTGACTTATCATCAGTGCAGCCTCTGCCTCGTCATTCTCACACTGCGATGGAATGTTAACCGTGTCAATTATAAAAGAGTCTGTCACTTCCAACTGTTCGTCCGAATTTAACCACTCGCCTACCTCCACCTCTTCTGCCTCTTCACACCCTGGCAATCTTCTGATTAAATTACACAATGGTTGATCGTCCTCATCTGCTAAATCTTCAGTTTCTGTGTCTGACATACTTTCCTGTAGAATTTTCCTCCATGACTTAGAAATTGTGTCTGACTTTATTTCGCTCCAAGATTCGCTAATCCAGTACACGTCCTTCAAAGTCACTCTCTTCAAAGCTCCTACAATGCTTTCGTTGTCTTCGGAATGCAGGATTGACTGTAGCAATCGCCGTCGATACCTTTTCACACACACACACACACACACACACACACACACATTCCAGAACACCCTGATCCATGGGCTGAATAAGACAGGTAACGTTTGGTGGGAAAAACAAGGCACGGATACCGTCGCACAGCAGTTCTCCTGCACTTGGATGTGAGGACGCATTATCTATGAGCAAAATTGCTTTGCAGGGGAGTCCCCTTTTCTTTTAAAAAAATCTTGCAGTCAGGTACAAATGAGTTAAAAAACCATTTCTTGAAGATTTCCTGATTCATCCAGGCATTATTCTGATGTGTATAGACAACTGGAAGAGCCGAGGTGGATACATTCTTGAATGCTCTTTACTTGACAGACTTCCCAATCACAATTAGTTTTAGTTTGTGGTTTCCAGTTGCATTTGAAGCTGCCATAACTGGGAGCCGCTCTTTGCTTTTTTTGTGCCCAGGAGCACTTTTTTCTTCACATGAAGCAAGTGATCTCACTGGTAACATTTTAAAATTTAGCCCAGTTTCGTCACAGTTATATATTTGTTCATTAGACAAATTTTCGTCAGTTATGATTTTTTAAACTCGGCGATAAATTTTGAAACGGCCTGAGCATCACCAGATAGTTTTTCTCCACATACGTCTGGTTGACGCACTCCATACCTCTTCTTCCACTTATCGAGCCAGCCCACACTAGCGGCAAAAGTTGTCATCTCCTTCCTGCAGCTGGTTTCTGAAAAACAAAGTTTTTCCTTGCAAGATTGTGCCAGAAATTGGAGCAACCTTCTGTCTCTGTTGGGTAAACCACATGAACAATGCCTCACTTGTTTTTTCGAAGTCTGACTTCTTGTACTTCTTCGACTGAGAGATTCGTGTGAGTATTTCTGTGAAGAAAACTGTTCCAATTTAAGTCGGTTTCTTCGCCAGTCACCACCAGTAACTTCACCGACAACCATATTCGAGAGCAAGTTCTTTTTTATTGTTTCTCCTTTGTCAAGTCGTCTTAGTGCTTCTAATTTTAATGCACAGGCACAAATTTCCTCTTTTTTGTTACAGCACTCATCTTTGTAAGGTGTACAACAGTACACACAGTCAAAAAAAAAAAAAAAAAAAAAAAAAAAAAAGACACACAACACTGTACAGCAGTCGGGGTATTTCGTGCCATACTGACAACAGATGTTCATGCAACAGGGCAGCGAGCTAATAGTCAGTGTTGATTGCGTTGTTGTCTGCTTTGTCACTGAGCTGTACTCTCCCTATCTATCTTTTGCAATGATGTTTTCATTATTTATCATGTCAGTAAAAAAAAGAGAGTTGATCGTTGCAACTTAAAATAAATAAATAAATAAATAGAGTCTTGGATTATGGGAAACTTGAACTATCAAGATTCTACTGTACTATGAACTGCACATATCAGCAACGGTGGATGCACCAAGGAAATTTTTATCTTATTCTCATCTCTAGCAGTGGTCAAAATTCTTATACGAAAATGGCTAGAATCTGGAAATATTAGACACTAGACAGCAGGGTACATTTATTCTCTGGCTTGACCTTTGGACTAATATGCCACTGGAAAAATTGAGACTATTAAGGAAGTGTTGCGTGGAAGTCAGTACCAATCAAACACTGATGTATATCAAAGTGACTACAAATTCTGAAATATGATGAATGCTTCTGATTTTGTATTGTAGTTCAGAATGATATAATTGTTCTAAATATATGATATTGTTGTCTTAATGCCGGCCGCAATGGCCGAGCGGTTCTAGGCGCTTCAGCCTGGAAACGCGCGACTGCTACAGTCGCAGGTTCGAATCCGGCCTCGGGCATGGATGTGTGTGGTGTTTTTAGGTTGGTTAGGTTAAGTAGTGCTAAGTTCTACGGGACTGATGACCTCAGATGTTAAGTTCCATAGTGCTCAGAACCATTTGAACCATTTTTTGTTGTCTTAATATAAAATTCTAACAAAAATATATTTATCTAAATAATCCTCTTTAAATCCTGCAGATACATTCCTAATTTGTTACAGGAGCTTCATCTCAAATGCATCACTGAAGACACACTTGCGAACACATGAAGGAGCAAAGATCTACAGTTGCCCATTTTGCGACAATAATTTCTCAACCAACAGCAGCCTTAAGAGACACATGGTGACACATAGTGAGAGTCGGCCATTTATGTGTCCTTACTGTCGTAAAACATTCAAAACATCTTTTAATTGTAGAACACACATGAAAACTCATCGGCAGGAATTAGTGCTTCAGGTAATTTACCTTCTTGGTTGTATTTCCACTCGATTGAACTGTAAATTTTCTTTTGCCAATATAATAATGGCACAACCTGGTGTATGATCTGCTTTGTAAAGAAGCATCTGCAGAGTTTTTCTACTTTTACATTAAAAGATGATTTAAACATGTATTATGGAACTAATATGGAAGTTACTCCATCTTTTGTGATTGTGATTTTATTCGGATCAGGCATGTTTCGCTTTATTTAAACCATCTTCAGTGGTCAACTTTTTTTGGCTCCTATATTAGTTCTGTGTATACTTCCATACACATGTGCTCGATATTACTCGTAAAACATCAACTGCAGAAGATATGCCAATAACAACTACATAGAAAATTTTGTTATGATAACCAGTTCTGTAGAAGTGCCGCAACTACTCTCCTACTCAAATTACACTATTTTACATGTTGGAGGAATCAGAGGTGTGTGTGTGTAGGCGTGTGGGCGCGCGCGCGCGCGCACCACTTGTGCTTGTGCTTATTTTTATGTTATTGTGACAGAATAAAAATAAGCACAGATGTGTGTTGCTTGGTACAGTTCCTAACCAATAATTACCTTACTGTATTTCTGTCATCAGTGAAACTGAAGCATTGCATCGTGCATTGAAACACCCTATATTTGAAGTATTGCATGGTCTACAGAATGAGCTTCGTTTCACTCCATTTATACTTGCGTCAACCATTGTCTGAAATGATGTTGTTGGTACCTGTTTCTCGCGATGGAGCACAACTGTAGAAATTATGAGGGCTTGCTGTAAAGTAATGCCTCCAGTTTTTTATGTAAAAACTGTTTAAGGTTTTAAACAACACAAAACTACGTAACATTTACATCTTTATTTTTCATGTCTGTATATTTATTTCTCAACATAGTCACCCTGATGACAAACACATTTCTCCCAAGGAGAAACCAATTTGCATTACTTGTACTTTGTTGATGAAGCTACAGCCTCTCCTCTGATAGCGCCACTTTAACACTATCAAAGTGAAGTCCTCAAAAGTGTTCTTTAAGTTTTCAAAACAGATGAAAATTGGATGGGGCCAGGTCATCTGCTCAGTGCTCTGTCACGAATGTTGAGGGTAGCACCACCATTTCCTTCATTACGAGCACGAACAATCCACTGTCACACATTACTGATGTCCATACAACCATCATTGTACACAGCTATCATTCTTCTATGAATGTCACTTGAGGCATGTTTTCTCCAGTTAAAAATTGGCAATGTTTCTCACACACTGACATAGATATATTACACACTGCCATGTTACATGCTACAATTCAGAGCCCTTGTGCAGCAGAGGGTTGCAGCTGACATCCGCGAAGTTGGAAAGTTGGCCAAGTAATATGCATGTAATATTGAGAACAGAATAAAAAATTAGGAGGCATTACTTTTCAGCACGCCCTTGCATATATAGGAATGTTGGAGGAGAAGAAAATGGAAGCACCTGAAATCTGGTGCTAAAAAGGATATTATAAATTTAATGGTGGATAAAATGTGTAATAAAGAGATGTTGGGCAGTCAGGGAGAAAAGAGCACAGTCTCCAGTACGAGGGGCAGGTTGCTGAACTTACATGAAGGTGCCAGGATCTAGTAAGTCATTTCGTTAATGGTGAAGAACCGCATAAAGAAATAAAGTTAGAATCTGTTGGAGATGATTGATCGTGTTAAGTGAAACAAGTTCATAGACGTGAAATTAATGGAAAATATTAAAATGTTCAAAATAGTAGTGATGAATAATAAAAAGGAAAATAGTTATTCATCAAAGTGAATTTTGTATCTTTTCCTAAAATTGTTACCTTTAAATGTGCTTTTGCCATGTGCAGAATACACCATAATTACACCCTATTTGAATTCATGAAATGCAATCTTATGAATATAATGTTTCCACTTATTTGTAATAACTTAAGTGGATTTTCACAATTGTTAAAAAGATTGTTGTATCCAGTGATGACAAGAGAAAAAAGATACTTCATTACTGTGATGGAAATACACTTCACGAGAATAGTGATTTTGGAGGGAGAGGGGACTGTGAAACTATTGTGTCTCTGATCAACATAAAGATTAATTCCTTAACTTTTGCAGGCTCTTCAACAAAGGACAGATAAAGAAGGTAACAGGGATTTAAATAGTAGTAACTTCCCACCTGATGGCTTGGGCCCAGATTTCACTCAGGCATTCTCAGATAATCCTTTTAATGTAGCAGAAACAGGGTCACAAGATAACATCGAATCGGACTTAACGCAAACGACACTTACCCAGCCATTAACAGCAGGTTTGTGTAGTTTTGCTTGAATCCAGTTTTCTTGTATTTTGTATTGCAATAAATAAAGTTTGTAATTGTGTTAATTGTTGTTGAATGTACACCAAAGATTTTTTTTGTCAGCAGAATGTGATGGCAGCAAATTATTTTCTTCCTCTGACTCACAAATATTTGATTGAGAAATACTAAACATAATTATGATAGCAAGGTTAAATGATACATCCATGCAAATTAAGGGTTTCAAACTGTGGAAAGTTTGGTTTTGAATATCAACAGTATTATAAAAAGAGTAAATTGTTACTCACCGTACAGTTGAAATGTTGAGTTGCAGACAAGCACAACAAAAAGACTGTTGCACTCTGAGCTTTTGGCCAAAGCATTCTTCAGAAAATACACACACACACACACACACACACACACACACACACACTTACAGTACCTTTATGCAAATTAGTTCAGTTGATTCAGGCATCTCCCAGAAGTTATTGTAACTCAGAGCATTCCCAAATAATTGGTAGTGCAACTTGTCAATAACTCTTTTCCTGCCTGGGCTGCATTATGCAATTGTTGAGTCTGAATCAGAATTTTTTTTTGGAAAGACACAACAGTGTCAACTGTCAAAATAAATGCACCATTGTGAAAGACTGAGAAGAATTTTAATCTCTGCGCACTGGGAGCATACAGCATGGCATGTAAATATGAATGAAGAAGCATGAGGCATGTGATGTGAATGGGTCAAGAGTAGCTGAAAGAACATCTGCACCACACTGGGTTATTTATTCCAATAAACCAACTGTTCCTTAATACAGCCACACATATAAAATGCTGTAAAATATAGCCTACACCTATGAGAAAACGTCTTCTGATGAGCACTGGAAATTCATTTGCCCTATACCTCAGATAGTATAAGGGATATAACTTGAACAAGGGCAAAAAGGGTTATAAATTTCATGCCATTGCATGGAAACCCCCTGAGAACAAACACTTAACCTGCTGTTGTGAGTAAGTATACTTCAATTGTAAAATTTGACAGTAACTCAGATCATCATAGCACCTGATGTTATTAAACCATTTTGATGGGGATCTCCATGCTGTTTCCAACTTTTCCATCTCATGATGTTCCTGTACATCCTTCCTTGAGTGTATATATTACCTCAGAGACCACGCAAATGATCCATTAGTTAACCTTAACATTTGTAGAGGATAATACATTGGCATAACCACCAAGTTACCACTGAGAATGAGTTTCCAAAAAAAGACTACCCACATCTGTGACATGCAGTTTTTCTGTCAGTGGATGGGGTCTGGGTACCTGGTGCACCAGTTTGATAGTTTGGATTCCCTCTCCCAACATTAGTAGTCAACACACAGACAAAACATGAATTTTTTTCTCAACAATATTATGAAAAGGATACTCACCATATAGCGAGGTACTGTGTTGCACATAGGCACAACAAAAAGGCTGTCACAAATAGAGCTTTTGGCCAATAAGGCATTCGTCAAAAATAGATCTCTCTCTCTCACACACACACACACACACAAATGCAAATCACACACAAATGACAGCAGTCTCAGGCAACTGAAGCCACACTGTCAGTGTGTGTGAGTTGTGTTTGCATTAGTGTGTATTTGTGTGTGTGTGGTTGGCGGGGGGGGGGGGGGGGGGGCGGCACTTCAGTTACATTATTCATTATCATTTGCATTCTTTTGTGTATTATTTATGTGGCGCATAGAAACAGAGAAGTGAAAACATCGTTTACACTAGAATTCAAGCTCTTGTTGTTTCTCAAGTAAAAGTACACACACACACACACACACACACACACACACACTCAAATGCACAAACCCATGATCATTGTGAGATATCTGTCTCTTTCTAGTCAAAAGTTTGTGTACTTTACATCCTTTCCATTTCATGGTCAACTACTAAATTACATCAGAAGCTAACTCAAAGATAAGATCTATAGGTAGCATATTTATCTGCCAACACCACATTTCGTGACACTTTATTACAACAAATCGTTCTAAAAGGTGTCCTTTTGAGAGATCTTTAACTTCACTGCATACCCAATGTTTTTACTGATTTCAATTCAGAACTTGACACACTTAATTTTTGTATGTGTTCAATCTGCGGCATTATAAGTTCACAAGATGAAGCAGTGAAGCTTCCGTGACATGACAGGTCTTGTGCTGTGATTGGCTACCAGAAGCAAACAGAGCAGTTACCATGCTGATTTAAGTTTTTTGTTAAAATGTTAGAAAATGTGATGTCAGTGGAAAAATGTTACCACCCATTATAAGCACTTCCTGCAGCAGCCTAAATAGGTAGTTACAACAGAGGAACGACTTCTTATCACCTATTAATTCATATTTTACTTACTGTAACTCACTTGTTTATATATCAAAGCAGTATGTCCCCCATTCTGTGTTACAAAAGGGTCTATGACTATTAACATTTGAGTGATTCAGTAGTTCTTTTTCAAGCTCATGTCCCAAATTTTTACCTAAAAATTCCACACTAAATTTATATTACGCCGTTTTCAGACTCACTGGTATCCTGCAATTATTCAAAAGAAAATAAAACTCTCTCTAACTTGGGTACAATACAGTCACTCAGTGAAACTAGCTAATAACAATAACAGTACATTTTATGTTACAATATTCTAATGGACTCTAGTAAGACATTTACAAACTGATTCCAAAGGCAAATATTTAAAACACTATCAAAACATTAATACTAAGTTTTGATTAATGAAGCTTCAAAGCATTATAGATAGAGAGACAGGGATTTTATAGCGAATTTTTAGCCACTCTTTTCATTACCATTTGATGTAAGCATCAGAACATGAAAATCACATGGAAGTTCGGGGATACACTTAGGCTCTGCTAGTTGAATCTTTGGAGGCTCATAGGAACTTTACTTTGTAGAAGCCATGCTCCCAAGCCCCTCCTACATAGAGCTAAGCAGCCTACCTGTTCGAAATATGTCATTCTATATCCCAACAGTCGCAAAAATATTGATTGCCATAATTTCTAATACATTATTGACAAATATATTTTAACACATACACTGAGGCGGCCAAAAGTCAGATCCTTCAGCTACAAGCTACACTTGAGTTAGAGTACATTTTACTCATAATGAATATTATGAAGTTATATGGTACAAATGTAACTGTTTTGTGATTAAAATAGCAACTGAGGTAACTTTTATAGTTTGTCAAAAGGCTGTAGATTAAAGAAGTTGATGTTTGTTCATCTTTGCTTGGCTGCCATCTTTGGAATCAGTTGTGTACTGGAAAATGGGCTTCAGATACAAAACCTAGATTGTACAAAAACAATGTTCATCACTTAATTTGTCCTTTGTTAAAAACCATATGCTTACAATAATTATACATGTAGCAGATAAAATCTATGATTGTGTATTGTTTCCATGTTTTCTTGAGATAAAAATATGATAATGTCAGCAGAACTGATGAGCGGTACTATTAATGTAGACCCCATAATTTCTGTGTACAGTAACAAATTAATTTTGAAAGTGAAATTTTATGAATCGATTGTGAAAAAATAGCAATATTGTGTGATGATTGTTGCAGAGGAAGTGAATCATAGTAGCAGTCCTGCAAACAACGCAAGTGTGATCACACACACACTTCATGATCAACAGAATTGTGCAAGTGTAATCACACACACATTGCACGACCCTCAGAACAGTGCTAGTGTAATAACGCATACCCTTCATGCTGATGCAACAGGAACAATTACTTTACCAGCCCTCGAAGGACAGAGTACTTTGACACAGGTACAGTGAATTCAATCATTACTTGACTTAATTACTATATTTATTGTTTTTGAATAAACTATTACTTTTGTAACTGTTACTTTTGTACCTTTGTACACATTAGTGCTAGCATAAGTAGTACTTAATGCATTGCAGCAACATTTGTTTGTTGCTTAACTCAGGTATGAAATTATTGGTAAACACACATCACAGCATCTTCATATGTGTAAATGTTTGCATGTGCTACAGAAGATACACCAAAAACTGTTCGTTCAGACCAAGTTAACTCTTGGTGTGGTGGCTGATGGAAGCAACAGTAAAAGGGCCCCCTGGTCGGAGTGGGTGGCATCAGAGCAGATGTCACACCATGAAGCATAGCACGTCATCTCTTGCTGGTGGGCAAACACCAGCAGTCTCTAAGCAATCAAGGTCTAACTTCAATTCAAAGAAGCATCATCACCCACCCCTCACCCACCACCCCTCCCCACCCAGGCCACATCATGGGAGGAATACCAGGCTAAGGATGGCAGTGAAGCTTCTTCACCCCGGTACCTTGTATTACGAGGGTTGATGGGGAACATTTCTTGTAATGAAACCTCAGTTTTTTGTGGAGCATTTAGAGGACAGAATTTCAGTCATGGTCAGTCTTGATCAAAAAAGCATCCTCTGCCCAGTCATGGGCACATCTCGCCTGTGCAAACTGGGGCGATGTTTCTGTTTCCATCACACCCCATAAGAGCTTTAATATGGTCCAGGATATCATATTTCACAGGAACCTTCTTTTGCAGCCTGGCGACGAGGTGTCCATTTTGTCTGGTGCATCCACTAGGGTCCGAGGGATAATCAGATTGCCATCGGTGCCTTCACCTTGGCCTTCGAGGGTGACACGTTTCCCGAGAAGGTCTAAGTGATGGTCTACCGCTGTGACGTAAAGCCATATATCCCTCCCCCGATGCAGTGTTTTAAGTGCTTTCAGTTCGGCCATATGTCTTCCCGCTGTACTTACAGTGTCACCTGTCGGGATTGTGGACGTCCTTCACATCCCAATACTCCCTGTGCCCCGCCTCCCATCTGTGTCAACTACGGGGAGCACCATTCGCCTTGTGCTCGGCAGACTGCGGCATTCTCCAGAAAGAAACAAAAATAATGGCATACAAGACCCTGGACTGACTGACCTACACTAAGGCTAAGAGAAAATATGGGAGGCTACATCCTGTGCATATGACATCAAACTATGCCGCTGCTACGACAGCGGTTCTACTATTTTCCGTTCCGCCACGTACCATTGGCTCTCAGAGCTGTAGGACTCCACCTGCCCCCTTGATGATGGTGGGGGGGGGGGGGGGGGGCACTTCCCTCCCTGTTGCTCCTCCATAACCTACCTCAGGGGCAACACCCCCACCCTCAACCATCGGGGACATCAGTCCCCACTTCTCAGCCAGGGAAGCACAAGTCGTCTTCTGCTCCTTCATCAGGAAGGGACCCCATGGGTCATTCTCTTCCCTGGTTCCTACCAAAGGCAAAGCTGACACCTGCCAGTAGCTGAAGCAACAACAGGCAGCTTGTCGTAGGGCTTCACGGTCCTCCTCAGTCTCGCATTCGGGAGGACGACGGTTCAATCCCGTCTCCGGCCATCCTGATTTAGGTTTTCCGTGATTTCCCTAAATCGTTTCAGGCAAATGCCGGGATGGTTCCTATGAAAGGGCACGGCCGATTTCCTTCCCAATCCTTCCCTACCCCGAGCTTGCGCTCCGTCTCTAATGACCTCGTTGTCGACGGGACGTTAAACACTACCCACCACCTCCTCAGTCCTTGAGACTGAATATGTGAAGCCCTCCCAGCCGGAACAAATCTAAGGAGTAGCAAGAGAAACAAAAAGAGAAAGACCCTCAAGAACCAAGGCACTGTGCTGGCACCCACACCACCACTACCTACAAGCTCTGTGTCTGAGGATGAGGTGGAGATTCTGGCGCTGCTGAGGACATGATCTCACTGGGCCCTCGTACGCATTGATGGATGTTGATCGCACAGGTACTCATCTGGTGGCAGCAGGTGCCCCTTAGGCATAGACTGCCTCATTGAGTGTTTCATGCCTTCCCGGTCTCACGATCATGCAATCCTCCAGTGGAATTGCCATGCTTTTTTCCGCCACCTGGCTGAACTAAGGCATCTGTTAAGCTTTACACCTGCTTTCTGCATTGCGCTCCAGGAAACCTGGTTCCCTGCAGTGTGGCCCTCTGCGGCTATAAGGGATATTACAGGAACTGTAGCGACTGTAATAGAGTGTCAAGTGGAGTTTCCGTCTATGTCCTGAACTCAGTATGTAGAGAACCTGTGCCCCTTCAAACCCCTCTTGAAGCTGTGGCTGTAAGGATAAGGACGACACAGGAAATAACTGTCTGCAATGTATAGCTTCCTCCAGATGGCGCAGTATCCCTGAACGTATCGGCTGCACTTATTGATCAACTCCCTAAACCTTTCCTACTTTTGGGCGATTGTAGCGAGCATAACCTCTTGTTGGGTAGCACCATGCTTACTGGAAGAGGTAGGGTGGTCAAAAATTTACTGTTGATGTCTCGGTTTGCCGCCCTGGCCTTCTTTCATCTATCCACTGGACACCACATGACGACCTGTGTGGTAGTGACCACTTCCCCACCTTCCTGTCACTCCCCCGGCATCATGCCCACGAATGCCTACCCAGGTGGGCTGTAAACAAGGCAGACTGGGAAGCCTTCACCTCTGCTGTCAACACTGAATCTCCCTCACATGGTGCCATGTTGTCGTTGAGTATGTCACTAAAACGATCGTATCTGCAGCAGAAAACGTGATCCATCATTCTTTAGGGTGCTTCCGGCGAAATTCAGTCCCTTGGTGGTCGCCAGAAGTCACTAAGGCAATTAAAGGGCGTTGTCGAGCTCTACAGTGACATAAGCGGCTCTGTGTTCGCTTTTGCCAGCTTGTAAAAAGACGGAAACAGGAGTATTGGGAGAGGTAAGTCTCAACCATTGTGTTCCATACGTCACCCTCACAAGTCTGGATGAAGATCAGACGTCTTTTTGGGTACCAGACCCCAACAGGTGTCCCTGGCATCAATGGCGTGTTATCTACCAATGCAAACGCAATCACCAAGCACTTTCCTGAGCACTATGCTTGAGGCTCTGCATCAGGGAATACCCCCACAGCTTTTCGCACCCTCAAACGACGGATGGAAAGAAAAAAGTCATCTCATTCACTACATGCCACAGTGAACCCTTTAATGCCTCATTTACAGAGTGGGAGCTCCTCAGTGTCCTTGCACATTGCCCCTACACAGCTCCTGGGCTGGATGAGACCCATAGTCGGATGATTAAACATCTCTCATCTGACAACAAATGACATCTCCTCGTCTTCAACTGGATCTGGTGTGGTGGCGTCTTTCCATCGCAATGCCGAGTGAACACCATCATTCCGGTGCTCGAACCCGGTCAAAACCCACTTGATGTGGATAGCTACCAGTCCATCAGCCTTACCAACTTTCATTGTAAGCTGCTGAAACGCATGGTGTGTCGGCTGTTGGATTGGGTCCTGGAGTCACGTGGACTGCTGGCTCCATGCCAGGGCGGCTTCTGCCAGGGTAGCTCTACCACTGATAATCTTGTGTCCCTCGAGTCTGCCATCTGAACAGCCTTTTCCAGACACCAAGAATTGGTTGCGGTCTTTTTCTACTTATGTAACGCATATGACACGACCTGGCGACATCATATCTGTGCCACATTGTATGAGTAGGGTCTCTGGGGCCTGCTTCTGATTTTTATCCAAAATGTCCTGTCGCTCCGTACTAGCCGTGTCCAAATCGGTGCCTCCCATAGTTCCCCCCGTATTCAGGAGAATGGTGTTCTGCAGGGCTTCATATTGAGTGTGTCTCTATTTTTAGTGGCTATTAACGGTTTAGCAACGGCTCTCGGACCGTCGGTGTTACCTTCACTGTATGCGGATGACTTCTGCATTTTGCACTGCTCCTCCAGTATTGGTGTTGCCAAGCAGCGCCTACAGGGAGCCATCCACAAGGCGCAGTCAAGGGCTCTAGTCCACGGCATCCAATTTTCAGCAACGAAGTCGTGTGTCATGCATTTCTGTCGGCAGCACACCGTTCATCCAGAACCAAAACTTTACCTTAATGACAATCCACTCACTGTAGTGGAAGCATATCGATTCTTAGGACTGGTTTTCAACGCCCGATTGACTTGGCTACCTAACTTTCTCCAGCTTAAGTGGAAGTGGTGGCAGCACCTCAATGCCCTCCGCTGCCTGAGCAACACCAACTGGGGTGCAGATTGCTCGACAGAGCCCTTGTTCAATTCTGCCTTGACTATGGGAGTCTGGTTTATGGTGTGGCAGTCCTCAGCGTTGCATTTACTCAACCCATTGGACCACTGTGGCGTTTGCCTAGCAACGGGAGCTCTTAGAACGAGTCCGGCGACCAGTGTCCTGGTGGCGGCTGGAGTCCCTCCATTGAAGGTTAGGCATGCACAACTGCTCGCCAGTTACGTTGCACACGTCCGTAGTTCTATTGCGCATCCGAATTACCGTCTCCTTTTCCCAACCACAGTGATTCATCTCCCACATCGGGGGCCAGGTCAGGACTTAAGATTCCAGTTAATGTCTGGTCCCATCTTTCTGAACTGGAGTTCTTCCATTACACCTCTCCTCGAGGTCCATTGACGTACACCGCCATGGTGTACAACTAGGCCGCAGATTCTTCTGGACCTTTCGCATGGCCCTAAGGACTCAGTTAACCCTGCGGCTCTCCGCTATCACTTCCTCTCGATTCTCGACACGTGCCGGGACCATGAAGTGGTTTACACTGATGGCTTGATGGCCGATGGTCATGTAGGCTTTGCGTATGTTCATGGAGAACATATTAAACAGCACTCCTTGCCAGATGGCTGCAGTGTTTCCACTGCAGAGTTGGCAGCCATATCTTGTGCTCTTTAGCGTGTGCGCTCGTGCCCAGACCAGTGCTAACCTCGCCATCCTTTGGTAGTGTCCATTCAGGAGTCAATCTATGTCCTGGAATGGTCCCGTCATTCAATGGTGTTTGTGTGGATCCCAGGCCACATCGGAATCCCAGGAAATGAACTTGCCGACAGGCTGGCCAAACAAGCTAAGCGGAAATCACTTCTGGAGATGGACATCTCTGCAACTGACCTGTGTTCTGTCTTATGCTGCAGTGTTTTTCGGCTTTGGGAGACGGAATGGCATAACAGTACGTACAACAAACTGCATGTCATTAAGGAGACTACGAATGTGTGGAAGTCTTCCATGCAGTCCTCCCACAGAAAATCACTTGTTTTCTGCCGGCTCCCTATTGGCCATATGTGGTTAACGCATGGTTACCTCCTCTGTTGCGAGGACCCACCTTGGTATCTCTGTGGCTCACAAATGACAGTCTTGCACCTCATGCTAGACAACCCATGTTTAGCCGACAGTCTTCCACCTCATGCTGGACTGCCCGTGTTTAGCCGCCCCCAGCACCCTACCTTCGGTGTTGGGTGACAGTGCCTCAACAGCAGCTTTAGTTTTATGTTTTATTCGTGAGGATGGGTTTTATCATTTGATCTAAGTTTTAGCACATGTCCTTTGTCCCCTTTTAGGGTGGAGGTTTTGATGTGTTGCAGAGTGGCTGGCTTCTCCTTTTTATTTTCATGGTCAGCCAGCCATGGTAATCTGCTCTCTTGATTTGATCTCTTCTATATGTTTCGTGCATCTCTCTGTGGTTTTCTTGTCTGAGTTTGTCCATTTTAGTGTTTGTTGCCCTTTTGTCATTCTTGTGTTTTTCTCCTTTCTTCAAGCAGTGTTTGGTATGTCTCGATTATTTTACTCCCACCTTTGTGGAATTTTAAAGACAAGGGTGCGTGCACAAATGCCGAAGGGAAGGGAAAGCCATTCCAAATTCTGGACCATGGAAGATGTATGAAATGAGTCAGGAGTAAAAAGTTTTGTAGCTTAAGTTTTGGGAAATAAATAGAAAATAAAATATGCAGAAAAAGGGCTAAGAGGCCATAGAGTTAAAAAAAAAAATTGGCCTAGTGCGAGTGGGACTGAGAGTTCTGTACAAACTTAATTATGTGTATATGTAGTTCATCCAGCCTTGTAATCTAGAATCTCAATAATTTTTGCCTCTTATTGATATCAATACTGGCAAGATGTTGATTCTAGGAATTCCAGGACCACATCAAAATCTCTACAGTAGTTCCTCAGAGCAGCCCGGACATACGAACAGAAACGAGCAGGGAACTTCAGTTTATATATGTAGAGAGAGAAAATTTAATAAGATTTTATTCCCCCTACTTTCTAAAACATGACTACAACTTAAATTTTAAGTTCACATGCAGCAATGTTTGAGTGCTATGCTTTTGACAGATTATGAATGCGATGTATGTTCAAATGGCAGAAAGATATTTTTTATTTGATACAGTTCACTTTAACAAGTTTCAGATATTTTACTTTACTTTACTTGTAATGTGAAGCCTTGTTTCTTGCCAAATTTCAAAATTCTAGGTCAATGGGACGTACCCTATAAGTTTTGATGAGTGAGTTTGAAAGTATCAAACTATTTGACATAAATGCCCAGATCCGCCGATTGCGTTGACTTAGAAGCTTAAATTTTTTACATTGCCAGCAGAGAATAGACCTTAATATGTGATATAAATGTGAACTGGATAGACTAGCATATTCCAAAGAAAATTTGTCTTAATAGACGGACAGACAGACGGATAAAAAATAACAAACTTTTCAGATTTTTTTCCTGTACTTACACTGTGAAACCATGCTTCTTGCCAAATGTAATGATAGTTTGTCAACGAGAAGCACCCTATAGGTTTTGATGAGTGAGTGACATAAATGACTGAATCTTCTGATTGCACTGACTTAGAAGCTTAATTTTTTTTTACATTGCCAAGGGACCATAGGAATTGATATGTGACATAAATTTGAACTTACACCAACCTGTTCCATGTGAAAAGGATCATAACAGTCTGACAACAAAGTGATCCTGTAAGGGTTTTGTTTTTACAGATTGAGGCAAAAAAAAAAAAAAAAAAAAAAAACATAAATGAAGAAGAAAATTGGGGATCAAGGACTGCATAAATTGATGCAGCTCTGCAGATTAGTGTGCCCTGTGCAAGCCTTTTCGTCTCTGTATAACTACTTCAATCTAGATCACTTAAATTTGCTAACTGCAGTCAATCTGTGGTCTCCCTCCACAATTTTCATCCTCCACACCTCTCTTCGTAATCAAATTAACTATTCGTTGATGCCTCAGTGTCTGTGTCCTATCAATCAAACCCTTCTTTCAGCTGAGTTGGACCATAAATTTCTGTTTTTCCCACTAGATTCACTACCTCTTAATAAATTATTCAATCAAGCCATCGTATCATACAGCACTCTTCCATAGCACCACATCTCAAAAAGCTTCTATACATTCTTATGTATACTGTTTATCATCCATGTTCACTTCTGTAAGTTGCTAGACTCAAGAAAATACTTTCAGAAAAGACTTTGAAAAACTTAAATTTATATTCAATGTCAAAATATTTCCCTTTTACAGAAATTCTTTTGTTTTTATTGCAAGTCTGCATTTTATATCCACCTTACTTCTGCAGTTGTCATTTATTTTAATCCCCAAATAATAAACCCATGTAGTACTTTTAGTGTCTTATTTACTGGTTGGTCCAATTCCCTGTTTTAATTTGACTATATTCTATTACTCTTTTTTTCCATCTTATAACCTCGTTTCAAGGCACTGTCCTTTCTGTTCAGTTGATCTTCCGAATATTTTCCTGTGACTAATAGAATTGCAATGTCATTTGCAAACCTGTGAAGTTTTTATTTCTTCTCCTTAAAACTTAATTTCCTTTCCGAATGTCTTCTTTGTTACTTTTACAGCTTGCTTAGTATACAGATTGAATGTGCAGTTAAAAAGTTTTAAGGTTTCCTCCATGTGTATTAGTTGAGAGGAGCATATCATAGAACTATTGAAGTATCTAAACAAATCTTTATTTATTCATAAGAATAATCTGTTTAAAGATTTAAAATCACTTGCAATGGTTCAGAAAATTGTCATTTTCAGGATCACACATTTTTGATAACTTGCTTGTGCAGCCATAAAAAGTTTAGAGACAAAGTGCAGTTCAATAGGATCCTAAAGGAAGTATTGCTAACCAACTCTTTATATTCTAGATCCAAATTTCTTTTAGAACCAGTTGGTGTATATGTTACTGGCATTGTGTGAAATCTGGCATTTTTTTATACATTGCCTAGGCACTGTATACTTTGCCAGATTGTCTGCTGGCAAAGTATGTAATATGCCTAATCCCACCATTTTTGCCTCACTACCACAGTTTACCATGGCATTCAGGTCATTGTTTAATGGTTGCGAAGACAGCTTATTGTACAATGTTCAACTATCACACAATGCATATCACCATAATAGTTCACCCGCCTATATCATCCAGCTGAAGTTCGACAGACGCTCTCCCATCATCTTTTCTGGTTCGTGTATCAGCACTTCGGAAGGCAGTGTAGTGCCAAGACAAGAATCATGCAATGCTGACATGCAGTGATGGTTCTGTGATGAATTATCTCAACTAAGAGCAGATGCTGTCAAAAAAAGTATGTTTTCCTAACCAAAACCAGTAACCAAAAGTTAGTCAGTGATATGAAAAAGGTTAAGACGACCATGAAGAAGGAACCACAGGACTACTGGCTGCTAAAACACTATGACGTAATGATGATCGAGAATAAGACCATGTTGATCTATCCTGTTAAAGAAGGTAAGAGTGCTATTCAATTTTACGTCCTGGACTCAGAGTTATTTGACGTGCTCCAAGACCCATTTGGCTATTGGTCATGCAAGGCATGACAGGATGTTGAAAGAACTTTCACCCAAGTATAAGAACATTACACATCATGACACGGAGCTGGACATTCACCTTTTTAAGCCCTACCAGGAGAAACAAAAGATGTTAAAAAAGGTGTTGTGGTTCTTTCGAAATTCAATTCCTGTTCTCAGGTTGATCTCATTGATTTCCGTTCCATCCTGATAGAGTGTACAAGTTTATAATGGTCCGCCAAGATCATATCATCAACTTTGTAGTTATCAGGACTCTGAAGAAATGCATGAGAACAGAAGAAGTAGCCTTCAACCTCAATGACATATTCACATCACTTGATGCTCCAACAATTCTATTGTCCAATAATGGCAGGTAATTCACAAACAATGTAGTAAGCAGCCTAAAGGAGTTTTGGCCCACCTTGAAGATCACCTACGGTAAGCCACACCACTCACAAAAACAGCAGTGTCAAAAGAGCAAATCAGGACATTGAAGATCTGCTGTGTGCTTGGATACAAGACAAAAAAAGTAACTGCTGGAGTGATGGTCTGTGGTTTGTCCTCCTTATGAAAAACAGAGCCTTTCATTTTGGAATTAACAGGTCATCAGCTCTGTTCGGCTGCAAAGCTAGAGTAGGTCTCTCTTTTTCCGTGACGTTGAGACTTATGAAGAACTGGAAAAAATAACAGGGAGCGTAAAACAGTAGAAAGAAAAACGAGATTAGTAAATGCAGGTGGCACATCTCCCTGCAGAAAACAAATGAGAATGCATTTATTGATGGATGAAACCAAAACAGTGATGAACCCCCGGTTATTAGAGAACTTTCCATTTCTATGGTTAACGAAAATCATTCTTTTTCTGATATGTTGCATCTCCTTAAAAGAAACCAGTGGTACTCATACATGTCACAAATGTGTGGCCAAAAGGTTCATGCTATCTGCGGACCTTCTTGTAAAGACAGTGACTGCGATGAAGTAGAAGGTCGTGGGGTTAGCATTTTGTGCAGTGTTTGCTTCAATGTGGAGAAAGCTATCAAAGGTAAAATTGAATCTAAATTGAACCTTGAGATTCAAGCCAAAAAAATGAAAAGGGATTCTCACAGAAAAAATTCCTCCTGTGCCTTTGGGTGCCATAGTGCCGTTTCGTGTTCCTGACAACAACAAAGGATAGGGTGACTCGCACAATCTATTGGCAGTTGTTATGAACGTGACAGAAGATTTTGTGGACAGACGAAGCACAATTCCATCTGACAGGATATGTCAATACACAGAATTATAGAATATGGGCAACGGAAAATCCACACGCAAATCAACCAGTACCACTTCATCCTGAAAAGGTCACTGTGTGGTGAGGGTCTGTGGTACCATTTATCATAGGGCCATCTTTTTTTCGAAGAGACAGGTGCTTCCGGTCCTGTTGCCTGTACTGTCACTGGTAAGTGCTATAAGTGTCTTTTACACAACCACATCATTCGAGCTCTCCAACAGCGTGGATGTGTGGATGGAATCATTTTTATGCTGGATGGCGCACCTCCACACATTGCAAATCCAGTTAAGCATCTGCTGAAGCACCAATCCAGAAATGCTAGAATTATCAGCCGCCATTTCTCTACAGCCTGGCCGTCCTGATCACCTGATCTTAATCCGTGTGACTTCTGACTGTGTGGCTATCCGAAAGACGTTTTGTTCAGTGTTATGATTGCACATTTAGCTGCATTGAAGGCACGCAGTGCGCAACACATTCTGAACGTGACCCTGGAAATACTTCGATCAGTTGTGGAACATCCTGTTTCTCGATTTCAACTTGTTGCAGAGAATGGTGGACAGCATATTGAACATGTTTTGCGCCAGTCACACGGAAATTAATAATCCGATTTGATTTTGAATGATGCTTTTTATATGGTTTTTGGCCTCAGGACAGTTAAACACCAATTTTTCCCATCTGATGTGATATGACCTTGCCTTGGTGGATCGGCTTAGTAACTAACAGTATCACACCTGTAAACCCATGCACGCTGAGTAGTACAGTTTGTTTTACGTCAAACTTACACCTTGGGCATTGTATGATTCATTTGTCATTTGTAATCAACCACTATTAAATTATGATGCTTACAGCACCTTCTATTGTTACATTGTGTAATTATTTATTTTTCCTCTCCCATATGTTTTCCCCCTTCTTCGATAATATACCGCTGCAATTTGACATCATTCTGACCAGTGGTGTTATTTCTACAGCGGTTTGAAAGTTTAACTTTAATTATAATTGCCCTGTGTTTCCTTATAATATACTGTATAGTCATTTAGAACAAACTATAATATGTATTAATTCAGTATCTAACAACTTTTTAAAGCATATCTTATCATTTCACCCTGTCTCTGTCTTTACAAGTCAAAGAAATTATTAATTACATTGTTACATGTTTAAAGCCATAATTATTTCATACGTAATAACAAGAGGCTGCCCCATATTTAAACATTGCTAGTCCAGTTCCAAGTTTGTTATTCACTCATAGATGTCACTCACATCAGTTGGACATGTTCTTTCTTTTAAGTTCTCATCATTCACTCCTGGTGGCAGTACACTCATCTTCAATAGAGCATTTCTCTCCAGTGTGTTACCAACATTGTTTGTGGCATGAAAAACAAAAGATAAATAAATAAATTGCCTCCTCCTATCTCTTTTCCTACAGAGTTAAAAAATTTTATTTAAATTACACTTCATCTGTGTACCGAGAAAAATTATCTACATTTCTTAGGAGACAAATACATACAACTTGCACATGTTCTTCGCTTACCTTACCAATGAAAGTGTACACAAAATGGTGGTCTGAAACATTGCAGCATTCAACTTCATATTTTCTTCTTACAATTTTGCTGTGCTGTTATGAGACGTAGTAGTAAACAAAACGTGTATCTTATGTGACATTAGCAAGTCTCATCTTCCACTGTGATGTCACTTGAGAGCTGCACACTAAATACTGACCTCATTCTCAGCCGTTTCTGCAAGAAGACATCTGAGGCAATCCCTGCCTATGCTGACAACTACTTTCAGCTACTTTTCTAAGGGCTTTGGCCTTTGGTATGGTGTCCTACATTGTTGAACGCTGCAGTCACCTGCTGCAGCTTGGACCACCATGGTAGGCTGAATTTCTTCTGGCAATGATATAACTACACTTATGGTACATTGACAGATTTCAAATTTGGTAGCCGATATGCTGGACTGAGGAAGGGGTGGGGAATGCCATACACACTTATAAATAATAAAACTAGCATGTATAATTGGTCAATTATTGGCACTGAACTTCTCATATACTTACCTCCAGACAATGTGGAAACTGCGTAGAGGTCTGTCCACACCTATTGTGACAAAAAATGACCATCAGGACATCTCCATTATCATCACAGTGATATTACCTTGCACTAAATAGGTTCCATTTATTTAGCAAGTAGACCACCCAATATCTGTGTCGTAGACCACTTATTTCCCCATCAGTCCTGCATCATGTCGTCTAGCATAGCATTGCATCTAGGACATCAGTTCTTTATATGAGTAATCAACCATCATTTTAAAGTTAAACATGTCAGCCATAAGAGAAAAATAAAAATTGAATTTCAACATCAAATAATCATCATTTATCAGTGTTAGCAAACTGCTGCCTAGAATGTAAGACATTCTTACATGGGAGTGGAAAAAAGTTACAGCATTTCAATAAATGTCATTGATCTCATGTTCTTCATTGTATTATTGCTCGTGTGCAATTTGACTCTGTACCATGCACTCACTAATAATCAAAATTATAATGATACAGAGTATCAAATTAAATTTTGACAGGATTGAAGATTTATTGATAGGAATGCCACAGCACATTATGTTGGATGGAAAGTCATGGGCAGAGGTAGATGTACCTTCAGGTGCCTGGGAAGTGTGTTGCAACTCTTTCTGTTTTTGTTGTATGTTAATGGTCTAGTAGACAATACTAATAACTACCTCAGACTTTTTGCAGATGTTGCAGTTTTCTGTAGTAATGTGCTGTCTGAGAAAAGCTGCAAATGCACTCAGTCAGTTCTTGGTAAGGTTTCAGATTGCAGCAAAGCTTGTCAACTTAATTTAAATGCTCAGAAGTGTAAAATCAAATTCCGCGCAAAATGTAAAAAGAAGTATCCTATGACTACAATATCAATGGTCACAATTGGATCAGTCAAGTGTGTAACAATATGTGGAGATATCACTTAGGTTCATTCATTGGTAACACATGAAGCATACTCCAGTTCACTGATAAGGTCCTGGGAATGCAGTTTACATATTGCTTACAAAACATTCACATGATCCATCCTGACATATTGCTCGAATGTGTGGGACCTGAGCCAGATAGCACCAAGAGGAAATGTTGAACACATACAAAGAACAGCACTACAAATTCTCACAGGTTTGTTTGACTTGAGGAAGAGCAGCATAGAAATGCTGAAAAATTCTGAATTATTACCCACTTGAAAATAGATGTCAATTACCAAATTAAAAGTCTCCCTCAGCAACAATGCCTTATATCTCTTCATTGAACTTTTGGTAATCAATCACACTCAGAAAACATTGTTTATAATCAATTTGCAGAAATTCTTTGTATCTGTGCTTCAATCAATCCTGAATTTTGTGAAGATCAACCAAAATTGACTGTTCTAAAAACCATCAGAGGAGATTGGCATATGACATACCATGCAGTAGAAGCGTCTGTAGGTGTATCAAAGACTGCAATGTATGTGTTTTTACATGAACATTTAGCTGTCAAACACTCTCCACTGAATTTCATACAGTTTCAATTTGTGAAAGGAAATGCTCAAACTAGTGGATCAAGAAAATGTGAAATTGTTATACAACCTTGTAACAGCTGACAGGGCTTGGATACATTTGTACAAGCTGCAAAGTAGAATGCACTGGAGACATCACAACCACTGCTTTAGAGAATGAAACTATATGGTTCCAGAGACCTTTTCAAGTCTCAAACATTTATGACATAAATATGCAGACTGAAGTGACAAATGAAAATGTATCTCAAGGCCGGGTTTTGAACCTGGGTGTCTAGCTCAAAGGCAGACACACTAACCACTACGCCAACCTGGCAAAGTGGCTTTGCAGTAATGCACAGACTACCTTAGCATGCCTCCCTCCTCATTCCAAATTCCCATTCATACCTCAGCCCACGTAGTATTCCCCTCAAACTTGAAAAGTACTGCAGAGGCTCTCAACTGTATTGAAACAGCACCTAAATGTAGAACGAAACAGGGGTCCTGCCTGAAACCCAGGCATAAGTGCTTTAATCAAATGGAACTACATACTTCCAGAAACTTTTTCATGTCTCAAAATTTTTGAAATACATAGTGCATATATTCATCATAAATGTTTGGGACTTGAAAGAGTCTTCAGAACCATATAGTTTTATTTGGTTAAAACATCTATGCCAGGGCTTCAGGCAGGATTCCATTTCATTATTCATTGAGGTGCTATTCCAATACAGCTGGAGAGCCTTTGCAGTGCTGTTCAGGTTTAGGGGGAATACCAAGTGGGCTGAGGTATGAAAGAGAACTTGGACTTATGTGGGAAGCACACTAAGATAGTCCATGCTGTTTATGCAAAGCCACTGTGCCATGGTGGCATAGTGGTTAGTGCATCTGCCTAGTGAGCAGGAGACCAGGTTCAAATCTCAGCTTTGGTACAAATTTACATTTGTCACTTCAGTCTGCATATATACTTCTCTGAAGTTTCAAACAACGGTTTATACCAAATGGTATACAGCAATTGTTGACAACAGATCATCGATAAAAACATTGTCTCACTGTCTCACCTACCTTACTGCCTAACATTTAGTTCTGTGGTATTTGATATCCATCCATTCCCTAGAGGATAAAGTTATAACACCATATTGTTCATTCATTATATAAATGTAAAATGTGAGGGATAGTCAAAAGGTTTCAGTTCGAAGGCCTTACAGTCCAAACTCAGTATGCCGAAAGCGTTATGGCAATCATCCCACAGACACACCAGGCTGAAAATATCTGTTTGGTACAACACAGATTCCTGCTTACTGCACATGCTCATCCAGCAGGAATTCTTGATCCTTTGAGGTCTTTTTTAAGGGACTGATGGTTTGATAATCACATGGGAAGAGGTCAGGACTGTAGGGTGGGTTATCGAGTGTTTCCCACTGAAATTGGCATAACTTATGGATTACAACATTTGCAACATGGCAATGTGCATTATCATGACACAGCAGCACCTAACACGGAACTTGGCACACCATTCCGCAACAGTGGTTTTTGACAGACATGTTGTCCCCCACACATTCTTCATTCTCCTGTAGATGTCTACTCAGCCTAGAAAAGAAAAACAGTATGTTGGTCCTGTTTGAACACATTTGGCAATAACATCGCCATAGTTCACATTTCCGCTTTTACTGCACACACGTCAGACTAATGACTGCCACACTTATGCCTTGCTTACACGTCGGTGCTTATATACGGAATTGCACTATGTTGCCTAAATGCTGCAACAATGCTGCAAAACGGAATCTTTTTGATCTCGTATTTATCTGGGAACTTTTATAGCAACTCAAGCTTTAATTTTAAAATATTAAATCACCATAGATAATTTGATCGCATTACTGGAAAGCTATTTCTTATTTTCAGGAAAATATTCAGGAACTGGAAAGGACCCTCAATGAGCAAATATTTGGAAATGATTCAGATGCTACGCAATTAGCAAATGGAAATTGCCAAGACCCAGGAATTACAATTTCTGAAATAGAGGTGAAGGAAGTGGAGAATCTTATTGCCAATGACTCTGAAACACGTGCTAATATTGAACCAGTGGTACATACTGAATCCGCAACACAGGCTGAACAGCCTGATACCACTACAGCAGAGCAAGAAGTAGTTGTGCAGAGTACTTCTGAAAATCATGAAGGAAATACACTTGAAGAAGTATTTGAATCACAAGGCTTTGATACATCTGTTTTCTTATCTGTAAATTTACAGGTCAGTATTCTTGTAGTACCTATTGACCTATTGTTAATTTTTTTTCCTTGTTCAGTAATTTCTCTATTAGTAACTTCTTCAACTTATCATTTTAGTCACTGTAGTTTAATTCTAAATTAATAACTATTGCAGGCTGCTAAAGACAATTTACTCAAAAAAGGCATCAGACATATGACATCCACTGTTGAATGGGTGGCTCCTCCTGACTTCATGCATTATCATCTTCAGCCTTTTACATTCATGTTGTTGTTGTTGTTGTTGTGTGTTTTATTATGACATCCCACCTTCATTGGGTTATCATGCTGATCTCATAAATTTTGGGCTCCAGTAAAGAACCTTCTTGATCCATGTGCAATCTGTTCACCTGGTAGTATATCCCAGTCATCTCTCTTTCATTTTCATTACAGTTAAAATTACAGTTTCCACTCCGGCCTGGTCTCTAATCCAATTTTCAGTTTTCTTGTCTCTCCGAGCAATTCCCACGATACTTATCTCAGCCATTTGCTGAGCAACCCTCACTTTAGAATGGTTTTCACATTAAAAAAAACATCCACATTCACTGTGGTAAGTCAGAACTTATAACACATTAAAAGTAAGCCTTCAATTTCAGCTACATCAAAAATGTAATATTCTAATACATGTTTAGTTTACCAGAAGCACTTGAGGCCATTTTTATTTCTCTGTTTCTTTTTCTGTCCATTCAGTTGTCATCAACTGCTGTGGGTACAAAAACGTGTAAACTATTTCTTTGGCTTTACTAATAATTAGTATATTTTGCTTTTTGGGGTGCTTTTTATGCATTATTTTAGTCAGATTGTACATGATTTCCAATCTTGCATTTTAAGCTCATCTATACCACTTGTATAAAGGATAATGTCATCTTTAAAATGAAGATTAATTTGTTTATGTGTATGTCAATAACTATTCCTCCATATAGGACTTTGAAAATGCATCCAGTGCTGCTGCCGATAATTTTGATGAAGAATCCTAGACAAGGCAGTAATTCATATTCATGTGTGTGTCCACAGAGTTCAAGTAGTCCATTGAACTATATCCACTTCTGAAGTGCCTGATTAAAATGTGTCTTTATATGAGGTTTATGATAGTTTAATGTATATATTGTACCTTATGGAGAGAAGGCCGATGTATCTATACTATTTTGTTAAATCTGACTACTCTTTGTGTGGAGTAGAGTAAATCCAACATTTTACCAAATTTGGGGAATTGGCATCCAGGCATAAACATTGTATGTATATAAACACAGGCTTCTGTGGCCATTGTCACAATCAATAATATTTTTCTGGGTTTGTGACCACATTGTCATTATGCAAAACTACTGATGTTTCAGTCAGTGTTGTAAGTGATCTTTTTCAGGGTGTTCTTGTTTACTGCTGAGTGAGAAAAGTTTGTTCCCTATATACCTGCAGATGTGACTGTTATCCAATTCTGATAGGCTGTTAAGGATGAAGAGGCAGGATGTTATTGGTGTTTGTACTATTTCTTTTCATTGCTGGAAACCCAAATTAGTGACTGGTGTTTGCATTACTGCTTGTGATTGGGGAAAGTCGGCAAATGGAAAACTAGGAGGTAGTTCTGACGAGGTGTTGCTTCCCTGCTTTGTAGCAGTCACTGTGGTCTCCCAGATGCCTGTGTGTATTGTTTCATGTGAGTTGTCATCCTATAATGCTGTTATTGCTGACAGCCGAGACATCGGAAGTCCATACCAGTCTTCTCTGTTCATGTTGTTGTGTCACTTGGTTATTTCTATTGCCCCCCTAATCGTCCTCCTGAAAGTAAGAGATTGTTTCACCAGTATGCGAGCTTCACCAAAGTCAATCTGTTTGCCACACTCATCCTGGTGTTCTGCCACTGCTGACTTGGTGTGTCTTCTTAGTTGGATATACCTTTCGTGATCGGATAGTCATGTGCTCATGGGTTTCACCATCTCGCCTACATACACTAATCCACATTCGCACCTGATTTCAGAAACTACAGCGGCATGTAGTTTGTCATCTGCATCTTTTATTGTTCAAAGAATATATTTTATTCTGTTGCTGCTTCGTAAAATTGGCTTGTGCCTTCTCTGCAGAGAATTTAGCCCACCCATTCAGTAACACTTTGAACACATAGTAACAGAGTGATGTTCTGTTCTTATTTCTGCTCTCCTCTATTGCCTCCATTCTTTGTCAGCATAGTTTTATCTATTAGTTTCATCCCATAACCATTGGCATCAAAAATGGACTTGAGGTTTTGTTGTTAACTCTTTAGATGTTCCTTATTACTGATCCTGTGAGCCCACTTGGTTAAAGTGTGCAGGGCATATTTCTCTTGTGTAGGGTGGTGATGAGAGGAGACATGAGACCTGAGTTTCTCCTGGCGTATACAACTTTCAAATAACTTCCGCGGTTGCTGAAAGTGTTACCTGGCTGAATTCCCGGAAGTTATTTGAGAGAGGAGACATGTAGGTACCTGTCAGTACTGGTTGGCTTCCTATATTCTCTATGGCCCAGTTTACCTTCAGGCTTTCTGTGAACTTCCAAGTTGAGGAAGGGCAGCAACCCATTCTTTTCTATCTCCGTAGTGAATTGGATTCGGCTGTGCTGCTTGTTGAGGTGTTGGTGGAAATTTCGCAGCTCTTCCTCTCCATGTGGCCAGATAACAAAGGTAAGATGAACATATCGGTGCCAACATTCTGAGCATACTGGTGCAGGCTGGAGCACTGTTTCTTCAAATGCTTTCACGAAAATGCCCCTGTGCAATAGGCAAGAGGGGGGAGCCCATAGCTATACTGTCTGTCTGCTCATATAATTCCCATTTCCATCTGAAATAGGTAGTTGTTAAACAGTTTCACACTAGCTTGTAGATATCGGGTGCCATGCGTTCCTCTAAGATGTTCGTTGTCTTGTACTGCTACATTCATGAACAAAGACTTCACGTCGAAGCTAATCATCAGATCTGTGGCCAAGATATGCTTTTAAACATTCTACAAAATAGATGGTGTCCTTAATTTACGAATTTGTGTGGCTCACCAAATGGTGCGAATGTGGATTAGTGTATGTAGGCAAGATGGGGCAACCCATCAGTATACGGATATCTGAACGTAGAAGATATAGCTGACTAAGGCAATATACCAAGTAAGCGGTGGCAAAGACAAGTGCAGCAAACAGATTGATTTTGGTGAAGCTTGCATACTTACTTTCAGGAGGGAGGTTAGAAAAGCAATGGAAATAGCCAAGTGACCCCCCCCCCCCCTCCCCCAGCATGAACAGAGAATGGGTACCGACTTCTGATGTCTTGGCTGCCAGCAAAACAGCGTTTCAGGACGACAGCTCATGTGAAGCAATACACACAGGCGCATGCGAGACCGCAGTGGCCGCAGGTACGTAGAGTACTGGCATGCCTCAGCTGGCACTAAAAGCAGGAAAACAAAGCCACGTCACAACTGCCACCTGGTTTTCCATTCGCCGATTTCCACCAATCACAAACAGTAATACAAACACCAATCACAACGTCGAGTTGCCACCAATAAAAAGAAATAATAAAAGACCAATAAAGAACTTCTAACATCCCTCCCCTTCATCTTTAATAGCCTGTCAGAATAAGATAACAACCGTCTCTTCAGGTATATAAGAAACAAAGTTTTCTCATTCAGCAATAAACAGAAACGCCCTGAAGAAGATCACTTGCAACAGTGACCGAAATGTCGGTAGTTGTGACAATGCGGTCACAAAGTCAGAAAAATTTTATTGACTCGTTATGTATACAATTTTGTAAATTCCCAGTTTTAATTGTCTTTCAGGTTTAATGATGTTTATTCAACCACAGAACCACACAATCTCCATATATCTTTCTTTTCTTCATACCTTAAATGTCTTTATACACTACTTCTGGAATTGCTTCCACAGTGACATTATGTTCATTGTTAAATGAATGTGCTTCTGTTTTATCCCTTTGATCATTCAAATAAATGCTTGTCCGGTTTACAAAATTCCGATGCTCTTGGAGTACCCTCTCATGTTCTGTTTCATTTACGATGTAATGTAAGACCTCTTAATGCTATATAGGTAGGAACATGTAGGCTTGGCTTCATACATCGTCATAGCTGCACGCACACACACACACACACACACACACACACACACACACACACACACACACACACACAGTAACGCCATTTTCTGGCACTCTGTGACAACTGCTGAAATGAATTTTAACAGGTCACAGGAAAATATTGCAAATGGTGGTTGAAAAGCGTTACTTTCAAAGCTAATTTCATTTTACGCAATATGAATTACGTTACGTGTGCAAATGTGTTTTGAATTTCTTAAATCACAGAGCATTTGATTCTCGTTTAAAGCCTAACAGTGTGAGGGCCAACAACTTAGAAGTAGTATTGTTTAAAATCTTACTGGTACATTTGTGTGATGTATATTAAAGTGTTAAAAGTGCAAAACGACCAATACTATATGGGAGAGCTTAGCTTTACTTGTAGCTACACTATGTATATTAATTTAAACCATTAACTCTTTTTATTTGTGTTTTCGCGCTACTGAACAGTGATGTTGGTTGCTATTGGTGGACTATGTCACATGTCCTATGCTCTGAATATCTGCTATAATCGGCTGGCGAGAGGACATCAGCTATGATTGCCTTACCAAAGTGCATCACAATCTCAATTTCAATGCTTCAGAAAGTAACGTGCTTTGTTTGGTGGAATTCAAATGTATACTTTCGTAATACAAAAACATGCAGCGAATGCTGCTGCACATCAAAGATCTGTCCAAAATGCGCGTGGGTTTGTTCTTTTTTTTTTTGGGGGGGGGGGGTCATTTTTTTAAGTGCCAGAAAGTTCTACACTAGTGTATAAAGCCCTAATCATAAGATAAGTTTTATGATTCCGAGAGAAAGTATTCTGTCACTTAACACTGAAAAAGTGTATTTTAAGCGGGACATCCAGGAAAAATCCAGTAATTTTTTTCCTTGTCCATGCATACAACCTGAAAAAAGAACACCTGTGTCTTTCCATGGAAGCCCGTATTTGCCTTATTTTATTATAATGATCATTTCTCCCTATGAAGATTGGCGTCAATAAAATATTTTCACATTCAGAGCACAAAGTTGGTGATGGAAATTTCATGAGAAGATCCCATCCCAACGAGAAGCACCTTTGTTCTAATGATGGCCACCCCCAAATCCTGTATCATGTCCCTAACACAGTCTCCCTTATTTCTCGATAATACAAAAAATGCTGCCCTTCTTTGAACTTTTTCAATGTACTCCGTTAATCCTATCTTGTGAGGACCCCACAGCATACAGCAGTACTACAAAAGAAAATAAACACGTGTAGTGTAGGCAGTCTCTTTAGTAGAGCTGTTCCAGCTTCTAAGTGTTGTGCCAATAAAACAGTCTTTGGTTTGCCTTCCCCACAACATTTTCTATGTATTCTTTCCAATTTAAGCTGTTCATAATTGTAAGTCCTAGGTGTTCAGTCGAATTTATGGCCTTTAGATTTGATTGATTTTATCAGGTTACCAAAGTTTAACAGATTCCTTTTAGCACCCATGTCAATGGCTTCACACTCTTTATTATTTAGGGTCAATTGCCAATTTTTGCGCCATACACTTATCTTCTGTAAATAGTTTTGCAGTTGGTTTTGATCTTCTTGTGGTATCCTCATTGCCACTGTAGTATCCTCATCACCTCTGTAGAATCCTGTACTGCAACAAAGAGAATGTTGCTATGGGTGACGAGTATTGTCTTTCCAAAACACAAATGCACACGTGGATTAATACGGTTCCATGAACATTTACTTAAATGGAATATAATCCATGTATTGGGGTACAGGCTTATCAGTAATAGTCCTCTTGCAGGCAGTATAGGTAATCTTCCTATTACAAACTTTAGTCTCGCTATAGTCACAGCTAACACTTGGTTCAAGAATCATAAAAGAAGGTTGTATACATGGAAGAATCCTGGAGATACTAGAAGGTATCAGATAGATTATATAATGGTAAGACAGAGATTTAGGAACCAGGTTTTAAATTGTAAGGCATTTCCAGGGGCAGATGTGGACTCTGACCACAATCTATTGGTTATGAACTGTAGATTAAAACTGAAGAAACTGCAAAAAGGTGGGAATTTAAGGAGATGGGACCTGGATAAACTGAAAGAACCAGAGGTTGTACAGAGTTTCAGGGAGAGCATAAGGGAACAATTGACAGGAATGGGGGAAAGAAATACAGTAGAAGAAGAATGGGTAGCTCTGAGGGATGAAGTAGTGAAGGCAGCAGAGGATCAAGTAGGTAAAAAGACGAGGGCTTGTAGAAATCCTTGGGTAACAGAAGAAATATTGAATTTAATTGATGAAAGGAGAAAATATAAAAGTGCAGTAAATGAAGCAGGCAAAAGGGAATACAAAAGTCTCAAAAATGAGATTGACAGGAAGTGCAAAATGGCTAAGCAGGGATGGCTAGAGGACAAATGTAAGGATGTAGAGGCTTATCTCACTAGGGGTAAGATAGATACTGCCTACAGGAGAATTAAAGAGACCTTTGGAGAAAAGAGAGCCACCTATATGAATATCAAGACCTCAGATGGGAACCCAGTTCTAAGCAAAGAAGGGAAAGCAGAAAGGTGTAAGGAGTATATAGAGGGTCTATACAAGGGCAATGTACTTGAGGACAATATTATGGAAATTGAAGAGGATGTAGATGAAGATGAAATGGGAGATATGATACTGCGTGAAGAGTTTGACAGAGCACTGAAAGACCTGAGTCGAAACAAGGCCTCGGGAGTAGACAACATTCCATTGAAACTACTGACTGCCTTGGGAGAGCCAGTCCTGACAAAACTCTACCATCTGGTGAGCAAGATGTATGAGACAGGCGAAATACCCTCAGACTTCAAGAAGAATATAATAATTCCAATCCCAAAGAAAGCAGGTGTTGACAGATGTGAAAATTACCGAACAATCAGTTTAATAAGTCACAGCTGCAAAATACTAACACGAATTCTTTACAGACGAATGCAAAAACTGATAGAAGCCAACCTCGGCGAAGATCAGTTTGGACTCCGCAGAAATGTTGGAACACGTGAGGCAATACTGACCCTACGACTTATCTTAGAAAATAGATTAAGAAAAGGCAAACCTACGCTTCTAGCATTTGTATGTAGACTTAGAGAAAGCTGTTGACAATGTTGATTGGAATACTGTCTTTCAAATTCTGAAGGTGGCATGGGTAAAGTACAGGGAGCGAAAGGCTATTTACAATTTGTACAGAAACCAGATGGCAATTATAAGAGTCGAGGGGCATGAAAGGGAAGCAGCGGTTGGGAAGGGAGTAAGACAGGGTTGTAGCCTGTCCCCGATGTTATTCAATCTGTATATTGAGCAAGCAGTAAAGGAAACAAAAGAAAAATTCGGAGTAGGTATTAAAGTCCATGGAGAAGAAATAAAAACGTTGAGGTTCGCTGATGACATTGTAATTCTGTCAGAGACAGCGAAAGACTTGGAAGAGCAGTTGAACGGAGTGGACAGTGTCTTGAAAGGTGGATACAAGATGAACATCAACAAAAGCAAAACGAGGATAATGGAATGTAGTCGAATTAAGTCGGGTGATGCTGAGGGAATTAGATTAGGAAATGAGACACTTAAAGTAGTAAAGGAGTTTTGCTATTTGGGGAGCAAAATAACTGATGATGGTCGAAGTAGAGAGGATATAAAATGTAGACTGGCAATGGCAAGGAAAGCGTTTCTGAAGAAGAGAAATTTGTTAACATCGAGTATAGATTTAAGTGTCAGGAAATCGTTTCTGAAAGTATTTGTATGGAGTGTAGCCATGTATGGAAGTGAAACTTGGATGATAAATAGTTTGGACAAGAAGAGAATAGAAGCTTTCGAAATGTGGTGCTACAGAAGAATGCTGAAGATTAGATGGGTAGATCACATAACTAATGAGGAGGTATTGAATAGAATTGGGGAGAAGAGGAGCTTGTGGCACAACTTGACAAGAAGAAGGGACCGGTTGGTAGGACATATTCTGAGGCATCGAGGGATCACCAATTTAGTATTGGAGGGCAGCATGGAGGGCAAAAATCGTAGAGGGAGACCAAGAGATGAATACACTAAGCAGATTCAGAAGGATGTAGGCTGTAGTAAGTACTGGGAGATGAAGAAGCTTGCACAGGATAGAGTAGCACGGAGAGCTGCATCAAACCAGTCTCAGGAATGAAGACAACAACAACAACAACAACAACAACAGTCACTAATCTGGTTACTATGTACTGTCGTAACCTGTGACTTGAACTGAGCCCACTCTGCAATTGTACTGACAGACGCCAGACTCTGAGTGAGGCAGTGAGGCCGTCCGGTCAGTGGTGGCAGCCTGAATATTGCTCTGGAGAGGGCATTGGCAGCGTGTTGCTTGTCGGCTTGTCTGGCTGCTCTTGTGTGGCTGCTCTCGTGATTGGTGTGCTTAATCCTACACCTACTTATCGGTCTTCTCGCTTCCACTTTGCCGACCATTGTACTGGCAATAGCTTATGCCACCACATTCCCCCCCTCCACCTCCCGGAAATGCTGCACCATTGTGCTAACAACAACGGGGGAGTGGAAGAGGGGACATAGAGATGAGCTGGGAATTGTGACTGGAGGATGGCGTACTCCCAACCGTACCCCACCGTCTGGCTTGCGAGGCAACAGAAACATCCTCCCGTAAACTGTTGCCTGGGCAATTGCTCAGGCTTGAGGACGTGTCCTGGGGCGATGACAGCGATGGCAACGGTGGGTCCATGTCAATTGGGTCGGCGAGTGGGGACATTGGGAGCAAGGGCGCATCGTCCATCTGCTCCTGTTGGGGTGCCCTGGTGGCACCAGTGGGCAGCTGCAAAGGCTGCACAGTCCCATAAAACGGTGAATCCGGGGGAAGAAAGGAGAATCGTGGGGCAAACGACACGCACGAATTTGGTTCTGGTGGTGGCGCTGCAAACCATCGGGATCTGCAATCGAGTACATAAAGGAGCCAATGTGTTCCTGAATCACACCTCTTTCTCAGTGCCCACAATGGCCATAAAACCTGAAAAGAACGAGATCGCGCGGTGCAAAGCGATACTTGCGGACCATTGGCAGTGCCGGATGCTGCAGTGGCTGTAGCAAGGGTAGCAGCACCCGGTGGCAGCAGCCATGTGGAAGTTCCGCCAATGATGATCCATCTTGTAGGTGGGAGCAGTAGGAGGCAAGAAAGAGTTGCAGCACCTGTTCCCATGTGTGGTTGGTACAAAGCTTGGCGATATGTTTAAAAGTGCGTACGAAGCTTTCTGCTTCTTGATTGGTCTGGGGGGGGGGGGGGGGCAGAGCACTTGTTAGATGGCAGATGCCATTTCTTTCAAAAAACTGTTCAAAATCACGTTAAGTGAACTATGGTCCATTGTCCAACACAAGTACTTCTGGCAAATCTTCTATGCAAAATATGGAAAACAACACATGACTGGTGCTACGTGACGTGGTAGAGTTCATGGACACCACAAATGGAAACTTGCTAAACGAGTACACTACTATGAACCAACGGATGTTCCAAATGGTCCTGCAATGTCAATGTGCACTTGTTGCCATGGCGATTGAATCGTAGGCCAAGCTGATAATGTCTGTGGTGGAGCAGATTGGTTTCCACAGATGCACGACACTGTGATGTCATTCGTTCAGTATGAGCATCCATGCCCTGCCAAGTACATTGCTGTCATGCTCACTGTTTGGTGCAAACAATTCCTCAATTTCCTTGGTGGAATAATTGCAACACATCCTTTTTCAACACTTTGGGAATAAACGCACACAATTGTCCACTGTCATTTTGAACTAAAATCACACCCTGTTGAACTGAGATTATGTCGACGTGCAAAATATTGACATACAACTGAGTTTTGCACACTGTTCAATGAATGAGACCAATTTTTGAGCAGTGCTTGTAGGAACCAGCCTCGCCGGGTGAAACAAGGACTGCAAAGGCTTGTGATCTGTCACAAAATAGAACTTGCAACCAAACAGATAGTAATGGAATTTTGTCACACCATACACAATAGTGAGAGCCTCGTTTTCTAATTGAGAATAATTGCACTTAGTTTGAGTTAAAAACTGTGAGGCAACAGCAATAGGTCCGTCTTGTGCACCAATTCTGTGCGAAAGCACAGCACTGATTCTGCAGGAAGAAGTGTCGACTCGCAAAAACTACTGACTTGGCAGGGTGAAAATGCACTTAACATCTGTCACTAAGCAAAGCATTTTTGAGTTCCTGAAATGAATCTTGACGCACACAAAAGATACATTTTTGCGAAGCAATGGAGCCATGATGTGATCAGCATTCAGTATGAACTGAATGTTGTATGTCATCTTGCCTATTACCAAATGCAGTTCAGAAAAACTGTGAGGAACAGGCAGGTCACAGATTGCAAGAAAGTGAGATTGGAGGGGTTGCACACCCTAACTGTTTATCACATGATCTGAGTACTGTAGTTCAGTTTGAAAAAAAGTCAATGTATAGAGACGATACGTGAGGCCTGCTTCTGACAACACTCAAAAAAGAGTATGCAAATTGGCAATGTGTTCCTCTGGTGTGCGACCTGAGATGACAATATCGTCAAAGTAGTTAGAACAAAATGGCACTTTTGCAGTCAGCTATTCCAAGTAAGGTAGAAAAGTGGCAGGTGCAGAAGCAGTGCTGAAGGGCAAATGCAAATACTTGAACAGTCCTAAGTATGTATTTATAACAAATGCTTTCTGTGATTCTTCATCCAATGGAATTTGCAAGTAGGCATCACGCAAATCTGTCTTAGAAAAGTAACGTCCTGCACCAATCCTGTGAATGAGTTCCTCAGGGCAAGGTGACAGACAGATAACTGTCAACTACTGTCTGTGGTTTGACTGCAGACTTGAAGTCAACACAAATGCATATACAACCAGAAGGTTTAGGCAACCAAACGAGAAGACTTGCCCATTGATTAGCTTGGATGGGAACAATTACATCATTATCTTGCAATTCTTTCAATTCACTGGCTACTTTGTCTCTTAAAGCAATTGAACGTGGCGGGTCAGGAAACCTGAGGCTGGGAATTGTCTTTCAATGTAACATACGCTACAAAGTTATTAGCTTTTCACACTCCTTCTGAAAATAGTTCAGGAAATTTTTTAAGCAAGCTAGCTACATTGTCTTTGGGATTAAAAGCAGTCACTGAAAGTACATTGTCTTGGATGCTAAGTCCAGACAAATCAAAGGCATGTACACTGAATATGTTCTCACTGTCTTTTGATTTCAACACAGTGGCTGGCCGGTGTGGCCGTGTGGTTCTAAGCGCTTCAGTCCGGAACCGCGCGACTGCTACGGTCGCAGGTTCGAATCCTGCCTCGGGCATGGATGTGTGTGATGTCCTTAGGTTAGTTAGGTTTAAGTAGTTCTAAGTTCTAGGGGACTAATGACCACAGATGTTAAGTCCCATAGTGCTCAGAGCCATTTGAACCATTTTTTCAACACAGTATAATTCATTGTTCTGATGTGAGATTTGTAATTGGCAGGCAAACTACACCATCCAAGCACTGGAATTTCCTGTCTGTTGTAAGCAGTGAGGTGCTTGGTAGATTAAGAAAGGTGTGCCGAACCTAAGTGTTTGTACGTCGCATGATTAAGCAGAATTACTGAGGCACCTGTGTCTAACTGAAAGCTCACACAGTGGCCAACAATTCGTAATGAGACATATAGTTTGTTAGAATGTCATTGCACAGCACTAAGGCGAGGAGTTGGCCCAACCTTAATCTTACTTTTGTCAGAACCTCTTGTAGGTTTTGAAAACACAGCGTTCACTGCATGTGCACAAGCCTGTTTTTTTTTTTTTTTTTTTTCTCCTAGGAGTGGGAAAACTGGCGTTTTTGTACCATTGCAAACAAACCGCTTAGACATGGTCTTTTCTTTTCCACATGCATAACATGTAACTTAACGTGATGGCCAATCCTGTCTTTTTATGGCGAGCAGAACATCTAGGGCAAGAGTTCATTAAATTCACAGGTCTGTTTACATGTCTACGTGGCTGTCTGTGCGGCTGTGTAGCACTGGTTGTCGTCGCTGCTTGCGGCAGTAGCAAATAAGGGGCGACTCGACCCAACAAATCGGGGCGTGGTCAGGCTTAGTGGCCACTATGGCAACCAAATCGTATTGCTCTAAGATTTGCAATACGTGGGGAGGTGATGCATGGGTACTTTAAGATCTGTTCTCCTATTCTACGAACTGGGACATTGAATGTTATTGCATCCTGTATCATTAAATCACTGTAAAAGTTGCCACAACTACACTTAAATTTACACTTCCTAGCCATACCCGTTAATTCAGTGTACCACTGGTGGTACACATGTTCCGGCTTTTTCTGCAAATGAAAGAACTGATATGTAGCTGCAGCTACTTGGGCTTGATGGTCATAGAATTAAGTTAATGCAGCAATTACTTAGTCATAGACGTTCATTCGGAGATGCTGTTGGAAATAGTTTTTTGTTAACCTGAACACTGGGGCATCCTCCTTGCTCCTATGAGAGTGGGGAACTTCCTACGTCAGGGCCTGTGGTGCTACACAGAGACTCGCTTAGTGTCCTTGGTAGGGCTGGTGCTGTTCGAGGAAACCTAACAATGCCAATAAGATGGCACTATGAAAATTATTAACAGATTGCCCCAAGCTGAACGGTCGCTGCAAAACCACATGCAGGAGCACATCAGTTAAATTTCAGCCTCTGCACCACCAAATTGCAGAAAACTAATAGGACTGTTTGAAACAGAACAACATGCCCCATCACACACATCTCACAACAAAGCTAGACATCTTTCAAGGCGGAGATCAAAGGGCTCTCTCCCAACACAAACCCAGCAGAAATTATGGCAGACTAATCTTCTGCAAATTCAAAATAATTGAGGTTAAAGAAGAAACGTGGCTCTGATCCAGCAAAACCTGGAAAGGGTCACAAAAAGCACGTCTCTTTCAAAGCTGTGCTACAACCAGTGGAGAATAATACGGAACTGTAAGCAATAAAACACATGCTGTGTTGCTACATCACTATTGAAAAACATCAGCAGCCTGAAGGCCCTGTACAGTGACAACAGTGCCAGCAGCCCCTTCATAGTGCTGAGAACTGCCAACCATCCAGGTGTATCAAATTTGCCGGCCTCCATCTCTCTAGCATGTGCACTAAAAACCATGACAAGCCAGCAAAGCGCATATTTTGCGGAGGTAGCCATCCGTGTAACTACAACCGCTGCCCCACAAAACTAAAGCCAAACGCAAGCCATGACCTGCTGTTGTCCTCATGGTTTACTACTGCAGCTGTGATAGCGACCATGAGCTCTGCTGCCTCAGCCACACCCGCAAGTACAAGCTTTGCCACCATCAATAGTCACAGCCCCTGTGCTTACCCATATCCTGATGGCCACTGCCGCCTGTCCGCCCCACACCCCACACATCAGCGCTCCCCATCCCAGGATGAAGAGACAGTTACCAAACAACCAGTCTTCTACTAGCACTCAACCAGCCACATTTCTCAATAAGCTGAGATATCTGCGGCATCTGTATGCAGCAATAAACCTTTCTGCACACTTATCCACATTTAAGGACACTTGGGCAAAGTTTCATACTGCGCCTAATGCCCTAACTAAAGTCATGGGTATTGCAGATGATAGTAACATATTTTTATGGATCTCCATAGGTCCAACAGAATGAAAATTTAACCTGGAATGCCAAACAAGAAAAACTGTTTTGGAAGATTTTGTATACTGGCACTCCATCAGTATTATGTCTGACAGAATCACACCTGAAGCCTGAAGACCAATTCGCTGTCAGAAACTACACCATCAAATATGACCACCTAGGCAGCGGAACACCAGTATTGGTCAAGGGCAGAAGGCGCTTCCACTCTTGAATTTTCCGCAAAATTAGTGTCAGGGCTGCTGGTCTAGAAATCAAAATTTACCAAAATGTTGGTATAGTATTTCGGCCTAAGCAAATCGGTAGAGAGATTGTGCTCTATACCAGTGACACCATTTACTAAAGTAGTCACAGTCTCCTCCAAACAAATCGCAAACTTCAGTAACATCTTCACAAGATTATTTAGAGGTGTAATGTATGGAAGGTCAAGATTAACCTCACAAAGTGCCAAGTGATTTATTTTTCCCCCAAAATCAAGCTCCCTAATCATCAACTCAACACTGGTGGCAGGGACTTGATCTGGAGAACTTTTGTGAAAATCTGGGCATTGAGATCGATCAACGCCTAACGTGGAACAAACATCCCACCACTGCAGCAAACAAAGGCTGTGTTCTTTTTTGTAGGTTGTATCCCCTTCTGGAAGGAGACAGACTAACCGTTCCATCCAAATTCCTCCCCTGGTGCCAGCTCATACTTCTGGTCATCCTGTATGGTTCAAAAGTGTGATCTATGGTGTCAGACACAGAACTAACAAGACTGCTGCGTCTCCAAAACAAAGTGTTTTGTGTCATCATAGGCGCTGGCAGATACATCCCCAATATGCGTATAAGAGATCTTTTAGGCCAACCCACCAGCTACACACTTATTCAGGCTAAATCCACAAAATTTTACAAAACAACACAAACTTCGCCCTATATTCTCATTCAAAATTTAGGTCAAGAACAAGTAGAATCTTCTCACCGGTGCACAAAACTAAGCCTTATGCGCCACTTTAGGGGCCAATAACACGTACGCAAAACACCAAGCACTAGCTTACACACTGAAAACACACACACACAACCCCAGTTCCTCATCTTCACTAAACCCCTAGCACATTCTGAAGTCAGAGAGGCGCTTAATGTTCAAAAATAACACAACCATAACCTTCATCGCCGCTATCATACTTTACATACGACCAGAATCTCTTTGGATTTTCTGCCAGGTTTTGAGACAAAGTTTCATCGTGAAAACATAAAAGCTCTCACATTGAAATCTGCACTGGATTTCAAACTATTGTAAAAGATCACCAATCTTTTCCATTCGTGTAAATTTGCTACGCTTTTTTCGTTGTTTCTGCAACACTATCATGACCTGTTTTGTGTGCTGTGGGTGATTAGCTCTATTGTTTGTCAATTTAGTGATATAAATCTCTCAACTGCTGCCAATACTGTTTCTTGGTATACACTTATATTGTTAATTTGGAAGGAGTGGATGTTGTCTCTCATGAAGGCATCAAGCAGAATTTTTATCTGCTTTTGTGAATATATATATTTTTCATTTATTTGTGATGGATTGGGGAGTTACCGTAGTCAGTCTCGCTACGTCAACTCTGTGTCCACTAATCCCTGTATACATTTTAGGCACATTATTGTTGGTAAGAGATAAAATGTGTTTTCGCAACCATTTACTATTTGAGTGGGCTTATGAGCTAACTGCTCGAAATAATTTTCAGAAAATGCATTTAGCACAATTTCAGATGATGTGTCATGCATACCTCCATATTTAAACACGTATTTTCACCATCATATCGACGGTAAATTGAAGTCGCCACCTTGTAATTATTTGAATCGGGTACGTGTTTGAAATTAGATTAAAGTTTTCTTTGAACCTTTCAGAAATTGTATCATCTGAGTTGGGAGTTCAGTGAAAGAATCCAATTACTGTTTTATTCCTGTTGGCAAGACTGACCTCTACCCATACCAACTCAGAGCAACTATCTACTTCAGTTTTGCTACAAGATAATCTACTTCTAATAGCAACACACACACCACTGCCAACTATATTTACCCTATACTTTCTCAACACCATTTGGCCCTTCGCCAAAATTTCAGCTGAATTTATCTCCAGCTTTAGCCAGCTTTCAGTTCCTGTAACAATTTCGGCATCAGTGCTTTTTATTAGCGCTTGGAACTCCAGTACTATCCCAACATTGCTACGACAATTTAAAACTGTTATACTGATGGTTCCTAGATCTCAGTTCATCCTGTGTTCAACTTGCACCCTTTGAGACTGAAGTCCTTTTTGTATTTCCCTGAGACCCTCTAACCTAAAACCTGTTGATGTTTTGCATCAATTTAGAGCTGTATTTAACATGTACCTTTTCATTAACAATTTTCTGATCTCAAGGTTTATATTTTTGGATGTAAGTAGTTGTTTCTTTTTATAGAAAGTCCTTTTGTTTTTGTGCAATCCTTGCTGCTGTGCCTTTATTGCACCTTAATTCTGTGTCTATTATACTTCATAATTCATATATCTCTTTGAAACGTTATGTCCACATTTAACATTTAGCTATCCAGCAAGTGCACCTATGCACACACCATTACCTTAGTTTTCTTTTTATTTGTATATTATAACTGTCTACTATGACACATTTCATTTCATTACGCACTAAACTCACTCCCTCTTCACTTTTGCTAGCCACTGCTATAGCAGCAGCAGATGATATCATGCTATATTTTTGTCAGTGAAAAACAATCCTCACATTGAGCTACCCCTTTATTTCCTTCATTGCCACTTCTATATCCAAATTACTTATTAGTGCTCAAAGTGGGTAACGCTGCCTTACACCATTCCATATTTTCTTCCTACGGTGTCGTACTATCATTTCTGACTACTTCAGTTTGCTTTGCACGAAGAGAATGGGCCACACATCTGCCCCTGTAGTGGATACCACACTACCTAAGAACGGAAAACATTTTATTCCTTTTAGTAGTATCAAAAGCCTTCCGCAGATCATCTGTGCTTCCCTGTAATACAATGTACATCCAAATTGTAATTCTGTTTGGGCTTCACTTTTTTGCAGCACTTCTGGTAGCCCTTCGTTATAATCTATAACTTGATTTTTAAAATTTTGCAGTTTATTGTCCCCAAATAAAAAAGAGTAGAGACAGTTAAATTTCTAAGATACATTTCATTATTGATTTAGCCAAACTTTCTGTAGCTAGATGGGATCACGTAAGTAACAGAGTCCTCGTATTCTAAAGCCATAAATCAAGTTCTCTCAATCCATTACTCCCAATATTCTCACACTCAGGTGTGAATACCCTTGTGGCAGGGTACTTGCACATGTCAGGCAAGTCTACATGTTCAGTCTAGTTTACACGACACTAGGTTGCAGGCAACTGCGCTACTGACCACTGTGCATGCGTGCCGCGCGTTTGCGCAACTCGGTGCTGAAACTAAACACTTTCAGCGTGTTCAAACTTTGGCAACACTAGTTTCATGAGTTTTGAGGTTATGCATGTTCGTAGAGTGTAGACAAACTGAAATATGGAGTGGGGAATGGAGAAAAATATTCACTTTTTGAATCTCTATGCTTTGCATAGGTGTTTGTGGGATTTCAGTGATGCAGATTACAAAAATAAGCAGCATATTGCTGCCGCTGAGACATGAAGGTATTTGAATATTAATACAATATGACTGCCTTTATTTTTTGAGGAGTCAGATAATGGCTATTCATTTACTTGTTTTACTTCAGTATTTTCGAAATCTTGTGCAGTATATAGTATTATTTTTGTTACAGGCTCCTGATACTTTGGCATTAGCTTTGTCGAACATGCTGCCACAGTCAGATCTTTCGAAGAAAAATGAAGTACCAAAGGACGGTGAGCAAGTGCAGCAGGCTCAGTCTACCGTTGAGGAAGTAGTTGATGAAAACTATGCTTTACTGGGTGACAGCTTCCACAATCAGTTATTAGTAGATGAAAAACAGCACAAGTAAGTATTCCTCTCGTTCCTGTATAATTTTATAGCTTCCACCTCTATCTTTAGTATCAAACCACAGTAAGCTTGTGGAAGTACCTTTTTCTGTCAGTATCCCATGTTTAATGTATCTCATATTCCATATAATTTTAAAAAATCTGGATATTTAGAAATAAGCAGTGTCGGGAAAATTGGCTGTACGTTTGCTGAAGCAACAGAAATGGGGCTCTTGCCTTTTTAGTTTAAACTAGTGAGTTTTTCAACATAAAAGTCCACTAACAGGATTTCAGAGACCAGTACCAGTAACAGTAACAGTTCTTTGTTAACATGCTTAAATTATTGAATATTGGAACAAGTTTGTGGGTGTAACCTGCTCATCAAGCAAAAAATGCCAATACCAAAACATTTAACATGAATGCGAGCACACCTTAATGCAGTAGTTTTCTTCCTTGGTATGTGTAGTGGATTGTTGTAGAAAAAGATAAGTATAACCTTTTTGGGTCACAATTTACTTTGTTTACTGCACTGTTGCTAAAACAAAAAAATTGTTGACACTTTAGATAAAAAGCCGCTCAGGAGATCTGTGACCATCTTTGCCAATAAATTGTAATACATCTGTTTTGCTTGCAAAAGTGTTTCAGGAGAACCTCATTGCCAGATATATGGCATGAGAAACATACCTGCTAAAATCAATACAAAATATCTTGTCACTTCGCACTCCATTCCATAATACCATCAGTGCCCAAACAAACATAGGCACTTAGACATGGTACGAGGGGAACAATTTTGCCAGTAGGTGGCAATAGTGATAGTTATGGCTCTGAGCACTATGGGACTTAACTTCTGAAGTCTTCAAGTGATAGTTATGCCTATGACATCAGGCATAATTGTTGTATGATACGTGTGTGTGTGGGGGGGGGGGGGGGGGGGGGGACGTGTGCGGACACCTGCGCGCGCACATTGTAGTAGTGAAGCAAAATCTACTACGTTCCAAAGAGTTGCTAGATTTTTAAGATAGGGAGTGATGCAAATTGAAATTCCTCAGTACGTAAATTTCATCCAAAACATGAAATACAGTATCACATGGCATAAACAAATTACAGATAGTTCAATGAATATAAAATTTTGAAGGAAGTGCGAGGGGGCAGGGGGGGGGGGCACAATAAAATTGGGAGGAATTACTGCCTATGTATGGATTAATAGCAGATTATACAAGTAACATAGAGATCACACATTACAGATACTCTACAAAAATTGTCGGTAGTTGTAGTTACATATTTCTATCAAAGAGGGTGTAGTTGCTGCACTTGGGGCTGCTGAAGTGCATATGGGAATTTTCCGTACACAAACTTCAACCAACCTATTTAGATAATGTATGACAGTAAAAATAGTTTAGAAGCAAAAGTACACTCCTGGAAATGGAAAAAAGAACACATTGACACCGGTGTGTCAGACCCACCATACTTGCTCCGGACACTGCGAGAGGGCTGTACAAGCAATGATCACACGCACGGCACAGCGGACACACCAGGAACCGCGGTGTTGGCCGTCGAATGGCGCTAGCTGCGCAGCATTTGTGCACCGCCGCCGTCAGTGTCAGCCAGTTTGCCATGGCATACGGAGCTCCATCGCAGTCTTTAACACTGGTAGCATGCCGCGACAGCGTGGACGTGAACCGCATGTGCAGTTGACGGACTTTGAGCGGGGGCATATAGTGGGCATGCGGGAGGCCGGGTGGACGTACCGCCGAATTGCTCAACACGTGGGGCGTGAGGTCTCCACAGTACATCGATGTTGTCGCCAGTGGTCGGCGGAAGGTGCACGTGCCCGTCGACCTGGGACCGGACCGCAGCGACGCACGGATGCACGCCAAGACCGTAGGATCCTACGCAGTGCCGTAGGGGACCGCACCGCCACTTCCCAGCAAATTAGGGACACTGTTGCTCCTGGGGTATCGGCGAGGACCATTCGCAACCGTCTCCATGAAGCTGGGCTACGGTCCCGCACACCGTTAGGCCGTCTTCCGCTCACACCCCAACATCGTGCAGCCCGCCTCCAGTGGTGTCGCGACAGGCGTGAATGGAGGGACGAATGGAGACGTGTCGTCTTCAGCGATGAGAGTCGCTTCTGCCTTGGTGCCAATGATGGTCGTATGCGTGTTTGGCGCCGTGCAGGTGAGCGCCACAATCAGGACTGCATATGACCGAGGCACACAGGGCCAACACCCGGCATCATGGTGTGGGGAGCGATCTCCTACACTGGCCGTACACCACTGGTGATCGTCGAGGGGACACTGAATAGTGCACGGTACATCCAAACCGTCATCGAACCCATCGTTCTACCATTCCTAGACCGGCAAGGGAACTTGCTGTTCCAACAGGACAATGCACGTCCGCATGTATCCCGTGCCACCCAACGTGCTCTAGAAGGTGTAAGTCAACTACCCTGGCCAGCAAGATCTCCGGATCTGTCCCCCATTGAGCATGTTTGGGACTGGATGAAGCGTCGTCTCACGCGGTCTGCACGTCCAGCACGAACGCTGGTCCAACTGAGGCGCCAGGTGGAAATGGCATGGCAAGCCGTTCCACAGGACTACATCCAGCATCTCTACGATCGTCTCCGTGGGAGAATAGCAGCCTGCATTGCTGCGAAAGGTGGATATACACTGTACTAGTGCCGACATTGTGCATGCTCTGTTGCCTGTGTCTATGTGCCTGTGGTTCTGTCAGTGTGATCATGTGATGTATCTGACCCCAGGAATGTGTCAATAAAGTTTCCCCTTCCTGGGACAATGAATTCACGGTGTTCTTATTTCAATTTCCAGGAGTGTATATGACAGTCAAAATTTCAACCAACTTATTAGAAAAACTGTTGTACATTACAATCCAAATAATAAAACATCAAAATGATAATCTTAAAAACGTGCATAGGAAGGGAGCAGTAGCATTTATTACATTCAAAAGGAATCATACGTACTTATGGCTTAGTGCAAATTACACATGAAGACACCTTGAGAAAAAATTATTTTTAACGTATTCTGACTAATCAGAATTACAATCTGTTTTATTGATGTACAATATGTCCCAACAGTTACCATTATACCTATTCTAAATGTACGCCCATTTATTGATTATTTACATTTTAATAATACTAGGAGAGAAAAAATGAACAAAAAGAAATGATTTACATTAATTTTCAGACCTTATTCTTTCCTGCCTTTTTTCCCTCACCAACCCTGTAGCCTATGGTATCAGTATTTTTAATCTCTGTCATCATCATCATCATCATCCTAAATAGCACTGTGAAATTTCCAAATATTTTGCTATTTCTGAGGTTATCATTACAGTGAAATATGAGACAACAGCTCTCAGCCAAGCTGGTGTCAGTGTTCCCCGTCCAACCCTTCCTTATTGCTGAGCTCAAGCAACTGTGAAACACATGACTGCTGGTCACATGTAGCAACAACTACTACTACATAAAGAAAAGATCACAATTACGATTCAGTCCCAGTGTGACTTCCACTGTCCCTACAATCTAGTGATGTCTATTGGTAATTACTCCGCAATTTGTCTTGCTGGTGTAATTTATCCTCACTATAACAACTACTCAGTTTAATATGGTTTATTTCCTTTGACACATTTCATTCTGGATGAATTTTCCTTCTTGTTTCAATTGAATGTCACCATCATGCTTAAATGCTGATTAAAAACTTGTAACATTTTGTAATTGGGATTCTAATACATGAACAGTGACCGTATTTCTTGTTGCAATCCGCTCAGTAAATCATTACAGTCTCTAATAACCAAATAAAATATTGGTCTGGGTTCTGAATCAGGCAATGCTTTTTGAAGGACGTTATTTCTGTTTTTGAATGTTTCCTTTACTTAAAAAGCACCATTAATGTTTGTATGTGGTATCCATACATGTTGTTGTTTTTTGTTGTTGTTCTGGTCTTCAGTCCAGAGACTGGTTTTGATTCAGCTCTATATGCTGCTCTATCCTGTGCAAGCCTCTTCATCTCTGAGTAACTACTGCAACCTACATCCTTCTGGATCAGCTTGGTGTTTTCATCTCTTGGCCTCCCTCTAAGATTTTTACCCTCTACATTTCCCTCCAATACTAAACTGGTGATCCCTTGATGCCTCAGAATATGTCCTACCAGCCGATCCCTTCTTCTGGTGAAGTTGTCACAAATTCCTCTTCTCCCCAAGTCTATTCAGTACCTCATTAGTTACGTGATCTACTCGTCTAATCTTCAGCATTCTTCTGTAGCACCACATTTGGAAAGTTTCTATTCTCTTCTTGTCAACACTGTTTATCATCCATGTTTCACTTCCATAGATCACTACACTCCATATAAATACTTTCAGAAAAGACTTCCTGACACTTAAATCTATATTCAATATTAACAAATTTCTCTTCTTCAGAAATGCTTTCCTTGCCATAGCCAGTCTACATTTTATATCCTCTGTATTTCGACCATCATCAGTTCACAAATAGCAAAACTCATCTACAACTTTAAGTGTCTCATTTCCTAATCTAATTCCCTCAGTATCACCCAATTTAAACTAACTACATTCCATTATCCCTGTTTTGCTTTTGTTAATGTTTGTCTTGTGTCTTCCTTTCAAGACACTATCCATTCCATTCAGCTGCTCTTCCGGGTCCTTTTGCTGCCTCTGACAGAGTTACAATGTCGACAGCATACCTCAATGTTTTTATTTTTTCTCCACGGATTTTAATTTCTACTCCAAATTTTTCTTTTGTTTCCTTTACTGCTTGTTCAATATACAGATTGAATAACATCGGGGATAGGTTACAACCCTGTCTCACTCCCTTCTCAATCACTCCTTCCTTTTCATGCCCCACGCCTCTTATAACTGCCATCTGGTTTCTGTACAAATTGTAAATAGCCTTTCACTCCCTGTGTTTTACACCTGCCACCTTCAGAATACATGTATGGGAATATTTATTGCAAATCAGTTCAGATACAACAAAAGTTTGTAAGATGGTGACTTTAATGTTATTTCCTCCTATGATTCACAAAATTGTCAAATTTTAATCAGAGCAATAGACTGTTGTAGTGGCTAATTCATAATTTTTCATGTGTCTTTTGCACTAGCACTGCACAAGTCAGTGTCAGTGATTTTTCGAGCAATGTTGATACTGTATCAAGCACTTGAGCGTATTGGGAAATCTTGAGGCTGTTGGAATGAGAGTTTCATTTGCCGTCCCTTCCAAATTCTTCAAAGTAAATCTGTATGTGACCTCAATAGCCAAAGCTTCATCTCTAAATGTAATATGACTGCTATAAATGTAAGACTACCCCTATATACTCTACTAAACAATGTAGAAAAGGGGGAAAACCCCATCTTATAATTGGGTAAGTATGGTAAGTCATTGCGATTTCATTCACCAATGGGATTCTTCCCCTCACCCCAAACGAAACAAAGAGCCACACTTGTAATGCTACACCACCTGCAGATCACACCACTGAATAAAATGAAACGCATAAATGTTCAAACTGTTTTGAAAGAAAGAATGACATAGGGTAGGTGGGCTTAAAAGCACATGGGCTTGGTTTTACTAAATATTTGAGAGAAATGTGCAACAATGTTATATTAATTATGCATGCAACACCTAGTTCAACATCTTGCTAACATTGTGTAAAAGTTTCAGTACCACCCAGTAATTATTAGAGGAGTAATAATTTTTTTTCCTAAAAAGTAACTTTGTGTACTCTTACCCCATGCTGTGGGTTAGCAGTACACAGTCCTGGGGGAAGAGAGAGCAGTGTGTCTTTTACCCCCAACTACAAAAAAATAAAGGGTTACAAATAAATACATGGAAAAATAAATTAGGAACTCCTTATTTTTAAAAAAAATCACAAGAACATAATTATATAATAATTAGGAACAGCCTTTTATGCATTTCAGTTTCACAGATTGAAACTAGTTGACTAAAAAGGATTATTGTGCTAACTTTGAATACTGACATAACTAAAATGGACAATCAAACAAAATATACATTCCTCTTGTAGAACAACAGAAAGTAACAGAAAAGAACCATTTTCAAATTAAGATACTTTCATGATGAAAACGCAATGGGGAATGTGGAAAGATTAGTGGTTGCCTATCCAAACTTGCATTTGAATGGTAATTTCAGTAAATTGGACAGATGGTTGGAAAAGCTAATTGTATTTGCAAACCTTCCAGAGCATTTATAAATTGGTCTTGATAGTGTGTGTGGGGTGTTCCTCGTCTGTTTAGTGAAATCTTGTTGACACGCCTGGGAGACACTTGTATCGTAACAATGATTGAAGTGGTGAAGCATTTTCAGTAGGTAACGGCGACAAAATTTTAGTTTTTCTGTGGACTTTTACAACTGTGAATTCCCCTGTCCTTATAGCAGAACTATCTCCTACATCAGCTTCGTCCTCTGAAAAATCTACGTCCAGATCACAGCTACAGTTATACAGAAAAACCTTTGTCTCTGATATTGATGAAGACAATGTAAGAAGGTTTTTTAACAGTAAAAAATAGACTTCTTTCTGTTATATCTAGCAAGGGCTTTCTTTTTCTTCTTGTCATCAAACGACTTCTTTTCGGCAGATTCCATCTCCCCTGATTGCCTTATGAGAGCTCTCTTTAACTACTCTGATGAACAGCCCTTCCTGCTTTTCCATTTTAGTTCAAGTTTTGGAAGCAAAATTATCCCGTCTGGTGATATCAAGGGTGTAACAGATGTAGGATTGGCAGAAGAGGAGGATATGCTGGGAGAGGAGCTAACGTGGCAGATAGCAGGTGTAGAGTTTGATGCAGAAAGATAAGTAGGCATCTCACAATGGGAGTAACAGTTGAAGGTCCTGATTCAGAAGTAATAAACTGTGGATCTTGCTCCTCGTGATTCCTGCCCTCATGCTCCTTATCTTCTACATTGATTGTCTCGTTCCTTGATAAACCAACATCATCATTTCCACCAATTACTATGAAGTGTTGTTCAGTAGACTTGTAAAAGTGACTGTCAAAATCTTGATTGATCACTTCTGATGGCGCAAAATCTGCATCTTAAAATTTGTTTTGATTGAAAGGAAAAATTCCCGTTGCCCTGAAACCTGCGACAGTATTTTCAGCAGTAGCTGCCTTTTAAAATGCCACTTTCACCAGTTCATCTCTGTTATACAAGCTCAGGACCTGCCTGGGATGACACACATTCCACAAATCTACTGTGTCATAAAGTGCCTTGAAAGGCCTGAAAAAGTTGCAGTCAAGTGGTTGTGTCTTATGGCTGCTATGGGGTGGCAAACAGCATGTGTATGTGGCTGTCTTCGGCAAACAAAGCTACCTCCAGACCTTTGTGGGAGATATGAAATGATTAAGTCATGTAATAAACATAATTATCATGTAGCCTTTATGGGATATAGCCATATCACATTCCATTGGACCTCCATTTATCACTTAAGGGTTCAAATCACTTCTGTGCAAAAATGGAGGAGGTTGGGACACGGTGTCTCACAGTATTCAAGGAACAGGCAATAGTGGCTGTTAGCCACTGTTCTGCAGTCACTGTTTTCCCCACGTTCCTCATCCCTCTTGCAATTACTTGTTTAAGGAGCTTGTTAGGCATTGTTTGAACACCTGCCTCGTCCATGTTGTAAATACGATCAAGAGGAAACCCAAATTTCTTGAAGACTACCTCCAGATTGTAAACATATTTGTTTAATTGAATCTTGTTAAATTCCATCATGCATGCTTCACTGGTGTTTCAGTCCATTCTTAGGACAATTTCTCTCTTTTCATAAACTCATGGATGAAGTCTGTACAAGCAAGTTGTGTGTGGGGCGGGGGGGTCTGAAAATACATGTTGCAGTGATCTGAGAGTAAGGTTGAAAAAAAGTGTATTATGGGAAATGTAATGCTGCACTATTATTTGTTCTTCCTCCAATGAAAAAGGTTTTGTGTTTCAGCCAAGTACTATCTTTGCCAGTTTTAAAAGTTTTTGTAAGGCAGCCTCTGAAAACCCAATAGCTTTGGCTGTTTGCCGTATTGGGCTCCCATTTTTGATAATGCCAACAGCTTGGTGATAGAGCTGGTCTGTTATGGGCTGCTGAGTAAATGTTATTGGTCGGTTTCTGGAAAAAAAAATGCTTTTATGGCAGATGTGATTGTATTAGAAGTCTGTTTGAGTGATACCTTTGTTTGAAAAAACCAATATCCAACCAAATAAAAACTGCAGAAAAGAAAAAATAATTTCAAGTCTCTAAGGTTAACAACGAGGCACCTAAGGTAAATAAACAAGAACAAAATATGCTTCAGTACTCTATAAGGGACTACACAAGTCAAACTACAGTGATGGGGTGAAAGTGCCCACTGTGAACTTCTACCCCACTACAGCTGCATACTTTTACTCCATTCTGCTATTTTCTTTTCGGCAATCTACAAATAACACATACAAGCAATGTAGATCAAGACAGATATTGAAAGCTGAGAGCTGCCACTTCTAAGAGCAGATTCATCTAATTTTTAAGTAGATTTTAGTTCATGTAACACCAGCTGCAAGCATCCGACTGCCCCAAGGTTCCAGAATAGAAATGAGGAAAAGATGATTATGTGTGTGCTGCCTGGTGGTTGCGTAATGAACTTCTGCTTTGGGACCTGAAAGCTTGATGTGTACTCTTGCCCCACGGGTACTTTTATCCCCACCTACCCTACATATTTTTTGATATAATTTGAAATGAGGCAGTCTTTGCAATTGGCTGTTTCTACCAAGAAGGCTGTGCCACAGTGCCTCTAACTGCTGAAAATGCAAGTAGGAATATGGTGCGTATGGAAATTCAATATGCAAGTTTCAAACAACCTGTTTAAGAAACAATGACAGCCATAATAATAAAAGATCAAAAATAGAACTTTAAAAAATGTGGGAAGAATTAGAGCGTGAAAAGGAGCCACTGATAATTATGACTTTGAAGAAAGTTACAGTAGTAACATAGTGGCTATCAGTCATTGCATTATATTGTAAAACATCAGTCATTGCAATTGCTAGTGAAACCAATCGCAATTTCCATATGGCCGTCTTCTGGTGGATACTGAGACAACACCTGTTATTGGATCTTATATGTAGTAATGATAACACCAACTACTCTGCTACTTCCTTGTTTCTCGATAGGCTGAATCTTTTCAATTTCTTCTTTCGGTACATAAAAAATCTTTATGCCTGGAATACTATCATCAAAGAAATTGAACAAATCATATGGTGTTGATATTTGGTTATCTAAGTGCCTCTGCAGTCTAGCATGGGCTTCTAGTCTTTTTGCTGTTCTCCCAGTGCCATACAAAGCAATTGACCGTAGCTTGTTCCAAAAAATTCCATTCAGCAGTGATGCCAAAATCCTTTTTGTGTTTACATTAATTGATGAAATTTTTGAAATTCTTATGTTGAGTAGCTGAAACATCACTAAAGTAATAAATGTTCTTAATGTTTTTAATCTTTCTTTTTAATTAACTTTATTTGAAAGGCTTGAACAGCAATTGTATCATGACGGAAACAGTTGCTTATCATACAAATGCTATAATCTGACATTCTTTGCCACCAAAAGACACAACAAATGGATGTAATGTGACCTGCCTAATCTCCCAATGAAATTCTTGCGCGGTATTTTGAGCAGCAAATGAATAATTATCAGCAAAATCCATCAATATAATTAACTCATTTTCTGCAAGAGATCACTTCCGTTTTGTTTTGACACATCAGTGCCTCCATGAAATCTTCAACAGTTCTTTGACACATCTCTAATGTGTCTGTAAGTATTGACACATTGCTTGTATTCCATTGTTTGTTGAGGGTCATATTCTTTAAAAGCCTCTAGTCGCTTTTTTTCTGGAAATTTCTCACAACGTTGCAGCATACAGTCTTTCGTTTCCAAACTGCATACAGTTTTTTTTCTCATCAAATATTTGTAGTCATCTTGGATGGATGTTGCTGGAGTCAATATTAATTTGACATTTTGATAAATTGCACAAACTCCTACTGAATGTGATCCAGATATTCCGACTGCTGTACACCATTTCGGCCTGAGCTCACAATTTTGAGAAGCTTAGTTGATTTCCGTATTGCTTACAATAGGCAATGAACATTTCTTTCAGGATACAAAGAAGCAAGCATTCCTGCTTGTTAATCTCTCCCATTTATTCTTAATGCAACACAGTCCTTGTTGCCCAGGCATAAACGAGAAAAACTCATCTTCAAAAAAAAGTGAGGACAATTTGTTTTACTTCGTCGTTGAGCTTTTTCCCTTTTTGGTTTGCAGATATTGCCAAAATCCCATATTCCATCATTAGTTTCCGAGCATTTTTCACCATTTTTGTTGAAATAGCAAATTCTTCGGCTGTTTTTTCAATAGTCCAGCTATTTGGGGCCAGGGTCCAAATTTGAACTTTAGCGCAATTGCTTGAAGTTTGAAGCTTAATCTTAAGTTCTTCAATTAAGATGCCCATATCTTTACATTTTTGGCACTCTTCCGTTTGTATTTGAGCAATATCTACTTGGCTCATACCAGCATATGTGGCAATTACCTTAGTAATGCTGCCTTGGGCTTTCAGAACTTGTGCACTTTATGTATCCCATTGAATCCCTATTGCTGATCAGTGAAGCTTTAATGGTGACTCTCCAAGTGGTGGTGATCAAGTATGAGCAGTAAAACAAGCATCAACAACGTTCATGACTTCAGTAAAGGGTGATTCTTAGTTATCCTGGTGGGGTGATTCTTTTTGGGCCACTTCATGCCTACATTTGGTACAAATTTTATGACCAGATTTAAAAACTTCATTAGTCAGTAACTTCAACCTATCAGACATTGCAGTGATTATTGGTGTTAAAGCCTTCTTGATTACATGTTTTTCTTTACCAAACAGGTTGAAAAATGCCTTCTGCAGGAATTGAAATTTCATCATCAACAAGGTATTATCGTGTGAACAAATTTGGGCATCCTCAGTAAAATCAAGCCCAGACCTATTTCGTAGAAACTCCTTGTCCACTGGCGACATTTCTGTAACTGATGGTAGTTGACTTTCGCCATAATAGAATGGTGATGACTTACGATAATCAGCTCCATCTGAACCACCAAAGTAGCAGGATGCAAGGGTTTCTTGGTTCATTTTATGCAATAGTGTATCAGCCTATAACAAGCAAATTTGTAAGCTCATGAATATCCTGGTTTGAAGCATAGTAGATTCAGGCTTGTTGTATATAAAATATACAAATTAGCCTATCAAAACCTATTGTTTTAGTGCTTACCTTCAGCTACAACAACAATTTATTGATTATTCAAACACTCAGCACTCAACACCATGATTGTACAATGTCCGCACCAAAGATTACATCAGACAGAAAACTGACACTGTGAAAATTGTCAGTAATAAAAGCAACAACTGAAAGTGGTGATTCAGCAATGTATCACTGCTGTGAGGATAGAGCCGTATGAAGTATTGCTGCTTTATAATTTCGATGGAAACTGAATGACAGTGCATATTGCACCACCATGTATTGTAGGGTTAAAACATTTTAAAGCGACATAGCGTTCCATTATGATCTTCTAGATTTTATAATCTTAAGAGCATTTTCTGAGGTTTTATTGTATTTATATTCTATAATTTAAAATAACATAAAAACGTCTTATCAGTATACATACCACAGGCAAATCTTATACTATTAATACATTACAATTACACATTTTTTATTTATGACTTCAAATTTTATTAATTTTTTTGTATTTATCAGTAATTTATTTTCCCTAGTATTGATAGGTATTCTTACTCATAAAATTCAAGATCCAGAAATTAAACAATGTAGCTTTGAAAGCTTAAAGCATGCTCTTTCCACTGTGGCACAAAAAAGGATTGAACAAGAGACAGTTGAGATATTGCCACCAAAAAATACCCTAAAATTTGCACGCAGAAAATTTCGGCTAACTTTGCAGATGCGTATATTTTCGTCTACGCATCCAGTGTTAATTAAATGTGATCCATACATAGATATCATAGGTAGAAAAATCCTCTGAAGTTTTGTTGTGATTGGTTCATATGAAAAGTAGCAGTGATCGGTCAAACCTTGGCTCTCAGAATAATACGATGAATTTTTTAATCACTGTAAAGGCTTGTATCTATATTTAGGTGTGGCTAAATCTCTAATTTTTGTCACGATGTAATTCAGCATAAAAAGTTGTCTATGTATATTAAAGCAAATGACCAAATGTTTGCTAGAACTTTTTTTAAGCCTTCGTACGTGGTGCGAAGATGAGTAGGCTCTCTTTAAAAGCCCCTAAAAATTCAACCACTGAAAATACTGGAACAAAATTTGGAATATAACCATCAAAGACCATGTAGAGCCTTCACACCAGATTTCATTAGATACGGCGATGGGTCACTTTTTAATATTGGTCCCTTTGACATGGAATGACCCACATGCATTTATGGAAAAGAGTGGTGGATTAGAATTTTCTGAGAGACCTCCACTGGGCAGAAGGACATTTTAATAAGCTTTATGCACCCAAATGGCCCAGCAAATTAATTTTATTAGCCATCAAGAATTGAAAAGTGCTGGGTTCTGGAACACAACATTATTGCAATTATTCCACCTCCGTTGGTGACACCCTCTGTCTGGTAATATATTTTTCCTTGTTATATTTAAGAGCAAATCAATGAAAACTCAAAAAAATTCAAGCTGCTTGGAGTAAACATGAGCTTAAGATCATAAAAAAACCTCTTTTCACTAGCATGATACATTTAAGAAAAAAATGAAATGAGCGTATGGCATCATTGGCCAGGAGGCCCCTATTCGGGGAAGTTTGGCCGCCAAGTGCAAGTCTTATTTCATTCGACGCCACTTTGTGTGACTTGCATGCTTGTGATGGGGATGAAAAGATGATGAGGACAACACAACACCCAGTCCCTGAGCAGAGAAAACCTTCAACCCGGCCGGGAATCGAACCCGGGCCTCCTTGCATGAGAGACGAACACATTACCACCCAGCTAAGCAGGCGGACTACATTTAAGGAAATGAGTCATCAGTCCTGGGATACTGTCTTAAAGAAATCCACCCATGGTTGCTGTTGCACGACCTTATGCATGGCCCCAATAGTGGTGGGGATGCTGGTGTTTGCACTTGAAAAGAAACAAGCAGTGGTGAACGTGCCATGTACCATAACAACACATTTACAGAAATTTTCATCAGTATACGTGTACATCATAAACCACATACTATGCAAACAGAAAATATTCTGCACTGTGGACTGGAATAGACACAGATTCAAAATTCTCATAACACAAATCCTTTTCACAAAAATGTGATACTACTGCGAACCAATATTATTAAAAGGATAGTTGCAACTCACCATGTAGCAGAGATGCTGAGTTGCAGGTAGGCATAACAAAAAGACTGTCAGAAAGTGAGCTTCAGCCAACAAGGCTTTTGTCAACACCCCCCCTCCACACACACACACACACACACACACACACACACACACACACACACACACAACGCGACCACAGTCTCTGGCGGTGGAGGCCATATGCAACAATGGTGTAAAGCTTGAAGTAACTTTATATAATACGTGTCGCAGCTGTTTTGCAATTCCTGCTTCACTCTGAATCTCATTACCAGCTTTCTTGCTTTCTTACTTGAAAGGTAAAGATAATTAAGTAGTTCATATTTCTCAGTCCTACTGGTAAACTTTATACATGGAAGCAATGCATTCAAGGTTGCTAACAAACCTGTGGATTTCATCTTTATCACATTTAAATGAAATAATATCATATACCGCATAGCCATGATATAAAATAATTTTTTTTTTATTTTATTTTTTTTTTTTATTTATTTTATTTTTAGAAAATTTCAGGACAAGAAATGAAGAATTTATTCTCAGATAAATTAATGAATATGTTCACTATTGTGCCAACAAGACTGTTTCCCATAACAAGGCCTTTCGTTTGTTGATATAATTTCTCATTAAAAGATAAGGAAAACTGGGCCAGTTGGATAAATTCTGCAAGTGCTCCTACTTCAGTATTTTGAAATTTAATCAAATTATCAAGAGTGATCTCAAGACCCTTGGGTCAGATAATACTTGGTGATCTCCATCTGGCACTGTAGTAACTTCCCTGATGGAGACAAGAGCATTAGATGCTGAATGTATGTGACTCGGTAAATATTCTGTTGCACTTTCCATTCCGGCTATAATTTGGCCTGGGGTGGTTATTGATGATCAATGTAATCAGCTTATCAGGTTTATGAAATTTTATTTACACTCGGAGAGAAGTCATATGAGGCTGCATCACACTATCCAAAACTAGCAGTTATGGCTTTGCTGCTACAAAGTGATTCCTTTATTAACAACTTTTTATATAGAAGTAAGTTAAATAACACATGTATGTTTTTAATAAGGGTTGTCATGCAACGGTTAGCCTGATGTCTTAGGCATTATTGTCGCTTACACCAACTATTGGAAACATTGCATTGCGTACTAAGCAGAGAGCCCATGTCCACTGGGACAGTGATGGTGTTGTGGTCTAGTGTAGGAAGGAGTAAGGTAGTTTGTATTATTTTTTACTGGTATGTTTCTAGGCTTGGCTGCATTTTGCAATGTGTGCATTTTAGTATTGTATTTTATTGTATGTTGCATTCCATAGATTTAATAATGGGGTATCATGAAATGATAATTAAAAAGAATTATTTTGGCAATCAAGCCAAGTGTGTTACTTTATAGTACAGAACATGGGGCATTTTTCATGTGGCACATTCTCTTTCTGCCATCATTGTGGCTATTTGAATTTTTGTTGTTGATTCTAAACAGTAACTTGGACCAGATTAAAGTTCTTCACAAATATTTGTATGTTTTTAACTGCATTTACATTAATAATCAACACTACAATTATTCTGCAACTTGTAGATTTTTAACGAAGCTATTGGAGTTCGTGCACGTAACAAAATTTCCTTTGTGACAAATCTCTCGTAACACACCTGTTGTGAGTAACTATGATAAAAGTGCAAGAGTGCAGTGTCATGTCATTTTTTAATGAAGAGTGAATAAATGTTTGTTTTACTGTGTGTGAATTGCTACTAAAAGTTTTCAAATTTTGACAATGAGAGAATGCCATTTCTCTCATTACTTGACTTATGTAACTTTAATGCTGGACAGCGAGGTTACTAGAGATTGGTGACATTAATTACACCACTGTCAATAGGAAGACACTGCAGGTACTCCCAATTAGTAATGGTTCTTATTAGTGGTGGGCAGGAAATCGCGTATCTGTTAGAAATCACAGTGACTGAGAAGTCACAGATATCACAGTAGCAACTTTACAGAATCTAACTGCGATTTCAGTCACAGTTAGCAGTTGCAAGTAGTATTTCACATTCAAAGACGTGAGCCATCTATTGGTCGAATTTAGCACTGCTTTCTGCGATTTCAGCGACGAGTCGCAACTAAGAGTCGCAAGTAGCAACTAAAAAGCGCGGTGAACAGTGGCATCTGTTGGCCAAAGTTCGTACTACGTCCATCTCTGCGGTATGCTATGGAGTCCAATTGCGATTTCCGTGACAAGTCGCAACTAAGAGTCGCAAGTAGCAACTAAAAAGCGCAGTTAACATACTTTTCCTAGTGTCATCTGTTGACCGACGTACGTACTTCGTTATGAGAGCCTTGTGCCTCACGAGATCGATGTGCTATGTGTGCATATGAAGGGCTTATTTCAATAGTGGTACAAGTCCATTTTTGTTCATTTTGAGATACAGAGCCGTAAAGTTAAATGAGCGCTGAAAAATCTGCAGTTGAGATACCAGAAATATTCAAGCATATGGCTTCTTGCTAGAGATGAACCTTTATTTATGTTTGTTTGGATCACTAATTTCTGAAGCATTATAGACAGAAAAGTGGAGGTAATGGACTTGTACCACTATTGAAATAAGCCCTTCATATTATATGATGACATGCACATTCAGCATCAGTTATGGTTGGTCAAATACTGCTGTGACTCTGAATGTATTATATTAATAAGAAGCAACATTGCCTTTTTCTCCTGAAAATATCAAGTAACGTAACAAATGTGTTTGATTCTGCTTCCAATATGACAGTTTTGGTTAATACTCCACATGCCTACAGGACTTTGCAATGTTAACACAGCAGAACTCAGACATCTGTATAAGTGTAGAGAAATGAAAACAGTCATATGAATGCCTCACTTTTGTTCCGACACAGTTCAAGACTCGGGAGAAAAGTTTTACACCTGGTGTTCTACATGGCAACTTCACACACAAGAACTTTTTGCCGACACTACTACCACCTACATAAGTAAGCTTTTCCTGTGTTACTTTCAAGTAATGCACTTAAGCTATTCCTGATTTAACTGGAAGATCTGTACTTCCCACTTTCATATTAACAGCCTCAAAATGCATATTGTAGACTTCGGGATATGTTACAGGTCAGTGTCACACCAAGATTGTGGAGAAAGGGTGGGGGGGGGGGGGGGGCATGTCACTCGCCAACAAGTGTTTACCAATAAGTAAATAAGTAAGTGGCGGAAAATTATGGGTATAGGACGGCTTAAACATGTGGAAGATGAGATTTTTATTATTCACTCACTGTATTTGACATTTATTATTCCTTTAAAATCGCACAACAACTTCAATAAAACACAGTTTAATCATTCACACACTTATTTCGCAATTATTTCACTTTTAAACTGCAAATCCTGTCTTGAATCTTCACGAGTCTCTCTCAACAGCCTTGATGTGGATAGATACGTACAGCAACCAGTAATCAGAGTCAGAACTGTGTCTGCAAAAACACAAGGATTATTAAACAATTGTTGCTGTCATTAATTACTAGCAATATAATTGACAGAGTAGATTGCTAATATTTGCTATAATGAATATCAAATTTGCAAGAACGATCTCACTGAAGTAATTAAGTCCATCGAAACGCTTCGAAACTAACCTCTCGTCTGACGAAAACAGTCTAAAGACGCAGTGGCAATTTCTTCAGATCTGTTGACTATGATATTTTGAGTTATCACTTTACTGAGTGACTGAAATGTAGTTCAGGTACCTGTGAACATAACAATAGGTTAGAATTCATTTTCTAAATACGAACTATTACGGTACTGTACGGCTACTTACATATTAATTACACTATTAATATTTTCACAGTTGTTTCTTTAATACAAAATTAAAGCCAATGGAAGAAAAAACGTAAAACATACTTGCCAATGACAGTTTTGTTGAGATGCAATTTTCTGTGTTGACAGATGTAACTTTTTCATACGGTGGTAAGTCGCAGGAATCACAGAAATCGCAGAAGTAGCAAAAGTCACAGAAATCGCAGAAGTAGCAGAAATCGCGGAAGTAGCAGAAATCGCAGAAATAGCAGTGGCGGAGGGATACACGACCTATGTTCCTTAACTGCGACTCTTAACTGCGACAAATCACAGTTAAGAATAACAGATACTGAAAAGTAGCATTCACAGAAATCACTTATATCGGAAAATCGCAGTTTAGCCCATCACTAGTTCTTATTGAGTACTGTATCTGATCGTAAATACTGTAGTAAGGCCTAAGGTTTTAGACTATGGTTTTATTACCTGTGTTAGTACACTCTGATGTCGTACTGTTAGAACTTCTTCCACATTTGTTGTTGGATTTGACAGCATCCGTGGCCCAGTAACTACTGTCACGTTCAACTTGTATCACAACATTTCCAGGTTCCTTTCCCAACTAAAACATTACATTGTTGGTATTCACTCTCAGTAATTTTAATTTGTGCACGTGCTTCACCCCAGTCTTCTACAGTTACTTCTGTTATGTATCTTTGTGCAAATACCTTCAAAGTTTTTAATGAGAAGTTGTTGGTATGAGTTTGAATGGTTCTGTTTACTTGTTTCAAACCAATTTAATTAGATTTTGGTTACAGTAGTACGGAGGGAGACAGTATAGCAGAAATACCTCATTTCTTTTAAAATACTTTTTCATGGTTAATGAAGTGTTAAGTCTGTCTTAACAATTTTTAGTAGTTCATAGTGAATCATTCTGTGTATCATATTATAAAGCTTAGGAATATTGTGTAAAATTTTTCTGCTCTGAGATCGTATCACTTGCAACGATATCTTGGAAGGTGTTTCCATTCTCCTTATTTAGGAAATGTGTAGTAGATGTTCTGCATCACATGCATGCATTAGATATGTTACTCATACCAGCAATCACTGTTATGCCATAGTGTTTCATCTGGGCCATAACTATCACTACCAGGAGGATGTGTGAATCCCTCACTCTCAGGCTCTTGGCAGTTTGCATAGTTAGTTTCACTGTTTGTCGCATGTAAAGATAAGAAGCAGACAGTATTGTGTAGCAGATCTTATTGACTATAAGGTGCTTTGCCACATACTCTGATTTAAGTTGGTCATGTAATTTCCGTGAGGTGTGCAGATGAAAACTACTGTACCTTTGCCACCTGCAATAGGGCCAGTTCTTGGCCTGTGTGTGTGTGTGTGTGTGTGTGTGTGTGTGTGTGTGTGTGTGTGTGTGTGTGTGTGTGTGTGCGTGCGTGTGTGCGTGCGCACTTTATATGTGCTTCTTGCTATGCTCCTTGCCCCATTTCCATTTTTTCTAATTATACATCTTACTGTGTATTTTGGATACAGAAACATTTTTATAAGTGCATTCCTCCTGTACCAAATAATTTTTTTGCCTCTTTGAATGCATTGCATATTTAACTTCGGTACAGCAATAATGAGAATTTCTAGATGGAGGAGTACTTACTTTATGTATCACTTCTGTATTAGTTTACCCATACCTTCAATGAGTTTACTCTGTTAGCATTCTGATTGGATCATCTTGGTTTCCTTGAACTTGATTACATTTCACAATTATGCATTTTTTTCCCTTCATTTCTCATTGCATTTTGTGATGAATTTATTTTAGGTTGTCTTTCCAAATGAAATTTTTGTGTATTGTCACTAAACTTACTAATATGTAGATTTGTAGGAGGATAGTAAAAGTCTGTTGAAAAAACCACTTGAATGTTACTTGATCTTGGTTAGGTGTGCTATTATCCATCTGAGCCACATAAGTATGGCTCGTAGCTACTAATTAATTCTGCCTTCTTTGCTGCATTTGTAGTACTATACTGGTAGAAAATATCAGTTAATCTTTAAGAGGGGTAATGGGCAATATTTTTATAGTGATCTGTATGACTTATTATTTTTCAGGTGTAACCAGTGTGGCAGAACTTTCAAGAAATTAAGCTACCTCAATGTGCATATGAGAACACATACAGGCGGAAAAATATATGCATGTTTAATATGCAACAAAAAATATGTTAATTTTTGCACACTTCGAGTAAGTTAACACATATATTACTGTGTTTTACTTTAACCTTCAAGTCTTCATTTTACAATATTCAAATGTTGACCAAATATAATTAGTCATTCTTTCATTAACTTGATATAATGACGAAAATTTACTTCAAATGTTTCTAATTCAAGCCTCCATATTCTTACTAACACTTTCATTATCATTCAGGGCCATATGAAAAGCCACACAAAAGGAGCTGAGCTTATGTGCCAAGTATGTAACTACCGCTTTCCAGATTATACAACACTTTGCCAGCACATGATGGAACATACAGAGGAGAGGTAAGTCAGTGTCCACATGAATTACTGAGTTGTCATAATTAATGCATTACTTCAGTGATTTACTACAATTTGAATTGTTGTGTTATACTTCTTTCACTTTATAACAAAGTAACAGCACACTACTTGCAAAAACCGTTAGCTATTAAGCTGAAAATGAAAGGAACAGAAGGGAAACTCCAGATGGCAAAGTATTTTGGAAAAAAATAGTATTCGCATGGATCAGGCGAACCATGAGCGATTCATGTTTCTCTAGTTTCAAGGCAGAGAATGGCATAGCGGAAAGAATACAGAAAAGTAATGAGAGGGTCATTGGAGCCAGTCCCTATGTGGAAACTTTTTTCTTACTTTCAGTTTTTATGTCGTGCTGCAAATAAATCAAAATAAAGCTCAGCATATTGTATTTATTAATATTTTTGTAAGCGGCATTAAAGGAAAAGCAGGGAAAACCTTGGGATTGAAAATAAGTTACCAGGAAGGAAATACAAGCCATATTTGAGAATTTTGAATGTAAAATTAGATACTTTTATTACTTTACAGCTTGCACAAAAGTTCGCTGTCATAGAACAGTTTGGCAGCAAACCATACGTAATGTATCGTTTCACCAAATATTCGTAAGTGTACCTGGTGATGTACAATGGCATTAATTTTGATACTGTCTCCTGAGTATATGATTTCTTTTTCTCTGAGATAACAGCAGTTTTGAAGCTTTTTGATCAAATTCTTTACCTGTCGATAAAAATAGGCATCACAAGTTTGCACTAGCGGAGTGCAGTTCGAGGAGAACTTTCACACTGCATGAAGGAAATCCTTCTAATCTTTAATAATTTTTTCATATAATTGTTGATTTGTTTGTTCCTCCCAAGAATTAACACACTAAATTTGTTCTCCTGCATGCTTTCATCATATTAGTCAAACAATTTTTGTATGAGGCTGTTATAAGCTTCCCAGACTTTTGAAGAAGTAATTAAATTTTGCCTCTTACTCACAGACTGCTTTCTGAATCCTCAGTCCAATATTTTTCTTTGATTTTTATGGAAAAATTAGTAAGTACAGTATATTCAACATAATTTCAGTTCATTCGCATAATAAGTAACATAAAAATTGAAAATAAAAGTAGAGTTCCTGCATAGAGACACGATCCTTCAACCTTCAGATTACCGTTCTGCACTCTTTCCTTTGTGCCAACCACTGCCACAAAGCTGTGCTAACATAAATGGCTCATGCATCGCCTGACCAGTGCCGAAAATGTTACTTTATCCAAATGATTGGCCAAGGAACTCCCATTTCTATCACTATCATCTGCATCTACGTACACACTCCACAAACTACTGTATGGTGCATGGCTGAGGCCACCTTCTGCCATTAATAGTCAGTTCCTTTTCTGTTCCACTCACAAACAGAGCAAGAGAAAAATGACTGTCTACATGCCTCCGTATGAGCCCTAATTTCTCTTTATCTTCTTGGCGCTTATGCTAAATGTTTGTTGGTGGCAGTAGAATTGTTCTGTAGTCACCTTCAGATGCCAGTTCTCTAATTTTTGTCAGTGGTGTTCCTCAAAAAGATCACCGCCTTCCCTTCAGGAATTCCCATTTGAGTTTCCGAAGCATCACAATTCTTGTTTAATGATCGAACCTACTAGTAACAAATCTAGGTGCCCGCCTCGGAATTGTTTCAATGACTTCATTTAATCCAGCCTCGAGCAGTACTCAGGAATGTGTAGCACTAGTGTTACATACCTGGTCTTCTTGACAGATGTCTGTATCTACATATACCTGGTCGTCCTGACAGATGTCTGTATCTACATCTACATGGATACTCTGCAAATCGCACTTAAGTGCCTGACAGAAGGTTCATCAAACCACCTTCACAGTAGTTGTCTATTATTTAATTTTCTTTAATTCCAATCTCGAACAGCATGCAGAAAAACAAACACCTATATCTTTCCATGCAAGCTCTGATTTCCTGTATTTTATAATGATCATCGTTTCTCCCTGTGTAGGTCAGCATCACTAAAACATTTTTACATTCAGTGGAGAAAGTTGGTGATCGAATTTTCATGAGAAGGTTTCTCCATAATAAAAAACGCCTTTGTTTTAATGACATCCATCCCAGATCTTGTATCGTGTTAGTGACACAAACTCTCCTATTTCTCGATAATACAAAATGTGCTGCCCTTCTTTGAACTTTCTTGCTGTACTCCATTAATCCTGTCTGGTAAGCATCCCAGCATGCAGCAGTACGCCAAAAGAAAATGGACAAGCGTAATGTAGGCAGTCTCATTAGCAGATCTGTTGCGTCATCTAAGTGTTCTGCCAATAAAACACAGTCATTGGTTTGCCTTTCCCGTAAAATTTTCTTTGTGTTCTTTCCCATTTAAGTTGTTCATAGTTAAACTTATCATGGACCCTCTCTACTACGCTGCAAAAGTTATCTCCATAAAGACACCTTTACATTGTGGCTAATGGCTGTATTGTACTTTATAGAGCTGGCCATGATGTCTCCTCTGTTGATGCTGCTGAGTCTATGTTGTCTAGGCGATGATTGCTTTGCTGCTCTGGGTGCAAGAGAATCATGATGCAGCATTCCACCACAAAAAAAAAAGATACCAAATTAATTGCCAGAACTTGAATACAACTACACTCAACTGCGCCAGAGCTCAAGTGGCCGAAAACGTATTGCTCACCAAAGATCACAGCCATAACGACAAAGAACATACAATTTCAATGTCAATTATTGATCATAACACCTATCCTAATATCATTTTAAACAAATGCTTTTTAACACAACTTTAATCAGTGTATAATATGACAAAATTAGGTCTATTTGTCAGTTCCATTACAAAACAATGTAAAATCCAAGATAGAATGTAACAATAAGTTGTTCATAATTGTAATTCCTGGGTATTTAGTTTCATTAATTGTCTTTAGATTTGACTGATTTATCATGTTACCGAACTTTAATGTATTCCTTTCAGCACTCATATGGATGGCCTCATACTTTTCATTATTTAGGGTCATTTGTCAATTTTCACATCATACAGGTATCTTTTGTAAATGGTTTTGCGATTTGTTTTGATCCTCTGATGACTTAACTAGATGACAAATGACAGCATCATCTGGAAACAAGCTAAGATGGCTGCTCGGATTGTCTTCTGAATCATTTATCTATGTAAGGAACAGCAGAAAGCTTATAACACTACCTTGGGGATTCCAGAAATCACTTCTGTGTTACTTGATGACTTTATGTCAGTTACTACATACTGTGAAATCTATAACAGGATATGATGAATCCGGTCAAATGACTGAGACAGTATTCCATAAGCTCGCAATTTGATTACAAGTCGTTTACAAGGTACAGTGTCAAAAGCCTTCAGGGAATCTAGAAATATGGAATCCCTTGTGAAGAGCACTCAGTACTTCATGTGAGTAAAGAGCTAGATATGTTTCATGAGAATGGTGTTGTGTTAAGTCCCTCTTCACTGTGTGTCAATAGACTGTTCGCTTCAAGGCAATGCATGATGCTTGAACATGATATATGTTCCAAAATATCGACGTTAATAATATGGACCTGTAATTTTGTGGATTACTCATACTGCCTTTCTTGAATATTGGTGTGACCTGTACAGCTTTAGAGTCTTTGGGTACAGATCTTTCACTGTGCGAGCTGTTGTATATGGTTGTTAAGTATGGTGCATACTCCGAAAGGAACCTAATTGGTACACAGTCTGGTCCGGAAGATTTGCTCTTCTTAAGTGATTTAAGTTTCTTCACTACTCCAAGGATATCTACTTGTAAGTTACAAATGTTGGCAGTTGTTCTTGATTTGAATTCTAGAATATTTACATCGTCATCTTTGGTGAATGAATTTCAGAAGGCTGTGTTTCGTAACTCTGCTTTAGCAGCACTGTTGTTGATAATATTTCCATTGCTCTCATACAGAGAAGGCATTGATTGTGTCTTGCCGCTAGCATACTTTACATACACCCAGAATCTCTCAGAATTTTCTGCCAGGTTTCGGGACAAAGTTTTGTTGTGGAAACTATTTTAAGCACCTCACATCAAAGTCCGCGCCAAATTTCAAGCTTCTGTAAAAGATCGCCAGTCTCGAAGATTTTGCACTTGTTTAAATTTTGCATGCATTTTTTGTTGTTTCTGCAATAGTATTCTGACTCATGCTGTGTACCAAGGGAGATCAGCTCTGTCATTCATTAATTTATTTGGTATAAATCTCTCAACTGCTGTCGATACTATTTTCTTGAACTCAAGCCACATCTCGTCTACACTTACTGGTACATTGTTAAATTGGAAGGAGTGAAAGTTCTCTCTCAGGAGGGCATAAAGTGAATTTTTATCTGCTTTCCTAAAATTCTCCCAATAAACAGAGGTCAACCATTGGCCTTCCCTAGTACAGTCATTACATGCCCACTTCATTTTGTACCATTATGCAGTATTATGCCTAGATATTTAATTGACGTGACCATCAAGCAACACACAGCAACTGAATTGCCAATGTTGTGATCAACTCTGCAGCTGTCCTCTTTAGGGCAGTTAACTGCCGTGGAGAGGACTGCTGCAAAGTTTGTCAAAACATCAGAAATTCAGTTGCTTTAGGATTTTATAATGACACAGTCTAATACTAAGAACTTCCACCAGCTGTGGAAGTCTACAAATGTACAAAACTGAGAACATCGCAAACTTCAGGATGAATCCTCCTTCATAACCAACAGACTACATCTGTGCAACTGTATTACATCTACACTGTAGATCAACTGGAGTGTGGGGTTGTATGGAGTGAAGTGGATAAGAAGAGGAAGGATACACAGTGTGTGTTAGAGGTTTGGGGAAAATAGTGGCTGACAGATGGGAATGATAGATAGAAGTACATGAGGCGAATGTGGCACTGATTAGCTCACTGTGGCACTGGCAGGGGGAGTTGTGCATGACACTCAATGATGTGAATTGGGAGGGGGAGTAGAACATAGGAAGATGGAGACTGTGGAGGAGATGGTGTGAGTGTAGAATTAGTGAAATGGAGGGCAAGGGGGCGGGTGTGGAGGATGGCGACCTACAGTGGCTAAACAAGATTGAGGCCAGAAGACTTGCAGATATATTGTAAAAGCAAGTCCCACCTACATAATTCAGAAAAAAACTGGGAGGGAAGGATCCAAATGGTATAGTCTGTGAAGCAGCCGTTGAAGTGAGTATGTTGTGCTTAGCAGTGTGTACAGCCACTATGTCGGCCAGAGTTTGGTGGTGGTCAATCAGCTGGGTGCACACCTTATTGGTGGTTATACTCACATACAAGGTTGTGCCTTCAAAACAGGGGTGCACACCTTATTGGTGGGTGTACTCACTCACAAGGTTGTGCCTTCAAAACAGGGGGAGATATGCAAACAAATCCACAAACACCCACATGGCACTGTCATATACCAACCCCAACCTATTTAAGGTCTTTTCAGAGGAAAGCTTCCTCGTTACCCAAAATCCCAATCTACTTCTCTGGTTCAGGTTTGTTGATGATATCTTTGATATGGAACCATGGCCAAGACACTATCCTTTTTACTCCAAAACCTGACCACCGCCAATCCACCACTTCCCCTGGTTCTCCTCTGGTGATTCCATAAAAACCTCCATCTGTATCACGTCCACAGACCATAAACTGTACCTCTATTTTTTTATAGCAGCCATTACTTCCACACTAAGAGATCACTCTCACATAGTCTGGCCATCCATGAATGACACAACTGCTGCAAAGAAGCTACTCACCCCAGTCCCCCTAAACATCCAGTATCTCCCCAGACCTGCAATAACTTAACCATATAATTCATCACAGGTTCAGATACTTACCATTACTGGAAATGAGACATTCCCCCCACAAAACTTCCCACACCTCCCAAAGTGGTGCTTCACTGCCCAGTCAATCTACAAAATATCCTGATCCTTCCCTATGCTACACCTACCCCCAACCCCTTGCCACATGGCCATAGGCCTGCGAAACATCCAGCTGCAAAACCTGTCACAGGCACTCATTCAGCACATCCCATTCTAGTCACTTCTGCATGCTTTTTGTGTCTATTGTGGGGGGGGGGGGGGAGGTGTTATGACCACCAACCAAGTGTCTCCAATCAAATGAATGGCTACCACCATACTGTGGCAATGATCAGTATTAACCACACTATGGTGGAACACACTGCTGAGCAAAAAAAGCTGGTATTTAATGGCTGCTTTGCATTCCCTATTATCTGGATCCACTCCTCCACTTCTGTCCCCATGCCCCCCCCCCCCACCACCACCACCACCACCACCACCACCACCACCACCACCACCACCACAACCACTACTTCATACAATCTACACTCACTCCTTTCCTAGTGGGGTGTGCCATTCCTCTCTTCTATCTCCCCTCTCAAGCCACTCCACTGCGTTATTGTGCACCACACACATCATCCCCTGTCTATGCCACCGTGTGGTCACCCGTCACAATCCTATCCTGTGTGCATGCTACCTCTCCCTCCTAGTCATCATCTACCCTTTCCTCCAACCATCCTCCCAATCTGTGCCTCATTCCTAACATTGCCCACTCCACCCAATACAACCCTTCACACCAGTAAAGCCACATGCCAGTACAAATGTCATCAGATGGGACAATGTAGTCATACAGGTGATGTTAGTTTTGGAGGAGGATTTTTCAAAAAACTTGGCAGTAATGTTTATGTGCCTATTGACTACTTCACGCATCAGCTATATGGTGAATTGTTACCTTCTCTCCTTCCACTATACAAGGGTTGGAACTTTAATAGTGGCAACTATTTATTTACAGTTAGTACATAATAGATATGTGTTTCATAGTTTTACTGACCTTCAAAGTGGTCACCAGCATTGTGTATAACCCGTTGCCAGCAATGTGGAAGTCGTAGGGTACTCTTAGCAGTGCCAGTTGTGTTGACAGTTCGAGCGGCGCGGTCTATTGCCCGACGAATTTGTAGCAGTTCTGAAGTGAATGCCGTGAAATGTTTCCTTCAGTTTAGAAATCAAGTTGAATTCAAGTAGTCTTAAGTCAGGGGAGTGTGTCACTTAGCAGCTCCATCAGTCAAACAAATCAGTAACAGCTTGCACTGTACGTGCTTGAGCATTGTCCTGCAAAATGATGGTCAGGTGCTGCAGAAAGTGTCATCACTTCGGTCTCTAAGCTGGTCGTAGGTACCATCATTTCTGTAGTAGTTATTATTGCTGACATAAAAGAAGCACAAAAGGAATGATGTTCCACATTTGTAAGATATGTACAGTTCCTTACGTAATCGCAAAAGAAAAGGTTGATTTGGGTAGTGTCAAGAAAGTCACAGCAGATGGGTGAGTCACATATACTGAATAAGAAATTTTCCAATCATAATAACTTGCAAAAACCTTCAGTACCAATGGGAGAAGCACCCCTCTTCTGTAGGAGTCGAAGATAATAAAGCAAGCACAAAATGTCAGAGGCTGAATTTAACAGTGTCTACAGATGATGAGAAAATTATAATTGAGCTGCTGCTTGTACAACTGGCCTTTTATTAAGACATTGTCTTGTTAATTTTCTGAAAACACTCAATGCATTATGTATGATTGCTGTAAACAACAAAAGTAAGCCAACCATTCTAAATTCAAATGTGTGCAGTCATGCGTTCCTACTATTACTGTTGGTTTGATGTTCCTATTTTCTTATGTATAAAGATTACTCTGTTATCTTCATATAGTTAATTTAGTTAATTTTTGTAGGCCTTTCCAGTGCAGTGTCTGCGACATGCAATTTCATTCTGCTGCACATATGCGCCGGCATTTAAGAACGCATACAGCAAGTGAAAGAGCAGGCAGGGGAAATGGAGAACGTGTTCTAAGAGGTCGACAGAGAGCATCAGTTATTCGCTTAAGTGCTGAAGAAACCCAGGTCCTGGCACAGCGGCCACTGGAACAGGCTGGTTCAGTGTCGGAGAGGGTGCTAATAGCATCAGCTGCTGAAAGGGATCGAATTAGTGAAATAAAGGTAATATTTAAATTTAAAATTTAAATGGTAAATTTATATTTAACACTCTGATGAAACTAAGAAACATATGACTTTATCATTTAGATTACAATTTGCTAGCTGTGAATTCAGAAATAAAAACTCTTTAGATTGTTGCCTGGTCAGAAATGTCAAAGTTTCATCTTAAAATTTATTTTATGTAATTGAATGTTTGGCTTTTTTCCAAGTTTAACTGTTCGGTGTAGGCCAAATCATGAAGACGTAATAATTTTTGCTGTTTTTAGATATGGAGAACTGAATTGTCATGTAGAATGACAACCTTGTAATCACCTCACATTTCAAAAATCTTGTTATTTTCTTACCAGTGGTTCTCTCTAAACAAAACAAAAAGTAGCAATTTAAAGAGAAAAGAAAGATAGAAAAAATTGATATGTGATGGAAAATATTGATGTGTGATAGACACCAGCAACTTCATTGTCCCATAAGAAAGATGACAGATGAATTAGCTGTTGGAATAAGGATTTTATTTATCTACTAGTATTGAAATATAAGAAAAAATTGGGAGTCAATCTGAATCTATCAATGAAAGTGAACTGGTTAAAAAAAATTGCAGCAGAACAGAATAAACGGGTGATAACAATGTGATGCGACTAACAAATCATTAACTTGTTGTAGTAATGTTCATTTTAGTGTGTTTATACCTGATACTGTGAAGCATTACTGCCTCTGTTTTGAAATTACGTAAATGATCGATTGAAAATCCTATGGTTGGCAGCAATACTATAAGAACACATTATCCAGAAAGGTTATTGGAATTTGAAAAATAAATATCATAGCAGGTTCTAACGAGTGTCACAAGTAAGTGGAAATGACAAACAGAATGACTTGTAAAAAGATCATGAACCAAACGAAAGTCTCCTTATTTAAATAGTTTACTTTCTTATACTTTTAATTGAAAGGGTTGTTAAAAAACATGGTATACACAGAAAATATTATTTAACAATACGAGAGAAGGAAAGTTGCTACTCACCATATAGCGGAGGTGCTGAGTCGCGATAGGCACAATAAAAAGATTCACACAATCATAGCTTTCGGCCATTAAGTCCTTTGTCAGCAGTAGACACACATACACACACGCGCACACACACTCACACAAGCGCAACTTGCACACACATCTGCTGCCTCAGAGAGCTGAAACTACACTGTTTTCTGAGACTGCAGATGTGTGTGCAAGTTGCGCTTTCGTGTGTGTGTGTGTGTGTGTGTGTGTGTGTGTGTGTGTGTGTGTGTGTGTGTTTGTTGTGCCTATCGCGACTCAGCACCTCCGCTGTATGGTGAGTAGCAACTTTCCGTCTCTGATATTGTTACATTCCATCCTGGATTTTCCTTTGTTTGAAAATATTATTTAGATTTTTAAAAATATAAAACAGGTTTTACGACACTTACGTGATTGGTACAGCACAGTGACAATCCTGTATTTGTAACAATAACGGAGGTAATAGCATAAGATAACAAGTGCGAGTAAGATAGCAAAAGTGCAAGACAAGAGAGACCAGAACCCAAGAGCAAGAGACAAGAGAGCTTTTCACACTAGTTCAAGTCTCTATATAGTATTTTAACATTATTAAGTTTATTTATTTATCTTGATAATAGTTACAAAGTTCATATGCTGTTGCATTACATAGAATAAAATTAAGTATTATTTCTCTTAAGCATACTAGATGCTGTAATTTAATAATTGTTTCTCTTGGTGTGGGGTGAAATAGTTTAAGGTAGGCTGTGATGACACAAGTGTTGAATATTGTTATGTTATATTGTCAACAACAAGGGCAAAGGGGTAGAATTGGGAAGGTAATCAACAGCAGCCCACTTTACAGCAAATGCTGCTGGGTATAAAATATTAAGGGGAAAGATAGTTGTTGCAAGCAACCATTTTCATAGTTCTTGTTGAGGTGATACGTTCTACACAATCAATGTCTTATCCTTCGTTATTTAATCTTGGCTATCTCACATTAATATATTGGGAAATGGCAAGTTGGAAAATGCTGAAACCAGAATGAAGGATATTTTACTTGTAACTTGTATCAAAGCAAATGTGATGCGAGTAACAAATCATTAACTTGTTGTAATAATGTTCATTTTAGTGTGTTTGCACCTGATACTGTATAGCATTACCGCCTCTGTACCAGAATGAAGGATATTTTCTTGTAACTTGTATCAAAGAAAAGTCTAAAATTTGGAGACCAGAAAAGGCTGCGCGTAATGAATGAGTCATAGTCATCTCCAGATTAATCGGTCGTTATGAGTAGAGAGAGAAGAGAGGATAAGAATAATATCTCAAAAGGGAATACAGTGAATATACAAGGTGTTCCAAAAAAACACAGACTTCAGGGACCAGTTCCTTACACCAGAACAAGACGAAAGTCTAGTAAACAAGGGCTCTAAAATGCATACTTTGAGAGCTATGAACACTTCTTCAGTAAAAGAGATCTGTTTCACACTAGTGAAGGTGAACAAATGCTCAAAGCTCGTAAAGTATACATTTAGACCCCTTGTTTAGAAGACTTTTTTTTTTTTTTACTTATCTGTATAAGGAACCCGCTCCTAAAGTTTGTCCTTTTTCTTACACCCTGTAAAAAAAAAACTTGAAATACCTGATGAGAACAGTTGTTCAAGATACTGTGAGGACATGACAAAAAGAGACAGGAGGAAAGGTGAAAAGGACAGAATTGGTAAAGATGGCACATAGTAAACCCACAGAGATATTTTGTCCCATGGTACAGAGTATAACTAATTTTGTATAATTCCAATTTAAAACACTGAGAGAAGGGCAGTTAGGAAGGGTGAGGATCTAAATGTGGATCAGAACAGTGATGTCAGTTTTGTAGTGCCTTCATACTGAAAATACACTGAAGTGCCAAAGAAACTGGTGTAGACATGTGTATTCAAATGCAGAGATACATAAACTGGCAGAATACAGCACTGCAGTCGGCAGTGCCTACATAAGACAACAAGTGTTTGGTGCAGTTGTTAGATCGGTTACTGCTGCTAAAATGGCAGGTTATCAAGATTTAAGTGAGTTTAAATGTGGTGTTAGTCGGCACACAAGCAATGGGACACAGCTTCTCTGAGGTAGCGAGGAGGTGGGGATTTTCTCGTACAACAATTTCATGAGTATATTTTGAATATCAGGAACCCAGTAAAACATCAAATCTCTGACATCGCTGCAGTCGGGAAAAGATCCTGCAAGAACGAGGCCAATGACAACAGAAGAGAATAGTTCAGCATGACAAAAGTGCAACCTTTCCACAAGTTGCTGCATATTTCAATGCTGGACCATCAACAAGTGTCAGCGTGCGACCCATTCAATGAAATATCATCGATATGGGCGTTCAGAGCCGATGGCCCACTCGTGTACACTGGATGACTGCATGACACAAAGCTTTACACCTTGCCTGGGTCTATCAACATCGACATTGGACTGTTGATGACTGGAAACATGTTGCCTGGTAGGATGAGTCTCATTTCAAATTTTATCAAGCGGACGGACATGTATGGGTATGGTGACAACCTCATGTATCCATGGACCCCAGCAGGGGACTGTTCAAACTGGTGGAGGCTGTGTAATGGTGTGGCGTGTGTGCAGTTGGAGTGATATGGGACTGCTGTTACGTCTAGATACGACTCTGACAGGTGAAATGTACATAAGCATCCTGTCTGATCACCTGCATCCATTCATGTCCATTGTGCATTCTGATAAGACTTGCGCAATTTCAGCAGGACAATGTGACACCCCACACATCCAGAATTGCTTCAGAGTGGCTCCAGGAACACTCTTCTGAGTCTCAACACTTCTGCTGGCCACCAAACTCCCCAGACGTGAACATTATTGAGCATATCTGGGATGCCTTGCAATGTGTTGTTCAGAAGAGATCTCCACCCCCTCATACTCTTGTGGATTTATGGACAGCCGTGCAGGATTCATGGTGTCAGTTCACTCTCGTATTACTTCACCCATTATTAGTCAAGCCCATGCCACGTCATGTTGCGGCACTTCTGCATGCTCACGGGGGGCCCTATACAATATTAGGCAGGTGTACCAGTCTTTTTGGCTCTGCAGTAGAGAACCTGGCTGTTGTGCATCAAAATGTTGATTAATTCAAAAATACTTTCCCTGGCTTTAAAACTTAATGTGCATGTATACAGTCATGATTGTCATTTCAGTTCTCACTGGGTAATAATGTTTGTTTTTGCTTCCAAAGTTGAGCATTCCGCATGTCTGACTGAACATGACCTAGAGCAGGGGTTCTTATACTTTTTCCATCATGCTCCCATTCTGAAATATAAATAAATTTAAACCGCCCCCTCTCCTTGTTTTTCTTTCCTTCCTCAGCACTACTTCTAATACCTGAAACAAAAACGACCTGTGAAATCTATTTACTTCTGTCCAATTATTGCAACTATAATAATAATAATAATAATAATAATAATAATAATAATAATGAGTATAATTTGAGCACATCAAAGGTAAACTTCTTTTTTAACTGTCATAAATTTGTGTTATTGAAAGATGGTACAAGATGACAAATACAACTAGGCTAGAAATGACCACAACAATGAGTGCAGTTATTGGAATTGAGCAAATATATGTGCTTTCCTACTTTCTTTAAAAGTTCATTAGTTTGTGTTTCCATCTACAATTTAATTCATTTAGAAAGTGTTAATACTTGATGTGCAAATAGCGATAGAACAATATTCAGCATTTAAATGCCAATTTGAAAACTGTAATATTCAAACTGATCATTCAAAAAGGAAATAAATAATAGCAAAAATGCACACTGTTAAAATTTGAATTTTTTTGCCAGCTGCACATTTATTGTGCTGTGTGTGCTTCTTCATAAGAAGAAGGCAGATCCATTTGTGGTTGGATCTTTGAAACAGTGACTCACAGGTACCCTCCCAGCTGCAGTTGAGACCATTGTTTCATCTTGATTAATGCCAGTAATTTGATGCAAAGTGTAATAATATGTCTGCTGCTCTTCTTGCTAAAGTGGGATAGTCATTCCGAGTCTGCACCCAAATATTTTCACAAGACTTCAATTTAAACTCAGTTTGAAGTGTTCTGTCACTTGGGAGTTCTATTAGCTCCTCCTGTTCTACTGTTGCTAAGTGGATCATATTGAACAGATTGAAGGTTCTGGAAATTTATTCTTGAATTGTTGACAAAGGTTTTCGAGATATAGTATGCCAATTCTATTACTTTTACCTACATCTGACTTATTTCCTATTTCCTTCCACGAAATCATTCAGACAAGAAAATATCTCACTGGTATCCTTCTGCTTCTGTCCAAGTTTCCTCTTTCTTGTTTAGAAAGATGATATTACTATTTTGGCCTTGAAGTGATACATTAAGATCATTCAGTTTCTCAAAAATGTCGGCCAAGTAGTACAGTATTAAAAGTCATTTTTCATCCAAAATCTGAGCCCAAGTGGGCTGGACTGGATGACAAGCTGCACAAAAATGGTAGCAGAAAGAACGCTGAACCCAGACTGCAGTACATACTAAAGACATTGTTCGTATGCCACTGCCAACAATGAAAAATGTTCATGTTGTTTAACATTTTCCCCACCATGTACGAAGGGCTGGTGACGTCACACTAAATCGTCGTCACTCGTTATGTGAAACATTGCTCATTAAGTGAGTCACTTGTTTACAATTTGTTTTGATCATTTTGCAAATTGTGCTTTTTGGGAGTTGCTTGTTGAGTGAGGTTCCACTGTATAAATATTTCACTGAAAGCTGGTACCGCCCCCTCTATTACTCTATGCGTCACGTGTAAGAGTGGGACGCTCATCCCACTTTGAGGATGACTGACTTAGAGGCTCCAGATTATATTGCTGATACTACCAAAAATTTCCCTTTGTAAATGTATGCTAAGATGGTGTGATCGAGACCTCAGAGAACAACACAGCAGTTACTTGAAGGGGTTTCCAGAATTAGATTTTCACTCTGCAGCGGAGTGTGCGCTGATATGAAACTTCCTGGCAGATTAAAACTGTGTGCCCGACCGAGACTCGAACTCGGGACCTTTGCCTTTCGCGGGCAAGTGCTCTACCATCCGAGCTACCGAAGCACGACTCACGCCCGGTCCTCACAGCTCTACTTCTGCCAGTACCTCATCTCCTACCTTCCCGAGTTCGAGTCTCGGTCGGGCACACAGTTTTAATCTGCCAGGAAGTTTCACTTGAAGGGGTGTTTGCTATCTGACATTAATGTCTGGGTGAACGTAGTTCATGAAGTTGCACTCTGCCAACTCTACTGTTCGGTATTTTGGTACAGTTTGTAAATGGCATAGTAAATGGTAGGATTACTTTTAGTATTAGTAGCATTGGTAGGGAAAAGCATAAATGAATGTGTGAGAGAGAAACTGGAAGAAGGTGACTTCTATTTGTTTTTTGTTTGTTTTGCACATAATTATAATCACATATCGTTCAGTTTTAGTCCACTGTGTATTTTATACCCATACAAAATACATTTTATAATTAGTAAAAATTAGTTGATAGTACAACTTCTGCACTTTTATGTCACCAAAGCAATTACTTTTGATGCAAGTGTAATTAATATGCGCATCATCATCATCAGTGTTCTGCCAAAAGGCAGGTTTTCACATGGTAGTTCTCCAGGCTGTCCGGTCTTCTGTCATCCTCTTCAGGTCTGCATAATTTCCTCTTCCCTTTATGTCGTCTATCATCTTGTATCTCCTTCTTCCTCTCAGTCTTCTCCCACAAACCAATCCTTCCAAAGCATTTGCTAGCAAGCACTCCGTTCTCAGTGATTGTTCCAACCAGTTCTTTTTCCTTTCTCTTACAACCTTCAGCAGACATCTTCTCTCACCAACCCTTTCCAATATTCTTTCATTACTCACTCTTTCCATCCAGCTTATTCTCTGCATTCTCCTCCACATCCACATCTCAAATGCTTCTAACCTTTTTTCATCCTCCTGTCTCAGCGTCCATGTTTTTACATCTACATCCATACTCCGCAAGCCACCTGACGGTGTGTGGCCCCATATAGTGCCCCACTCCAGACAAAACATTTGCCAAGCCTTTTCCTTAGTCCTTTATCTAATTTTCCACATAAGAGTCTCCTCTTTCTGTTGAATGCCTCCTTCGCTATTGCAGTTCAAGGTTTCACCTCCTGGTGACATCTCAAGTCTTCAGTTATTGTGCTTCCAAGATATTTAAATGCACTTACCTGGCTAATGGTAGATTGTCCTATTTTAATATTGGACCGTCTGCTTCTTGTACTGATAACCATACTCTTTGTTTTTGCTGTGTTTATTTGCATCCCATATTCCACACAAGCTTCATTCAGATCTTTCAGCATGTTATTCACTGTCCGCTCACTTTCTGCCACTAATACCATGTCTTCGGCAAATGTTATACATTCTATTCTCTTTCCACCAATACATATTCCTCTTTTCCCATCTAAGCCTTTCATAATAATCTCTTCAAGATATACATTAAACAGCGGTGGGGAAAGGCAACAACCTTGTCTAACACCTCGTCCAATGCTGCTTTCTTCTGACATTTCATTTCCTATACTTATCCTTACTTTCTGGTGTAAATATAGATTCTGTATCAGTCGTCTTTGTCCAATCTACTCCTTTCCTCTTCAAAATATCCATCAGCTTGTTCCACTGAACTCTGTCTAGGCTTAATATGCACAAACACAAAAAAATCTATATAATTATTGTTGTTATTTTGTACTTAACTGCCGGCCGGTGTGGCCGTGCGGTTCTAGGCGCTTCAGTCTGGAACCGCGTGACCGCTACGGTCGCAGGTTCAAATCCTGCCTGGGGCATGGATGTGTGTGATGTCCTTAGGTTAGTTAGGTTTAAGTAGTTCTAAGTTCTAGGGGACTGATGACCACAGATGTTAAGTCCCATAGTGCTCAGAGCCATTTTTTGTACTTAACTGAAGTTCATCGTCATGATGATAGGCAAGAGTTTCCTGTTGTTTTGATAGTTTCAAAAGTTGTTTATGAATAACACAAACATTTTTTATATAAGCTCAATGAAGTATTGAAGGGATGTTTGACATGTCTTTATTTTGCGGCTTTATTTATTTATTTATTTATTTATTTTCTTTTTTTTGGAGGGGAGGGGGGGGGGAGAGATTGCGTTTTCTAGTGCTATATGATACATATGTCTTTTGTTATTACTTTTACTACAAAGTCCCTCTGTTTCACATTACAAACAACAATTTTCTAATAAAACCTGAAGTAAACACTGATAATTTCAATTTTGCTATAAATACTGTATACTTTTAAGTGACAGATAGGAAGATAACTATGCAGAACAAAAATGTTCCGTAGATTACACTTTCTAGGCAGTTAAGCTACTTCTGATTTTAAGGGGAATCTAGTTAGAAATTGATAGCAAATACAAATGAAGTGATTTTGAGTTAACACCCACTAGGCATACATCACACCGAACATACAGGTAATTTGGTTACAGATTTGACTGACCAAGGCTACTTGGAAAACTACTGTAGTCTACACTTACTTGTGATAGTCTACGGTAGCCTACAGTAGTTTTACAACACTGGTTGTGCTGTCGCATGCCCCTCCACACTGCCGTACAGTAGCACTGTTGGCAAAGAGTGACAGCAATTGGTCAGTAGTGAACAGTTCCTACGCTCTGATTGCAGTGCTTAAATGTGAGGCCATATGTTAGAAAAAAGCTATCATAAGTGACTCTTTTTTAACATCATATCTCCTGAGCAATGTGGCTGAAGTTGTCAGCTGAAAACAGTGTATAAAGATTTGTAAGGTTGAATAACAGAAGTATAGTGTGTCCAAAATTACTTTAGGATTGACTCTTCAGCAGGAGCATGTGGAGGCACCAGAACAGAGTTGCCATGTCCTGCATAGATCACGTGCATAATCTTATCTTTCATTCAGATTACTCAAACAGGCAAACTATTCACTTTATGGGTATGAAAATTGCAGAAATGTGTTCTGGAAGAGTTACACTACATTTTGATTTTAGTTTTACCTTAATATGTTAATAATTTAGAAAATATACAGACAGTTTACGAAAATGCATTTTTTCATGTTTTTACTGAATTTTCAATATGCGGTAAACTTTTTTGTTATTGAAGTAAGTTGAATACAGTATGTGAATGAATCTCTAACTTTTTAAGGTCATCACTTACATTGAGTTTGCTGTGGTAGGTGCCTTGTCAATGACAAATGAATGGTAAAGAGCATTATCTAGAACAATTGATGGCAATTTTTGATGATTTGACATTAGTGAATCTTCGAACCACTTTGTAAATGTCACGTGCTTCATTTCTTCATGATAATTTCCTGTTTTCCTTGATTTAGAAAGCAGAAGGCAATTTGGGGGAAATCTTGCTAAGTGCCTTTGTGAAGAAGAAGAAGAAGAAGAAGAAGAAGAAGAAGTAGTCTGCCCCCCTTGCCAGACGGCATTGCCATTTTTCGTTTAGCTGAGTCCTCTGTCCTGCCATGCTTGACAATGTGACCAGAATTGACCCGTGTTTTGTCAAGACACATGACTTCATAGGTATTTATGCTATGATGTCCCTTAAAAATTGGCAGTGCCATGCAGTTATATCCTCCTCCTCCATCAACAGCTTACGGCTACAGAAATGTCCATATTAAAAGCCCAGGTTGTGTTAAACTTCAGACAAGGATGTGTTGACTTCAGTGAAAAAGTTCTTAGTCTTTAAATGTGACCAACAGCCTCCTGAGTGCCAGATGTTTCTTTACTGTGATAGTAATCATAAACATGATGACGAATTCTATCCTCTGCAAACAAACTGATGTTGGGAATCCACTTATCCATATGATAGTTTTTTCCAGCTGTGTTAAGTTCGACAGTTCTTCAGCTTCCTTTTTCTTTGTCAGACCTTTCCGTCTCTATCTCTACAACAGTGTTTTTGTTTACATTCAAAGCTGCAGCAGTTCTGTCGATTACTTTGGTAATGGAGAGCAGTGCACCACCATTAAGTTTTGTACTCTCAAAGGAGGCACGTAACATGCAAACCATTAACCATTTCTCTGGTAACATGCAAACCATTAACCATTTCTCTCGACTGGCCTTGTAAGGCAATTCCCTCAGAATGACATTAAAATTTTCCACTAATAACTTTAGACGAACTTCCCACTGACATCATTGGGTACCACCCTATGAATAACAGTAAAACACACACACACACACACACACACACACACACACAGTCACAGGGCACAACAGTCACAATCACTTCCGCCTTCACTGTCAATCCGAAAGTAGTTTTTGTCAGATTATACCTTACATGATCGGAGGAAAGTCTCATTTACATATTGTTCTAGGCATTGGTACAATGTTAATAGTGAACCCAATCTGTGCTATATTATTAATTCAGTACTTGAAGGTACCATCTAACATAGGTAACTTCTGGTGAAAGTTATTTACCTTAAAGGCTCACTGTACTAATTTTGTTGGTATAATTATACATAGATTTTTGTTTCAGGATCCTCACCAGCGGTACAAGATGGAGCCTCTATATGCTAATAAATGCAAATATTGTCCAAAGAGTTTTAAGAAGCCTTCCGACTTGGTACGCCATGTCCGTATCCATACTGGTGAACGCCCATATCAATGTAGTTTCTGCAATAAGTGTTTTACAGTGAAGTCAACATTAGACAGCCATCTAAAGACGCATGGAGGGCAGAAAACATTTTCATGTCATGTATGTGGCTTCTTCTTTTCAACAAAAGGAAGTTTGAAAGTACATATGCGTCTTCATACAGGTAATCTATATAGTTACACCATTTGTTCCTTCCTTGTGCATTATTAGATTAATATAAAATGTAGTTTCGATTTTCAAGCGTGTTACAAGAAAATATTTCCAATCCGAGGAATTTTACTCAGTTTCTTTCTTCCTTTCAAACACCTGTCATCTTGCCATGTGTAAAATGTGGTGTTGAGATTTCTTTTCTTCATATCTCCTGAAAGAGCATTTCCAGTTAGTGTGCTATCATTTCCAAGAACTAATTTTAGAGCCCTTATATATACACATGTATCTTCCCCACCCCCAGCCTTCCTTTTCATTCTGTCATGGGTCTCCGACATGTAGATAGTACCAATGGTCCGACTAATAGATGTTACTTAGGTTACTGGACCTTTACTACAGCACCTTTACTACAGCACAGATGACTTCTTTTTTTGTTGACATGTAAGTTACACTTTGTGGTGCCAAAGTTTTTTTTGTGTACACCATTAATTTTTAAATTTTCCTAATTAGTTTTATACATAATCATAAATTTCAACAATATTATGAAAAGGATAGATACGTACAAGGCCATAGCCACAGCGCCATACTCATCAGCCACGTTTGTGTGACTTGTGGTTGTGTTAAATTGTGTGTGCTTTATATTTCCAAAGAAGGCCTTTCGGCCAAAAGCTTAAATGTCTAGTAGTATTTTGATCATGTCTGTGTGCAACTCAGCCTTGTCTGTGTGGTGAGTAGCAATCTATCTTTCTCATAATATTATGGTTTCTCTATCCTGGACTATTTGTGGTTTAATTATGAATTTCAAGGTTTTTTTTAAATAAATTCCTGTACTAAATATCAATTTAGCCATAACTTTGTTGCTATGGAAGGGTTTGACAGGGTTACTACCATGTAATGATCATTGTCTCATGGCAATTTTTTTTTTCTTTGTTCTTTTTTCCCAGCCTTCTCTGAGCTTTTGTCATTCAGTGTTGGTAGGACATCAGATCATTCAATGCAGATTTCCTACATGTGCGTGGTTTCTTGAACATACCCAATACCCTAAATGGTTTCTGTATGTTCAAAGTTAACCTCAAGTACTTGCAGCATTTATCAATTTGAAGATGTTTTTAGGTTGTACAGAAATAAAAACTGGCAGGTATTGTTCACAGAAATATGAAGTAGAAGATTTGCTTGATAAAGCTTATTTCATACAGATCAAAGTTGTTGCAAGTCTCATACAAGATAATCAGCTGCACATTTTCATTTACCAAAGCTTTAAGGTTGTTCATCAACCTGAATGAGAGAAATGATTTGAAGACTTGAGCAAGTGCTGCCCAATCAGCCTCAGTTCCTTGAACATAAAGCCGTCGGCACATGGACCGTGCTGTCGAATGTCAACATTGAGCTTGTACAGTTCAACGTGCTGCTGAAGACTCAGGAACATTGCGACTTGTGCACACGGTATGGTGGTCCCAACATGGTATACGCAATCGCAACACCCTCCAGCGGCAGTTGTGGAATGTTTCTAGTTCGTAAATCACACTGTTTACTCAACAGGCGCACATAAAATTCCCACATTAGATCTATTAAAATGCGCATTTCCTCCATTGTCCATATCCTAGTCACATTGTTCTATACATAATACGCACAAATACAAACTACAATATCGATGTACATGTTTTAAGACAAAAAGGAAAGTACCATGTCCAATCAGTAAGGACATAGGCTTATAAAAGTTCCATTACAAATAGTGCAACCAAATTTGCAATAGATAAGATAAATATTGTTTTGTCTTTCTCACAGTTTTGTAAAACCCTAAGGTCATTCGTACTTGATCACTGTTCCTACCCAGTAGCAGAATTTTTACGACATGTGAATTGCGAAACTTAAAAGAAAAAGGAACAAAATAACTTTATACAAGTAGCGCAAGCTGTCCTGTAGATTAAGCCAATCGAACAAACTCTCTCCTCATAAAAAAGTAAACTTATATTTACATAACATCAAATATTGTAGTATATACATACATTGAACTAATAACAAAGCATCAGAACCTATTAAAAAGGCGAATGTTAGGAAAAAAATATTTAGACGTGACGAGACTGAATCATTAACGCTATTCACCACGCTTAAGAGACAACAATTCATTTATGGCCAATTGTAACATGTTGCCACTTGCTAAAAGCTTTAATTGTAGCTATGTTACTAATTAAAATTTAATTATAACAAATTGTACCAAGAACAATGTGTTTTTGGTGGATCCTCAATGTGTCACTGCCTTCAAGTGGCATACTCTCATAATACGCAAGTTACAATCATTCTTTTGCCATGAATATGATGTTTCTCATTATTTTATTGCAACGAATCACCCAGTTAACTATGGGTTTACGAGTGATTCTCAATTTTCTGGTACTCGGAAATCGCATATATACGTAGGCTTGAACTGAATGCCCCTCACAACTCTGTGCTGAAGGGAGATGGCGTGCATGTGACGTAGGTGGCATTTGATTGGTCAAAGCTCAGACGCACCCTCAGAATATCTGACATGCTAGATATTGCTCTGCACATTTGGAAAGACTCCCAAACATGCTATTCCTCGCAGAAAGTCGGCATGATCAACATTCAGATGCACGGTCTGTGTGCCGACGTCTTAAGGCCAGTGGAGTTAAAGTTTATTAGTCTTCATTGTTAAGCCTACATAGGAGTCACTTCGGGGTGAAGTGCTTGTTCTTAATCATATTTCCGTACAATGAATTTATTGCCAACATACCTACACAACATTGTAGTTCTGCAAGGCACTGAATCCGGTGCCTTCTTCTTTAATTGCTACTTGAAGAATGTGGCAACCGCTAGACGTAACAGACTTCATGTGAATAATGGGACTACGTTAAAGCTGAAATTGTTATTAGATCTGCCCCTTTGTTTCAGTAGGCAGAAAACATTTATTTAACAAGTATGTAACTATTCTCACACAGTGTGTATCAGCTCATTCTAGTGTTTTGTATATCAGTAGGCACAGCAGACCAATATGTAATTGGTAGTTTGGCTTTGTGCAAAATACTGCCTTGTAAGGCAGATGATTGATGGATGCTTTTGTGTTGCTGATAATGGTGACGTAGTCTTTGGCATGATTACAAAATGTTCAAATGTGTGTGAATTCTTAAGGGACCAAACTGCTGAGGTCATCGGTCCCTAGTCTTACACGCTACTTAAACTAACTTGTGCTAAGAACAACAAATACACCCATGCCCAAGGGAGGACTCCGAACCTCCGGTGGGAGCAGTCCCAGACATGGTGCCTCAAACCGCGCAGCCACTCTGTGTGGCGATTACAGAACTATCCCCTTTGGAGGAACAGAGTTTTCTTAATGCCATTTGGTTAATTTTGTAACAGTGCATTTTTAATAAGAGATCAGTTTCTTGCTGAAGCTAGTGAGCTGTTACTCCTGCAACTCTGTATTGCATACATTCTCATGCATCCATATGTAATGCTCTCTTTTTCCAAGTCACAATAGTGAATTTTTCAATTCTAATAAATAAAATATTTCAAAGAACGAGCTGTGGGAAGATACCACTTCCTGCAGCAGCAAGCAATGTTCTAAATACCATATCCAAAAATTACCTTGAGAAGTTAGTTGGCGAACAGATTTGTAAGGGTAACGCCTTGAATCTCGTGCTTACATACTGGCCTGAACTCCTCAACTTCGTTGATGTAGAACAGGGAGTAAGACAGTTACACAATTAGGTTAGAGGTGTACTAATAACTACATTGACATTACCACAGACGCCGATGCAAGCACCTCTGCAACTGCCAATACGCTCCCTTGGTTGTGGACTGTGGAGGGAAAGGTTTGCGGTGGGAGGGGATATAAGTTAGTGTGCACCCTCAAGAGCTCAGTTCATCAGCAGACTTGACAATGGTGACATGTCTGATTGCCTAAATGTACCTGTTGGACACTAAAAATGAGAAATACACCAGTGGACTGTTTGGTTAATAATATTCCATTTTCAGGCACAATATTTTTATTTTCTAATTACTGTCTGTCATATTTTTGGAGCTACACAACTCCATTTTCAATGACTGTATAGACATAATGGTCATTACTTCTGATTTAGGTTTTCACTTAACAATAACAAGTCAATGCAATTGTTAGATGTAATAATAAAAGTGTCTCAGGAGGAATTAATGAGAGAAAAATGCTAGAGTAATGACACAAATAAAGTGCTGTATATATTACTTGCATTTGCCCATGTAACATTCATCTTCTGCATTGGTGAAAAACTTCCACATTTGCACTTACATTTTGAATGGTTTAACGTTTGACAGTACTATGTGACTCAAATGATGCTTATTTAGTCTTTGATGCAATATCAAATTTCATATTGTTTTCATTTGCATAGATTGATGAAATAAAATCAGAAATTAATAATCCATTAAGGGAGTGACAGTTAACAATTGAATATGTAAGAATGTAAACCCAAGTTATTAACTGTCTATACTCTAAGTAATTTTTAATTTCTTATTTTATTTTGTCACTCTATGTAAATAAAAATAATAGGAATTTCAATACCCATCACATGACTGTAACATAAGGTAAGTACATATCATTTGAGTTGTGTACTACTGTCATAAACATGTTAAATTGTTTAAAATGTAAGTGCAAATATAGAATACTTTCATTAATGCGGAAGACGAATGTTATGTGGTCAAACTCAGATAATTGTTGCAGTACTTTATTTCTCTCATTTCTTTAGCATTTTTCTCTCGTTAACCCACCTGAGATAGTTTTCTTGTTCCATCTAATGATTGTGTTCTTCTATTACTGCTATGTGAAAAACTAGTGCTCATTACATCCACCCACACGTTGAAAATGGAGTTGTAGCTCTGTAACACATTGGACTGTAACTAGAAAATAAAGATATTTTGACTGAAGACAGAATGTAAGTCAGTAATAGCCCATGATCTAGTATCTATTAATAACATAAATTATATCAGTATTTTAAACAGAAGGAACTCTGTTACACTGTTTTTTTAATCTTTTGATAAATTATATCATTACTATGACTGTCATTTGGAATGTAAAGGAAGGTAGGAAGATTTTCTACTTAAAAACTGCAACGAGGAATGGTGTAAGATTAGCTGAGCAGTCACCGTCGCTCATCTCAGACACTAAAAATGTCAAGTACAAGTGGACAAAGTTAGTGTTGTACAATGTCTTCAACAGATATGTGCCAAGCAAAGTTTTGAGGGGTGGGAAAGACCCACTGTGATTCATCACCATGTTATAAAGCAACTTTGAAAGCAGAGTGTTTCCCCAAATATTTAAAGCTTGCAAAAGCCTTGTAGATAACAAAAAATGAAACAAAACTTACATGAAAGAGAGCCATCAGCGAACCATTCAACAGATTTAGAAGTAACTTTGCTATCAGGTGCTTTGACAGGACACCCAAAGAAGTTTTGATCTTCCATTATATCAATAAATAGATAAAAGCTATCTGTCAAGTCACTCAATGACCATACTGGTACTGAAACAAATGATGACAGAAAAGGCCGAAATACTTCAGGCAATTTTCTGAAATTGCTTCTCTGATAGAGATTGTAGCACATGCAGTTTCTTCTTTCAGCAGTCTCAATGAATACAAAAATGGCAGATGATGAAACAAATAACTGTAGAAAAGAAATTCATAATGAAAAATCTCTCAGCAAAAGACAGACGAATGGATCCGATCTGATGAGATACATACATAATTCTACACAAGAGTATGTGAAAGAAGTTTCTCAACTTTTAGCAGCAATGTATCATAGGTTGCTGGAAGAACTAACCATTCAAAGTGATACTGAAAATGTGCAGGTGATTTCCATTTTCAAGAAGGGTCACTAAAGAGATTGTACTGAAATTAGCCAGTCAATTAACTAAAAATATGTTCCACTGCTTCAGTATCTTCCTTTGATATAGTGTGTTGCTTTCCTGTTGAACCAATAGGAAGTGGAGAACTTATCTTCAAAACATTGCGAACAGGAATTGAGCCCTGATGGCATTGTTGCTGTCCTTCACTACAGTTTCATTTAACTCATAACTGGTGTCTATAATCCTTGCCAACCACCTGTCACAGTCATTCACACACGCCACAAACATCCCCCTTCTCAGGTTGTGAATCTGAATATTATTGTGCTGTTTCTGAGGTGTTGGCCAAACAAAAGAAATTTCTTCTTTCTTGCTCCTTAAAGTGCGTGCAATAGGAGTTCGTCCATCACTTTGAGTCCAAAAATGTTTCTTCTGAATTCCTTTCACAGGAGTAGTTTGTTTGGACCATTCTTCTTTTTTCTACTCACAGAATTCGATTTCCTCCTTAGACAAAAGATTGAGGGCTGTGGATGTGTAAGATTTCACGACTCTCGTAAAATCCTCAACATTCTGAATCACAGCTGTATTTGGTCTGGAAAGATTGTTTTGTAGCATAGTGCTTCAGCAGGCCTCCTACACCATCATTAGGCCCCTTTCCATGACCAGTAGCACTGTATAACCAGTCAGTTGGCAGAAATGACTTACTCAGTTCAAACAGCTGGTAACGATTTTTAAAATGACTAGGGAGCACTCTCAGAAATAATGATGATCTTCTCTGCCCCTGTTTGCAGTTGAAGAATTTTGCGCATTGCTAGAAAAGCATGTGCTGAGTCATATCCTGTGTCATCACTTCTAACTGCAACACTTGGGGTCTCGTTTTGAAAATATGTCACTTCCATAAAAATTGAAACCTGGTCAATACTCCAATGATACCCTTGTACTTCTTGCGGTAGAATTGCAGACCAGTTCTCAGCAAAATCACAGTGAAGCACTAAACATAGTTCTTCAACCTGTACACACCCTTTCACTTCTGTAATATGTTGTTGTTGCAATTTCTTCAGATGCTGGTGTGTTACGGCTTTCACTGACCATTTACCTAGTTCATCAATGAAACTGTCAAACGCAACAGTTTTCTTAATTAGTTTATTTTCCTCCCATGTCACATATGTAATTTCTGCATAGTTATCTGCTACATCTTCCAGGCCAAGTGTCTGTAAAGACAGTCCTCCCTTCCCAGGGTAGTCACCACATTCTTGAAACAAACAATTCTCTCACTTTATGTCACACACTACTAATGACTTCACATGCGCAACCAAAGTGTCATATGTCACACGCTTCAGTAAATAATTCAAAGTTACCACACAAAGTTCAAAATTCGCACAGTACACACATAAACAGACTTTTCCAGGTGGGTGTGGAACTACCCACTTAGGTCATAGTGCATAAAATTTTGATCTTCCAATATGTGAAGTTGTATAGTTGCTCTTATGAATTGCAAAAGTTTCTTTAATACTGCAAGTCATGTACCTCTTCACTCCACAACTTTTTGACCTTCAACTGTTACAGTTATAGTGTCTTTTTTGTTGGCACTCTGGCAAGAACAGTCCCGTTTATCTTCCATATAAAATGACTGCACTATTGGAACTTGAGCTGCTTCTACAGGATGACCATAATAGGGATCTGGTCTTCCAAAGACTCCTTTTACAGACCTCACATTTCTTTATTTGTCTGCTATGTACTTTGATACTGATTGAATGTGGTTCAAAATTGTTTTCTTTGAAAATGTCTCTAGAATAATAGTTAAAACTTGCACATTTTGACTGTAGGATGCACAATATTCAACAGCTGAATTGTATTTGTGAAAAATTCCTGGCAAGAGGTGCAAGTGTGCTTTGGTTCATTTTCTTTTGAAGATTGAATTTCTACTTTGAAGAGTGTGGTCAGTTTTGCTGTAGTGTATTCATCCATAGCTTTTGTAATGTCTCTGCACTTTTGTGATGCATAGAGCTTATGACTCAACGTCACTTACCACAGTTTCTTAACAGGACTAACACCTAAACACCTACCTCAGTAGTTGACTGATTCAGGATATTTAATTCTTCCTCTATTGATGCAAAATCTCCATCTGCACCATGGCAGGCTTCACCTTGTTCAGATACAATTATTGTTGTTGTTCTGTCAAAACATTCAGAACACAAAAAGTCATCACTGGAAACATCTTCACTTTGAAACAAAGTTTTCAAATGCGAACAGTTATTCTCAACCTGAACAAAGTCTGTTGGTTTTTATATATATAATCACAAACACTATGTGATCAAAAGTATCCAGACACCTGGCTGAAAATGGCTTAAAAGTTCATGGTGCCCTCCATTGGTAATGCTGGAATTCAGTATGGTGTTAGCCTGTATGCCAGCTTCCACTCTCGCAGGAGTAAGTTCAGTATGGTGCTGTAAGGTTTCTTGGGAAATGGCAGCTCGTTCTTCGCATTGTGCTGCACTGAGGAGAGGTATCGAAGCCAGTTGGTGAGGCCTGGCACGAAGTCAGCATTCCAAAAGATCCCAAAGGTGCTTATAGGATTTAGGTCAGGACTCTGTGCAGGCCAGTCCATTACAGGGATGTTATTGTCGTGTAATTACTCCGCCACAGGCCGTGAATTATGAACAGTTTCTCAATCATGTTGAAAGATGTAATCACCATCCCCAAAGTGCTAGTCAACAGTGAGAAGCAAGAAGGTACTTAAAACATCAATCTAGGTCTGTGCTGTGATAGTGCCGCATAAAGCAACAAGGGGTGCAGGCCCCCTTCATCGTCGCTGAATTTTACTGTTGGCACTACACATGCTGGTAGATGACGTTCACCGGGCATTCGCCATACCCACACCCTGCCATCGGATCGCCACATTGTGTACTGTGATTCGTCACTCCACACTACGTTTTTCCACTGTTCAATCATCCAATTTTTACGCTCCTTACACCAAGCGAGGCATCATTTGGCATTTATCGGCGTGATGTGCTTATGAGCAGGCGCTCGACCACGAAATCCAAATTTTCTCACCTTCCGCCCAACTGTCACAGTACTTGCAGTGGATCCTCATGCAGTTAGGAATTTGTGTGTGATGGCCTGGATAGATGTCTGCCTATTACACATTATGGCCCTCTTCTACTGGCGGTGGTCTCTGTCAGTCAACAGACTAATATGAAAAACGTATGTTTTTGGGGGTGTCCGGATACTTTTGATCACATAGTGTATATCACTCTTTTATGGGTATGCAAATAGCAAGCACACATCACTCTCCTGTGGCTCCAGTCAGAAGACATTTCAAACAGTCCTTTTCACAGAACTCACTGGATGGTCTCAGATTTCTCAGAAGCGTCTTCAGTAAACAAATAAGCACTGAACAACTACACTGCAGAAACCTGCTATGAAAAACCACAAGAAAGAAACTGACAAGAAACTACAACAAAGTGTAAGAAATATCCGCAACAATGAAAGTCAAAAGAAATAACTGCAAAAAAGAAAGTGATAAGAAATAACTGCAGCAAAGACAAAAGAAATAATCATTGTAACAAAGAAATTAGTAAGAAACAACTTCAGTAAAGACATACATTACCCTTGAAAGTTAAAAAAAAGATTTTTTTAAAAATAAAACCTGTCCAACTTAAAAGTGGAAGCTCTCCTTTACAGAGACTATAGTACTACATGGTACTAATCAACAGAACAGAAATCTATATTTCTGAATTGGCATTTTTGAAAAGAAAAAATTCTGTACATTATAAAAAAAAATTCAAACTTTGACAGATGTCCAAATGGAGGAGGCCTGTGTCTCGCGGCAAGGATTTTTTTGGAGAAAAGAAAAAAAAATTACATGTTTCTTACTTACTCCCGAATTTTAACATAAGCTAAATTCAGTAACATCCTAGATTATGAAGGTATCCCCCCCTGCCTGAAGCGATAAGGATTATGCCTATCTAGTTTATACATCAATCAGCATCAAGAATGTGTTGTCAAAATTTAACAGCCGCTGCCTCTTATTCGGTGAAATTTGAAAGTTCTATATAAATCACAAGTTTTATTTAAAATTAATTATGACTATTAACTGTAAAAGATGGTTGTCAGTGAAGGGGTGTGTGTGTGTGTGTGTGTGTGTGTGTGTGTGTGTGTGTGTGTGTGTGTGTGTGTGCAGTCACATGAGTAGCATTAAAACTACAAACTATCAATAAAGAAATGAAAACATTAAGAGAATTGCATCATAATTTTACATTGCTTGGCTCTAGTAATACCAGGTGTAGAAGTATGAAACCGGAATTTAGGAGCTGTAATGGCTGACGACGAATGCCAAATCGCATCAACCCAAGTTCCATACATCGGTGTCTGTTTCAAACCCGTAAACAGGTGGAGTTTTGTGCCTACGAACTATTATTTGCAGACAGCATTGGTTTTCTGCTATGATTTGAAGAAAATTGCTGCAGAATTGCGTTGAATGCTTGTCGAAGCTTTCGGCGAACATGCTTGCGGGAAAACACAGGGTTTCAATTGGTTCAAAAAACTCAAAAGTGGTGATTTTGATGTAAGAAACAATGAGCATGGGAAACCACCAAAAAAGTTCAAAGACAACGAGTTGCAGGCCATATTGGAGGAAGATGATACTCAGACTAAACAGGAACTCACGGAGCAATTGAATGTGACACAGAAAGCTGTTTCTCTTCGGTTGAAATCTATAGAAAATGTGCACAGGGGAGGGGGGGGGGTGGGGGGGGGGTGGAATGGGTTCTGCGTGAACTGAATGAAAGACAGCAAGCAAATCAAAAGACCACTTGGGCAATGCTGCTCACCAGGTACAAGAGAAAGTGGTTTCTCCACGAATAGTGACAGATGATGAAAAATGGGTATATTTTGAGAATCCTAAGTGTCGTGTAAATCATGGGTGACTCCAGGAAAATCATTGACATCCACTGCAAGACCAAATAGCTTTGGAAAGAAGAGAGTGCTCTGTATTTGGTGGGATCAGAAGGGTGCCATCTGTCATGAGCTACTAAAACCTGTTGAAACCATTAACATTGATCGCTACCAACAGCAAATGATTGATTAAAATCGAGCATTACATGAAAAACGACTGGAATATGGAAAAAGGCAACACAATCATATTGCTCCACGATAATGCCCCATCACACACCGCAAAACAGGTCAGGAAAATGATCAAGGCATTCAGTTGGGAAGTACTAAGGTATGCGGCTTATTTTGCAGACTTACCGCCATCCGATTATCATCCATTTGAGTCACTGGGAAATTCTCTTGCTGAACAACGCTTCATTTCTTGTGAAAATGAACGAAAATGGCTCGCTGACTGGTCCTCTTCAAAAGAAGAACTTTTGTTTTCATGGCCTGCCAGAGAGGTGGGAGAAATGTATAAATAGCAAGGGATTATTTTAAATAAAATATTGTCTATCAGTTTCAAAATACAGACATGTAATTATTGCAACTAAATTCCAGTTTCATGCTTCTCCACCTAGTATTTTCCAAATTTTGAATTCAACCAACTCATACCAGTTACAATTTTGCAAGAAAAAACTTAGAAGTAAATATATGTTAAGTGTGTCTTATAGCCTTCATAATAATTTATTGAGTACAGTCTGGTCATGAAAATGTGCTAATGCAATATTAACTTTTTCTCCCTAGGAGCCAAACCATTCAAGTGTCCAGTGTGCGACGCAAGATTTCGGACATCAGGGCACCGAAAAGCTCATCTTGCTTCACACATTAAAGAAACCAGTAGACTGAACAGACAAAGAAAGCAGCCTAAACGTCGGGGTTTTTCACCAGCTGTGAAGGATCAAGAGAAAAATACTGAAAATATGGTAACTGAGAGAGAGATACACCAAGCAGAAAACGAAAATGCAGAGGCAGATTTGAACAATTCCACATTTTTAGTCACTGGAGACAGTTCTCAAGTTGTCAATAACTTCCAGTTTCAACTAGCTGATAGCTTTCAGATAGATACTTCAGGGAATCTGATACCTACACAGGCCTTACAACTGGATGAAGCAATTCTACAACAGATACAAGCTTCCAATATTATTATTCAGGCACCAGGAACGGAACAGAGTGTTTGTCAGGAAACATTTCAAGTGTCAACGGATGATCAAAATTTGGGCACTGTGCGTTTTGAAATACCTTTTATAAATGTTCAGCAGACATCATCAGATAATGTGACAACCACCAGCGACATTGTTTTTAATGTTGAAAGTGAATTAGATGTTGATATTGACAACAATGCTTCTTCATCAACTCCCTCCACAACTTCACGTTTCAGGGTCAGTGACAGTCGCAAAGGTGGCAGATCTCTAGTGCCTGTTGGTGGTCAGAAGAAGACAGATGACGATTTCTTTGTGTGTCATGACTGTCAAGTGTGTGGTAAATGGTTCTCAAAACCAAGTCAGTTACAACGGCACGCTCGTATTCATACAGGAGAGCAACCCTTCCAGTGTACTGTGTGTAACAAAAGATTCAATCAGAAGGATGCTTTGAGTATACATTTAAAAAGTCACACAGGTGAAAGGCCATTTGCTTGTCAATATTGTGATTACTCCTTCACACAAAAAGGTAACTTGAAGACCCACATTAAGCGAGTTCACAGATTCAGTTGTTCTGAGCTTGGGACGAAAGGTCCACCTACACCCAAATCAGTTATTAAGTTAAAACCTTCAATAAACAGCGAAACTGACGTTGATAAAAGCCTTGATCTCGATAGAGTTGTTGATGACTTGTTTCCTCAGATGAACAGTACTTTTCTTACAGACCCCTAATATGTAAATTATTTGCATGTTTGCATGCATTTTCCAGTACAAATATTGTTTACATCAGAAATGATGTTACAACTGCCGTAAATATTTATAAATGTAATACATTTGCAGAAAATGTAATTGTATATTTGTATTGTAAATATATTTTGAAATTGTGATTTTTCTTTGCTGTTTATTTATAAAATATTTTTTTTACTTTTATTGTATTTACTTAAAAAGAACTTGCAGTTAAATACTTCTACATTAATAAAATATGTATGCAGATTGCTTATAAACATCATGAGTGTGTGTTTCTGTATTTTTTTATTACAATGACAGTCATCTACAATTTCAAATTACTGTGTTGGAAATCCCAGAGGAATATTCTTCACAATCCAGTGGCACATTTCAATAATACCAGCACATATGTAACTTGTTTGACTGAGTGCTTTTGATAATGACTCTGCCTTTCTCTTTGGGTAAATATGTTGACAGCTGGGAAATGTTTGCGTATCCTTAGTATTCCCAAATTAATTTACCACCTTCACCTGACATAAACCTTGTCTGTGTAACACCCATTGAGAAGTGGTATAGCGAGATCAGCAACCATATCTCCAAAAATATAATTTGCAAACTGTGCTAGGTAGAAGAGAGATGCACTGCTTCCCTGAAGTACAAATTTTTGCTGCAACTATTTGTTAGAAGAGTGTGACCTATGCTGCTGATAAATGTGTAGCATTTCATGGAACTGATAAAATAAGAACACTCATTTTAGAGTGAGACTGTTTGATGTCATTCGGTCACTTTACTAATGGCTTCTAGTGTTAATGTTGTGTAACAAGTCAGATCAACCTGTCCACTACGGCCTGTCAGGAACTCTGCAACTACACTGATGGATAACTTGAGTACCATGTCCCGCTGTTCAGAGCAGGTAGCATGGAAACAGAGGCACTGTGTTGTAACTCAGCAGTTAACTGTGGTGAAGCCTGTGGTTTTGCATGTGGTTACATAAAACTGAATTGTATATAAAATGCAGTGTTTTATGATTCACCTGTGAGTGTAAATAATGGGGAGGCAGTGAATTCATTCACACTAAAACGATCAAAAACTAAATGTATGAATGCCGGAGCCAGACACCTGTGGGTAAATAGTGCATACAATTGCTGCTACTTAAAGATATGAGAATTATTCAAACAAATGTATCTAATGTTTAAAGTACACTCATCCACCTAGCAAAATGAGAAAACTTCAGTTTCCCGTCTGTACTTATAAAAAAACCTGAAAAATTGTCATGTCTGTTTGAACACACTTCCCCAGAACTATTTGACAAATTTTCATGGGGTTCTGTAGGTAAGTTAAACTTAGTTTAGGGCAACATATAGGCGTCAGTTCATTAGAATCGAATCAAAAAAAAGATTTGTAATTGAAAGTTTTATTCATACTAATATTATAAACGTGAAAATAACTCTGTTATGTTTTTACAACCAACCTGCTGAACCGGTTTTCATGAAATGTACAGAGACAGCGTGAATCTTGAGGAGAAACAAGCTACTTTAGAATGTGTGTAGGACAAGATACTTACTTATTTGAAGAATAATATGCGAATTAGGGAAAAATATTTACTCTTGGACTTTTTATCTTTATATACTTGTGAAAATGCTTTTATTGGCTGAAATATGTATGTGATAAGACTCAAAGTAAAAGAGTTCTATGGTTATACGATCTTCATTGTGTTTAATCCATACTTCCACACTAATTGTTCTATAATGTACACTTCGCATAGTGTATAGCTACTTCCGCAGCACGATGCACAGATGCGGGCTCCTGCACATACCCCTCTGTCTGCAAACACCCTTTTCAGCACAATGCACCAGTACATTTTTTCTGTCTCAACATATGACTCAAAATGGTTATCTATTGTTCCAAGTCACTTTTTTTCTTGTTAAGACTGATAACACAGAATTTTTGTGTTCAAGTGAATTCTCATGATGAGGTAAACTATTAGAAATATTTTTCCAATCTGCAATACCATTAGTAACAGTCGCGGCCTTACCTCCGAACAGTTTACATGGTGTACAAAAACCAGCACCGGTGCTGCAGCCGGCCGGAGTGGCCGTGCGGTTCTAGGCGCTGCAGTCTGGAGCCGAGCGACCGCTACGGTCGCAGGTTCGAATCCTGCCTCGGGCATGGATGTGTGTGATGTTCTTAGGTTGTTGTTGTTGTTGTTGTTGTTGTTGTTGTTGTTGTTGTTGTTGTTGTGGTCTTCAGTCCTGAGACTGGTTTGATGCAGCTCTCCATGCTACTCTATCCTGTGCAAGCTTCTTCATCTCCCAATACCTACTGCAACCTACATCCTTCTGAATCTGCTTAGTGTATTCATCTCTTGGTCTCCCTCTACGATTTTTACCCTCCATGCTGCCCTCTAATACTAAATTGGTGATCCCTTGATGCCTCAGAACATGTCCTACTAACCGATCCCTTCTTCTGGTCAAGTTGTGCCACAAACTTCTCCCCAATCCTATTCAATACTTCCTCATTAGTTATGTGATCTACCCATCTAATCTTCAGCATTCTTCTGTAGCACCACATTTCGAAAGCTTCTATTCTCTTCTTGTCCAAACTATTTATCGTCCATGTTTCACTTCCATACATGGCTACACTCCATACAAATACTTTTACTTAGTTTAGTTAGGTTTAATTAGTTCTAAGTTCTAGGCGACTGATGACCTCAGAAGTTAAGTCGCATAGTGCTCAGAGCCAATCCATGGCTCTCGGCTTCAGGCACTTGCTGCACCTTGGCTCAAATGACTCCCACTACATTTATCCTTATTCAGTTTACTCATGAACGTCTCTTGTTGACAGCTTTCCAATGGTATGTTGGGATGTTTACAAATATCCTGAAACACTACAAGGCTCAGACAGTTCTATGACAAGTCTTGGTTGTGGACTTCTCAACCTTTGCTATTGGGTGGAGAAATATTGGTTAACCACCTCTCCACCTTCCATAATGGGTCAGACTTGCACTAGGTACAGGAAGCAGTTACCAAGATAGTAGAATACAAATGGTGTGCATGGGGCTGTAGCGAGAGCATGGCAAGGTAGAACCCCATCAAGGGTGTAGACACATAGAGCACGCAATATCTGACTTGTTAAAAGAAATATTGTTTAAAAATTAATCAAGAGGATAATGTGAGTTCTCCTATTACTCATGTTCCTGTCTGCCGCCTACAAGAACCACCTTTTCCCTTGGCTGGCGGCTGCATATGCACACTGTTGTCACAATATCTCCATACAGTGTAATTTCGTCCAGGCAGTAGAAATGACTACTACCGAATAGGCGTCTGTCAGTAACATGTCTTACGTACAAACAGTGTACTTGATTCACGCAGCTGCTGCCTACACAACTCACTTGAGTTCTGTAATGGAGCTTGTGCTTCGACTTCGCTACAGTGTTATAGGATCTCAAATGTTAGGTAGCTGATGCTGAATCAAATAGGCTATTTGACTGAAAGCACACAATTCTTGCCGACAGAGGGCTGGAGGGAAACTGTTTGAGCTACGGTGGTTTAACATATTTAACAAAACAATAAGTGCAATGGAAAACAGATCTCAAATATATAGAAACATTTCATCCAACTTAAATTTTCTTTCAGGAAACACCCTAAGTGAATGCTCTGTATCTTGCAAAATTTTCAGCTGATTTTGGTGCTAAATATAGCAGAGATATTGATACAGCATAGGTAACTAAAGTAATAGCTGCTTTCAACCTCTAGTCAAAGAGAAGATTAAGAGCATTGAAATGGATTCCCGTTTGAAGGTTTTTTCAAAGTATGGGTTAAGAGATGCTTATCTCAATATCAAAATAGCTTTGCCAGGGACTGCGGTATCTCGGGTGAACACAGTCCTTTAACTCTTACCATCTTGTCCATAGAATACAAAACAACTGTTAAAGTTGACTTCAGTGACTTAACTAGTTTTCTGCACTTAAATCCAAGAAATGTGGAGTAGAACTGTGATAAAACATAATTCTTGGAAGAGAGATAATCTGAACTCTTAATTGGTTCCTTTTTCTTCTCTTTCTAATTTATTATTATTGCTATTATTTGTGTGTGTATCACACAGTGCTTTTACATTTGTTTTCCTGGTCTTCCATATGGCTCTTATTCTATTACTGTAGGCTAGTTTTCTTCATTTCCCCTTGATTCTAAGTTTAAAAACACATTCTCTCAAACAGTTTATCTTTTGATTGAACAGATTTCTATCTGCAAGGACAACTTCCACTCCTTCCATCTGGGCTTTTAACATTACATTTTTAACTTGTTCAATGTTGCTCTTATTTTGTGTGTAAGCCTTGTTTTACAAAGTTTTGAACATATCCACAAAAGTTAAATCCTTCTTTTCTGTTGTCTGCTGCCAGATTTAACAATTTCTCTGTTGTTTTACAGAATTTCAATCTCTATCAGTCTTCCATTTTGTCTAAACCTAGAATTTTCCTCATAATTCTTTGTTCTTCCTCTACGGTGTTTTCATGACCAACTTTTTTGTTGAGAATTAAAATTTTGCTCAGACACAGAGTTCCAGGATTTATCACCATGCTATGTCTTAATCTTTTGGGTGTGTGAATATGCACTTTCCATTGTAGATGTTAAGCGCACTACAGTATGCTCTCTTGGGTTTTTGTTGTCGAACTCTGTGTCCTTCCTTTACTGGTGGGTTTGTAGGCCAGCCTTTTCATTGTATTGTTTGAGGACTTCTTTCTTACTGCTGTGATTTCAGCATCTGCTAGTAACACAGAATCATCTGTGAAAGCTAAGCAAGAGATATTATCTTTATTCATCCAAGCAAAAGAGGATTCCAGAGGTGTTGAGTTTTTTTATTATTTTTACAATCCCATAAGGATTTAATCGAAGATGGGTGGTGACAGTCCATCTCCTTAGCAAACACTGGTTTTAATTTCAAAGGTTTCTGAATTTTTGCTTATAAATGCTATATTAGATGTTGTGTTGTAGACTGTGTAGTTAATGAGGCTTACTGTCTTCAAGTCTTGTCCCTTATTTATTGGTCAATCAAGTCATGTCTTCTTGAAGCAAACAAAAGTATAAATGCATTAAACTTCCTGGCAGATTAAAACTGTGTGCCAGACCGAGACTCGAACTTGGAAACTTTGCCTTTCGTGGGCAAGTGCTCTATCAACTGAGCTCCCCAAGCACGACTCACGCCCCGTCCTCACAGCTTTACTTCCGCCAGTACCTCGCCTCCTACCTTCCAAACTTTACAGAAGTTTGTCTTTGTTCTCAGGTGAGCTTCTGTAAAGTTTGGAAGGTAGGAAGCGAGGTACTGGCGGAAGTAAAGCTGTGAGCACAGGGCGTGAGTCGTGCTTGGGTAGCTCAGTTGGTATAGCACTTGCCCGCGAAAGTCAAAGGTCCCGAGTTCAAGTCTCGGTCCGGCACACAGTTTTAATTTGCCAGGAAGTTTCATATCAGTGCACACTCCGCTGCAGAGTGAAAAATCTGATTCTATAAATGCATTGTTTGTAACTTGAAGATCTGTTCTATGCGTGAGCATACTAGTAGAAAATTCATTTAATATTTGCTGATCTTATGTTTACATTTGTAGCAGACATGTTTAGAATATCTTGCATGTGACTTGAATTTGTGTGCCAAATATCAATGATGATGTGTGTAAGTTTCTCAAGTGTGTTTGTCCCTATGTACTTCAGTAACTCAGAGATGATGCCATCCTCCCCAGAAGTCCACTGAGCAAGGTGGTGCAGTGGTTAGCACACTGGACTTGCATTAGGGAGGACTGTGGTTCAAACCTGCATCCGGCCATCCTGATTTAGGTTTGACATGATTTCTCCGCTTCAGACAAATGGCGTGATGGTTCCTTTGAAGGGGCATGGCCGACTTCCTTCCCTGTCCTTCCCTAATCTGATGGGACCAATGACCTCGCTGTTTGGTTCCCTCCAGCAAACCAAACAACCTAGATGTCCTGTTGTCTTTTAGTTTAAGTATATGTTTGTAAATTTCATCTTAGACAGGTGATTGATATCATACGCGCGTGTGTCTCCCTGGGAAATCATGAAAGTGATTCTGGACAGCTGAGCCGCGTAGCTCAGAAAAGTATCAAAATCGCTCCCTACAGCTGTCGTGATTTGTCAGAATGATGATAATGCTTTCTGAAACACAGATTCTGTGGGATGTAATCACGTATCCACCAAAAGTCACATGTATTGTGTTCCCTAAAGTTATTTTCAATAATTTAATATTGTTTATGGAGTCTTTCATTATTTCTTGGTAGAGCAATTCCATATTTAAGGTTGAATAACAAGTACACTATTTTTTGTTCTAGTGTGTACAGTGACTGACTCTTTTTCCCATTCCTCTTTTATATTAGTTTCTTGGAGCCTTATTGTGCCAAAATAACTTGGATGTGAACAAGATTGTGGTCATAGTATACATTTCCACCTCTTCAGATTTGTGCACTGTTAAACTTCTTTATGACTATGGACTGTGATAGCATTGTGATGGATTTTATACTTGTCAAGCAATTGCATGGGTTACCTCCATGTATTTTCCTTCTGAAAATTTTTCTTCTGGGAGGGCGACATGATTTTCAAATTCTTTTGTTATCATAACTTAACCAATTGCTGTTGGGAAACCGCTAATGATATTTTGATATACTTTATGTATGCAAAGTTATGTGATGACATTGCCTAATAGGATTCTTATATTAGTTCTTTATTATACATGATATTAAAACCAATGTACAGTCGCTCCATAAACAATACAGAACCATTTTACTTTGATTTATAAGAAAGTTTATACCACTTGCAATTTATTTACTACAATGATACATTTAATCTGTTGTGTGCAATTTTTAATATATAGTTCAATTAAACAGTATTTTTACTATAAAAATAGCTGAACCTGTGTATAAAATATGCAAAAATGTAGTTTTAATGTAGTGAGGGCTCATTTGGGAGTTGTGTCAAGGGCATAGGATCACATCGGTACAACTCAGGGCGTGCACAAGTGGGTTTTTTATGAAAGAGAAATCCCTCCATAGGTCTGATAAGACACATTCTGAGTCCAGAAAGGATAGCATTCATCTTAGCAAATCAGAGAAAAGGTGGATGGCACCGAAACAGTGATCGCATACATGACTGCAATATGATGAATCAGTCGAAATTGAATCTAGAGTCATCAGCTATCCCATGACTATGACAGATGAGTTTAAATGTAGAGCTCGTGAATCACTTTCAGACTGTAGTTCGGAAACTATCCACAATGCAGCAAAAACTGCCCCAATTTGCTTATGTTGTAACTCTCTTTTATTTATAACCATCCAGTGTGTGTGTGTGTGTGTGTGTGTGTGTGTGTGTGTGTGTGTGTGTGTGTGTGTGTGTTACGGCAGCCTCAGTAATAACATGATTTACATGATGCAATGTCCAGTTTTCTGCGAGAGGCCATGGATCAGAATGTCTTGATGTCAGTTAAGAACCTGACACAGACCTCGAAGTCGTGGCAGGAGGAGACCAAGAACGGAATACACTTAAGGATTCAGAAGGATGTAGGTTGCAATAGGTACTGGGAGATGAAGCTTGTGCAGGCTAGAGTAGCATGGAGAGCAGCATCAAACCAGTCTCTGGACTGAAGACCACAGCAACAACAACAGCTTTTAACATGGATACTTGTGTGCACCTGTAGAACCAAGGGCGCTTGTGACAGTAACATAGAGTAGTTGTTGCATCTCTTTTTTTTTTTTTTAACATATGAGACGATTATGCCTATCTTTCTAAGACACAGTGGTATCACTCCCAAGAAAAACTTATTAGACATGTCCACCCATCGCTGATTTTCTCTCAGTAATATTTCGTATCATAGGCAATCAGTTATTGACAAAGTACTATACACTCCTGGAAATGGAAAAAAGAACACATTGACACCGGTGTGTCAGACCCACCATACTTGCTCCGGACACTGCGAGAGGGCTGTACAAGCAATGATCACACGCACGGCACAGCGGACACACCAGGAACCGCGGTGTTGGCCGTCGAATGGCGCTAGCTGCGCAGCATTTGTGCACTGCCGCCGTCAGTGTCAGCCAGTTTGCCGTGGCATACGGAGCTCCATCGCAGTCTTTAACACTGGTAGCATGCCGCGACAGCGTGGACGTGAACCGTATGTGCAGTTGACGGACTTTGAGCGAGGGCGTATAGTGGGCATGCGGGAGGCCAGGTGGACGTACCGCCGAATTGCTCAACACGTGGGGCGTGAGGTCTCCACAGTACATCGATGTTGTCGCCAGTGGTCGGCGGAAGGTGCACGTGCCCGTCGACCTGGGACCGGACCGCAGCGACGCACGGATGCACGCCAAGACCGTAGGATCCTACGCAGTGCCGTAGGGGACCGCACCGCCACTTCCCAGCAAATTAGGGACACTGTTGCTCCTGGGGTATCGGCGAGGACCATTCGCAACCGTCTCCATGAAGCTGGGCTACGGTCCCGCACACCGTTAGGCCGTCTTCCGCTCACGCCCCAACATCGTGCAGCCCGCCTCCAGTGGTGTCGCGACAGGCGTGAATGGAGGGACGAATGGAGACGTGTCGTCTTCAGCAATGAGAGTCGCTTCTGCCTTGGTGCCAATGATGGTCGTATGCGTGTTTGGCGCCGTGCAGGTGAGCGCCACAATCAGGACTGCATACGACCGAGGCACACAGGGCCAACACCCGGCATCATGGTGTGGGGAGCGATCTCCTACACTGGCCGTACACCACTGGTGATCGTCGAGGGGACACTGAATAGTGCACGGTACATCCAAACCGTCATCGAACCCATCGTTCTACCATCCCTAGACTGGCAAGGGAACTTGCTGTTCCAACAGGACAATGCACGTCCGCATGTATCCCGTGCCACCCAACGTGCTCTAGAAGGTGTAAGTCAACTACCCTGGCCAGCAAGATCTCCGGATCTGTCCCCCATTGAGCATGTTTGGGACTGGATGAAGCGTCGTCTCACGCGGTCTGCACGTCCAGCACGAACGCTGGTCCAACTGAGGCGCCAGGTGGAAATGGCATGGCAAGCCGTTCCACAGGACTACATCCAGCATCTCTACGATCGTCTCCATGGGAGAATAGCAGCCTGCATTGCTGCGAAAGGTAGATATACACTGTACTAGTGCCGACATTGTGCGTGCTCTGTTGCCTGTGTCTATGTGCCTGTGGTTCTGTCAGTGTGATCATGTGATGTATCTGACCCCAGGAATGTGTCAATAGTTTCCCCTTCCTGGGACAATGAATTCACGGTGTTCTTATTTCAATTTCCAGGAGTGTATTTAGTAGTAGTAGTAGTAGGGGATGCGTGATAGGTTCACCTTGGGTATCTGGCTTATAAAGTATGTGTTTGTGTTCTGACATCCACAAAGGAGATGACTGTGGAATACTGTGGTAGCAGAAGGAAGAGTATATCAAGTCATAAGAATGGTAGAGATATTTCTATTTCCAGAGCCACACCTGTCAGTGGGATGTATTTCCGATATTTTGCTCACTGTCAAATGTCATTCAAGTGAAACTGCAATCGTAACATTTAATTGTAAGTATAACGATCAAATATATATGTGACCAGTTTCGTAGGACGATTCTGTGTATGCGTGGCCTGTGGTGGGAATGATTCACATTTCCAGCTAACGGTAGGGTCTGCCTGAATGGAGAGGGCTGTTGGAGTGTGGGAATGTAGATGACTTAACCGTGTTGTCCTCTAGACGTCCAAATGGCAAACTAATACTTAGTATGTGTTGTATAGCTTTTGTGATAGTGTGGAAAATTGAGAAGATTGGAAATGGAGATGTGTTTGCACTAGACCGTTATTCCTTCCCACGTAAATTGTTCGGTTCACTGCTCCGCAAATTTCGCGCCTTTATTTAGTTGAGGGAACATGGATTCTGATGTGTGCATCTAGCAGGTGAAAGACACGTTTGCCGGTTCTCTGGAGATGAGAAACACATTAGTTGACTTTGTAAATTACAGGGACGATTTGGAATCTGTTACATCAAGGACGTCAGTAAACGTGAGTAGAAATATCAGTTTCCTCTATGTGTTTAGAGTTCTCATGTAAAGGTCTTTGCAGGCGGGATAAGCGCTAAAATTTCGGGTTTGTAGAGAAATAATTTCCAGTCTTTATCTTTGGAATTATGTTGTGCGAGTTTCGCTAGGCTACTGCTGTGTGCTTGATATCAAAAAGTACTGCGAAAGTGGTATAATATTATGGCAAACCATGCGAAAATACATGTGTTCTTGTAATCCCAGAGTCTGGAAATGGGTGTAGAAAAGCAAGAAAGCAGGTCCACACTAGAAGCAGTAACACGTAAGTGCCAAGGGGAAGTGAGCCTGAATTTGTAGAACAGTCCTGAGAGTGGCTTCAGTCCACTGAGGGTGCTCTGGTCACCTGTCAGGTGTGGATGACCACCGACCTCACAGGGAAACATCTAGTGCTGCGAGGTGTATATACGATGCTGCCTGTCTTCACAGCATATGTACGAATGATGTAAAAGGGATGATTTTGTATTGATTTTGTATGGCACAGGATAGGAATTGTATGTTTACTACATCGATATGGTACACAGTGATATATTGCTGGGTTGGAGATCGGTTTCGCGCTCTAATATTAAAGCTCCTGTCCTCGGTGGGAGAGCAGTGTAATTGGCTAAGTGTCTTTTCGTATTTGACAATATGTAGGGGCACTTTGCAGGGTTTAATTGACGGTGCAATATGGCGATCTGTATAAAATAGTTTTTTTTCCCCACTGAAAGTCTCATCTGCACACGGTTCTTCGATACCGGCGGCATTAGTAATTCGGGGGGGGGGGGGGGGGGGTAAATTGGATAAGAGCCAATCATAATGCTTGATTCATTCACAAGACATTCTTTTGTGCTGGGATATAGGGGTCTACACAGCATTGGGAACGTTTTTGTGTGTTGAAAGCAGAAAGGGTAACACGTGATGGATGGGGTACTAAGTCAGGACCACTAGGAAGACTGCATTCGATGTTATTCTGCCCTATTTTCGTAAACAGGTTCTGTGAGGTCAAGAATTTCCGTGCATACAAGTTGAGACATCGAGAAAGCGTGCATTAACTATTTCTGGGACACCACACAATTTCAGAGAGGTTGACGCGGTTCTTATTTTACACAGCCATGAGACATTAGTATAAGATTGAGAAACTTGTTAGATGCACTTGCAACAGTTTGTAGCTACACGCACGCACTTTGCAGCGTTGCATCAGTCACACTGGACAGACAAGCATGGCAGATCAGCAAGCATCTTGCATGTCGCGCTAGGAACAATGCACCCTATGCTATTCGGTGACATCAGTATCCCCAGGTATCGCATCAGCAGCGGTAAAACACATGTGCTGCCCAGAGGTGTCTCGCATATGGAACTGGTGTGAGCGCGCGTTGGAATTCTGTGACGTCAGTATAACACTTGGAGAACTCTAACTGTACACCGCAAAATAGAACCAACTTTCACCTGTTCGCTGCAGGGAGCAGCGGCGTGAGAGCGATGGCTTGTGCTAGCTTGCGTCCTGCATCAAAGCGCTCTGCAAATAGGTCTTTGCTCCCATCTGGTAGCGTCATGTATTTTCGAGAGGAATTTCTCAGATGTCAAATATGAAAGTGATGTCGCCACCTCATGCTTGAGGGCACCTGTGTGTAGTTTGACAGCTGACGGCTGCGTCACTTCGTGGGTCTGCCGGTAGCCTCCTGTGCTATCTAGTGGACAGGGGGTGGTGGATGGTGCTTGCGCATGTTGATTGCGTGACTATTGCATTATTTTTCTAGGAGATCTGTAGTCTGTGCTACGCGTTATTTGGCCAGTTTACGAGTTGATTTTGTGTATGCGCTTCAGTGTACTGCATTATTTAGGAGCAGTTTGCAGGTCTGTACTGAAATTATTTAGCTAATTTAGGAGTTGTCTGCGTGTCAACAGAGTGTTATTTAGTAGTAATTTACAGGTCTGTGGGTTGTGGACCTCAAGCATGTCCGAGCATGTGTTTTGTATCGGTGTGATAAATATACTATCTTTCAAAATCCATGCCTAAATAAACTGCTTCAAAATAAATAAGGTACACACTTTCATTAATCTCTCCAGCAGCCCAGCGCAGGCTGAGTCATTTCCCCCTCCAGACAGTCATCTTGAGTTATGTCACAGAACAGATGACCACGCCCTTTGGTGGCAGTACTGTGTACTAGGTAAGTTGGATTCTGGACCTCGTGGTGAACACATTGGATGGCTGTACTGCATCAAATTGTTTAAATAACTAGTGCATGTAAAATAAAGGCTTATGTCCAGCACAGGTCGAGTTCTATTCCCACAATTTTGTAGGATGAGGTGGGGGTTAGGTGACTTAAGTTAGTGGAGGTAGCCCAAGTGACCTATTTTCCCACCATCTTCTTAGGTTAGTGGAGTGTTGTTATCAATGGAGAGACGTCTATAGACGTTAAAGTAACCTCTGGCGTGCCACAGGGGAGTGTTATGGGACCATTGCTTCTCACAAAATATATAAATGACCTAGTAGATAGTGTCGGAAGTTCCATGCGGCTTTTCGCAGATGATGCTGTAGTATACAGAGAAGTTGCAGCAGTAGAAAATTGTAACAAAATGCAGGAAGATCTGCAGCAGATAGGCACTTGGTGCGGGGAGTGGCAACTGACCTTAACATAGACAAATGTAATGTATTGCGAATACATAGAAAGAAGGATCCTTTATTGTATGATTATATGATAGTGGAACATACACTGGTAGCAGTTACTTCTGTAAAATATCTGGGAGTATGCGTGCGGAATGATTTGAAGTGGAATGATCATATAAAATTAATTGTTGGTAAGGTGGGTACCAGGTTGAGATTCATTGGGAGAGTCCTTAGAAAACGTAGTCCATCAACAAAGTGGGTGGCTTACAAAACACTCGTTCGACCTATACTTGAGTATTGCTCATCAGTGTGGGATCCGTACCAGATCGGGTTGACAGAGGAGATAGAGAAGATCCAAAGAAGAGCGGCGCGTTTCGTCACAGGGTTATTTGGTAACCGTGATAGCGTTACGGAGATGTTTAGCAAACTCAAGTAGCAGATTCTGCAAGAGAGGCGCTCTGCATTGCGGTGTAGCTTGCTCGCCAGGTTTCGAGAGGGTGCGTTTCTGGATGAGGTATCGAATATATTGCTTCCCCCTACTTATACCTCCCGAGGAGATCACGAATGAAAAATTAGAGATATTCGAGCGCGCACGGAGGCTTTCAGACAGTCATTCTTCCCGCGAACCATACGCGAATGGAAGAGAAAAGGGAGGTAATGACAGTGGCACGTAAAGTGCCCTCCGCCACACACCGTTGGGTGGCTTGCGGAGTGTAGATGTAGATGTAGATGGCCCAAGTGACTTTTCTTTACCGCCATTTTCTTAGGTTAGTAGATATAACCGTGGTGTGATGCATTATCCTGATGAAATTCCAACTTCCTGCCATTTCCTGGGGGGGGAGGGAGGTAGGTTAGTGTAGGTCGCCCAATTGACCTATCTTTCCGCCAAAAGCACCCATCTTGGGCGACATCATCGCCACCATCTTGGATGAATTCATGCACTGTTGCCAAGTCTACACACCAAAATCATGGATGACGTCATGGCCGCCATCTTAGATTTATCTGGCAACAATGCAGAGTGCGCCAGTACTATCCTTGCCCGAGTACTTACCTGCTGCCTTTTTATTTATTTTTTTTTATGTAAAACAATTGTTATGGTGAATATACATGTTTATGATTTCCTGTTTATTTTTTGTTAGTGCTGGAACGAGCAACATCCAAAGACAGAAATTATCATTGTTGGTCAGTTGTATAAGATAAACATAACTCTCGAAGACTTTAATTTAGATCTTTTTAACATGTTGACAGCCACGGCCAAAATGAGTGAACTGCTCTCAGAGTCCATGTTAAATGGTTCATACAGTTTGATTCGTCATCTCAGACATAGGCCATCTGTCTCTGAAATTTTTTAAAAACAATTATTGATGAGAAAACAGAGCCTGCGAATTATTTCGTAGTTGGCGTCAAGAGAGGAAAATTGAGCTCAGATGCGCAGTAATATCGCCCTACACCTTAAAGAAAAGGAGCAGAAGGAGGAAATATATTTTCCAGATGATCTGTGTACGTCTGTGCACTTATTAAATGACCCTACCGTTAATCGCTTTTTACCAGTTGTCTTGTGGTCTTTTTGTCCAATTTGCGAAAAACACCAAGTCTTTGCGTGGAAGAAATCTTCAAGACAGAGTTCCCCAACTTAAGGGTCGCGACCCGGCACCGGGACATGAAAAAAAAAAAAATACCCGGTCGCACAAATATCTCCTTGTTGTAAACAAATATCTTCTTGTTGTAATTGACAGTTTACAATTATGTATGTTATTCAATAATCACATTTTTAAATAGTAATTTAATTGAAAAACTTAGTTTCCAAAGGGAATTATAAGACAGTTGTTTGTTACATAGAAGTTCTACTCATTCTAGTAAATAATGAAACTGCACGTCATTAAGATACTACTTTGCTGACGATCGTCCTGGGTTTGGCCTGTCACTGAGGCTCATAAAGGTAAGAGAATTTCAAAGAGCGTACAACACGTTCATTCCCGCACGATACAGCAACTCTTACAGAGGAGCATCTGCTGGGACTGGGCAGTGGACGCTATTCTGAAATAAAACTTTCCTTCAATCAACAGTAACCGAACATGGATAAGGAACATATTTTCATTCAATTTAGAATCCTGTAATTTCTCAGATTCAGATGCTGACTCGTTAACTGTGCTGTCTTGTGACATATTTTTGGATACCTTGTCGGTAAGCTATCCCGCTTTAGCAGGACAAGAGATGAAATTTCTAAAGCCTTTAGATTCGATACGTAAGTGTCCATGAACCATGGACCTTGCCATTGGTGGGGAGGCTTGTGTGCCTCAGTGATACAGATAGCCGTACCGTAGGTGCAACCACAACGGAGGGGTATCTGTTCAGAGGGCAGACAAATGTGTGGTTCCTGAAGAGGGGCAGCTGCCTTTTCAGTAGTAGCAGGGGCAACAGTCTGGATGATTGACTAACCTGGTCTTGTAACACTAACCAAAACGGCCTTGCTGTGCTGGTACTGCGAACAGCTGAAAGCAAGGGGAAACTACAGCCATAATTTTTCCCAAGGGCATGCAGCTTTACTGTATGATTAAATGATGACGGCGTCCTCTTGGGTAAAATATTCCGGACGTATAATAGTCCCCCATTCGGATCTCTGGGCGGGGACTACTCAGGAGGACGTTGTTATCAGGAGAAAGAAAACTGGCGTTCTACGAATCGGAGCGTGGAATGTCAAATCCCTTAATTGGGCAGCTTGGTTAGAAAATTTAAAAAGGGAAATTGATAGGTTAAAGTTAGATTTAGTGGCAACTAGTGAAGTTCGGTGGTGGGAGGAACAAGACTTCCGGTCTGGTGAATACAGGGTTATAAATACAAAATCAAATAGGAGTAATGCAGGAGTAGGTTTAATCATGAACAGGAAAATAGGAATGCGGGTAAGCTACTACAAACAGCATAGTTAACGCATTATTGTGGCCACGATAGATACGAAGCCCACACCTACTACAGTAGTACAAGTTTATATGCCAACTAGCTCAGCAGGTGATGAAGAGATTGATGAAATGTGTGATGAGATAAAAGAAATTATTCAGATAGTGAAGGGAGACGAAAGTTTAATAGTCATGGATGACGAACTTGATAGTAAGAAAAGGAAGAGAAGGAAACGTAGTAGGTGAATATGGAATTGGTAGGAATGAAAGAGGAAGCTGCCTGGTAGAATTTTGCACAGAGCATAACTTAATCATAGTTAACACTTGGTTCAAGAATCATAAAAGAAGATTGTATACATGGAAGATGCCTGGAGATACTGACAGGTTTCAGATGGATTATGTAATGGTAAGACAGAGATTCAGGAACTAGGTTTTAAATTGTAAGAGATTTGCAGGGGCAATTGTGGACTCTGACCACAATCTATTGGTTATGAACTGTAGATTAAAACTGAAGAATTGCAAAAAGGTGGGAATTTAAGGAGATGGGACCTAGATAATCTGACTACACCAGAGGTTACACAGAGTTTCAGGGAGAGCATAAGGGAACAATTGACAAGAATGGGGGAAATACAGTAGAAGAAGAATGGGTAGCTTTGAGGGATGAAGTAGTGAAGGCAGCAGAGGATCAAGTAGGTAAAAAGACGAGGGTTAGTAGAAATCCTTGGGTAACAGAAGAGATATTGAATTTAGTTGATGAAAGGAGAAAATACAAAAAGGCAGTAAATGAAGCAGGCAAAAAAGGAATACAAACGTCTCAAAAATGAGATCGACAGGAAGTGCAAAATGGGTAAGCACGGTTGACTAGAGGACAAATGTAAGGATGTAGAGGCGCATATCACTAGGGGTAAGATAGATACTGCCTACAGGAAACTTAAAGAGACCTTTGGAGAAAAGAGAACCACTTGGATGAATATCAAGAGCTCAGATGGAAACTCAGTTGTAAGCAAAGACGGGAAAGCAGAAAGGTGGAAGGAATATATAGAGGGTCTATACAAAGGCGATGTTCTTGAGGACAATATTATAGAAATGGAAGAGAATGTAGATGAAGATGAAATAGGAGATATGATACTGCGTGAAGAGTTTGACAGAGCACTGAAAGACCTAAGTCAAAACAAGGCCCCGGGAGTAGACAACATTCGATTAGAACTACTGACAGCCTTGGGAGAGCCAGTCCTGACAAAACTCTACCATCTGGTGAGCAAGATGTATCAGACAGGCAAAATACTCTCGGACTTCAAGAAGAATATAATAATTCCAATCACAAAGAAAGCAGGTGTTGACAGATGTGAAAATTACCGCACTATCAGTTTAATAAGCCACGGCTGCAAAATACTAACACAAATTCTTTAGAAACGAATGGAAAAAGTGGTAGTAGCCGTCCTGGGGGAAGATCAGTTTGGATTCCGTAGAAATGTTGGAAAACGTGAGGCAATACTGACCCTATGACTTATCTTAGAAAATAGATTAAAGAAAGGCAAACCCACGTTTCTAGCATTTGTAGACTTAGAGAAAGCTTTTGACAATGTTGACTGGAACACTCTTTTTCAAATTCTAAAGGTGGCAGGGGTAAAATACAGGGAGCGAAAGGCTATTTACAATTTGTACAGAACCAGATGGCAGTTAAAAGAGTCGAGGGGCAGAAAGGGAAGCAGCGGTTGGGAAGAGAGTGAGACAGGGTTATAGCCTGTCCCCGATGTTATTTAATCTGTATATTGAGCAAGCAGTAAAGGAAACAAAAGAAAAATTTGGAGTAGGTAATAAAATCCATGGAGAAGAAATAAAAACTTTGAGGTTCGCCGATGACATTATAATTCTGTCAGAGACAGCAAAGGACATGGAAGAGCAGTTGAACGGAATGGACAGTGTCTTGAAGGGAGATATAAGATGAACATCAACAAAAGCAAAACGAGGATAATGGAATGTAGTCGAATTAAGTCAGGTGATACTGAGGGAATTAGATTAGGAAATGAGACACTTCAAGTAGTAAAGGAGTTTTGCTTTTTGGGGAGCAAAATAACTGATGATAGTCGAAGTAGAGAGGATATAAAATGTAGACTGGCAATGGCAAGGAAAGCGTTTCTGAAGAAGAGAAATTTGTTAACATTGAGTATAGATTTAAGTGTCAGGAAGTCGTTTGTGAAAGTATTTGTATGGAGTGTAGCCACGTATGGAAGTGAAACATGGACGACAAATAGTTTGGACAACAAGAGAATAGAACCTTTCAAAATATGGTGTTACAGAAGAATGCTGAAGATTAGATGGGTAGATCACATAACTAATGAGGAGGTATTGAATAGAATTGGAGAGAAGAGGAGTTTGTGGCACAACTTGACAAGAAGAAGGGACCAGTTGGTAGGACATGTTCTGAGACACCATGGGATCACAAATTTAGCATTGGAGGGCAGCGTGGAGGGTAAAAATCGTAGAGGGAGACAAAGAGATTACTAAGCAGATTCAGAAGGATGTAGGTTGCAGTAAGTGCTGGTAGATGAAGAAGCTTGCACAGGAAAGAGTAGCATGGAGAGTTGCATCAAACCAGCCTCAGGACTGAAGACCAAAACAACAACAACAACTACTATGTAGAGTTTAGAAAGTGTTGTAATTTACTTCATTATCAGCTACACGAGAATTTGAGCTTTTTGCTTCCTATAAGTGCTTTGGAGTCCTGGCAGCATCACAGAAATGTTAATCGCCTCAGCTGTGATCATTTCTCATTGTTGCCAACGTGATTACATCTAACAATTTAGTGTTGTTACAATTACAAGTTGAATTTAATTTCATACCCGTTGCTACCTGCCAACACTATATATGAAAATAACAGTCTCTGTACTGCTAAATCACTTTTTTTTTTTAAGTTCGTCTGTGCGATCTGTGAGGGAGAAGGGGCAATACAGTAGGGCTGACAACATTTACTCGCACAGAGCTCACGCACTTCAGTAATGTATCTCCGGTGTGCCAACGGCTGTATTCTCACAAGTGTTGCCATCAATGTAGAAAAGCACGATAACAACAATATTCTATTGTATAGTAAAAAAAATTCCAGTGGTTCAAGAAGGGAAGACGAAAAAAAATCTGGACCAGGACAAAAAATTTCGGAACATCTGCTTTAAGACATGTCTTACTATACATGTCCCTGACGCCCAAAACCTGTAAATCACACATATTTGCTACTAATGTTTTCGTATCTGTCTCTATGCAGAAACTCGTTTCCTACAAGTTAACTCGCAGTGGGCGCCAGTGGCCTGTTCGTTCGTACGAGATAACTCGTAGTTTGGAGGCAACGCTTTAAGCTCTACAATCTGGCTCTACGTAACTTGATGTAGCTCTTTATGAATCGTATTATATAGCGCATTATCAGAGGAGCTAGCGCAAAACTTTTTTACTTAAAATTTAGCTGGTGAAATCTGAACTGCTGTACAAACTTTCATGGAACATAGCTAAGAACCATTCTGATTAAACCAGCTTTCAAATTAAAAAACTGCATCAAAATCGGACCTTTCGTTTGGAAGTTATGATGCCACTGACATACACACACAAACACACTTTAAACTTGTAACACCCCTCTGTTTGCGTCGCCGGTAATAGTCTAGAGTAGTGGCGTCCACGCATTACTTCCAATAGGAAGAGCCCACTTCGATTTGCGTGGGTGTGTCATATATCACAACAGAAAAAATTGTTGCGTTCTGAGAGACGATCCATAGTAATTGAGGGTTAATTAAAAGCAGAGTTATCACACTGTTTATGACAATGAATTATGAATACTTTACTTAGCTCTCCTGAAGTTGGGCATTGAAAACGCAGTGACGTTTGGGCATTGCGAAGCTGGTTACAATCTGTACGTGCTACAATACTCACTCGAACAAAACAATTACAAAAGGGCTACCAGCTCAGTAATACAAACTTCAGCGCAACTGTTATTGAAGGTCTCGAACGTGCAAGGAGACAGGTTGTCGAAACGCGTTCTATAATGTTTTACGTTAGGTTTGGGATATGATATGGAAATAAAGTGTAAAACACTTTTTCTATGCTAAAAATGTGAGATGTTACATGAAACATCACATGACCGAGACTTCGATTTGATTCGTAAAAACCGTAATATTTAGGCGTCCCACCTGAGCCTGGTCAGGACAAGAGTCCAAAAACCGGAACTGTCGCGGCCACCGGCCGGAGTGGCCGAGCGGTTCTAGGCGCTTCAGTCTGGAACCGCGCGACCGCTACTGTCACAGTTTCGAATCCTACCTCGGGCATGGATGTGTGTGATGTCCTTAGATTAGTTAGGTTTAAGTAGTTCTAAGTTCTAGGGGACTGATGACCTCAGATGTTAAGTACCATAGTGCTCAGAGCCATTTGAACCATTTGAAATGTCGCGGCCAAAGCGGGACGTCTGGTCACTTAATTTATGTTCACATCAGCTCACCATTTATTGAAAAAGAACTATCGATGTTGCGTGCTAACCAGCAGATAGAGAAAGACTGAGCTTCCATAAATTTAAATTAAAAATAATTATTTAATTAAAAAAATTAATATGACGCGTTTTTAAAATAGACTAAAATGTGTTACATATTTTCTCATAGACCCATACAGATTCATAACACCATACAGACAGTCCTGAAAACTTATACCTATGAATTTTTAATAGCTATGACAATACTTGTAAAATGTAAAACGAAGAATGTGGAACGCATCCAATATGTAACTGATGAATGAAAAGTTCATCTAAGTCGCTAGCAGTTTTATTGCACTTCAAATGATATAAACTGTTATGTGATTTTTCTCACTGGCAGTTATTCTCTACACTCCTTACTACTATCTATTGCATGTGCCCCTATTTTCAGCATTATCCGTATGGCATTAGGAATCTGTGTGGGGCTAGGAGAGATTATTTATTACTTTTTGGACCATTTTAAAAATGCGTTACATTAAAAAGCTTTTTATTTAAATAATTATTTTCAGCTTTTTAGTCTTGTGCATCGGAAAATTTTTAACTGATTTCAAACATTTTGATGAGATTACAACAGATATATGTGGCAAATTTCACGTTTATTTCAATTTCTCTTCAGCTGAATCAGGCAATGCTTTGAATCCTTCTACGTGTATCTGGCGAAAACACTACGAATGCAAAAAATAGAGAGAATCGACTTGACACGGAAGTTAACAGCAATAGTTCTTAACCGCGAAATATTCGTGATTGGAACAGGGAAATAGCAATGGTACACCAAATACTCTCTCGCCACACACCAGAAAAGAAAGCAAGTTAATATTGCATTTTCATCCAGTTCTGAGCTAAGTTGAAAGTTTCAGCTCTTTAGCTTGTAAAGAAGTGAGTTTAAAATCAGTTGCAAAATGTGTATTGAACAAACAGACAGACCGAAAAACATAGTACCTTCCGCCAAACACCAGACTAAAAAACGAGTTAACATTGCAGTGTCATTAAGTTCGCTCTTGCATTGGAAGTTTCAAGTATACAACTTATCACGAAGTTAGTTTAAAATCAATTGCAAAATTTCTACCGAACTAACGGACAAAAATCGACCTAAACGTATTAGAAAGAGATTCTTCATTTATATACACATAAAGTTACAGTGTAGCTCCAGGTATTAAACTTTCAAAACCAAACAAAAATGGGTAGGCCTATTTAATTCCACAAGTACGAAAATTCGTATTTAAGTAAGTAAATACATACATTTTGAAAATTCCTTATTTTTTAGAAATATACTTTTTATTCACATGTTCTTGAAATATGATACTCGTACTTTATTTGTCTGCAAAAACGTTGTCAGTCCTTGTCATGATTTGTGTAACCAAAAAGGCTGAAAAAGCATGTAAATAAAACCAGTCAAACCTGGAGAACGAGTGAAAACATCCGTATAAATGCCAATACCGACTTAGACTCGTGTCAGTCGTTTCTTTGCATTGAATAAAACCACTCAAACTAAGTGAGTGAATGAAAACATTCAAATAACGGTCGCAATCAACAAACTCTTGTGTCAGTCAGTTCTCTAGCAGTTAACGAAGTCACTCAAACCCGATGAGAGAGAGTAGAGACTACTCTCATTCAGCTGTTTTATTTGACTGAAAAAACCGACTGTATGAAAAAAATCGACTGTTAACAACAGTCGATTGTTACATCACTATTTATGGAGTAGGTAAGTAGGTGTTGAACACGGCTACGCCGCCACAAGTCATACAGAACAAAGTGCCATGTGTCAGAAGCAATGTGTGATACACAAACACTGTGAAGGTCCACAGATACTACCTTGAGCTTCTCACACAGGTGTACAGCAACTGGAGACACTCAAACAGTCCCTTCATCCTAAACTTGGGAACCTATGACAACAATCGTAGTTGGAAATTTAATCACCCAAAAACAGTCTTTGCTATGGACAATTAAGCACCTAAGGCTAGTAAAAGAAAATTATCAAAGCAAATACCTGGAAATCCCTGCATTACAGCAAAGCTAACTGGCAACACCAATTGAATGTACCCAGCAGATCATTCAGGAATGCAGGGAAGCCATATTGCACACAAAACACAACAGAACCCCCAAACACAAAGTGATCAATTTATGTTCAACTGACCACTCATATGACAACAGGGCATAGACAACCTCTTCTTCTCAGGGAGGGTGTCCAGTTCTGTTCAAGAACAAGATCTTCATTCATATCAGTATCCAAGATATTGACAGTGGAACTTTCAGAAGATTTTTCAACGTTTGGATTGGAACATAGGTTGCATCTACTGAAAGATCTAATACATGGAAATGAAAGCACTGATGACTGTACAAACTATTGGCGACATCTACACTAAGTGTATTGTTATACAGGTGAATTTGTACTTTAGAATCTCTTCTCAGGCTCCTGGATCGATTTCAGCCAAATCTGGCACACAAAACTTCTTGAGTGTCAGCACTGTGATGTCTATAACCACCTAGCTCCATATGAGCAAAGATAAGGGCGAAAACTTGTTTTTTCAGTCCCTGCCATATAGCCTACCCTGTAAGACAATATTTGTGGGAATAGTATCAGCCTGACAAGGCAGCCTATCTGTCAGGAACAAGAAACAGTTCCCAAGCCACCGTCCTGCAAGCTGCATTGTACAATGGGCATGTTGCATTGCAGTAGTATCAACCTCCTTCATTGACTTTTTTTGCATGGCATCCGATGTGTGAGGGGGAATAAATGGGTTTTAAGCCACTGATATGTAAGCTACCCTACATGACAAGTATGTTATGGGGGTAGTAACAGCCCATTTTATTGACCATTTTGCAGGGGCTACACGAGTAGATGGGTATGTCTGAGAGAAGGTTGAGACGGACAGAGGAATTGATGGACAGAGAGAGGTATCAGGAGGGGATGGATCGGAAGAGGGGGGGCAGGGAGAGCATGGACAGGAAGACGTGGCAGGAAGACATGGACATAGATTGTGGGGAACAAATTGAGAGAAAGAGAGAGGAGAGGAGAAGATGGATAAAGAGTTTTAGAGGAGGAGATGGTGAGAGACAGTGAGGAGAAGGAGGAGGAGATGGACATAGTGGGAGGGGCAGGTGACAATTGTTGTGGAGTAGTGAGCAAGTGTCCGATGAATATGGGGGAGAAAGGCATAGTGAAAGAGAGGGGCCAGAGGAGATGGACAAATAGAGGGATCAGGAGGTGATGGAGAGATAGAATGGGGAATGAGAGGTAGTCATAGAGAGACAGGAGGAGGTGATGAACAGATAGAGGGGGGGGGGCAGGATGGAATGGACAGAGAGACCTTGTGCTGCAGAGGGGACATGGAAGTGTACAGAGAGAGTGTTGAGGAGGATGAGATCAACAGAGTGAAAGGGGCGGAGGAGATGAGCTGAGAGTGGGGGGGGGGGACATATAGAAGTAGGGAGACTAGAAGATGTACTGTGAGAGGGGGAGGAGGAAATTGGCAGAGAGAGGGAAAGGACAAGCTGACCAGAGAAAGTGGCCAGAAGGGGGAGATGCAGGCGGCAGGTGGAAGGTGAAGGGAGATAGTGGATAGGTGTAAAAGGAGGATGGGGATGGAGGAGGTACATAACTTATCCAAGCAATACCCATAAGTACTGTTTGGTACTCATTGGTATAGTCTGGAAGTTTTCTTGACACTTGCTGTGGGGCTTGCCAATCTACTCAAGCTGACACTAAATGGCACTGCACTAATCACTGCAAACGAACTGCTTGACCTTGTGCTGTGGCATTTACTTAATTTATTTGATTTCATCTCACCTTCATTGCTACAAATAAGTATCACATATGATCACGAACGTCGCTATAACGTGATTTCACGAGATCTTGTTACTTTCTTGCGTCATTTCCATGACAGCAAGTGGCCCGGTTGCAGTGTGAGCTGAAAATGTTGGCAGCATGGGTGGATTTCGACCTGCAACATTTCTCTTACCACAAAGGGCCATAATGCTTATCACTTTGTTTCCTGTGCTCTCTGCTGAGAGCAAGAAAGTGGTTTAAGCTATACTGCTATTGGCTTATGGCGGAAAAATAAGATCTGTTGTACTGAATTTATGTGATTTTGCCTTATTCAACAGTTTTTAGTTTCCTTCATCATACTATCAATTTTTTCTGTTTTCCAGATGAACATAAAATGAAAATACTCTTAAAACTGCATACTTTGCAACATAATTTGTAGGTGTCACATATCAGGCAAGGGACTGGCATCCCTTTGAAACTATTACTGAAATGAAATATGAATCGAAAGCAAAATTATGTATTTAGGTATACCAAAAGATAGGATGGCTTTGTGGCCTCCCCTCCTCCCTGACACAGCAGGCCCTGTGGGCTCGGTAATTACATCAATGTATAAGGGGGATCAAAAAGCTTAAATTTGAGGGCGTTATTGCAACGTTTATGCAATTTAGGATGACTCCGAAGAGGGTATACAAACACAGACATGAGGGCAAGGGATTACTGTGACATTCATGTCTATGCAATGTCTCTGGGGTGAATGAGGAAACGTGAACTATTGTGACGTTATTACAAATGGCGTTCAAACAGGACTAACCTGATGTTTTTCTTTTCTTAGTTGTCAAAGGACAAACGGCTTAGACCTTCATAGGAGATGAAGAATGTGCATGGAGTAGCATGTCTGTCGAAAACCGCCGTTGTGGAATGGTGCGTCAGTTTTGGGACTGATCGCGATTCGATACAAGGCGCCTATCGATTGGGAACTCTGCCTCATCTATTACGGACAACAATTCGTCACCGGCCCTATAGTCCTGATCTCTCTCCAAGTGATTATCGTGCCCTCAGTCCCTTAATAAAGGCGTTGAAGGGTCAATGATTCCTGTCGGACGAGGATGTGTAGCAGGCAATCAAAGTCATCTTCACACAGCAGAACATGGTATCTTACCAAGCAGAAATCTCTACCCTGGTGCATCAGTGGTATGAGTACCTCAATGCTCATGGTGATTTTTCCTGATTAACATACAGATTCTGGACTGTACTAACTTTGTACCGAAACTTTTTGATCAGTTGTTATAATGAAACATTTTCCGTTCTTTTGGGAATATTATTCTATGGTTTACAGCACATATAAAGCCACATTTCCATTCTTAAACTGTTTACCCCAAAGGGTCTGCCTACTGGAGCATTACCCATTACCCTTGTTTTCTAATTCATTTAAAAGGCCTCTAGAAACAGGCTATTAACAACTATGTTTAACCCTCCGTTACTCGCGCGAAAATTCGTGACGTCGTCACTCGCGCGGATGACTGGTGTCATCCACAAAGCAAGCGGACTGTTTGTATACTTTGAAAGGTCTTTATGACTGGTTTTATGATTTTATATTAAATCTAAATATAATACATTTAATATGTATACATAGTATAAAATATTCTAACGTTTGAAACAGTTTGACCATTCGAAGAACAATATCTTCAACTGGATTACTGGCATTACACGGTCCCTCTTGTTGCTTACCGACATACGGTTCTAAATTCAAAATGTAAGCTGTTTGTACATCAATCAAAGCAAACACTTTTAACGTATACTTTGCTGGTTTGTTAGGAATATATTGCCTGAACGGGCAGTTTCCTCTAAGTGCCAAAAGCTGATCATCAACAGTAAGATATTCACTAGATGAAAAATATTTTTAGCAGTTGTTCGTGAATAGTTCAAGTACCTCTCTGATAGTTCTGAGAGCAGCCAACTTGTCAGTCTCTCTGCGAACACCTCAATCATGGATATTATCAAACCACACACTTCTCAACAGAAACCTGAATCGGTTTTCACGTATGCATAAATAACATGATTCAAGTCCGTTTCCCTTTGAGTTATCCCACAATTTCGATATACCCTTCCTAGAACATCTTAAAGATCCACATAGATATAACAAACGAATGAAAGCTCTGATCTCTATCTGTTTCTTTAGCATCCCTTTCCCTAGAGAAGTTACCACGAACTTAATTGATGTATACAATAGAGCATGTTGCGATAATGCTTATTATGTTTTCATCCAAGAAAAAATTCAGAATTTCTATTTCTGTCCTATTTTATACGTGTTTAATTTTTTTGTCCAGGCAAATGGGTAATAAAATTACTAGATCTGCTTCTAACACTGGTAGGATATTTATTTTTCCTCCGCTTAGTTATTCCATCTTTCCCTACAAAAATGCATCCTCTTGAGTTACGTCTTCCTGTGATTCATATTCATCATTTTCTGATACCTCTTGTTCTATTCCTGATTCATGACCGCTTTCATGAACAGAATCCTCAGTCTCAGAGTCAGCGCTATCACTGTGAGCATCTTCATCACTCAGCTCATTGAATCATTCCAATCACACATTAGGATCTCTATTGAACTCTGTCTGATGTTTTTTTTTTTTCCTTTGAGATTTCTTCCACAATTTAGAAATAAAGAGAATACTAGGTAACATGGAAGGTAACTGCAATCAGTTTCACTACGTCTAAATTTACGCACATGAAAGATCATTTGAATCTAGGAAATTATTTATTTTATTTAGTGTATGGCGCTACACACATGGTTTACACTTATTACATTATGAAATTATATGATAAAATACACTATAAAATACATAAGTGAAAGATACATATTCAGATAAAATATATATAAATACAATAAAAAGTAACATCACAGTAGATACTTTGCGTTACACAACTCTTCAAATTCTGACGTCCAAATTGGCGATCCATTCGAGGAAGGGCGGTGTGGCGTTGAAGAAGTCAGCCCAACTACCCTGGTAGCTTTTAATTCACAGTCCTGGGTGATGTGCTGTACTGTTTGATTAGGTGCCCCACAGTCACAGCTAGGGCTGGGAAGCTTTCCCCACTTGTGTAGATTGTGTGCACATAGTCCATGTTCTGTTCGGATTCTGTTGAGGCTTTTCCATAGCTGTCGTGGATGTTCAAAGCCCATAGGTTTCTCTGATGGACAGATAAGTTCACGGTTGTCAGGGGAGGCACTACCACTCCAGATCTTGTGCCATTTAGTATCCATGCTGAAGTTGGCAGCTGACAGTTGTTGGGCCAGTCTTAAAGGGGGATTTCTGTAGCGGAGTCGTGTTCTTTCCAAAGTTGGGACATCTTCATGGATAAGAAGTAGGGGGTTATTCATTATTTTTGTGTATTGCTTCATCAGAGATTCCTGTCTTCGCAGGGAGGGTGGATCTATATGACTAAGTGTTGGAAGCCAATATAGTGGGGTAGTCTTTATGCATCCAGCTATGGATCTCATAGCAGAGTTGAGCTGGGTGTCCACCTTGTTTACATGCCTGCTGGTTAACCACGCTGGTGCACAGTACTCGGCTGCAGAGTACACTAAGGCGAGTGCAGAGGTTCGTAGTGTGTCTGCTGCTGCTCCTCAGTTAGTGCTGCAAAGCCTCTGAATGAGGTTGTTCTGTGAGCTTATTTTATTGGGTACGTTTTCCAGGTGTCTTTTGAAGGATAATGTCCTATCTAGAGTGATCCCCAGGTACTTTGGATGTGGCTGATATCGCAGTTGACTGTTATTCATACGAACCTTCAGCTCATATCCCGCCATTCTGTTGTTCAAATGAAACCAGCTGACTTCAGTCTTGGTGGGATTTGGTATTAGCCTCCATTTGGTGAATATTCATACATTTTGTTTACATCAGTTGTGAGGATGTTTTCAGTGTCTTCAAACTGCTTGCTTTGGATAGTTAGAGCCATATCATCACCATAGCTGAACTTCCTTGAGATGGTTTCAGACAGGTCAGAGATGTAAAGATTAAAGAGCATTGGTGCTAAAACTGATCCTTGATGCAGTCCATTGTTCAGTTTCCTCTGTTTGCTTATGTCATTACCCTGTATCACCTGGAAGTATCTACCTGAAAGCATGTTGTTGATAAGTCTCAGTGGCATATGGCTGGGGATTACTTTTATCAGTTTGTGTAGAAGTCCTTCCTTCCATACAGTGTCATAGGCAGCTGTTAGGTCTATGAAAGCTACCGCAGTCTTTTTTTGTTTTTGAAAACCTTCTTCAATATGTGTTGTTAGACTTAGAACCTGGTCTGTGCCGCTCCTATTGGGTCTGAAAGCTGCCTGCTCTGGTGGGATGACTTCTAGGATTCGTAGGTCCAGCCTGTTGAGTAGAAGCCGTTCCAGAAGTTTGTAGCAGCAGCTGAGAAGAGCGATAGGGCGGTAACTTTCGAATTTATCTGATGGTTTCTTTGGTTTCAGCACAGCAATTATTTTAGTAATTTTAAAAGCTTTTGGCAGGCAGCCCGATGTTAGTATACATGAGTATAACTTGGTCAGCCATTTCTTCGTTTCCTTCCCACATCGAGTCAGGAATTCAGGGTGCATTCCATCATAACCAGGCGCCTTACCCGTTTTAACATCACTGAGAGCAGCTTCTAGTTCTTCAATTGTGAAGCTCCGAGAGTAGGCCTACTCAGTTTCTTGAGGTGTTGTTCGCTGTGTATTTCTGTATTCCCTTTTTACATGTTGTGTGTGGTGTTTGTCTCGTGGTGCTCTAGATAGTCATACAATTCGTCTTGCTATCTGGTCTGGTAGCACTGTACGGGCTACTTTGATTGATGGTTTACTTCCCCCCAACTTCTTTAGTAAGCTCCAAGCTTTTCTGCTTGACTTCTTAAAATCCATTTCAGCAGTTGTCTTAATCCATCTATTTCTTCGAGCCTCATCTAGTGTCTGTAGCAGTTCATCGGCTACGTCTGTATCACCATGTTTTACGTATGTTTCAAAAAGTTTCTCACAATCTTTGTTCCAGCCTGAAATGTATTCCTTGCGGTACCCACGTTGGATACACTTTTTTGCTGTTGCAATCACTGCACCTACAAATCTGTTGTAATTTTTAGGTGTTGCTTGGATCCATTTTACGAACTTGTCAAGTTCTTGGGAGAACAGTTCCCAGTTTGCCTTTTGGAAATTCCATCTAGGTCTTGGTATAGATTGGATCACTGGGATTTGTATGTCTATTTCATATATGACTGGACGATGTTGACTGCGTGAGAAATCTGGTAGGATCGTTCTGGTTATGCTAATTGGTTGGCCACTGTGATTCTGGGTGGAGAAACATAGATCTGGATTTGAGTCTCTATCCCATGCTGCTGTTCTGAAAGTTCCCTTATCCTTTGCATCGAATATGAGACTTAAGCTGCTTTCTTCCATCCAGTTTGTGAGTGCAACGCCATTCTGGTCACTGATGTTGTATTTCCACATTATATGGTGACTATTGAAATCTCTCAAGTACAGAGCTACATGGGGGAGTGGGTGTAGTATCTCTGGAGGCCACTGGACGAGTTGAGGTTTGTAAATATTAGTTATTGAAACTTCTTCCCCTTTTATGGTGACAGTGTGGATTCCACTGTCAATGCCAGAGTGCAATACTTGGGCATTTTCTATGTTGCTGCGGATATAAGTAGCTCAGCCATGTGACTGATGGTATGTCGTACCTAGTATCTCGTATCCTGGTATTCTACCTCTTGCCTTAAGATCGGCCACACTAGTTGCATGAGTCACTTGTATAGCAACATCAATGTTCCTTTCATGGAGAATTCGAGACAGAGTTTCGCATTTGGATCTGCTTAGTCCTTCAATATTTAGTTGGAAAATTTGGAGGCTAGGTCCGATATTTTTTGTCATTCAGCTCCCGCAGGAGCCATTATCTGACAGGCTTGCTTCCATGTGCGCAAGACCAGGAGATCCTCTAGAGAATGTAAGTCTGGCGCCAGCTATCGTTCTAGCTCATTTAGCATTACCCAGGGTGCACGTGTGGAATTCTTCCACAGACGCAAGCTAGTTTACACGCCAATCTAGGAAAGCAATGAAGTAATACAGACTTACTTTTTTTCAGATTGTGGCAACAGAGCTCGCGCGGATGACAAGTGTCCTCCAGATTATAATAATGTTTCATAAACAATGTATCTTTCGTAACTGAAAGCCAACAATGATTGGAGCTAACATCCGGAGAGTTAACAGAGTGGTACTGAAAATGATGCGAACTCAATCCAGCCCTGTCAGACAAAATTGAGCGGGAAAGTCATGTGGATGACGAGTGTCATCCACGCGAGAAATGGAGGGTTAATTAAACGGTAACCCCATAACCTTGAAATTGAATGGATGATACAAAAGTTACGTTTGGTGTCAAGTAATGTTAGCATGACTGAATTAAGACAGGGTGGTGCACGGTACCAATATGTTCCAAACACATGCACTCAAAAATGCATGGTTCATGGGGTCATGTCTCAGGTTCTACTGATAGTAGGGATAAGGGGCCAAGTGTTTTGGATAGCCCTTGGTCTAGCGACCATTTGTATACCAATCAGAAGAATGGGCATACTGTAGCTACCCTACAGTATAGGTTCAAAATTTAACGTTACACACTTCCTCGAGCCGAAACAAATTGAACGTTAGGAGTGGTCCAGAGTGATCTTCGGGTGTCTTATAAAAGCACTATTTATTCATATGTAAAACTGAAAGAACTGCACATTCAGGAAAATATTTCTAGTAACGTAATTAGTCTTTAAAGACATAAATCGTAAGTCTAGCATTTTCGATGAATTGCGATCGATGAACAAAGCATCCAGAAAAGATGTAAAGCAATTGATTTTGTGTGGGCCTTATACTGTGCATACTTAATCGTTGTTTATATGTATCAAAGTACAAACATGTGTCGATGTACATAATTAAACTGTGAAAACGTCATTGGCCTATAGAAGTCATTTTATATAATCAGTACACCCTGTGCCAGTAGGAAAAGGAAGGCAACCAGTGAAAACTTGCTTCTTTAAGAGGCCAAAAAAGGCGAATAAGTTTCTTTTTAAAAGTCACAGAAAAGGGGGGGAACCAGCTGCCTCCAAATTCCGCCTTTCATCAAAAATTTTGGCATGCAAACATATTAGCACGTATTTGTGCTGGAAGAGAGTGGCAGAGAGACAGTCACAGTGGAAAAGAGAAAGACAGTTCGATATCACATATTCTGTTACTTTGGTAACAGAACTTCAACTTTCCATGAGCCACCAATAGCTGTTGTGTGGGACTGGGCGGACTCAATGATGCACACCTCCAGAGGCTCTGTACCACGAGTGCCCTCAGCCTCTGCAGTGTTGGGCAGCCATCAGCAGCTGCTCACCCCGCTCGCACTTGGAGCTACCTCACTATGGGCTGTCACGCAGACGCCACCTACTGGCAGCTCCAAATTCTACATCTACATCTACATCCATACTCTGAAGCCACCTGACGGTGTGTGGCGGGGGGTACCCTGAGTACCTCTATCGGTTCTCCCTTCTATTCCAGTCTCGTATTGTTCGTGGAAAGAAGGACTGTCGGTATGCTTCTGTGTGGGCTCTAATCTCTCTGATTTTATCCTCATGGTCTCTTCGCGAGATATACATAGGAGGGAACAATATACTGCTTGACTCTTCGGTGAAGGTATGTTCTCGAAACTTTAACAAAAGCCTTTACCGAGCTACTGAGCGTCTCTCCTGCAGAGTCTTCCACTGGAGTTTATCCATCATCTCCGTAACGCTTTCGCGATTACTAAATGATCCTGTAACGAAGCGCGCTGCTCTCCGTTGGATCTTCTCTATCTCTTCTATCAACCCTATCTGGTACGGATCCGACACTGCTGAGCAGTATTCAAGCAGTGGGCGAACAATCGTACTGTAACCTACTTCCCTTGTTTTCGGATTGCATTTCCTTTGGATTCTTCCAATGAATCTCAGTCTGGCATCTGCTTTACCGACGATCAACTTTATATGATCGTTCCATTTCAAATCACTCCTAATGCGTACTCCCAGATAATTTATGGAATTAACTGCTTCCAGTTGCTGACCTGCTATTTTGTAGCTAAATGATAAGGGATCTATCTTTATATGTATTCGCAGCACATTACACTTGTCTACATTGAGATTCAATTGCCATTCCCTGCACCATGCGTCAATTCGCTGCAGATCCTCCTGCATTTCAGTACAATTTTCCATTGTTACAACCTCCCGATACACCACAGCATCATCTGCAAAAAGCCTCAGTGAACTTCCGATGTCATCCACCAGGTCATTTATGTATATTGTGAATAGCAACGGTCCTATAACACTCCCCTGCGGCACACCTGAAATCACTCTTACTTCGGAAGACTTCTCTCCATTGAGAATGACATGCTGCGTTCTGTTATCTAGGAACTCCTCAATCCAATCACACAATTGGTCTGATAGTCCATATGCTCTTACTTTGTTCATTAAACGACTGTGGGGAACTGTATCGAACGCCTTGCGGAAGTCAAGAAACACAGCATCTACCTGTGAACCCGTGTCTATGGCCCTCTGAGTCTCGTGGACGAATAGCGCCTGCTGGGTTTCACACGACCGTCTTTTTCGAAACCCATGCTGATTCCTACAGAGTAGATTTCTAGTCTCCAGAAAAGTCATTATACTCGAACATAATATGTGTTCCAAAATTCTACAACTGATCGACGTTAGAGATATAGGTCTATAGTTCTGCACATCTGTTCGACGTCCCTTCTTGAAAACGGGTATGACCTGTGCCCTTTCCCAATCATTTGGAACGCTACGCTCTTCTAGAGACCTACGGTACACCGCTGCAAGAAGGGGGGCAAGTTCCTTCGCGTACTCTGTGTAAAATCGAACTGGTATCCCATCAGGTCCAGTGGCCTTTCCTCTTTGGGAGATTTTAATTGTTTCTCTATCCCTCTGTCGTCTATTTCGATATCTACCATTTTGTCATCTGTGCGACAATCTAGAGAAGGAACTACAGTGCAGTCTTCCTCTGTGAAACAGCTTTGGAAAAAGACATTTAGTATTTCGGCCTTTAATCTGTCATCCTCTGTTTCAGTACCATTTTGGTCACAGAGTGTCTGGACATTTTGTTTTGATCCACCTACCGCTTTGACATAAGACCAAAATTTCTTAGGATTTTCTGCCAAGTCAGTACATAGAACTTTACTTTCGAAGTCATTGAACGCCTCTCGCATAGCCCTCCTCACACTACATTTCGCTTCGCGTAATTTTTGTTTGTCTGCAAGGCTTAGGCTATGTTTATGTTTGCTGTGAAGTTCCCCTTGCTTCCGCAGCAGTTTTCTAACTCGGTTGTTGTACCACGGTGGCTCTTTTCCATCTCTTACGATCTTGCTTGGCACATACTCATCTCACGCATATTGTACGATGGTTTTGAACTTTTTCCACTGATCCTCAACACTATCTATACTTGAGACAAAACTTTTGTGTTGAGCCGTCAGGTACTGATCATTGTTAGTACTGTATGAGCTGAACTCTGGTTCCTGCTGCATTATTTTTATTGAATCTTCATTCACTTGGAGCAGTACAAGTTGCATAAATCTCCAGTTTGCTGTGATATCTTATTCGGTAATCATTTCTGTTTCTGTCCAGCTTGCCCCACCATTCTGTAGCGCGCCCCCCCCCCCCCCCCTCCTTACCATTGCATAAGAAGTTGTACACATCTGGTGATGACTTATCGTACCTACGTGCGGCAGTCATCAAGTCTAACTGATTTCTTCTTGTTATGTCATTTTTTTGATTGGTTTTTGTGGTACCCAGTGTTTGCCTCCGTTTTCAAGTTCGAGGTTCCGCGGTTGTTGCTTTTGAACCCCTTTCTGCTTTCTCTATGCTTATTTGACTTGCTATTTTTGCTTTTCGGTGTTTGTCTTTGTGCATTACTTCGGAGACTATGGCTACTAAGTGACAATCACATGCTGCCCTGCCTCCTGCTCATCTAACTCAGTTTATGCAGTTTCAGAGTCAACAAATGGTGCAACTGCTTGAAGTGATGAATAGATTCAGGACAGCACAGATAACACATTGCAGCGCGTCACATACCAGGTACTGAAAAACATTTTTATTTCTTGGCCATGGCGAGAGGAACTACTTATCGACTTTGCATCAAGTTATTTCCCAAATCCCGCCCAGAACTATGAGCATTTATTGCAGGCGCTTACGAAGCTTTATGAGGACAGGGCTCAAGTGGCAGCTGCTCGTTACAAATTGTTTACGTTGCATAAGTAACAAGGACAAACACACCGTCAGTGGGTGACTGATTTGCAAGGCCTTACTAGAGAGTGTAGATTCAAATGTGACTGTGGTAAATATTACAGTGATACAATGGTTCGCGATGCCACCACGCATAATGTAGTTGACTCTGTAATTTACGAATATATTTTTAAATATCCGGCGCGCGGTAGCCGAGCGGTCTTAGCGCCTTGTCACCGTCCGCGTGTCTACCCCGTCAGAGGTTCGAGTCCTCCCTCGGGCATAGATGTGTGTGTGTGTGTGTGTGTGTGTGTGTGTGTGTGTGTGTGCGTGTGTGTGTTGTCCTTAGTGTAAGTTAGATTAAGTAGTGTGTAAGCTTAGTGACCGACGATCTCAGCAGTTTCGTCCCAGTTACCTTACCACAAATTTCTAAATTTCCTTAAATATCCGTATCCTTCATTGCAACAGGTTCTGCAGATTTCGGATTGTCAAGAATCTTGAGAGAGCACAGCAGACAGTCTTCAGGCAGCACTAGTACGAGGGTTGGCTGAAAAGTAATGCCTTCACCTTCGTAATTCTTCAACAGTTGGCAGCATTGGTATGCGGAAGGCACTGGCCACTGGCATATTCCGTAACCTCTTCTCTACAGCTCCAGTTGGCGGGAAGCCTTCGCATTGTGTCGTTACAGTGTAAAGTATGAAACCCTGCACAGACACTCGGTCAATGCGATTTGAGCAACGTGCAGTCATTGAATTCTTGATAGCAGAATGTGTCACCCCAAAGGAGATTCATCAGAGACTGAAAGCAGTTTATGGTGATTGTGTTGATGTGAGTACTGTGCGTCGTTGGGGGAGTAAGTTTAAAGATGATGAGGTGGGAACATCTGACGTGAATGACAAACAAAGAGTTGGACGTCCTGTGACCACCGAGTTTCACAAGCAAAATGTTGACAGATAGATTCAGGACGGTCGTCGTATCACTCAGAGAGAAATTGCAAGCACAATCGGCATTTCACATTATTGCTTTACTTGGCTATCGGAAGATCTGTGCACCATGGGCACCCCGGATGCTGACTCCTGAAATGAAAGTGCACAGACTTGAAATTTGCCAGGAACGCCTCTCGCATTATGGGAATGAGGGTGACGCCTTTCTCCATTCGATCATGGGACATCATTATGCTTTTGATGAAGACCTTGAGAGAACCATGGGCAGCACGTGCTCGTCGATTTTGCCCCTCGCTTGAAGCGACTTGGTTTTTAGTCACACAGTGTGTAGTGTGTTTCCCAAGGCTCACAGTGTCGCTAGTGCAAAACTATGTAATAGCTATTCAGGAAAAGCTTCCAACTCATGGTGCAGTGTTATGTGAGGACAACAAACGTTTTGTGTCTCTATTTCTGGACATTCTGTTTGTCTGCAACTTAACACTGAAGCTAAAGTGACGTCCATGGCAAAACCAAATACACTGCGTGCCATACACTAATGGCGTATAAAAGTAAAGGCATTTATAGCCTTCCTGCAACTTTCGAAAATTTGACAAAGACAATGACATTCACAGTGCCTTCCTCCCAAGACAGTGCTAATATTTTTGGTCTGGGCTGATTTGATTTGTTTGGTTTAAGCATTCAGGACAATGTACATCCTATTTCTTCCTCTGATTTTCGGGACAGTGTTGCTAAGTTATATGCAGAATTTCTGTATTTGTTTTCTGAGGATTTAGATAAAGCGAATAATTTTGTTGCTCATGTCACAATGAAGGGCAGTGCACAGCCACGTTTTATTTGATCTCGTCCTCTCCTTCATGCTCTTCAGGAACAGGTGGCACAAGACTGTGGGGTCTTAGCACCCATTACTGCCAGTCAGTGGACATCCCGTCTTGTTAGCCTACAGAAGCCATCCAGCAGGCTCAGTTTGCGCGCTGATTTTAAGAATCCTCAAACAGTTATTGACAGTTATCCCTTGCCTCGCGCGGAAGTACTGCTGGAAAAATTGGGTACTGCTCGCTACGTTTCTAATATTTGTTTGCGCAACACTTGTAAATCCGTCTTGATGAGGAGTCTCAACAAGTTTTTTTCATTAACACTCATCTGGATCTCTTCAAATTTTTGAAATTGCCATTTAGCAGTGCTTCAGGACCCACCATAACTCAGTACTTTCTGGAGCAGTTGACTGCAAAAGTTCCACTTTGCTCGAATTATTTAGATGACATTGTCATCTCAGGTAGCACTCTTGAAGACCACATTGTCAGACTTCGCATTCTGTTTCGAGTATTGTCTACAGTTGGTCTCAAATGTAACAGAGACATATGTGTGTTTTTATAGACCAAACTTGAGTACTCAGGATATGTCGTTAATAGCTAGGGTGTTCACCCATCACAGTCACATTTGTTTGGCATCCCTGACCTGTGGGAATTGCAGTGTGTGTTAGGAAAGCTCACGTATTACATCTAATTTATTCCTGATGTTGCTCAGATCGAGGCTCACTTGCATCGTTTGGACAGGAAAACTGTTCCTTTTGTTTGGTTGCAAGAGTGTCAGTCTGCTTTCCAGAAGCTGAAAGATGATTTGCTCAGTGATCAGTGACTTGTTCATACTGATCCAGCCAAACCTGTGGTCTTGGCTGTGGATGTTACATCTGCCGGCATCAGTGCAGTTTTGTTCTGTAAAATTGGTTCTGTTGACAGACCAACTGCCCTTGCTTGTTGTACAAAGCTCAATGCAATTACTAGTGAATTGAAAAGGAGGTTGTCGCCATTGTCTATGGCGCCACTAAGTTTCACCAGTATCTTTCTGGCAGAGAGTTTTACATGGTAACTGACAATAAACGTCTATAATCTTTGTTTAGGGCTACCCATGCAGGCCCAACTTGCACAGTGCAGAAGCTGCAATGGTGGGCTCTTCTTTTTCGAATTACCAATATGATATCGTGTATGAGCCCACTTCTAAGCATGGCAATGCAGATGCTCTTTCTCTGTGTCATTAGCCAATATTTTGCCCACTGGCACACCCTTGCAGTTCACCTCGTCATTTTGTTTCACACCGATAATGACCAGTCACATGTTGTGGTTCCTCAGTCTGACGTGCTTCATTTGGTACACCAAGGTCACTGGGGTATTGTTCTCACCAAGCAGTTCGTGACATCGTTGTACATGTATTTGGCATAGTCGCGATGCACAAATTGAACAGTTGACTTCTCAGTGACAGTCCTGTGCTGAACATTGGTGAGCCTCACTGCAGCAGTTCTTGGAGTGGCACAAACCTCAAACACCTTGGCAACTTTTGCACTTGGATTTCGACGCTCCTTACTGGAATGCACGTTGGTTCATCGTCACTGACGCTTTTAGCAAATATCCTTTCAAGATTACTATGCACTCTACTACAGCTCGTTCCACAATCCAAGCCCTGTTGTCGGTCTTCTGTCTTGAGAATTGCCTGAAGTGATTATGACTGACAATGGACCTCAACTTGTCGCTACTGAGTTTGAAGAGATTTTCACTGCTTCCAGCTTCAAGCACATCACAAGTGCATCGTTCCACCCAAAATTGAATGTCGAAGCTGAACGGTTTTTACGACCATTTAAGTAACGGCTGAACAAACATCGATACCATCCTATAGGCGCTGTTAACATATGTAACGGAATTGCAGTTTTTTGCGAGATGGCGACAGTGGTCGTGTGGAACCAGGCAGACCCAATGATGTGCCCCTGTTACACCACACCTCCAGTGCCTGATCCCACTCAAACCTGGAGCCACCATGTTACCGGATGCCATGCTGATGCTGCCTAGTCATGGCTCCGACTTCATCATTGTTGGTATTGTTTAAGCCGGACTCTCTGTCTGGCTGCATCCTTTATTCACTTGGAGAAATACAAGTTAAGTTAATATTCTATTTACAATGATATGTTGTTCACTAACCATTTCTGCTTCTGTCCAGCTTTCTTATGATGACAATTGCCACACCACTCTGCAGCCCACCTCTTCTTGCCATATTGTACAAAGTGGTACACAATAAACAGTGCCAGTGGGAGAGAAAGAGAAAGGCGATGGTGATGGTAGCAGAAAGAAAGTCATAGTGGAAGGGAAAGAGAGTTGGACAAAGGCAATAACAGTGGGAGTCAAAGAGAGAGGAGATGTGGATAGTGATCATATGGTCAGTAGTAGTAAAAGGGAAAGAGAGATTAATGGAGACAGAAACAGTGGGATTGAAAGAGAGAGGAGGCAAGAAAAATGAAAAATACAGATGAGACAATATAGTATATAGGCTTATAGTATATAGGCTTATGGGTTCTGGTCTGTTCCAGACCAGTGAACTTCAACGTGGGTATAGGGGAGGGCTTGTTCTGGATCGAAATTTTAAACATGTTGGTATAACACAAAAAATAAGTTGAATCCCCAGGATTTTTGAGCTGCCAAGGTATGGCGGAAACAGTGGTAGTAGGACAGACAGACAAAAGGAGACAGTATCGGTAAGAGAGGAGGCAATGTCAGCTGGATATACCATAAATAAATGGGAGAAAAGGGAGACGATGAGAGAGAGAGACTTACATAGCCAGTGCAGTGATAAGAAGACGCTTAGTTTGAAGGTATAACTACCAAGAGAGAGTGGTTAAAAGGCTTTAGAATATTCTGTGTTAAAGTCGCGCAAATGCGTTTGCATGCCAAAATTTTTGGTGAGGAAGGCAGAATGATGACTGAGGCATCTGGTTCTCCTCTTTTCTGGGAGGCTTTTAAAGAAGAACATATTCACCTTTCTGTAGTGTGACAGGAGTATTTTTCCGCTTGTTTAATAACACTTCACTCTTCTAAAATATAAATAAATACATGTAAAGCCAAACATCACTTCAGTTGAATTGGACAGTCAACACAATCACGCTGAGTACTGCAACTCCATTCTTGCTATCAGCGTGACGAAACTTTTTATAATTTCCTCAGATTCTGTTCGTCGTTGAACCCTCACGCAAACAAAAACGCGCTCGGCGACTGGTCAGTGACCCTAGGACACAATCGCTGGCTGTTGGTACACTATTAAAAATAGGTACAACTTATGTATCAGGTATACTGTAGTTACACTACTACAAATCGAACTTTGAGACACTCTAAAGTCTAAAGGATTAAAAGCTTTCTCGTTGTTTTGGTCACAATGTTATTGAATCCATGTTTCTTTTATTCCAAGTTTCAATGATGATCTCTGAGGCAATAGTTCAACTCTGTAGATACTGACATAAGTCAGTGTAAGTGTCAGTATGAAGTTAAGCTTCGACCTCAGAGGGATGTGAGATGCGTAGAAAGCAGAACAACTTCGTCACCTTGTTGAGGAGAGACATAAGAGGGGTAATGTTATTAATTTGCTACACAGTTGTAGCACTTTAGGCATCCATGTGCCTCGATAATCAGCAGCTACAGTGTGAATTACACAGGAAAGTAACAAGGCTCTGTCAAAGGATATCATGGAGTTTTTAATATTCAAACACACTCGTTATGGTATTTATTCCTTAGTTAACACAGAGAACACGAGTTTAGGTCGCTACTATAGAGCTACAGGTAGTTGTTATATCACTGAAGCTGGCAGCAGTTGTAAAGATAAAGACCAATTCACATTAGCTGTCATCACACAATTACATCACCGTACCACCACATCAAGAAGTATCTACATTGTCTGTCACATCACGGCACAACAAGTCATGTGATGTCAACTCGCATGACTGTCATCGACTGTTTTTCTTTTTTGTGGGAATTGCGATCTTCGCAAAATGATTTTCAACTGTTTTTATGCACAAAGCACACATACACAGCATGGTAGCTTATCTACGTAGATGTTGGAGTCCACATTTGTACGAAAATGACATTTATTGGAGTGGACAGGTATCAGCATTTTGTATTTCAGAAAATCGAAGCATCATTTTTTTCATATGTTACGTCAAATTGCACCCAGAATCACTAAAAGGAATGTAGTGTTCCAGGTAGCCATCACAGCCCATGAAATTTTGGTTTTTTAAAGTTAAGTTTCGTTGTTAGTCCAGTGCAAATTTTTGTGCAATGGTCATATCTCCCTCATCACCTTATTCTTCAATATTTATAGTTTTTCTTTATGTGTTGTATTTGGCTTTTAATATTTCAAATGCCTTATTTGTGTCTGGGTGAATTAGTGAAAACACATAAATATTGAAGAGTGATGCGTGCAAAACTGTTTCACACACAATCCAGAGAGCTTCTTCTCATAATTAAGCCTGCCACAAACACATATTTAGACAAACAACTTGCAGTGTCTGAAGGTTTCAGTCAATGTCTGACAACATACAAATAAATTGCACCTACTAATCAATCTGATTCTACCCACAGTACTTTTTCACTTCAAGCTGCATCCATGTTGCATACATTTCACTATAATATATTAAATACTGGACCAGTATGTATAAAAATCAACTTTTGTAGTAAAAGGCAATTAATTTAGTATCTTCATGTCATACGAATCAAACTGCTGCCTCACTACTTCAATTAATCTTTTTGTCATTTATTATAAATTTGAACAGAAGAAATAACGAAATAAGAGAGTTTTGTAACAAATATCGAATAAAAAAAACAACTGATATTAACCAGTAAAACCACAACAAATCTAAATATGGAGATTTGCACATGGACACGTATTGGGAGAAAATTAGCTTCAAGGTCACATGATCAACATTGGGCAGATGACATCAGCCATCAAAACTTTTCTTGCTGAGAAACCTTAACGGCGCCGAGACGTGATGTGACCGTCAGTGTGGATGCCGCCATTTGAAAAGCATTGCAGTATCTTTTGATGGGACAGGACATGATGTGACATGATGACCAAAGTGAATTCTTCTTAAGATAGTCGACACAAAGTGTAGCGATATGTACCATTAACAATTAAAGGCCCCCACACATTAGTAACAGATCGCTACCATCCATTGCATGCGATATCGCCTGCAATCGGCCACTCACCTTGACACCCCACATATGAGTGATTTGCCCAGCAATTTCAATCATAATTATAGCTGTTACTACGTCGAGAACTTCTGATTTGGAACATGGACTGTATGTTTAGCAGAAGTTACAGTTAATTTCAGTATCCTCGCAAATAGTTGCAATACGTAATATTAAAACGAACGAGATTTGTAATTCATTAAACATGTTTTGAAATGCTTTCCTTGAGAGCCGTAGGGTACTTTAAAGAATATATAATTTTTTCACTGTCGCCGAATGGAATGTATACATCTTTCCAGAGTACTAATACAGTTCGTTTTACGTTTATTAGTCTTCGATTCCTTTTTTATTTTTTAATCTTACAGTTTAACTGCAAGTATTTACACAATTTACTCAATGTGTCAATAGATATGTTACCAGTAACATCATTACTGAGTATCATAACTCTTTTTATAAATTGTATGAAGGAGAGTTATATGAAATGACAAGTGACTTGAGTATAACTGTCTAACAGATTTGCCCTGAATATTTAAATTAAAATGTTCTCTTGACGTTATGGTAGGTACATATGCCATTCTATTTAGAAGTTAAGAACTTTAATAATGCATATAATTATTTCATAAATAACTCAAAATCATAAGATGGAGCCCACTGCCCTGTGAAATTCCCACCAATTTCGCTTCAATAGCAAAAGTTTCAAAATGCTAATCACTGCAAAATCAGAGGATGTAATTTTTGCATTTCTATGTAGTATCAATGGCACCTCCGGTTTCCACTTCACTTTGTGCAGAGTTGATCATGGACCCTGAATAAGAATTAATTCTAAACCAAATTTTTTGCTCAACGTGGGTTAAGCAGAACAATACAGAAATACACAACCAATTATGATAAATAGAGTAATAGTTCACAGCGTGAGCGACCGATCGCTGTGATCCTTTGTGAGGCCCTTAATGTATGCCTACACAATGCTTCTTTCCTTGTTCACAATCGCAGATGCATGACATTAGAAGTGCATGCACAAAATTTGTAATGGCGTTCTCGTGTCCTAACGTTGCATTATTCTGCAAGCACCAAGCTATGGATCCCCTTCTTTGCTTTTGTGCTGTGTTTATTGTGATGAAAAGGCAACAGAAAAAGAAAACGCAAAAGCTGCTGTAGGCAAAGAAGTATCTCAATAACATAGGTGTGAGAAAGACAAAGTGATGGCAATATTTTGTTTGCAAATTTCAGAAGGAAGTCACAGTGAGATTTTTGATTTACTGCTTGGTAAGCTCAGCAATAAGGATAGCAATAATATTTCGTTTGCTGGCAACCAGTGACCTATATGCTAGTTTTAACTACTTATTTCACATTTCAGAGCAAAGTATTTCAGTGATTATTACTGAAACTGAGAAATATTCAAGTGAGGTTTTTGGTCGTTATGTTAATTAGCTTTCAATGCATTATTCACAATATAATTTATAAAAAGATTGTTCACACAGCTTTAATCTTGAGAGATTATAGGCTATGTAGATTAACACCTTGGGACTCGATAAAGTTCAAATTGCATAGACACCAGAATCCATTAGGTGGATGCTGTGTTTTCCAATTTTGTATTCTTTGCATTATCAGAGTCCTTTATATGTATTTATAGTAGTTTTTTAGGAGTTAAACATCTACCATCATTTGTTTTGTTCAAATGTCAGGCTACTCAGTACTTCTGTTAAGTTCATACAGCATGAATATTCGTCCACATTTTTAATATAAAATTTTGATAAATTTCTGTTTTATCGATCCTTGTTTTTCTACTTCGAAACTTATGGTATCCATTTCATTAAAGTAATATGATAGAGACTTTTTACCTAATATTTGACGCTCTCAGAATCACATCTCAAGTTTTTCTTCAAATAATCTTCAAAAGCAGCATCCGATACGACTCTCTGTGTGTAAACATCTATAAATTTAAGCGTGCTTCTTTAGGAGGCAGCAAACATTACTGCACATAAATCGCTTTGCACCATAACCTCAACACACTACACAATGCAATACACAGCTACTTGTCATCTCCTTAAGGGGGGATGTAATGGATTTTTGTCAAAAAAAATCTATTTTTAAAAAAATTTATTTTCTTGATCTACACAATTTAATCTTAGCCGTGTGTGAATTTTATCATGATAGAAGCTTTAGAAATGCCTTTCAATTGTTAAACTGTTCAACTCTGCACTGGCAGCCACTCCCACCTTTTCCGATATTTGGGGAATTACTTGCTTCAGCAGAATTTTTGTCAGTGTGAAGACTATTTTCTTTCGATATCTTTGGCTGACATCTATATCTCTGGCTGACATCTATATCTTTGCCTGAGAACTATCTTGCATGTGGTTTATTTAAGTTTTGACAAAACTAACACATATTAGTAGATGAAGACTGAATTCGCAAACCTTTACTTGGAAGTCAAGATTTATGCATAATGGGTGGTTAAACTATGTTCAGGAAATGGAGGCTTCGTGGAAATCAGTTTACCAACAAAAAAGAGGAAGCAGGTTGAAATGAAGAACATAAGCTCTCAGCTTCGTCATCGAAACTTGGAACAGGGGAATTGTACAGGTGTGTGAATGATGTTGATATAGATTCCACTGGTTTCAGACTTATTGATTTAGAGTTTCTCTGCCGGGATATAAAATTTTCATGTTCATGTGTTAGCTGTAAAAATATGGAATGCATGATTGTTGTTGAAGAAAGAAGAGTGGGAATAGCTTGTGATTTTAAATTAATTTGTAATTCGTGTGGCGATGAATTTTCATTTTCCTCCTTCAAAAAAGCTAACACTGGTACATATGAAAGCAATTTTAGGTTAGCATGTAATCTGAGATGACTTGGACAGAGTAGGGAAGGAGGTAATTTATTGTGTGGTTTTCTGAACCTTCCTCCACCTTGTGCAAGGTTTGAAAAAATAAATAAAGAAATGTCTGATGCTTATGTGATACTGCCAAAGATTCTATGAAAAAAGCAGTGGAGGAAATGGTGGAAATAAACCAAAAAGAAATAGATTCTGGGGTAGATATTCATGACAGTGGATCTCCTACAAATGTGTGTGTCTGTAGGTGGGACCTGGATGAAGCTCTGTATGAAGTTGCATCTGTTATTGGTATTAACTCAGGGAAAGTTTTAGATGCAGAAATTATGTCTATATACTGCCACTACTGTGCAATAAGGAAAATGTACAACAATAAAGACAGTGAGAAACTGTGGCAATAAAAGCATGCAGTAGCATGCTGTAAGAATTATAGTGGCTCAAGTGGGGGCATGGAGGCTGCTGCAGTATTGAGGATGTTCTCCAGATCTGAGGACCATTATGATGTTAGATATACTCAATACCTTGGTGATGGTGACTCCTCTTCATTCACACTGTAACAGATAAAAATCCATACAATACAAGAATCGAAAAGTTGGAATGTGTTGGTCACATTCAAAAACTGGCTTGGTGCTAGGCTTCATCACTTGCTGAAAGAGAAGAAAGGTGAAGTACTTGAGGATGGAAAACAGCTAAGGGGAAAAAGCAGGCTTACTCTGAAAGAAGAACACACATAATTTACAGGCAATGAGGCATGCTGTGTGTGCAATTTTCTTGAATGAACTATCCACTGACCAAACACCAATGCACAAACTGTGTCCAAAAGACGATCGGTGTAAGTTCAACAACATAAATGAAACATACACTCCTGGAGATGGAAAAAAGAACACATTGACACCGGTGTGTCAGACCCACCATACTTGCTCCGGACACTGCGAGAGGGCTGTACAAGCAATGATCACACGCACGGCACAGCGGACACACCAGGAACCGCGGTATTGGCCGTCGAATGGCGCTAGCTGCGCAGCATTTGTGCACCGCCGCCGTCAGTGTCAGCCAGTTTGCCGTGGCATACGGAGCTCCATCGCAGTCTTTAACACTGGTAGCATGCCGCGACAGCGTGGACGTGAACCGTATGTGCAGTTGACGGACTTTGAGCGAGGGTGTATAGTGGGCGTGCGGGAGGCCGGGTGGACGTACCGCCGAATTGCTCAACACGTGGGGCGTGAGGTCTCCACAGTACATCGATGTTGTCGCCAGTGGTCGGCGGAAGGTGCACGTGCCCGTCGACCTGGGACCGGACCGCAGCGACGCACGGATGCACGCCAAGACCGTAGGATCCTACGCAGTGCCGTAGGGGACCGCACCGCCACTTCCCAGCAAATTAGGGACACTGTTGCTCCTGGGGTATCGGCGAGGACCATTCGCAACCGTCTCCATGAAGCTGGGCTACGGTCCCGCACACCGTTAGGCCGTCTTCCGCTCACGCCCCAACATCGTGCAGCCCGCCTCCAGTGGTGTCGCGACAGGAGTGAATGGAGGGACGAATGGAGACGTGTCGTCTTCAGCGATGAGAGTCGCTTCTGCCTTGGTGCCAATGATGGTCGTATGCGTGTTTGGCGCCGTGCAAGTGAGCGCCACAATCAGGACTGCATACGACCGAGGCACACAGGGCCAACACCCGGCATCATGGTGTGGGGAGCGATCTCCTACACTGGCCGTACACCACTGGTGATCGTCGAGGGGACACTGAATAGTGCCCGGTACATCCAAACCGTCATCGAACCCATCGTTCTACCATTCCTAGACCGGCAAGGGAACTTGCTGTTCCAACAGGACAATGCACGTCCGCATGTATCCCGTGCCACCCAACGTGCTCTAGAAGGTGTAAGTCAACTACCCTGGCCAGCAAGATCTCCGGATCTGTCCCCCATTGAGCATGTTTGGGACTGGATGAAGCGTCGTCTCACGCGGTCTGCACGTCCAGCACGAACGCTGGTCCAACTGAGGCGCCAGGTGGAAATGGCATGGCAAGCCGTTCCACAGGACTACATCCAGCATCTCTACGATCGTCTCCATGGGAGAATAGCAGCCTGCATTGCTGCGAAAGGTGGATATACACTGTACTAGTGCCGACATTGTGCATGCTCTGTTGCCTGTGTCTATGTGCCTGTGGTTCTGTCAGTGTGATCATGTGATGTATCTGACCCCAGGAATGTGTCAATAAAGTTTCCCCTTCCTGGGACAATGAATTCACGGTGTTCTTATTTCAATTTCCAGGAGTGTATTAACATAAACTTTCATTACCAGAACCTTCTATGGATGCAATTAAGCCCACATTCATGTTTCTCGCAAACCCTGATTTATTGAGGAAGTGTCTTCACAGAAAAACACAAATACAAAAGAAAGCCTCATTAATTTAATTTGAATTAGATGCTCAAAAAGGACATCCAGTGGACATGAAGTAATCAAAATAGGTGTCTATGATGCAGTTTTATGTTACAATAACGGAAATAATGGCAGAATTGAAGTGCTGAAGAGAATTGGTATAAATCCTGGTGTGTTTACAACAAAAGCATTTTACACCATCGATGAGAGCAGGATCAAGAAAGCTAACCGATCAGTGTCTTACCTGCAAATAAAGGCCAGGAAGATTCGAAGAGGAGAGAAGAGAATCCTAGAGGATGAGGAGTATCAGTATGGAGAATCTTAAAACTGATATAAGCTTATTACCTGTAGAAGTGTGAGAAGAAAATATTTGAACCTCTTTTTCTCTGTTTTCCATTTTTTACATTATTAGAAGTGTTTACTCAAAAAGTATATGTGCTAATGCTATGAAATTTTCAGGAACTGTTCGCAATGTGTTGCTATCTCCCTGGAACTAAAAAATACGAGATGCTGCAATTACATTATGATTTTTAGATGATTGTCTGTAGAAAAAATGTTAATTTTGCATGTCCAAAATTAAAATCTCTGTTAAATACAATTTGTACCATAAATTAATAACTGTAGTTCAGTGGTCTTAAAACTTTCCAAGGACACTACAATAAAATTTTAAGATTTATTGCATGACTAGAATTTTAGTTATGGCTTTTTATAAAAAAGACAATAAAAAATTAAAAATTCAAATTTCTAGCAAAATATTAATCCTGCATATTTTATTTTATTTTTCTGCTAAAACGCAGCTCTTCTTCTTTACACATGCAAAATTTTCGATTTGTACATTAATAAATATGGGTGTAATGATTTTTGTAAATAAATGTTTGCATTTTCCATTACATTCCCCTTTAAAACGTAAACAATGTGCTTAACGCCAGGCTTTCTTTTCAAGGATACTACTCTTGCAGAAAAGGGCATGCATAATTGCACTTTTGGAAATTTATGCATGTGTGCAAAGTTGAACACAAAAAAGGCATCATGTGAACATGGAGCCAAACCTCAACTTAGTGGATTGATTACTTAACAGGCACTATAAGCGTTCAATGGAAAAATTTAATCTCATACTTATTACAAGTAATAAATGCCATATTTCAAAGTTAGCGATCTTTTTTTTCTCGATAAAACCTTCATGACTCTGCGGAGTGGGGTAGGGGGTTTGGACCACCTCGTCATCATCACCCCTCGTCTTTGTCCCACTGTATGTATCTATGCCTGTGTATGTTACAGATACACAGATGCTACACCTGGCACAGAAGACATCAAAAGGTACCCAGCCTCAGCAGTACCTCTCCTCGATTTTGACTGATACTCTTTATAATAAACATGTATATGACAATGATATCGAGCATTTGCACGATTCCCAGAAACTAAACACAACTTTACCCTTCCATGATATGTCACAGGTAGCAAGAAGGCTGCTATTGCTCTTATTTGCCGTCCTGCATATTGCAGAGCTTTTTTTCCTTGGCACTTCTTTGCTCTGCTCTTAAACCTGATTCCATTCGTTTGCAGTGTCGGATTAACATATTGGCCCATTAGCACGAGCCTAGGGGCGCACCTTAAGGGCGGTGTCATTTTTTGCTCTGTACTCATTTTAACCTTTTACGTTTTAAAATAACTGCACCTACAAAAAACAAAAAAATTTGATGTTGTTAAACGACTTGATAGTTTAAATAATCCATAAGAACTAAATTCGACAATATAAATTTGGAAATATACATAGTTTACTTGGTGACTGTATGAAAATTTAACATTGGGTTTCTATCTGGTATCATGATCGTTCAAAATATTTTGAAGTAAGCTGTTAGGATGGGAACCTACAATACAATGATTGAAACATTTTTATTCCGAGAAAACCCTACCATATTTTCCTCATGAAAATACTGGGACCCTTGAACAGCTGTGATAAACTAATCAGCAGTTTCTTAAATATTGTAACATATCTGGACCTCAGTATGTAAACCTCACTCTACTTAAATTTCTTGTACAAATTGCAGGGACGTCTCAAGTCAGCCCTCCATTACTGTAATTAATGTAAACGCTCTGTGGTCTTCAGCATCTGAGCTTTGATTTAATGACACCCATTTAACAAAACATGTTGGTACTCGGAATGTTTAAATTTTTAATCACATGTTGATACGAAATATCATGAGAAGAATATTAATAATGTGTGAAATATACTTCACGACAGTTTAAAAATTATATTTATTTATTTAGTTACTTTTTTGGCGAAAAAAGGAGAAAAACAAATTACCGTTTTTCTCATTTATTGTGCTGCAGCCTGCACGATATCAAAGTTCCCACTCTGTGCAATTGAATAGTACTTGGCATTGCAAATTTTATGTTAAACTTCTTAACTCAGCTTTTTTCGTTGAGGAAACGTTATTTTTATTATATGTTGGAACAAAAAGTGCATTTGCGTGTAGACATAAGAGCAGTGTTCACACAAATGACAACACCCCATATCAACTGCCAACAAGACTACTTAAACATGTGTAGTCTGTCTTCTCTGCCCACAGATTGGATTGGATTGTTTGGGGGAAGAGACCAAACAGTGAGGTCATCAGTCTCATAGGATTAGGGAATGACGGAAAAGGAAGTCAACCATGCCCTTTCAAAGGAACCATCCCGGCATTTGCCTGGAGCGATTTAGGGAAATCACGGGAAACATAAATCAGGATGGCCGGACGCGGACTTGAACCGTCGTCCTCCCGAATGCGAGTCCAGTGTGCTAACCACTGCGCCACCTCGCTCGATCTCTGCCCACAGAAACCGCTAAAATGTTATAAGAATAAGTGGAATAAGAGTCGATCCAGTGTGTCTCACTGCACGATATAGCAAAAATTATTTGCTTTTTAAATTAGAAATACGGTGTCAAGAATATTCATAATTGCGTCCCAGCTAAAATTCCAGTGACGCGGGAAACAGAAGCCGAAAAAGGGACTGTCCCATTTTCTTTACGAGACGATTCCAACCAGCAGGTGTGCTTCTACTGTTCGCTGACAACAGAGAAACAGGCGACAATGAAATTAAATTATTCTGCATTTTCGTTCTTTCATAGCACTGGTACATCTACTAATCCGAGTTGGACAATTTATTACCCTGCGTTAAAAGGAAAAATCTTTGTGCTCGTGTGCCATGTTTAACGTAAAAAGCTTTGTGCTCATGTGTGGGGTAGTACGATTGGAACTGGATAAAGTCTTTCTTTCTTTCCTTTACAAATTTTTCTTTTGTTTTGACTGTTGGCTGACAATTCTGTAAGTGCCTTAACATGAATAACAGTGAAAAAAGCAAATGTGCAAAATTAAGTGGGGCGGCATTTCAGAAATTATCGAAGAAAGGTGAGAACGAGAAGCCAATGTTTTAAAAACGTTTGGCAGAGTAGATAAAGTTTTTGCAAAAAATGTTGCTGGTTCGACTTAAGAGTTCAAGTAGTATGGATGATATTTCTGGCACTGCAGCTGTTGTAAAAGAAGTACAGACAGACGAATCAAAAGTCAAAAATGAAGAAAAGCAAATTGTTCCTGATTTCGAGTTTCAGGACGAGAAATAATCTCGTTAGCGATGATGGTCCTGCAGAATGGTGTGTCAATCAACAATCGACATTCTCTTACAATGTGGCATTAATCAAAATTGTAACTTCGATTTTTCTAATTCAAGACGATCGATAAAACCAGATATTTGACCAAAATGTATTTTACTGTAAACTTTTAAATGGTGAATCAACTCTGCGCGATTTCCTAGTATATTCCTGCAGCACTGGTTCAAATAAATGGTTCAAATGGCTCTGAGCACTATGCGACTTAACTTCTGAGGTCATCAGTCGCCTAGAACTTACAACTACTTAAACCTAACTAACCTAAGGACGTCACACACATCCATGCCCGAAGCAGGATTCGAACCTGCGACCGTAGCGGTCGCTCGGCTCCAGACTGTAGCGCCTAGAACCGCACGGCCACTCCGGCCGGCTGCAGCACCGGTGCTGGTTTTTGTACACCATGTAAACTGTTCGGAGGTAAGGCCGCGACTGTTACTAATGGTATTGCAGATTAGAAAAACATTTCTAATAGTTTACCTCATCATGAGAATTCACTTGAACACAAAAATTCTGTGTTATCAGTCTTAACAAGAAAAAAAGTGACTTGGAACAATAGATAACCATTTTGAGTCATATGTTGAGACAGAAAAAATGTACTGGTGCATTGTGCTGAAAAGGGTGTTTGCAGTAGTGATGAAGCTAACAAGTCGTGGGCTTCCCCTATGTGGACACGTTGAAAGGTTCCATTTATTACATAATGATCAATTTATGATGTCTCTTGAACTCTTAGCCGAGTTTGATCCTTTTCTTGCAGGGCACAATGAACGATATGGAGATCCAGGGCAGGGAAATACTAGTTATCTTTCTTCAATAATCTGTGATGAAATAATAGAGCTTCTTTCTGAACGAAAAAAAGGAATTATCATAAGTGAAATAAAACAGGCCAAATATTTCTCTATAATAGTACATTCTACTGCAGACATTTCACGTACTGATCTATTATCTTTCATATTAATATATGTGAACGAGAATGGTGAACCTGTTTAACCTTGCTTCCTGTTTTTACCAAACCCGGGACATAAGTCCGAAAACGTAGCTGAGGCCGTACTAAAAGTCCTGTCTACAAATTCCATTGATATTACTGACTGTAGAAGCCAGTCATATGGCAATGCAAGCAATATGCTGGGAACCTACACTGGTTTGCAGGCACACATTAAAGAGCGAAATCCGAAAGCGCATTATGTGCCTTGTGCAGCATATTCTTTGAATTTAGTTGGCACTAGTGCTGCAAGTATGTACCGTTATAATTTTTTCTATGCTTCTACGCAGCACTGGGATAAACTCCTTTCTTTCATGAAACCAGGAAGCAAAACGGTAAAAAGTTGATCAAAAACATATTGGTCAGCAAAAGAGGAAGTGTGTGTAAGTCTATATGAAAACTAAGAGGGCATTATCAATGCCCTCACACATATTGACAATAATCCGTTTGAAAAACCACTTGTGCGAAATGAGGCTTCAGCTTTATTGAATCAAGTCAGCAGGTTACAAACAGTATTCGTGATGACAGTTTGGAAGGACGTACACCAGAAGTTTAATAGTGTAAATCTGAACTTGCAAAGTGTAAATATTGATACTAAAATAGTGCATGAATTATATGAATCACTTGTAGGATTTATTGCTTCTATTCGTGACATGTTCGACTATTATGAAAATAAATCCATGGAGATTGTGACTGATATAGACAATGAATACACCTATAAAAGATCACGAAAACGCAAACTTCATGATGACGAAGGAGCAGACTCTGCAGAAGTTTTTCTGACTGGAAGGGAAAAGTTTAGAATTGAAACATTTCTCCCAGTACTCGACAACTTACACGCCGAATTAGTGAGGAGGAAGAAAAACTATAGAACACTGTTGGACTCCTTCACAGTTTCAGTAACCTTAAGAACAGTTTGCTTGACGATATTGCTGAACGTGCAGTAAAATGCCAAGCATCATATGACACGGATTTAGAGCCTTTCTTACCTAGTGAATTTCGTGGAACTTTTGAAATCTTCTGAGATTAGTGATGTACCAGTCGAAATAAGTAAATTTTTACGAAAATAAAGATTACAGTCCTTGTTTCCGAATGTTGACATTGGTCTTAGAATATTTTTATGTATGGCACTTACAAATTGTTCAGCAGAACGCTCGTTTTCGCCTCTTAAAAGACTGAAATCGTACCTACGTTCTACGTTATCTGAGGAGAAACTGAACGCCTTGTCCATTCCTCACATTGAAGCCGACCTAACTGATAACCGGCTGAAATATGAAGATATGACCAACGAGTTTTCTGTCGTCAAAGCCAAACGCAAACATTGCTGACTGGTGAGTTTGTTTATTTATTCATAATAGTTTAAAAAATTTTACAATTGCCGATTGCAGACCGCTGAACTAAAACTCGTTTACGCGCAGACGTGACCGAAGGCGCTCGACAATACTAAACAATACACGAATGACCCAGGTCGCTCGGCGCTGTACAGTCAAGTCATACTGATGCTGTACTATATTAAAACTGACGCATACTCTTGGCGTCTGCTGAAATGTATATTTATCCGGGAATATACGTTATTGGAGAGTACGCTCAGATGAAAAAGTGTTAATAAATAACGTAGTTCAGTTTTGTCAATAAATACGTAAAAGCTTTGCTTGCACCGTTCGAAAGAGCTATGGTTAGAGCAGTAGCTGCAGTTCAAAACTGTTCAGCCCTTACATGAATTAAATTTGTTGTGTACACTTATTATGCAGCATCTAGCTACACAGACCCTAATACTTTACACGTTAACTATTAGATTATAAAACAAGTTTAGTTTTTCCACACTAGTCTGTAAAATTATGTAATAGCAAATTCCGTTCTGGTTTGTTTGTCTGTACTTAGTGATTAGCTCGTGCACCGAAATCTCTATTTCATTTTCATATCTTACGGTTTCCTATAGATACACGTATTAATACCGAACACGTTTATTTATGTGCTACACATTCAAGTTATTAGATCGTAAAGCGACAGTTTAATTTTAATTTTGAACGCTTCTCTGTAAAAGTACGTATTACTTTCTTATGTATGACACGTTCGCTTCAATTTTTACATCGTAACACAACTTTTTTATTTTCATTTTCGTGTAAAGGAACATATAAAATGAGAATGTATAACACAAATCCTTTGTCTCCTACACACTCTGCTGTATTTTTAGGCCATAAAAGAAAAGTTATTTGCTTGTGTTCGTTTCTGTTGTCTTACGACAGAAGAATGTGTTAACACAATGCAGTTTTAAGTTTGTTCTATCTGCTGCCGTACTCCAAGTACAGTTCAGGAACCATATTACACCAAACATTTTGATTGAGCGCGACTAGACCGCTGACGCGTCCTTCAGAACAATGAAAAACGGAGTACGGAAACAGCTCACAGCGCTCCCGCCCGAAATGGCAATTGTGATCGGGTACTAGTTATTATTTGAAACATGTTTTTTTTTTTGGGAGGGGGTCATGTAGTATGGTGTGCCTCGGGGCGCAAAATTTTTAAATCCGCCACTGATCGTTCGTTTTTCGACCACTTTTATGGCCCATGTTAGTGGTCCCAGATGCACGGACAACATAATTTCCGCACATCTCGTGATTTTCTCGATTGAAACTAACAACACAAAAGAGACAGTTGAACTATTGTGATGCTCACCACGTCAGTGTGGGCGTGGAAGGGCTCACCCTTAAAAAAAAAGAAAATAAGTCAGACGCTAGACACAAGTCTTTCGGTGAATCTTTTTGCAAGTAAATCAACATCTTTGGCAAGGTACAAACAGTAGTTTGACGGCTGAAGAATGGCGAGAAAACGATTGTAAACATACTGACGTAAGTAAAATGTATTAGTAAGAGGCAAATTGACATTCACGTGTAAATATGCCTGTTGATGAAGTGTGCTGCAGAATGTTTGTTTACGACAGAAAGGAATGTTGTGATCCTGATTAGCTTGAAGTATCGCGTAAATACTATTTTTTTTTAAAGGACAAACAAAATTTTCAGTCGTTATTTACCGACAAAAAATTTCGCAGGTTTCATAACACGCAGTAAATGCTGCTGAATGATTAACAATTGTGAAAAATTGATTCCTAAAGTGCTAGGTGAGCATGAGCATATAAGCTTGCATTTGCTACCCTCGTCATTCATGTACAAAACACCTTGATTTTAATGGAATTGACACTTTTGTGCGCAACGTTAGTCAGCTGCAACTGCTACAGCTACAAACCTTTTTTACTGGACTTTCAGATCAGATGATTTTAAATTTTTGCAACATATTGATGTTGAACTTGGTTTACATTTTGTTGATTAACTACTCACAGAATATGTCACTATGTTTTCTATTGTGAATCTTTCCTTAGATTATGTACGCAACGAAAGGTCCCAGTTTGAGAATTGGAGAAGACGACCTAAAGTGTAAAAATGGTTGCGGATTTTATGGTACGCCAGAATGGGGGGGTTATTGTTCTCAGTGCAACAGAGAACAACGGAGGAAGACTGGCCACAGCAGTTTATCTTCAGTTGAAAGGTAAATATATTTTTCGCTTATTGTAAATGCCTGAGTGAATTTGTTGAAAAATATTCTGTCTGTTATGGGGGACAGCACTTTTGTGTATTGACGGTGTATTGGAAGTGTTTTTGACGTTGGTAAATGTCATAAGAGCATTGAGTATGCCTTACTAATTACATGCCAAAGTCAAAATCTTTTCCATAATTCCAAAACGTCAGGACAGCACGAATATATTTCAGTCTTTGAACTTGAAATGGGCATACTGTATTAATTTCCTGGCAGTATAGTAACAAATTGTGTGTGTCCAAATGCATGAGATGTCAAAGCTGAAGTTCTGCAAGATCTGACAGTGATTTCTGTGATAACTGAAACCATTAATACATAATTGCAATATCTTTGAATAATTATTTCGAAAAAATAACCAAATCACAGTAGACTTATTGAAGGCAACACAGCACTGTGCTTTGCAATATTGTTACTACTCTGTACAGACACAACTCATTAATTACATCTGCATCTTGAATTTTGGCAGTACCCCTCTCTTATTTTCAGTAAAACGGAGTTCTTGGTTGGAGTCCCAATGTCTCTCACATTTTTAATCAGTTGAAGTTTCTTAATGGAAAATCTGATTGAGTAAAAGAAATCAGTGTGAAGTAAATCTTGAACAAGTGCAGTGAAGGTTGTGGTACTGGTGTTGTTGTTCTGATTAGAACAATGACATCAAAATCACCACTACTTAAAAATGAAAGTTGTTGTGATGTACCAATCTCTTCCATAACTCAAGCTGTAGATGATTTTGGAAGGTGATAACTGCGTTGTGGGTTGGCGAAGCCAACAAATTTGCCATGACAATCCATTTTCCCACTGTTGTCTAATATCTGCAAAATTTTACTATATCTGATACCTTTAATGACAAGAATATACCTACTCCAAACCCCTATATTCCCATGGATGTCCTAGTAGTTTGTGTGAAGTCATAGTTGCCACAGTGAATGGTGAAATAGATCCTTCGTTGATGTTGTCATTGGTCAAAGTTGACAGTTTTTAGTCAAAGTTGACAGTTTTTATTCTAGGCCTATGTTATTTCTTTCTTTTGAACAAAACACTGATTTTAGTCAAGGACAAAATGTTACAAGAAATGTTAGCAGTGCTGACTGTGAACGACATGATTTTTGGTGCTTTCTAAGATGGAGTTGGTGGCATTCATGTGGAAGGAAGAGACATTGTTGAGGGTAATATTTAGAAGGATTGCGAAGAAAGAACACAGCTAACATGCTTTTGGAAATATGGTACAGTTACACATCAACCTTTTTTATTTTCTGTCAGCCCCATAGCAAACAGTGCCTGAAAAATGGAAGTTTAGTGTTTCTTTTGTGTGTGTGTGTGTGTGTGTGTGTGTGTGTGTGTGTGTGTGTGTTTGAGAGAGAGAGAGAGAGAGAGTCATAGTCTAGTTGTCCCTATTTCAGTAGCAGTTGTTAGATGCCTCTCTGCAGTCTCACATCATGATCTCCACCTGTAAGAGGCATTTTCTTGTTATGGTATTCGCTGATCTTTTTTGCTCGTCGTCTGTGCTGTCTTGATTTAATCATTGTCATGTTTCCAGCCACATCTCTCAGTATTTTTTTGCTAGTAAGCCTTTATTTTTCCTCTATCTTCTCACAACCATTCTACCATAACTCTGTTCCGGGTTTCTCTTTTTATTCTGTCTGCTCCTGTAACGGGACTCACTTTACCATCTCCCTGACCTCTTCATTTCTCATCCTGTACATCCTTGGTACTCCTACTCTGCTTCTGCAATATTTCATTTCATATGCTTGGATTTTGCTTAAATTCTTTTTCTGAAATTGCCAGGTTTTAGAAGCATAGGTCAGGATAGGCACATAGTAGGTTTGATGTATTATTCCCTTGATCTTCTGTGCGAGCCTCTGTTCCACAACAAAGTACCGACATTTCTCAGAAATTTTACTGCTTGCTTCCCTCTCCCTTTTGTTTCCATCACAATTTCAAGATTTGTTAAGCTGTCAACTTTTCTGCTGTTCCTCTGCCAGCATGAATCTTGGAATAGTCTCCCTCTTCAAGGTCCCAATTATGATCTCTGTCTTCCTTACATTATATTTCATACCAGATAAACCAATCACTTCTGCTCATGTGTCTAATTGCTGGTGAACCCCATCTTCATTACATCATCAGTAAAAGCCACTGTTATTCAGAGGCAACATTCTTTATTTCATGAATAGTTCAAGGCATTGAAATGCAGTTTTTGGCAAGTGATGCTACTTTTTTAGTGGGATTCAGAAGCTTTGGTATAAAAGAGAACAGTGTTATAATGCTTGTTAATGTTGAAAGTGAAACTCACACAAAAGTATACAAGAAATGGGATGAAACAGAAATGTAAGGGGGCGAAATTGCACTTACCGTGTCAGTGGATGTTATGTTGCATGCCAATACTGGTAATGATTAATGTGATGAATGTTGGGAACTGAGTACAATGAATGGAGTTGTTTATCGATAGGGAATGAGAATGTATGTTCATAATTTTCTGTGGTTCATACATAAAATTATTGTGTATTTTGTTCTGTTAGATTACAATTTAATCATGTTGTCACAGTTTTTGGCAAAACTGGAAGTAAGACTTACAAGTAGGTAATTGCAATGACTGATGTATGTGTCAGACTACACTACATATCAGTCTGTTATTGGATCCTATTTTTGTTTTATGTATGTAGTTTGAAGTACAAGTGAAAATTTGTACCATGGTGGGGAATTGAGCCTGTGTGTCCTGCTTACTAGGCAGGTGTGTTAGCCACTAAGCCCCCCTTGGCACAGTGCATCACAAAAAGGCACAGATTATCCTGGCATGGCTCCTTCTTGAATCTCAATTCTCACTGCTGCCCTAGTCTACTTTCTGTTCATCTCTAAGGGGGAATTTAAAGTAGTTTGGGGTAGCAATGAGAATCTGGATCAAGGAGGGAGGCATGGCAGGATAATCCATGCAGTTGTGTAAATCACTGTGTCAAGGTGGCTTAGTGGCTAATGCACCTGTCTAGTAAGCAGGAGACCTGGGTTAGTTTCCTGGTCTTGGTACAAATTTTCACTCACTGTTTCAGTTGGTAAACACAAAATCATATCTGTAAGAGACCAGTAAAGTCTCTGAAATTATGTCATTTAATTTGCCTATTTTTGTATTCATTTCTTGTCTTCGCCAACACTCAAGCAAATTGTCAGTGCCTGAGATAACTAATTTTTCCATTCACGAAATAAATACAAAAATCTGTAACCAACTTTAAAATTCATAATAACAAGATCAGTGAAAAATATTTGGCACTCCCCATATCAAGAACAAAAGTTATCAATTCATATCTACTGCCAAATGAAATCTTTAGATTCAGCGATTTTCATTGGCTACCATATACCATCGCCCATTTGGCTATGACAAACACCAATGAACTGCCAACATCACCATGCAACACAGCACCTGCTGACACCATAAGTGCACCTTAGCCTAATGTGGCTGGAATCAGCTTTTGCAGTCCAAATACTGCCAAGTGAGTCTCTCATGCTAAGCTCCATCATTATACGCAGAAATAAAGTAGGCCTGCACTAATAAGCTAAAATATATTTCCTCTTGACCCTCACTTTACGCGACATAGAGGTAGAGTCAGCTAAGATATTTGTAGATTGAACTACATGCTAACTTCTAACAGATCATAAGGGGGTTAGGAAAGCTGTTCCAAATGTACATACATACTCGTGTTTAAGTGAACAGCTTTTGAATAAATAAGTAAACAACCACAAGGCTTCATGCATGACAGAGTCTCTCAAGAGAGTCCTACTTGACAGTGTTTACACTGCATTAGTATATTCCTTCCAAGTTGCCTGTCAGTTTTAGCAGATTTGTTGGATTTTTCGTGAAAAGTCATGAGTGCCAACATAACAAGCTTTATGTCACTATACTCGTCCTTTCAAGAGCTTTTGAGTGCTGGTAATAAGTACAGGGTTATTACAAATGATTGAAGCAATTTCACAGCTCTACAATAACTTTATTATTTGAGATATTTTCACAATGCTTTGCACACACATACAAAAACTCAAAAAGTTTTTTTAGGCATTCACAAATGTTCGATATGTGCCCCTTTAGTGATTCAGCAGACATCAAGCCGATAATCAAGTTCCTCCCACACTCGGCGCAGCATGTCCCCATCAATGAGTTCGAAAGCATCGTTGATGCGAGCTCGCAGTTCTGGCACGTTTCTTGGTAGAGGAGGTTTAAACACTGAATCTTTCACATAACCCCCAGAAAGAAATCGCATGGGGTTAAGTCAGGAGAGCGTGGAGGCCATGACATGAATTGCTGATCATGATCTCCACCACGACCGATCCATCGGTTTTCCAATCTCCTGTTTAAGAAATGCCGAACATCATCATGGAAGTGCGGTGGAGCACCATCCTGTTGAAAGATGAAGTCGGCGCTGTCGGTCTCCAGTTGTGGCATGAGCCAATTTTCCAGCACGTCCAGATACACGTGTCCTGTAACGTTTTTTTCGCAGAAGAAAAAGGGGCCATAAACTTTAAACCGTGAGATTGCACAAAACACGTTAACTTTTGGTGAATTGCGAATTTACTGCACGAATGCGTGAGGATTCTCTACCACCCAGATTCGCACATTGTGTCTGTTCACTTCACCATTAAGAAAAAATGTTGCTTCTTCACTGAAAACAAGTTTCGCACTGAACGCATCCTCTTCCATGAGCTGTTGCAACCGTGCCGAAAATTCAAAGCGTTTGACTTTGTCATCGGGTGTCAGAGCTTGTAGCAATTGTAAACGGTAAGGCTTCTGCTTTAGCCTTTTCCGTAAGATTTTCCAGACTGTCGGCTGTGGTATGTTTAGCTCCCTGCTTGCTTTATTCGTCGACTTCCGCGGGCTACGCGTGAAACTTGCCCGCACGCGTTCAACCGTTTCTTCGCTCACTGCAGGCCGACCCGTTGATTTCCCCTTACAGAGGCATCCAGAAGCTTTAAACTGCGCATACCATCGCCGAATGGAGTTAGCAGTTGGTGGATCTTTGTTGAACTTCGTCCTGAAGTGTCGTTGCACTGTTATGATTGACTGATGTGAGTGCATTTCAAGCACGACATACGCTTTCTCGGCTCCTGTCGCCATTTTGTCTCACTGCACTCTCGAGGCAGAAACCTGAAGTGCGGCTTCAGCCAAACAAAACTATATGCGTTTTTCTACGTATCTGTAGTGTGTCGTGACCATATGTCAATGAATGGAGCTACAGTGAATTTATGAAATCGCTTCAATCATTTGTAATAGCCCTGTATACTGTTCAATTAAAAAAAAAAAAAATTCAAATGATGTCTTCTCGCTTTCAGTTGTTAGTTGTTTCAGTTGTTTTATGATTGCAATTTCGGCATTATGCCATATTTATGTTAGACAGAGATGATAATGTAATATGCTCATCGAAGAACAGTTGATCAGTGATACTGGTCAATAATCCCTTTCATGTGCTGCAATCTTGAGTGGATTATATATATATCATGACAGGTGACACATCTAAAAGTGTGCACTTGAATACAATAGAGTAAATGTCTAAAACACTCAACAAAAAATGTTTAATTATAGTTCTGTTACTTGATTATGTATTGTGGTTGTCCCTTGAAGGTGCTACAAATTTCAGTTTCTTCCAGAGTGTCCATTAATCTGTCTTCCTCTAGCCTATCTAGTGCAAAGGGCGTTAAAGACGTTTTGCACAGTCGTCTCTAATTTTATTTATTTTTTGCAGGAGGAAAATGAAATTTTTTGTGAACATACTTGGAACATTTAGCTATACATAGAGCCTACTCAGTGTAGCCTCCATCAGCTGTGACCCCATCAGCTGTGACCCATCTGGTACAACATTCTTTCCATGAAGTAAATGCACTTTGGTGAAATTCTGGGGATTGACTTTTACACCATTGTTTGACACAGGAAATAAAGTCTTTCTCACTGTCAAATGTTTTACTGCACAGGTGGGCCTTCAGACGACCAAAGAGGTAAAAATCAGACAGAGCCAAGTCCGGACTGTAGGGAGGATGAGGAAAAATTTTCCAACCCATTTTCCTGATTTTCTCCTGCATCATAAGGGCTGTATGGGGTTTGGCATTATCATGGTGTAGTCTGATGAGCCGACCCTGAAGCTGTGGTCTGTCGGTCTTGATCGCACATCACAGCATGTCCAATGACAAACAGTAACGGTCCCAGTTTATTGTGGAGCCAGGATCCCAAAAGTCAATGAAAATGACACCACACTGATCCCAGGAGGAGGAGGCTATCACCTTTTGGCCTGCTATTCTTGAAAGTCTTGGTTTCTTCTTCCGAGGGGAACCCGGATGATGCCACTCCATGGGTCGGGTTTTGCTCTTAGTTAGGGGAAAAACAACTATGTTTCATCCTGGGTAATGACACCGTCAAAACACTGTTTTCACTCTTCAGTAAAGGTCTTCATGAGACTCTCGCACCCATTGTTCCTCATCATTTCCATTTCGCTTGAAAGTAATCTAGGCACCTAACGTGTATAGACTTTTCTGTACGCTAGTGACTGTACCTGTGATACCACACTACCCAATGACAATCGAGTCATTTCAGCCAGCTGTCATGTCATCACAGATCTGTCGTTTTGGATGATTTGATCAGTGGTCTCCTTATTCACATCTCTCACTGCAGTCAGTGGTCTACCGCATTGTGGATTGTCCAGTAGAGAGAAATCACCTTCTTTAACCCTTTCACGTCAGCACTGTAATTGTTGCATTGTGCGCTGTGGATGAGCGCCAGTCCCGCATGGTCGTGCCCTCTGTATGGCGCATTTTTCACACTGCCTGCAGCGCTACTCTGTCCTGCTTTCACACTCATAGTGTTATCACAATTATTGGACTTTATACTATATATTTCTTCGGGAAAATATTTATACAAATCGCACATGTTTCTGATAGCTTGTACAAATAGTCATTGTCATGAGGCTGTTCGTTATTGGCGAAATGTGAAAAAGTGCAAGATATGTTGAAATCGGTCTCTAGATAGCAGTTTAGAAAATATTGATGTATGAATAATGGTGCGTGGGTCAGACTTCCACACAAGTGGAGCGTAGTGAAGCGGAGAAATATGACGTGAGGCAGAACTGTTACAGCAGTCCACTGGCTGGGCGGCACAGGCCATACTCAACTGCTGCAGCAGTTCACCGACTGAACAGCACGTTCGCTCCCGACTTCTACAGAAGTTCGCCGTAGCGAAAGGGTTGAACCTCTGCAACCACCTCTGGATACTGCTGTGATCCGCTGTGCCTCCCCTTAAACACGGAGCAGCTTCCTTTGAATTGATGTGGCAGAGTCATTGCCAGTCTTGAAGAGGAACTCCATACCCTCCATCGTCACAACGTAACATCTACTTCATAGTCCATTATGTCTCACCTGTAAATAAAAGAAAATACTTTTATATGCCAACTTATAGCTAAATGTTCCAAGTATGTTCACAAAAAATTTCATTCTCCTCCTGCAAAAAATAAAAAATTAGAGACGACAGTGCAAAACTTTTTGAACGCCCTTTGCACCCTTAAAGATTTCTCGATGTTGCTGGGCTAGTATTATGATTGTAGTTTTGTAGGTGAGCACTAAATGAAGATTTACAGTTCTTGCTTATGTTTGTGTGTTCCCTGAATCTGATAGGGAAATGTCTATCTGTTTTCATCATATACAACTTTTCAGTTTTGATTCATACATTAGTTTTACGTAAATCATTGGCACCATAGTAAGGTACACATTACATTGTAATTTCTGCCTTAACGTAAACCTCTATGTCAAAATTTTGTTAGTATATGAGCGTGCTAACAAACAACAGAGTGATGATCATGCAGATAATACTAACATGGGTAGCACCACATAGGGATACTGGGCTTTAATTAGGTGTTGTTGATGAAGGGACAGAGATGTCCACTCTTTCCTGTTTTCTTTTTGTTCTCTTCCTAAAATATACCATAAATTTATAATATCCTGCTTCCAAACTCAAGTAATTTTTCTTTTCACCGTCACGTGATGCTGCATGGGCGACAGTGCCTGCATCTCAACTGTGTAGCTTTATTCTGCTGTGCGGTGGTGGCCGTGGTTTGCTAGCTGTCTATGTGGAGCACTACAGACTGCATAAAGTAATAAGATGGCAGACCTAGTAGTCATAATGCTGCTTGTGTGTATGTGTGTGTGTGTGTGGGGGGGGGGGGGGGGAGGGGGGGGGAGATGGCTATGTGAATGTCAACAAACCACAAAATTACTTGTATGTACTGTGGTAACCCCACTTAACATTGTTTTCATTACATTGTATTATGTTTTGTGATATTTCAAAATTGTGTTGTGAAATAAAACAAACTGACAACTGATAGCAAGATGAGATTTTTTTTAAAAAAATTATAGAAGCTATGGACCCATATTACAAAAAATGCTTGTTTCAGTATCTTAGTTGATATTAGATAAGAGGATTAAACATGCATCAAAATTATGGCTCCTCCATATACTATAATAATTTGCTGCTCTCTCTCTCTCTCTCTCTCTCTCTCTCTCTCTCTCTCTCCCCTCTCCACCCTCCCCCCCCTCTCCCCCTCTGCCCCCTCTCCCCCCTCTCCCCCCTCTGCCCCCCTCTGCCCCCTCCCCCCCTCCCCCCCTCCCCCCCCCTCCTCCTCGCTCTGTGTGTGTGTGTGTGTGTGAGAGAGAGAGAGAGAGAGAGAGAGAGAGAGAGAACTGCTGACACTGTATAATATATTATAGCTCCTTTCTCATGCTTGCAATGTTTTTTATTGAGACAGCCAAATTTTAGAAAATTCTCAGAATATAATGTTATATCCCCCCCCCCCCCCCCCTCAAAGACTGTAAATATTTATAGTGCACCTAGTTAACTTGGCATAGTGACTCTCACTTCATTTCACTTTGTGTCATTGTTCATGATGCATTTATTTCCTGTGATGCAGTTTCTAATTACCTGAAGTATCAATGGTGCATTAACCAGTAATAGAAGTCTGCAGAAATATTTCATCTTCTTTTTGCAGAGGACACAGTACTGAAGGACAGTCAAGAACTTCTGTTGCTGGATTTACAAAATTTGAAGTTAAGAAGCGTCAGCAAGCTGAAAAAAGAACAAAGCTGCCAAAATTTTTCAAGAAAACCAAAGGTATGATGATATTATCAGGTGGAAAAAACTAAAGCTAAGCAAGCACAAAACTATTCCAATTTTTGAATTGTAATAATTCTGGAATTTGTATGATAGGAAAATTTAACTGAGAAAATTAATAACGCATGAGAGAGAATTTCTGGCTGGTACTTACCTTCAGGAGCCGTAATATGTAATACTACAGACACACACAGAAGTAAAAGGGACTCACTACCTGCTTTTTGGAACTAAAAGGTGTTTTCTCAGTGAGAAAGTAGTATTTTAGCAAAAGTTAAAAGTAAGAACATGTCAGTCAGACCTCAGAATGAGAGAGGCCCATCTGTAATGAGGAGGAGGGTAGTCTACAGTGAAACAGTAATTGTGACAAAACTTCTGAATTCTACAAATATTTTTATGTTTATTAAGGAATGATAGAGGTCATAAGATTATCTCTTAAATATATAGAGAATTGGGGGAATTCCTAAAAGCCAAGGAAGTACTCTAGATGTTGGGTCATTTTAATAAACAGCTTACGAACAATTGAGTTTCATCGATAGAAGACTGGCATTTTATCATCTTGTTAGTGTCCTTATTTTTCTAGATTCATTTTTACAATTCTACCACTGCATTTGTCCCGGTGCCAAGCATTGCTTGATTTGAGTGTGCAGCATGTCACAGTTTTGTATTTAAGGGAGATGAAAATATAGTAGAAATTTCATAATAAAAGAAACAACAAACAAAAACTTTGGGCAGGCAATCACTCACCAGAAGATGATTGATGTGTGGCAGGAAGGCTCTCTCAGAATTACTAAGTCATGGAAAGCAATTCGTTCTGTTTCTGTGATATTTGAGTTATTGAAAATGGATTTGAGGAAGGATGTTGAATTCAGGTTTGAAGTAATGAATTTATTGTGGTGGCTGTATGTAAAGTTCGGGAAGAATCGTGCATGGAAAAATTCAAGACAAATATTTGATTAATATGGTAATGGAATGAATGGTTGTGTGTAAAGCTGGGGGAGGATTGTGTTTGACAAAATTTAAGATGAGTATTTGATTAATATGATAATGGAAATTCTCCGGTGGAATATAAATAATGGAAGGAGTAAGAATAACAACTTGCCATATAGCTGAGGCGTTGATTTGTTGACAGGCAAATAAACAAGACAGAACATTGCTGTCTTTTGGACAGGTCATGCTTCAGGACTAACAGAATACATGCACATGTGGCACATTCTTCCGTCCCTCCTCCCCCCCCCCCCCCAACACACACACACACACACACACACACACACACACACACACTCACACACACACACACACACACACACACACACACACACACACACACACACACACACACACACCTCTGCATGACAACTTTGTACTGGCTAACTGCATTGTTCCATCTTAGCAGCCAGAAGGGGGTGACTAGCTGTCATATGTAGTGGGCAATGAGAAGAAGAAGACGGGGAGACAGAGAGTTGAGAAAGGGTGTCTGATGGTTTGGAGGGAAAAGCACCAGGGGCATGAGATACCTTTGTGCAACTAGTGAGCTCATTCTCGGTGCTGATATTGGAAGCTGTGTGCATTGCACAATGACATGGAGGAGAGGACTGGGAGGGGGTGATATAACTGAGGAAGAGTGAGTGTGAGTGCAGGATGAATGAAGTTAGGGACAGGGGTGGAAGTGTGTGTGTGGTAGGGGCTAGTGGTGATTAAGGCCAGGAGGAATATGGTATATGAGGATGTGTTACAAGGACAATTTCCATCTGTATAATTTAGAGAAGTTGGTATTTTGTGGAAGGATCCAGATGGCATGAGTTTGAAGCAGCCATTGAAATCTAGTATGTTGCACTCAACAGTGCATACTGGTGCTGGGTGGTAAACCATGCTATTGGGCACAATTTGGTGGTGCCCATTCATTATGATGGTCAGTTGGGTGGTTGTCATGTCCATGTTAAATGCTGTGTAGAAGTTCATTGGAGCTGGTGTGTATGACTATGGTATCTTTCCTTCTTCTTTCCTCTGATTAAGAGGAAAATGAACTTTTTGTTCTCTCAGTTTGAGATTTTTGTATTCTGTGGTTTTTGTATGTATTGTCTGTTCTATACTGTGGCTTGAATTTACAATTTCAGCAGTTCTAGATGAAATACCAAGGAAGAGACTGCTAAAGGTTGCAACACTGGCTCATATTCTGGTTGACTTTTTATCTGATATGCTCATGTTTTTAAGTTGATGTTAATAAAAAAAAACCTTTATAAATTACAGAGCCTATAGTTCCACTATCTGTACTTTGTGTTCATAGTACAAAAATGTGAGTGCAGTTGCAAAATGAAGATATTAGCTATAGCTTTCTTTAATAACCATATTTGGAAGGAATCAGTAGTGCATTTTGACATCTTTATTTTTAGATGCTGGAAGAATTGAACTGCTCCATGAAACGCATGTCAGAACTCCAGAACTTGAAAAACTGCAGCAAGAGCATCAAACTTTGTTTGAGGCTGTTGGACAGAGGGCTGATCAGGATGTTCACAAATATGTGCATTCAGTAATAAAGGCGGTTTCTAAAAGTGCAGAACAAATCACAGCTAGTGATGCAGATGTGTCAGAGGTTGTGCAGAACTTTTACCAGAATTTTGCAAAACATATGGATGCAAGTGCCAGTTACATTGGTGAGAGGCCATTCATTCAGCTTATTGAAGTAGGCTGTGTAAAATCAATGCTGGTATCTAACTACTCTTATTATCGTAAATAATTTCTTGTATAAACATTGTCCTATATTTCTTTCTAGGTCTCACACAGGAGGACAAGGAAATGCTTTTGGATTATTTTGAGAAATATCTTATGGTTGCTGTGTATAGACTACTGTTTTGTCCTCCTTGGACAACTGATGAAGAAAAGGATTTAGCAATCCAAAACAGGTATTCAGCTTTTATGATTTATTGCCTGTTCTATTAACTTGTTGTGAAAGTTAAACCATGAACATCACAAATTTGTCTGTATAATGTATGTTTTCCTCCATGTAGGAAACACTGAGCTTTATAATGCATATTTTGGATCATCAGAATCTCTGTTGTGTACACACTATTACTACCCACTCAAAATGAATACAGTTTCACATACTGATGGCTCTATCATAAAGGCTGTATGTGTCTGGCATTCCCTTAGATCTTCTGTGTGTTGAACTATGAGGCAGAGCGCGAAGACAAGTTTAGGAAATCCATGCCATTAAATAGTTCCCATATATTAACACAGCACGAATGATGTAATGAAAACTACCTCAGTGAAAAACACGTTTCTAAAATATGTGCCGTGGAAAGACCTGCTGGAATGAAGAACAGCACAAAGCAGGCCAAGGGAAATAGCATGTTTCTGTCTTCCACTAAAGTAGCTGCCAGGTTTTGCCTTGACCATTGCTACACAATCAATTACTTGTATTCACAATTTAAGCAAAAAACATAGGCTTTGACAGACACTATTGTTGTCATGGAGCTTCTGAAGAACTCTGATTGTCTGCATATGTTGGAAGTTCAGTAGTTGACATCGACACTGCATCATAAGCTTTTCTACATTTAAGTATTTAGAAAAGACAATGCAATGCTTTCAATGGTGTCATGGAGGAGTAGTCATAAGCTATGGTTAGCCAATTCTATGATCAATTTCTCTGGCCTACTTTAATAACATTTTTAATAAGTTTTTTGATTATAAGTAAAGGTCTGTGTGAAACTTCCTGGCAGATTAAAACTGTGTGCCGGACTGAGACTCGAACTCGGGACCTTTCCCGACGAAAGGCAAAGGTCCCGAGTTCGAGTCTCGGTCTGGCACACAGTTTTAATCTGCCAGGAAGTTTCATATCAGTGCACACTCCGCTGCAGAGTGAAAATCTCAAAGGTCTGTGTACTAAAATTATTGCCTTCAGGAAAATGAAGGTATTTCAGGTATGCTCCAAGTTATCTGTACACTTTTTCTAGAGCTTCTGAGAGTAGTTTTGATGATATGGAATACCCTTACGTGATTTGTCTTTCAATTCTGGCTGTCCCATTATTTTCATGAAGTAGTGAAACAAAAGAAAAATTCTCTCCAACAAAGTACAATAACATTTTAGATGATATTCGCTGGCCAGTATTTACTGCCGTGAGAAGAAATGATTAGTACAGCCAGTATACATACATAAAAGTTCTCATGCTGTCCTAACTTTTAGAAACCAAACAATGGAAAATCCAGGATGGAATGTAACAATATTATGAAAAGTATAGTTGGTACTCACTGTATAGTGGAGGCGATGAATTGCAGATAGGCACAACAAAAAGACTGTCACAAAAAAGCTTTTCTGAAGCCACACTGAGCAGCAGCAGTGCATGATGGGAGAGGCAACTGGATGGGAGTAAGGAGGAGTGTGGGGCAGGGAGGGGGAGAGGTAACAGGGTCGGGCTGGGGGACGATGAAGTGCTGCTGGGAAGTGTGCATGGATGAGATGGAGAGAGGGTAAGGCAGCTAGGTGCAGTCAGGAGGTTAGACAGAGAGTGGGAGAGAAGTGTGGTAGTAGAAAAGGAGAGAAGTAAAATGTATGTTGGTGGAATAGAGGGCTGTGTAGTGCTGGAATGGGAACAGAGAAGGAGCTGATCGGTGAGGACAATGACTAATGAAGGTTGAGGCCAGGAGGGTTACGGGAATGTAGGATATATTGCAGGGAGAGTTCCAACTTGCACAATTGGTGTGGGTAGGAAGGATCCATATGGCACAGGCTGTGAAGCAGTCACTGAAATGAAGAATGTTCTGTTGGGCGGCTTGCTCAGCAACAGGGTGGTCCAGTTGTTTCTTGATGATTGTTTGTCGGTGGCCATTCATGTGCACAGCCAGCTTGTTGGTTGTCATACCCATGAAGAATGCAGCAGCTTAGCTTGTAGATCAGATGGCTGGTTTCTCGGGCAGCTCTGCCTTTGATGGGATATGTAATGTTTGTGACCGGACTGGAGTAGGTTGTGGTGGGAGAATGTATGGGACAGGTCTTGGATAGGTCTATTACAGGGGTGTGAGCCAAGCGGTAAGGGGTTGGGAGCAGAGGTTGTTTAGGGATGGGCGAGTATATTGTGTAGGTTCGGCAGATGGCAGAATACCAGTGTGGGAAGGATATTGGGGAGGACATTTCTCATTTCAGGGCATGATGAGAGGTAGTCGAAACCCTGGTGGAGAATTTAATCCAGTTGCTCCAGTCCTGGGTGGTACTGCGTTACAAGGGGAATGCTCCTCTGTGACTGGATGGTGAGACTGGGAAGATAAGGCACAGGAGATTTGTTTTTGTACAAGATTGGGAGGATAATTACCATCTGTAAAGGCCTCAGTTAGACGCTCAGTATATTTTGAGAGGGACCGCTCATCACTGCAGATGGGACGACCTTGGGTGGCTAGGCTGTATGGAAAGGACTTCTTGGCATGAAACGGGTGGCAGCTGTCGAAGTGGAGGTATTGCTGGTGGTTAGTAGGTTTCAAATGTTCAGAGGCATATAGCTGCCCTACTCTCTCTCCACCTCATCCCTGCACGCTTCCTGGCAGTACTTCATCCCCCACCTCCTACCCTGCTATCCTTCGTTCTTCCAGCCCCTGCCTCCTCCTTACCCCTACCCAGTTGCTTCTCCCATCAGGCACTGCCACTGCTACTCGTAGTGTGGCTTCAGCTGCCACAGACTTTTGTTGTGTTTGTGTCAACTGCACTTGCACGAGTGTGTGCATGTGTCTGTTGTCTATTTTTGACAGAGGCCTTGTTGACCAAAAGCTTATTTTGTTACAGTCTTTTTGTTGTTCGTATCTGTGACTCAGCATCTCCATTGTATGGTGAGCAGCAACTATCCTTTTCATAATACTGTCATTATTCCATCCTGGATTTTCCATTCTTTCACGAACTGTTCTATTGTCTTTCATCTAATTTTCTAGGCGTCGCCTCAAGCCTCTTGCTCCTATTATCTTTGTCTTTTGTGTTTTGCATGTTGACGTGGAATGTGCATTACCAATCAAAATTTTATTTGAAATGGAGATTTCATGTGTACGCTACCTCATCAAATGAACACAAGAAAAATAAAAGGTTAACCTAATCTTGTTCTAAAGGATGTTCATCTGTAACTCGGTGAAATGTCTAGTGTGATTGGAACCAGTAAGTGTTGTCAAAATTGTCTGGATGTGTGACCTTCTTATATAGCTAAACATTTTTTACCTCCCTTGGACTAGATAACAAGAACTGTTGTTGATTTCTTTTTTGGTTTAGAGGATGTATTTTATAAAAGTCTGGTGCTTAAAAAGATTTATATTAATTAAAAAAAAAACATGTTTTTCTACTTATGAGGTGTTGTAAAATTTTCGTACTTCATAATTTGTTCCCAGGAGTAACTCAGTCAATAATGATTAATTTGAAATGTAGACGAGTTTATTCAACCGTAGTACTGCTGTCAAACGTAATATCACAGTGAACGTTTTGTTCAGTCATTTTACTCTGGGCATACAAACCAGTTTAGTGCTCTCACATATGTACCTTCAGCTACTGTTTTCTTTTTTCCATATTGGTTTCCATTGAACTGAAGATGTGTTATTGTTTGCACCCACCATCAGACACTGAAGAGAAGCTATTACTGGTTTTATGTTAAAGTCATGGGTATTATTGCTGTGTCAGTATTTGTATGGTTAGAAGTGATTATGGAATAAATAGCATTTATTTGTTTGTAGGATACGGCAACTGAGTTGGGTTAGTGCTAAACATTTGGACTGCAGAATTGATGAAACAAATTTAGAAGTTCGTGATCTTGTGTACACTGCTATCACAGGTAAAGATAGTTTTCGTTAATTATGTTTCAAAAGTTTCAATTACAGGTTGTGTATAAAGTTCTTTAGAATACTGTAAACTGATAGACTTGCATCTGAATATGGAATAATTATATATGAAGTGCGCAGTGCTTCAGGAAATCTGTTGAATAATGTGCACCGACATAACTGGAGAATTTTGTAGTATGTGAGCAGCTGATTCATGATATAAATTTTATGCTTGATTAAAATAACTATGTTATTTGCTGTTCCAGTGAGATGGGTGCTTGTGGTTAGCTGTAAGTTAATCACAGTTATTTCTTATGTCCCAAATGTTCATTGTATTGCCTGTTTTGTATGTGCATGCAAAATCTTGTCAGGCACGTCAGTTTAGAAGTGGCAGAGGGGAAGGACTAAAATATTGATGGACTTTATATCATCCATTGTCTCTCTAAAAATATTTCTATCTAAAGAATCCAAATTTACATTCATTTATTTAGATAGTTTCTGGGCAAAGCTTTACTTTCTATATGAAAACTTAAAAACTTATTTCACATCTTGGCATTGTGTTGCAGCTTGGCAATCACACTTAATCAAAGAGCTTTCAGTGGAAGATGCGCATACTGGATACATGGTGTTACATAAACTTAGAATCGTATCGTATTTTTTTGTGAAACGTGGTTATAATGTTGAAACTGATTTCTAAGCTTGAGTAAATATACACTGAAGTATATTATTTGGTGGTGGGAGGTCACATCCTGCTTGAAACTGTTCTCTCAGGCTATGTCAGATTCATTGATGAGCTTCATGTTTCTCTATTGGGATCTATTAATCAAGCACTCTGAGTCACAGTCAAAATCTACACTCAATTAACACTTGTTTTATTTTATGTTATTTAAAAGTTAATAGTATGGCTCTATGGTAAAGTGCCATACTACAAATTCAAAAGTCTCGGGTGCTATGTTTAGTCAATCCAATGATATTTATCTGTCACTTATCATGTCTTTCATTTCTGGCAGTGTTTGTTGAAGTAGAAAGTGCTAGGTTGCACCTTGCTTTGGAATCCATGTTAAACTGTAGGTCCCCCTGTAACTAGCTGGATAAGCCATTTCAAAGCTCCTCTTTTTTTGTAACATGTACTTGGTCTTTTTGGGTGCGAAAGATAATTTTAACTCCTTGGCACGTATGAAATAATTCTGGAAGAGCTGTGTTACATCCTTCTTCCATGTTACTTCTGGAACTTCCCTTGATAACTATTATATCATTGACGTAAGCCACTACTCCTACAACTGCATTGTCTTCTTTCAGTTGTTTTGTTACTTGTTAGTGTTCAGATCCCAGAAGACTTATGGATCCCAGTGAGCAATCATTTGAAATTTCTTTTGTAAGTGTCTCTCCTGGGCACCACAGAGTTGCTTCTGTATTTAAGCAGTATTTATTAGAATGATTGTATACCAGTCATGGACAGTCAGAGACCCACAGGCAGTCAAAGAATGCTTTCCAAGTGATCGAATGCCCTTATGATATCTACCATTATGATTATAATGTATTTATGCAGAGCATTCACAGTGCCTCCTGTTGACTTCACACTTGTGAACTCATGTTGTGTGGAGTTGATTCCATGAAGTCTTTTCTCCTGTACTGCACTGCACAGCATTTTCTTCAGCAGTTTCTCTAAGGTATTGGGAAAGCAAGTTGATCTAGGACTTTGGAGCTAGGGGACATCACTCTTCACCCTTTGCAAGATAATCACATTTGGTTTTCTTCCCAGTGTTTGATATTCTTCCGCACAGTAAACACAATGTTATAGAGTTAACACTAACATAAACTTAGGTGCATATGAGGAGCATGTAAAACTTCAGTAGGATTTCCATCAGGGTGAGTGATTTATTCCTTTTCAGTTCCTGGGTGTTTTTCCTGACACCCTATACTGAAAATGGAAAATCTGTCCCATTTCACCATATGCTTCCTTTCTTGTATTACACAGTTCTTTATCTTCCTCTGCAGTGTCATCTGGAAAGTGTATCTGCATCAGTAATTTTGTATATTGCCACCAATTTGTCATGCTGCCATCTGCTCACTTCAAAGTTGATAACTTTGTCTGTGATTTTACCTGTTTACAGACAATTTGATGTGGTGTTCCAAATGGGTCAAGATATACATTCGGTGCCAAGAATCATTTACAGCTCTCCATTTTTGCCTGCAGCGGGTGGTCTTTAAATAGCTGCTTAAGGTCTATGTATCTGCCCAGTCTGTGAGCTCTTTCTTCCACAGTTCGGCCTTTCTGGTAATGATTTGTATTCTCAGTCTTTGGACACCATTGTTCTGTGGTAATTGTGAACCCTGACTCATTTGTTTTATGGCTAATATTGCACTTTTAATGGTCTCTTGTATTACAGTGATAAGGTCTTCAGCTTTTGTGTCCCCATTGCCATCTATTTCCACTGTGTCCAGACAGTCGAATATACTCCTTAGATGTTTCCAATCAGCTTTCCTTGTCTTGTATTGTGTCTTTAATGTGTTTAATGCATTATTATCTCCGAAGTTCATTTCTACAGAAATCAACTGTAGAGATTAGAACATTATCATCATTCATGGTGAGGCCTTTTTTAACTTTCCAGATTCTGATCTTCCTGGTAGCACATTTGCCAACTATTGTGATGTCTATTTTAAACTGCATTCCAGGCATCCCACCACATGTGGAAGGATTTGCACTTCTGTCTTCATCTTACATATTTAATTCTTTTATGTATTTCTTTAGTAATATGGCTTCTTCGCTCCGCACTGAACTAAACCGTAATGTTAGCTTAAGGTTTGCATCTGTGGTATAGATTACTGGCTTTCTTTGGCCAGGGTGACTGATGTCTTTAAATTGCTCTACATGCTAATCTATGACGTCACGGAATGGGAAAAAAGGGTGTCCTTAAAAGAATGACCCATTATAAACTATGCTTGTATCAACTGTAAGGATTGTAGAGTGTTGATTCAAGGACACAATTAGATAAGTGTACGCGGTACTCTGCTTTGTTCTCTTCGTGCTTGCAGCACATAATTTGCAAAATGGCGACTCATGAGTTTACAGTGTTTTGTGTTCTGCAGTTTGCTGAGAGTGAATCTGTAATTACAGTTCAGCATGCATTTTGTTTAAATTTTTTTATCCTCTGTGTTGCGAAAACATTTTCCAGTGCCTTAGTCGTATGAAACAGTCAGATGTGTGTGTAAAGGGCAAAGCATGGGACGACTGAAAGTATCCGAAGAGAAAGTTAACCATGTCAGAGGATCTTATCTTTGTAGTCCTAATAAGTCTGTTTGGCACGGAAGTCTTGAACTTCAGTTGCCAAAGATGGCAGTGTGAAACATTTTAAGAAAATGTTGACACATGTGTCTTTACTGGTTACATTAAGTACATGCTTTAAACTCAGATGATTGTGGCTAATGTTATAACTATGCAACTGTAGTGTTATGATCGTACGGTGTTGAAGAGGCAACTTTTCATGCAACGAAGGGACCACCCGGCAATGAGATTCTTGTAATTTTTTACATTTATGGTATGTGCAGTTCAGAACTCAAATATACCTCTCCCAAAGCAGTTCAGTGCACCTTAGCCTATTTTTGAAAGAATTTTTAAAGTTTTCCAACCATGTTTAGTATGCTAAAATAGGACTCTGTACTAGAGTGTTCACTCATGGAAGCCTGGTGGAATTAAATTTTTAAACAAAAATACATATTCTACAAGCATTATTGTGAAGGGTTGAATACATAAAGTGCACAAGACTTGTAATCACTAGATTGAGTCTTGTTTCAATCTTTTTTTCTGTTCAGTTTGATTACCTATCTCATTTAAATATGAAATGAATCAAATACATGCTAATTAACATACCTAATTGTCACAATATTATGAGAAGGGAAGTTGTTACCATATAGCGGAGATGCTGAGTCACAGATACACACAATAAAAAGACTTTCACAATTACAGGGTGTATATGACCAAGGACAACCGGGAGATCCGGGAAAAACCTGGGAATTTTTTCATCTGGGAGAAAACCGGGAAAAACCCAGGAATTTTTTAGAATTCTGGGAAGTTTTCATTGTTTTTGTTTTCAGTTAAATTTTTGTAATTTTGACTGGCAAGAACCAATACTCTAACAAAGGAAATTACTGTATACCGCTATTTCAGAATAATACTGCAACAATAAAACATGAACGAGAGAAAAAACGAAAATAAAACTTAAATTGCAAAGGAAATGCGCCATATACAGCAACAAAACACAGTGCTCATACAAGCGTCTGCCAACAGCAAAATGTGTCAAAGGCCGTAACAACAAATTGCCTCCGATGAACATGGCGTCACAACTGTTTACATTAGATTCGTTTTAGCAGTTACGAGCGGGATCATGCGCATGCGCAGTTGAGTAGTACCTTCTCCCGCTTCTGGCTACAGAAATGTGGCTTTTGGCTGTGTAAGCAGTCGCAGCAAGCAGCTAGATGCTACAGGGAAAAATTTTACTGGAGCGCCCAAGCTGCCAGATTCTTGCATGCGCAGCAGGCCCAGTTCGAGGACGGGGGTGGGGTGCAAATTCATACTATTGAGGGGAAAAACCTTGTTTCACAAAGCTACTAGCATCCAGCGCACGTTAGTCTATCGATTATTCATATGACTTTGAAACACATCCCTGTCGGTTTTTGAACATTTTTGAACACATTCTAAGTTGATTTTTGAATCAATTGTAAGTTGATTTGTGAATGCGTGAATCCTCGTCACATGTAGAAACAAACTTTCCTACAGACAAAAGGGGCTATACGAGCTGAGCGGAGTAAGGCCGAAAGGATGAATGACAACCGCTGTGTGATTGTGTGGTTGATTGGGTTTGCGAAAGATGAGCGTTGTTATAATTACTAGCTAAATCCATAGATTCAGACTAAAGGAGTGGAAATAATCGAATAACAGGTAAGAAAGATTACGTATTACCTTCTCGGTGTATCTAAGAAAATGAAATTTTGACAGAAAATTTTTAGCCAGATCGCTATATTAGTGAGGGCTAGTTGTACAGTCCCCGGCTAGCAGCCACTTTAAATTCTATTCTGGAAGAAGCGCGGAAAACGCGTTGTACGAACATGTAGCAATGCCTAACCGTAGAATAATTGCGGGATAGCTAAACCGGCGATTCTGGCAGAGTTAGTGGAGTTAATGTGCAAATAGTGCAAATAAGCTTTGACGTTGGCAGGAATAGTTTCAGAATTACTGATAACAAGACTGTTTGTTATAACGAGGAAGGAGAAGAAACTGGGACATCACATAAATTATGGAACAATATGACGATTCCAAGTTTGTATACAAATTTCGTGCTAGTACTTTTCGATCTTATACTTGAGAAACTGGAGCGCATGAATGAAGTGTGAAACTATTTCCTAACGTAAGGCTTTTTGCTTGTAGTAGGTCTAATAGGCATTTGATATTGGTACTTTGTGAATTATATTCTGTCGTTACAAAAAAGACCTTTTGTGCCAAAACAGTCTCGTTTATTTGGTGTGTATGACAGTAGTTGCAGTATGAGAAAGGCCTATTTTGTTTTATCTAGCAGAGAGTGACAAAGTAGATGTAACCAGATCGAGAAACCACACCAGTCTTGGGTCCTATTTGCATTAACAGCTTTTTCAGTATTAGACAACGACATTTTGACTTTTCATGTAGCAAAACATTTGACGAACTTTGATGAGGTAATAGATTCTTTCGCAGAAAGGAAAGCACGCCATGTAAAGCTGTAGGAAGATTAGAGAGAAAAAAATTCTAGGAGCTAAGGATTGAAGCAATGTGTATTGTCTTGCTGTTCTCATGTCTTTACTGGGTTTATGTATCGTATATTTAATTTTATGTCACACAAAGCAGCAAGTTGTTAGCTGATAGGGAATAAAGAGTGCAAATTTTCTGAAGAGTTCTTTGTTTGAAAAAAGAGGAACAGGATGTCAAACCGGCCGTCTGTAAACAGGAGAGGCACCACAGGACATTTTAATTTCCACTGTCCTGAATATGGTTTGATGGCATCCTTTACAAAATATACACGTTTCAGTTTCACAGAGCGAAGTACAGTGATGCGCGATAGAAGAATGCTGTGTGAGGAGGCAAGGCACTGTCCTTTGACACTCTTACGACCAAATAACATGTCTTACATTTCCTCGAACACATGTTTTATGCATCAGACTCTTCAGAAAGATGTGCGCTACAAAATGAACATATTTTTGAAAATTCGATTTTTTATAATTTTTGACGTCCTATCTCATATGCTCGAGGGAGTGGCAGATTATTGCACCGGATCGGAAATATCGTAGATCCGGGGCTGATGCGCAGAGCAGTTTGAGTTACAGTGGGGTAGTGGGTAGTCTCCACGTGACCCTTGTTTGCATTTAGTGATTTTGCTGTTTCCTCTTCGTTTACTGCTCTCACGTCAAATGAAAACAAAACAGATTTCTGATTTCCACCTTTCTGACAGTCAAGCATTAATTGCTTTGCGGAACAATGAAGTTATTTTTGTCGGTTTGCTAAAGAAATTTTCTTTTTAATTCCACACACTGTTCGCTGCATTTCAAGTGCACGTTTTCAGCTTCCAGCTTCCAGCACGTATGGCAGTGTGCCGTAATAAAGAACCAATCATGAGATAACACACTACTGGTACTCCAAGAAAATTTACATCCCGAAAACCACATTGAAAAGCTTAATATCAGGTCGTGGCCTACTTAACTGGAAATATGGACATACAAATGTGCACTTTAAATGTGCACATTTTAGTATGGGTCTCGAAATTCCGATGCTCTTGGAGTATCCTCTGATATCTTGTTTCTTCTATGACATAAAGCACGATATTTTAATGTTTTATACGTACGAACATACAGGCTCCCTGCGACATCGTAGCTGCGCAAGCGCGGTGACGTCTGTCATCTGGCGCTGTCTGGCAACTGCGGAAACGAACCTATTTCTAACAGGTCATGGGAAAATATTCCGAATGGTGGTTTGAAAAGCGTTACCATCAAAGTACCATTCTGTCAGTTACAATGGAGCTATGTGCGATGAATTTCTTAACCCACAGAGCGTTTCACTCTCATTTAAAAATCAACTGTTTCATGACGAGCCATTTAGAAGAATTTCGAGCCCAGAAGATCAGACATTTAAGTCGTTATTAAAACTTTTACGATCACATTTGTGTGATATATCTTAAATTGTAATACGAGCATAAAAGACCGACACTGTATGTGAAAGCTTAGCTTCTCTTGCAGTGTATTAATCTTACAGACCAATATTATATGTGAAAGCATTGCTTTTCTTGTAGCAACACCATGTATATTAATTTAAGCTATTAACTTTCCCTGTTTGTGTGTTCGTGCTACTTAACAGTGATGTTGCTGTTGGCTGACTACATCACGTGTCCTATGCTCTGAATATCTGCTGTCATCGGCTGGCGAGATCATGTGACATGAGCTACGAACGGCTTACAAAATCGCATAGAAATCTCGATTTCAATGCTTCGGAAAGCAACATGCGGTGTTTGGTGGAATTCGAATTTATACTTTTGTAATACGAAAATATGCAGCGTATATGTTGCTGCACATCAAAGATCTTTCCAAAACGCGTGTTTTCCCCCTGTGTTTAGTTTTATAAAGCACCGGAAATTCTACTCCCGTGTATAAAACCATAATCATTCAAAGGACTGATAAGTAATACAGTTCCGAGAGAAAATATACTGTCAGTTAACAGGGAAAAAGAATGTTTTCACCCGGGAGAAAGTGTATTTTTAACCGGTAAATCCGGGAGAAATCCGGGAATTTTTTTTCTTTATCCACGTATACACCCTGAATTAAAGCTTTCAGCCATAGGCCCTCATCAACAATAAACACACATACGCATACACAAACATACACACTCAAGCAAACACAACTCACACACACGGCTGCAGTCTCAGGCAACTGAAACCACACACTTGACAGCAGCCGTGTGTGTGAGTTGCATTTGCTTTTGTGTGTGTGTGTGTGTGTGTGTGTGTGTGTGTGTGTGTGTGTGTGTGTGTCTATTGTTGAAGAAGCCCAGTGGCCGAAAGCTTTAATTGTGAAAGTCTTTTTGTTGTGCCTATCTGTGACTCAGCATCTCCACTATATGGTGAGTAGCACCTTTCCTTCTCATAATATTGTTACATTCCATCATGGATTTTCCCATTGCAAAGAAAAATTCTTAGTTACTAATATTTTATGAAAGATTGTTAATCAAGACTATAATTACAAAGTATTACATCTATCTTTTTATATTTTGAGATTCATGTTAATGCTCATAGAACATTCATCTTTGTTTAAAAATTTTATTCCGCTAGGATAATGGTCGTAATGGTCAGTACGAGAGAGGCCTTTTCCATTGACCTCCATGTTCACCTGACCTCTCACCATATGATTTTTTCATTTGTGGCTGTATCCCAACTCAGCAGTTTTGACGTAACCTAAAATGCTTTGTGTGTACTCTGTCCTCTAAAACTTTTCACTGAAAGATAAATTGTCAAAAGGTAATAACTCCTTAAAAATACATAAATTTTTAAGCTAATTTATATCAGTTTAGTATGTTTGTATTCTGTAATAATTTGGTTGACTTTTCAACACTGGTGAAGTGAATCGAGTATTTGCCACAGTTAAATTGCTTCTCAGTATAATATCTTGAGATAAGTAGATGGTTGCAAACTTGTTTGCAATTACTAGACATCAGAGGCATTTCTTTCTTTTATCAACACACAAGATTAGATAACTGAACATTACAAACTCTGTAAGAATATATATCAGATAGTATTCTCATGTCTGCTGACATGTGAGTGTACAGAACTGTACTTCAGTATCCAATACATGACCTAACTCACTGAAAATGGTACCACATTTCATATTGTTTTGGTTTGTGAGGAGACCTCTTTTATTACAAAAGTTGTCAGTATGTTGTGTCATGCAGCTCTCATATTTTCTTCAGTTCTTCCCCTCCATTATTTTACTGAGTTACTTATAACTTCCTATCGTAAGGTTTGCAAAAATGTAAGTGGCCAGTGTAATAAATTTGTCTATCAGTCTCATTGGTAGTTGGTAAACACTGCTGCCACTCAAGCTCTTAAATGTGGAACAATCAGTTTTTATCTATGGAATCCAGGGAATAGTAGGTTTCTGTGTCATTCAGTATAATTTCATGTGAATGCAAAAAAAAGTGAACTATTAACTCTATGCTCTGTGTTCTTGTTTAGTTATTCTCACTTATACAATAAATCAAGGTTTATTCTGTCATGTACATTATTTGACCCATAGCCTGCATGTTTTACGTACATTTGTAGTCAGATCTGTGACAACCACAGCGTGCTGAGATTTATGAAAAGGTTGATATTTGAACTATTGAATCTGTGCAGTCACAGTAGATGGTCAAGAATAAGTATTTTGTGAAGTCAAAAGTTGCAATAAGGACTTCACCTATCTTAGCTTCATCTCAGAAATACGTTTTATTGTGTTCGTGGGGGATGTTACACTGAAACTGGATCAATCTTGAGTCAGTGTTACATTAGTAGTGACTGCTAGAAATCATCAGTGGAGCAGCTCTTCAGTAAGCAAATTCTGAAAGGATTACACAAACAGTAACAAAAGTACTATGGCTGCTCCTACACTCATTGCATACCAGTCCAATGCTGAAACATTTACTGTATGCAGCCTGTGTCAGTTTGTTCCAGAAGGTAGCTTAATTTTGAGCATAGCATTCATCAAGGATATCAAACTGTGGTGCAGGATTTCAGTGGGAGTGGTCTTTGGCTAAGGGTTGTGTGTCTTTGACAAACACCAACTATTTGGTTTTATTAACAATAATTTCCTGTGCCAGAGTGCTTACAGAAATAAACAAGGCAAACACATGCTTTCAGTTTTCACATCAATTAACTTCAAATGAAACATTAACCAAACACCTGCCCTACTGTAATAAAATAATAAAATATTCAAAGGTGACACTAAGAACATAGAATAGTACTTAACCTAACATACATATATATATATATATATATATATATATATATATATATATATATATATATATATATATATATATATATATACACTCCTGGAAATGGAAAAAAGAACACATTGACACCGGTGTGTCAGACCCACCATACTTGCTCCGGACACTGCGAGAGGGCTGTACAAGCAATGATCACATGCACGGCACAGCGGACACACCAGGAACCGCGGTGTTGGCCGTCGAATGGCGCTAGCTGCGCAGCATTTGTGCACCACCGCCGTCAGTGTCAGCCAGTTTGCCGTGGCATACGGAGCTCCATCGCAGCCTTTAACACTGGTAGCATGCCGCGACAGCGTGGACGTGAACCGTATGTGCAGTTGACGGACTTTGAGCGAGGGCGTATAGTGGGCATGCGGGAGGCCGGGTGGACGTACCGCCGAATTGCTCAACACGTGGGGCGTGAGGTCTCCACAGTACATCGATGTTGTCGCCAGTGGTCGGCGGAAGGTGCACGTGCCCGTCGACCTGGGACCGGACCGCAGCGACGCACGGATGCACGCCAAGACCGTAGGATCCTACGCAGTGCCGTAGGGGACCGCACCGCCACTTCCCAGCAAATTAGGGACACTTTTGCTCCTGGGGTATCGGCGAGGACCATTCGCAACCGTCTCCATGAAGCTGGGCTACGGTCCCGCACACCGTTAGGCCGTCTTCCGCTCACGCCCCAACATCGTGCAGCCCGCCTCCAGTGGTGTCGCGACAGGCGTGAATGGAGGGACGAATGGAGACGTGTCGTCTTCAGCGATGAGAGTCGCTTCTGCCTTGGTGCCAATGATGGTCGTATGCGTGTTTGGCGCCGTGCAGGTGAGCGCCACAATCAGGACTGCATACGACCGAGGCACACAGGGCCAACACCCGGCATCATGGTGTGGGGAGCGATCTCCTACACTGGCCGTACACCACTGGTGATCGTCGAGGGGACACTGAATAGTGCACGGTACATCCAAACCGTCATCGAACCCATCGTTCTACCATTCCTAGACCGGCAAGGGAACTTGCTGTTCCAACAGGACAATGCACGTCCGCATGTATCCCGTGCCACCCAACGTGCTCTAGAAGGTGTAAGTCAACTACCCTGGCCAGCAAGATCTCCGGATCTGTCCCCCATTGAGCATGTTTGGGACTGGATGAAGCGTCGTCTCACGCGGTCTGCACGTCCAGCACGAACGCTGGTCCAACTGAGGCGCCAGGTGGAAATGGCATGGCAAGCCGTTCCACAGGACTACATCCGGCATCTCTACGATCGTCTCCATGGGAGAATAGCAGCCTGCATTGCTGCGAAAGGTGGATATACACTGTACTAGTGCCAACATTGTGCATGCTCTGTTGCCTGTGTCTATGTGCCTGTGGTTCTGTCAGTGTGATCATGTGATGTATCTGACCCCAGGAATGTGTCAATAAAGTTTCCCCTTCCTGGGACAATGAATTCACGGTGTTCTTATTTCAATTTCCAGGAGTGTGTATATATATATATATATATATATATATATATATATATATATATATATATATATATATATATATATATGCATGTCATTCATAACAAATATGTTTTCAGTCCACAGAAACTAACTTTAAAAGGACACAGAAGTAATACTGCACAACAATGCTAACCCATCAGAAAATGCATCACCCTACTACAACCAACACCTTAACCACAGCGTCCGGCCATCCTGATTTAGGTTTTCTGTGATTTACCTAAATCACTCCAGGCAAATGCCTGGATGGTTCATTTGAAAGGGCACGGCCGACTTCCTTCCCTGTCCTTCCCTAATCCTATGAGACCGATGACCTCACAGTTTGATCTCTTCCCCCAAATAACCAACCCTTAACCACACACCAGACAGGCAACACAATTAACACGGACACAACAAGCTAGCCTACAATCAAGTATTAACCAGTGGCACAATTACACAGTTTATCTCTGACACTGTTAGACACTCCACGGCCGCCCTGTGCCTTTTTCATTCAGTTACAATTATAACGCAATCAGAGTGCACCATAGCCTTGCCATGCCTTTTCAAGTACCACTGCATAAGTACTTGTCTACTAATACAGGTGCAGATCACTGTCACACACTAATGCCAGCACATGTGAAGTAGTGGTAGTGGACACACTCAATGGTGTGTCACGCATGCCCTGCTTTAGAATCATCGTAAAGGAAACACTCTTTGCAATTCCTCCCTGCTCCTAGCTGCCGCATCTCCTGCACAAATGGAGGAAATGCCATCTGCTGCCCTAGCCATATGATGTCCACGTGACAACCGGCCATGCCACCTGTTGACCGTTGCACTACTCTGCTGCTCCACAGCACTGTCTGCTTCTCCAGGATCTGTCTTGTTTCACAGTTGTAGGCTAACTATCCACTCCACTGAAGTGCCCCCCCCCCCCCTCCCCTGCAGGTCCAGGGGTTAGAATAGTTCTGAGGTATTCCTGCCTGTCGTAAGAGGTGACTAGGAGTCGTCTCACGCGTTTTGGCATTTATGTAATTGTCCCCTGCAGTGTTGACCTCCATTTTTCAAAATTTTCACAAAGAATGAGCCAATTGGGGAATTGGCCTTACATGGTGCATAATGTCCATCATGCGCTGAGACCTGTTGCATCCTTCGTCAATGTGGATCTGCACTTCCGCTCATTCTCCAGTGAGGTCACCCTCCTGGGTGCATTTTCCTCCATCCTCTGTGCAGTATAGCTTTCTGCACTGTTGACGATAATGGACTTCTTAGCTCGTTTGCTCCTTATATCCAGCACAGTAGCCAGTCTGTTGTGGTGGGGCCCGCCATGTACCCTGTTGGTTGTAGCCCCCTGACTACACAGGGGTCACTCTGCTGATGCCTCGGCCGTATGTATGCCAAGGAGTAAATGACAGTCACCCTGGGTCATCGGGATTCCCGGCAATGGCTATCCTCCCAGGTGGCCTTTGCTGCGGTTGGGTGGCACCCGTGTGGTGGTGATCCCCTGGTTGGAGTGGGTGGCATCAGGATAGATGACACGCCATGAAGCGTAGTACATCATCTCTTGCTGGTGGTCAAGCACCAGGAGTCTCTAACAAGTCAAGGTCTAACTTCAATGCTAAGGAATACGACCCCGGCTTCACCATGGGAGGAACACTGGGGTAAGGATGGCAGTGAAGCTTATTCAACCCGGTACTTCGTATGTACAAGAGTTGATGGGGAATCTTTCTTGTCAATGAAACCTCAGTTTTTGTGGGGCATTTAGAGGACAAGTTTGGGGAGGTGGAGGGCTTGTCCAAAATGCAGTCATGATCAGTCTTGATCAAAACAGCATCCTCTGCCCAGTCATGGGCACTATTTGCCTGTGCAAACTGGGCGATGTCTCTGTTTCCATCACGCACCATAAGAGCTTAAATGTGGTCCAGGATATCATATTTCACAGGGACCTTCTTTCGTGGTCTGACGATGAACTGCGCGCCAATTTAGAGCGGCGAGGTGTCCATTTTGTCTGGTGTGTCCACCAGGATCCGAGGGATAATCAGGTAGCCACCGGTGCCTTCATCTTGGCCTGAGAAGGTCAAGGTGATTCTCTGCCGCTGTGACATAAAGCCACATATCCCTCTCCCAATGCGGTGCTTTTAGTGCTGGAAGTTCGGGCATATGTCTTCCCGCTGTACTTCCAGCGTCACCTGTTGGGATTCTGGACATCCTGCACATCCCAATACTCCCTGTGCCCCGCCTCCAATCTGTGTCAACTGTGGAGAGCACCATTCGCCTTGCTCGCCAGAATGCAGGAGTCTCCAAAAAGAAAGAAAAATAATGGAATACAAGACCCTGGACCGACTCACTGAGGCTAAGAGAAAATTTGAGAGGCTACATCCTGTGCATATGACGTCAACCAATGCCACCACTACGACAACGGTTCTTCAATCTTCCGTTCTGCAGCATACAGTTGGCTCTCAGAGCGGTCAGACTCCACCTGCTCCCTTGATGGTGAGGGGCACTTCCCTCCCTGTTGCTCCTGCACAACCTTCTTCAGCCGCAACAACCCCCTCTCCTAATCATCGGGGACGTCACTGGCTTCATGTTGTTGCTATGTTCTCGTCATGTGCCAGATTTCCCACAGCTGTGTCACACACTACAGCGAGGTTCGACATAGTGCTGCCTGTGCCAGTATGCCAACACCAGCACCCACTGATGAAAGTTGAATGCCTGCTGACACAACTAGGTGAATAGGGAGAATACAAACATGCTGCGAAATTTCAGTTTCACGACAGAACAGCTTACATTCTAGGGTTGGATGGAGATGGTGTTCAGCTCTACATCTGTACTTTGTAAACCACCATGAAATGCATGGCAGAGGGTATTTTTGATTGTAACAGAGATTTGGACTTTTTTGGGTTCCAGTCAAGTATGGAATGTGAGAAGAATTATTGCTTAAATACCTCTGTGTACACCGTAGTTGGTCCAATTTTGTCTTCATGTTTCCTATGGGAGCAATTGATAGGGGATTGTATTATATTCATAGACCTATCACTTAAAGTTAGTTGTACAGCTTTTTAAGTAGGCTTTCATGGGATATTCAGTTGCCTTTCAGTTCAGTTCTTTTAGCAATTACATGATACTATTTGATGAACACTACCAGTGATGGACCTACCTTAGCAATCACCAGAGAAGATCTACTCATATCTGCCTCAAGAGTCATGGAGACATACACTGAGCTATCTCATGGAAACTTTAGGGTTCACACACAAAAACAAAAAAGTTCTGGGCCGTAATTGAGAGAATCTTAGTTTTCGCTTGTCGCACTAACCCTTTTGTCAATGTAAATCTCTTAGAAACTGAACTATTCCTGAATTTCAATCCCAGTGAATGGGCAAATCCTTACCAATATCATACCTAGATTAAGGAACCTGGAACAAGTAGTGTAAGGAAACCATTTCAACAAGGGGAGACATATAATGCTTTCAAAAATATTAACAGTGGCAAATCTGACAACCTTATAATATATTGAACTAATTAAATATCTTGGCAGTAAAGCAATTACATATGTTCCAGTGAACTTTCAATATTTCTCTTAAAATCACAAAAATTGACAATTATCACAAGTCATGGTATTTGTGTATTGTGTATTGAACCGGGGACCTAGAAACGATGGAGAGACTTCGTCTCCACCGTAGCCCTCTGTGGCTCACAGCCCCACAACAGGCTTCAGCAGTCCACTCACCCCTCTGCCGCCCCACACCGAACCTAGGGTTATTGTGCGGTTTGGCCCACAGTGGACACCCCCCGTCATAGGAACATCTCGTACCAGACGAGTGTAACCCCAAATTTTTGCATGTACACATATGGGGTAACAGTGTTTGCTCAGCAATTGCCGACATAGTGTAACTGAGTCGGAATAAGGGGAACCAGTCTGCATTTGCCGAGGCAGATGGAAAACTGCCTTAAAAACCATCCACAGGCTGGCCGGCACACTGGACCTCGGCACTAATTCACTGGGTGGATTTGTGCCAGGGACCAGCATACCATTCCGCTCGGGAAGCAGTGCGTTAGACCGCATGGCTAGTCGGGCGGGCAGTCATGGTATTACTCAAGCCAGGGAAGCCGTCAGGTGACCTTGAAACCTTTCATGTCTTGGTTTTGTTTCAGTATGAGTTTTTTTGAAATTTCACTGTTTGCTCACTGTATTTATTGCTGAAAGGAACTTTGATACAGAACAGGTAGGATTCGGGGTTGAACAATCCTGTACTGACCAAAATTTAAACCTGAAACCGTGCAATTTGAAGATCATTTTGAAAATAAACATAATTATTGTGTGCTTTGTGGATATAATTATTGCTTAGAATGCCATTTTTGATAATCGGCTTGAACTGACTAAAATTTGTGATTTTAGAATGATAAGATATATGCTGCCTAATTGCCAATTCATTGTTATGCTTGGTAAAAAAAAAAAAAAAGGAAATGGAAGTCTACGTCAGGAAATCACACTCACACCAATTTCATTCATTATTTATTTGAGTGACAAACCCATTGATTAAGTATTCAGATCTTCATTCACTAGAAGACAACCTAAAGGCGCATTTACATCTGTGTGACTTTCCATGTGCACTGGGTGCATGCTGCCATTTCATGAAGAGGCAAGGAGGCACTGTTGTCAGTGCAAAGTCATGCATGCCTCTCATTTGTGTTAATGAGCCCCCATGCACAAATGCTGCAGTGTCCTCAAACCAGGCAGGGAGACACATGCAATAGTTGTGTGCCTGTTCACAGTTCTCCCCATTTGAAGCTCCAGTTCAACCTTGAACTGGAGCTTCAAATTGGAGTAATTCTCGTTGGTAGCAAGAGGTTGAATGTTAGAGCAAACCTTGTTGCCACTGGTGTAGTATGTCTGTATTTTATATTTTCCTTTGGTGTCATTGATACAATGTGGTAGTGGAAGAACAGCAAGGAAATATGGCCCCATATGATGGACAGCAATAGTTCTAGGTGTGCACTTGGAAAAGATACACCGCAACAAATTGTCAGAGCTGTCTAAAACATAAGCTGAGAGTAACTGATTAAGTACACACTGCCAGTGATGAGGCTCTTACCCTGATACACTTAGATAATACAAGTTTTTGAAAGGTTTATTATGTTACTTTCGTTGGAGAACATACTGCTGGAAGATAACAAAACTTAGCAGCATGTCTCCAATGTTGATCAGAAATGTGTATCCACAAAGTACTTTTTGATTTGGAAACTCACCATTTGATGTCCGATATTTCTTCATTAGCCGTCAGCCAGTACTAATTATGTGTTGTAAATCCATATATTGCAGAAACTGCTACCCTCTGTGCATGAGAAATTTCAACTCCTCATTACACCCACCCAAGACAGTGAATCAAATCCATCAGAGCAGCAACAAAATGCCAAGACCTTGCAGACTCTTTGTAATACTTCCCTCTATGAACTCTCCAAGTGAAGTAAAAATATGCATTCATTATATAAAATGAAGGACTTTACAAGCATGGTGATTTGATGATAGTTATTTTTTTCTTAATATAAAATTATATTTCATATTTAGAACTCATTATTATGATTATTCTTATTGTGAGATAACTAAAATACACATACATACATATTCATGATCTGTTCATTGTAAAGTTTAAGATTGTAGTAAGTATTTAATTCTTCACAATAAGCCTTGCGAGTAATGTTGGTGGTACTCAGCATGCCTTAAGAAGGAAATATTTATGATGGAGCGTCACTAATGCACATCACCAGCACAACTGGCAGGCTGTCATAAAAACAAACCCACTGCCCACTGGCTAGCTGCACAGTCATATTTAACCTGCATCTTGATCACTGAAGTACCATATGTTTTCCTCTTTAGATGTGAATGGAATTACTCAGGTGCACACATTGAGAACGATGCATGCACCTACATATGTGCCTCTACGTGGGTGTGGGGCAAGCACAGGTATAGGTCACTAGCTGCAAAACATGCAGGTGTATGAGCAGCTGTACAGAAACACTTGAGATACTGTAAAATATCCTTCTTAAAGTCAAATCCAGAAAACACTGTAGATTGTCTTATGTGTCTGTGTAATTAGGATTGAAAGAAAGAGTACAAATTTAGTGTGGTACTGACCTGCTTCATATCAAATACTCTCCGTATATCTGTGTAGTTCTTGATTATACTCAACAAACAAGTACTTCTAATAATACAGTAAATGCCTGTTTTGAAGGCAACGGATTCATATCCTTATCTGGCTGTCTATCACCCATAATCTTCCAGTCTGCATCGCTAATGATTTCAGCATCAGAGTGACATTAGATGTTGATTTTCCTTATTTCAAATGACTGTAATGTAGATGAAATGTTAATTTTGGATTTTAATCTCAATGCTACTTGCATCTTTAAGTATAACTGTAAGAACATGAAATAGAAAATGAGTGCAAATAATGTCATTCACTGTTTCCTTCTGTATTTTGCAGAAAATATGTACCCTTTGTTGTATAAGTGTTTGCACAACAAAGCAGTGCAATTCTCATCAAATAAGCATTTTTTATGTATAGTATTAGTACAATGCAGGAAGTTGTCAAGTTCTTACGTCTATTAGTGATAAGATTCAGCAGTCAGTTCACTGTAGACTGGCCAGCTGTTAATGTATTCTCCTACCATATATAAGTGTCACTCACCAAGGCCTGTGTTAAGTTATGCATCTCTAACACTGCAGAATTTACTATTAAAGACGAACAGCAAAAGTATGTTTTGCTGATTCAGGAGGATGTCAGAATTGTCATAGACCTAGTACACATGCTTGCCAAGATAGAACCACCTGAAGTTGACAAGTAATTGTCACCAAGTAGGAAAGGAAATATGCCCATTGGCTAATCCCCACCCATAGTGTGGCCAGGTTGCAACTGTTTTACATCTTTAGTGTAGAAAAATTATTCATTTCTCTACACTGCTTCTATAATAGTCCCGAGCAGTGATTATTTCAATAATCTTATTTTGCCAGCTTAACTGGAACCTTTGTAATTTGTAGATACTTTTCCATTTGGAATATCTATAGTGGCACAAATTTCCCAGAACTCTGCAAATTTATGACATATACTTACTTACATGTATTTTTGCTAATGCCTGGTGCTGCATCATGTTTAGATTATTCACATACATTACATTGTTGGTCACAACATGAAGGTGTCAAGTGTTGATACAGTATTCTGCTGTGGAATATGTAATTTGCTGTTTTGAATTTTCTTTCTATGATTCACCTCCATTTATATTGATGCTCATAGACGAACTTAATGCAGTTGGAGATAGATTGTTTACTCCAGTTAGTAACTCTTTATTTACAGATATTTTGGGAATGGATTCAGCAAAGGCACCACAAGATAAGTTGGGTTGTGTGGTACGCTGTTGCCGAAATATTTTTTCACTCCTGCAGCAGTCTGTAGGAGGTCCAGCATCAGCAGATGATTTCCTCCCAGCATTGATATTCATTGTTTTAAAGGCAAATCCAGCAAGGCTGAAGAGCAATATCAACTACATTACTCGATTCTGTAATGCTAGCCGTCTTATGTCTGGTGAAGGAGGCTATTACTTTACTAATTTGGTAAGTAGTTTCAGAGATAGCGTAAGAATTGAATTGATGGAAATTTGGGTTTCATAATATGTAAAAAATAGGTTCTTGGTACCAAAAACAGCAGACGTAAGTGTGAGGAATATGGAGCTTTGAGGCAGGGACTGTTCCTCTTGATATGCAGATATTTAAAGCATATTCAGAGGTAGCAAAGCCCTTTATGTCTTAGTGTGATGACACAAGGAGGAAGTCAGAATGAAAATTAGGCAGTATAGAGCATCAGATGAATTGAAATACCTTAAAAAAGTTAGTAGGGATGTCTAAAAATTGGTCTGTCAACAAATGAACCTGAAACAATAATAATGAAGTAGAGGAAATACAGATACTGGTCAGCTTTCCTTACATGAATGTAGGCTTTCTTGGCATGTACTGCTGATGAAAAGCTCTTCGAGTTTCCAAGACAGGTGGCAGTGTTGAAATACTGTGAAACTCTGACCAGCATTGTACTCATCTTCTGGTGAAGATCAAGTGGCAGTGTTGAAATGTCATCCCATAGCTTTTCTATGGAGGCCAGTTGGGCGAATAGAATGAGAGACAAAGTTATAAATTTTGGTGATGGACAGATATATAACCAAGGGATGACTACGGAAATTTTTTTGTGATTTTTTGCCATAGAGCTCCTGCCTCATGATCATTGTTTAACAATTTTAATGACATTTTGCCAGCAAGAATGGCTGCCATTGTCAAAGTTCACTTCCAATTGCTGGGGTCAGACTGGAGTCGAGCCTGCAGCTAGAGATTATACGTACATCTTGCACCAACAGCTGTGAGCTTTTCCCTGGTCATTAGTGCTGTGGTTCTCCTCTATCTACAGGCAATGGTCATTCAGTGCAGCATGGTAATCCAGTGGCTAAAGCATGCCAATACAACATCTGGTAGGTGAATGGAATCTGGCTTAAATCTTACCCCAAAGCAAGAAGCAGAAAGTAATCTTGGATGTGAGAAGCGCAGTGGACAGTAGAGTGGAATCTGACTGGAGCAGCGCACACAATGGGATCACTTGAGGATCTGTCCGTCGCACACTACTGTTTCTCCGATGTAGAAATTACTTACTTGTGCCATAGAAACATGCATTTTGATTGTGTGCTGTTGATATCTAGCATAATGATAGGTATTAGATCTTCCACTGATTCAGAGGATGGTGTGAACAAATTGCTGTTTAACACCTTACCTCATTCGATGTAAATTCGCTATCAGTAAAACTGATAAAATTTACTATATCAAATCCTAGTCTAACCACATAAGCCATGGATCTGTGTAGTGCATGAAGTACATACAAAAAGTATACTAAACTAAATTCGTAGGCATCCACGTAGACAGCAGGCATACCTGCCATCATCATACCCTCCAGAAATGAAGAAATCTCTCCTTGGCTACATTCATCATTAGGAAAATTTCAGCTATCAGAAAGCTTAGCATCGCAAATTCTGCTTACTTCAAGGGAATCACAGATTTTCTGTTATATACTACATTGGTTTTCTTTGTTTCTTCTGAATAAATTGCTCTTTCCAAATTAAGTGCTTGCCAAATCTATTTTAAATTTCCATTTATTCATTCCAGAGTCAGTAGAACTTGAGGCACATCATTTACAAAAATCTCAATTTTCTTTAAGCTATGAAACTTTGCTGCAAGTTAACAACCTTCATTGTTGCAATCATCACTGTAGTAACAAAGATTTCTCTGCTATTTTATTTTGTGATTTTATACCTCTGGCACTTATTGCATTTATGAACACTTTATTGCTAGAAGCCAATTATCCATTCAACCTTTCAGATACACACATGAACTAAATTTAATACTCATCCAATTTGAGCAGCGTCCCTATCAGTCATTATAAACAGCACTGGTACAAAACAGTAGGTATTCACCAACCATATGATTGTTTCACCTACCAACACAGCCCCCACTGATCCAACTCCAGAATTTCATTATAACCTGTAACCCCATCTTAAGTCCTTAGTCCCTTTCCAGAATGTCTCCCTCAAATTCATCTCCCATCCCATCCTAATTACCTTCCACGCTTTCTGCACAACCATCTTCTAAGTGCTTCCCAAACATCAATAAACTTAACTGTCCTGGACTAACTATTGTAACTAATAACTGTGCACCTACGAAAAGAAACTTGCTATGTTGACTAACACTTCCAACCTATTGCACACAGCTGAATGTACATCAAAAACAGAAACCATTTCCTTCTCATCTGTAAACTATCCCTGTTCCATTATAGTCTGAGTCCCTGCTCTTCACTGGTGATGCCACCTCAATATACACCAATATATTCCATGCCAATGTCAAACACTACTTGTCCCACTGTCCTATCAATTCGAAACCCACAGTCCCATTCCTTATACACCTGATGAAGTATATCCTTATCTTTAACAACTCCTCCTTTGAAAGGAAGATATACAAAGACATCATCAACACGGAAATGGGCACTAACATGACATCCTCTTAAGCCAACCTGTTCAGTCAATCTAGAGCAGGCTGTTCCAACCGAGCTCCAGGGAGCCGGAGCACTCACTGCGACAGCTCGGAGCCCGCGTGGAGGGGGAAAGCGAACTCACTGCCCCCTGGCCGCATGCAGCCGCAACTGACGCAATAATCCGTGTTCAATGACAGCTATGACTAGCCGCGGGAGCCCTGTACCTCTATTTGAGGATACATTTCTATCCATTGAGAGGGATGGTCGTCCTCAGTGTCTTGTATGTCATAAAGTATTTAATTCTGTGAAGAGGTACAATATACAACGACATTATACACGTCTTCACGCAGCGAACTACGATCAGGTAGAAGGCGTTGCACGCAGAGAACTGGTAGCCAGACTTAAGAACGACATACCAGCAGACGTAAGATTAAAAACGATTTCGTAATACGGAGGGTATCAAAACATGCAACATAGTTCATGTTCTGTAATGCGTTTATAATTTTCAGGTGAATGAGAGCGGAGAAAACACTACTGAATCTGCAATTCGAGCAAGCTACAGGGTTGCTCACATCATTGCGACGAGTGGCAAGCCGTTTTCGGTGGGACCACTCATAAAATCATGCATGGTAGCAGTTGCAGAATGTTTGTTTCCAAGGGAGGTGCAGGCAATTGAAGGGGTTTGCCTGTCGAAGCAAACTCGTCGAATCCTGGACATGGCAGCGGATTTAGAGACTCAGCTCAGGGAAAAGGCGGAGAGCTGTGTTGCATTTTCGCTAGCGCTTGACGAAAGCACCAACACGTCGGACTGTGCTCAGCTTACAGTCTTTGTGCGTGGTGTCGACATGGAGCTCCAAGTAACTTAAGAACTGTTGGATGTGGTACCACTCGATTACACCGCAACAGGACGTGACATTTTTGAAGCTGTTTGTGAATCGGTGGACAATATGAATTTGCCGTGGGATAAGTTCCATTCTGTAGCGACAGACGGTGCACCACAAATGATTGGGCTTCACAAAGGTTTTGCTTCTCGTTTGAAAAATAAACTCAGGGACGAACTCAGGAAAGACTTTGTGACTCTTTGTTTTATTCACCAAGAGGCACTGTGTGCTGAAACAGCAGAGCTAGTTGTCGTAATGAAAGATGTCGTGAAGTGTGTGAATTTTAGCGGCGTCACGGTATGAATCATCGCCAGTTCAAAGTATTCTTGAAAGATATGGAAGCGGAGTATGAGGATATACCTTATCACAGTACTGTTCGTTGGCTGAGTCGGGGAAAAGCTCTTGATGTTTTCTTTGCCATTCGTGAGGAAATATCCCTTTTTCTCTAAATGAAAGGGGAAGAAATGCGTTGTCTGAAAGATATAAAATGGATATTAGACCTGTCGTTCCTAGCTGACATAGCTATGCATCTGAATAATTTAAATCTGTCATTGCAGGCCATTGACATGCACGATCAGATCAAAGCGTTCATGGAAAAGTTACGTTTATTTGAGAGACAGATGAGTAATGGACATTTAACGTTCTTCAATGGTCTTGCTTCTTTAAAACTACCTGAAGGTACTACTTTCGGCGATTACCAAGAAAAGTTAAAGCAGCTCATCACGTCATTTGAAACACGATTCCCAGACCTCACTAGTTTGGAAATGGAACTGAAGGTGTTCAGCACTCTGTTTTCAGTTTCCCCCGATGACTTGTCATCGTCACTTCACATGGAGATTATTGATTTGCAAAATTCAACTTTGTTGAAAGAGAGGTACTACAACACGTTGGATTTGTCACGATGGTATCGTTCATTACAGCAAGAAACATTTCCCAAGCTTCACAACAATGCCACTCAGATTATGTGCACGTTTGGATCTACGTATTGTTGTGAGCAGCTTTTCTCAGCAATGAAAAGAGTAAAAAGTAAGGAACGATCGTTTCTTCAGGATGCAACAATGAAGGCCATCCTCCGCATTAACGCTGCAAACACTTTGACGCCTGATATTTCCGATCTTGTAATGAAAAGAAGATGTCAAGCTACAAAGGCCCAATAAATTTAGTATGCAATTTCTTGTAAAACAGTTGTTTCTTATTTATTTCCTGAACATCGTATTTCCTGGTGTAGCATGTCACCACGTCTTAGCAGCTAAGAGTATGAGGTTGTCGATCTTGTAAGACACAGCTGGCACATCAAAACGCTTGCCTTGCCGCCTGCCTCAACCAGCCCTGCCACGTGCCGGCCCACTTGAATGGTCACAGCGAGCGACACGGCTCCCTGGAGCAGGGAGTGCTGCGTGGCTCACCACGTAGCCGACGAGCTGGAACAGCCTGATCTAGAGGAAACCTCCCTAGCCAGCCAAGATCCAAAACCCATGGTCTGGTTCACTGATGATATGTACACGATCTGGACCCAGGGTCAAGGCACTAACCTCATCCCTCAGCAGTCTTAACACCAACTTCCCTTTGGTTCACCAGGTACTTTCAGCACAGTGTGCCACCTTGCTTGTTGTTAACCACCACTTGCCAATGATTCCACAAAAACTTCTGTCCATATGAAACACACCAGTCATCAGTAATACCTCCATTTTGATTGCTGCTATCCCTGTCGCACTAAAAATTCTCCTAGGCAGTCTGGCAAACTGAATGGCACCCCTGCAGCGATGAACAATCCTTTACCCAGTACAATGAACGTCTTCTATGGCCTTCCAAGTATATGCATTGCACATACAAATATCTTGTGCCATTCCCATGCATGCCCCTAATCCTCTGACCAATTCTATAAACCAGCTGCAAAGGAGCGATCCCCTCATAACCCAATTATCACCCTGGACTGGAACAACTGAACTGTATATTTCACCAGGGTTTCCCCTAATTATGGTACTTAGGAATGAGCAACACATTATCCATGATTATTCCCATCCCTTAAAGGCAATATTCTGCTGTTCAACCAATCTATGAAATATCCTTATGCTCCCTTATGTCACATCTACTCCCACACCTTGCCAAATGGATTACCCAAGCACAAAACATTTTCCATGCAACCACCCAGCAGATCCTGTTTCAATCCCATTACGGGCATATTTAAAGACAGGACCACCAATGAAAGCAAAAATCATATCATATATACCAGGTCCATTGTCGCTTTTGCACAGCTTTATATGTACACACAACTAACCAGTTGTCCATCAGATGGATGGCCACCACCCAACTGAGGCCAAGAGAGGAGTGGCAAAGTAACTGCTGAACACAACACGCCTGACTTCTATAGCTGCTTTACAATACACACCATCTGGAGCACCACCCTACCGATTCCCAATACCAGCCAGTTTTTCCAAACTATGTAGAAGAGACGAGAATTGCCCCCACAACTTATCCTTTGATCCCTCAATCATCTTGGGCACTGTCCTCACTAGCACCTGTCTCTCAATCAACCTCTTCTGCCCCCCCCCCCCCCCACTAAACTCATTCTATGTTCACACTCTCCTCTCCACAGTCTTCCTCTTTCTCTGTCCCACCCCTCTCCCACGGACAGTCTGCCCCTTCTCCCTCACACCTCAACACCTATACCCTCGTCCACTCCTCCACACCACTGCTCTTCCATTTGGTCCATGTTTGCATAGAAAAACAACAATTTTGGAATTGTGAGTCCGCCTTGAGACAAAACATTTAGTTAGTTGTTTACTTATTTATTCCCCAAACTAGTATTGGCAACAAATGTTCTTTATCGTAAACAAAGTGCAAAAGTTTTGTTTTTCTGTGTGTAGAATCAGCTACATGCTGTCAAGTGAACTTGCAGATGACATGATGTACGCTGAGAAAAAACAGCAACAGAAAAAAGCACAGAGAATATGTAGCAAACAGGGCCAATAATTCTTAAAAACATGGCATAACATACAATAAATAAGATTTAAAGAACCCACTGATGATGGTGATATTTGTTGCTGAAACTAGTTTGGGGAATAAATAAATAAACAAATAATGTGTTTTGCATCAAGGTGGACTCTCAATTCCGACATTGTTGTAGTGCCAGTACAATTTGTGTGTGTGTGTGTGTGTGTGTGTGTGTGTGCGCGCGCGCGCGCATGTGTGTGCATGTGTGTGTGCGTGTGCGCGCGCGCGCGCACATATGCTCACTAGTTAATTCTGAAGGAGCAAATGGTCTCAAAAAGTTAGCAACAACTTCACTGTTGTTGAAGTGCATATCGGCTATTCAATCCTAACTACATGGTGAGTTGTTACCTTCCAAAATTTATAGTTATTTTATTATCCAGTATCATAGCAAGTATCATCCATATTTTTAGATAAAACAAACTGAAAGTAAGTGTCTGACAACTGAGTTTCCTTGTTGAAATAAGATTATGTTACATTTTAAGAAAGATCCCGACCATAAATGAGTGAAGAAACTATTTTCTGTGAGTCATGTGTAATCCATGAAATGATTAACCTGAGAAAATGCTAGATGGGCTCATATGCCTGTGTATCTGACTCTTGTCATTAAAGTAAGACACAACTTTAAAACAACTGCAGAACAAAATTTAAACAATAACAAATATCATCTTTAAGGTAACCACAAGGGTTCATAATTTTGTGTGTTCCACATGTGTAATTTTACTTCCTATTTTTCATATAAACTTGCACCTTCTCCTTTCCCAGGTGTTGAATTTCCTTTCTGATGAAATTTATAACAACTCTCACAAATCATTTTAACAGCTCCTCAAATATATAGACACTGAAACTGTCATTTCTTATTTTTGGCAAAATGAATATCAAATGCTGGCAAACTCAAATTTGCCAAAACCATTCCAGTTCCGCCTGCACTCACTTATTTGACACAACCATTTCTCCCTCGACAAAATTTTATTTTCTACTAGTTGGTTCAGATACAAAGAATAATATGCAAGAACAATTTAGTATGTTGTTCACATGTACCGAAAATAATGTGTATACCTTGAGACATACAAAATTTTTGAGTGTTGTGATGCTCTGCACTTGACTGTGTTGCATAACATTCTGAATTAACATATTACTGAGACTGAGCTCACAATACACAGTATCATCTCTAATGTTTGTTTAAACACTTATGCCATTCAACCATTTGTGCTAGTATAAAACAAAACTATGCTGAACAAATATGTTGTTGTTGTTGTGGTCTTCAGTCCTGAGACTGGTTTGATGCAGCTCGCCATGCTACTCTATCCTGTGCAAGCTTCTTCATCTCCCAGTACTTACTGCAACCTACATCCATCTGAATCTGCTAGTGTATTCATCTCTTGGTCTCCCTCTACGATTTTTACCCTCCACGCTGCCCTCCAATGCTAAATTTGTGATCCCTTGATGCCTCAGAACATGTCCTACCAACTGGTCCCTTCTTCTTGTCAAGTTGTGCCACAAACTCCTCTTCTCCCCAATTCTATTCAATACCTCCTCATTAGTTATGTGATCTATCCATCTAATCTTCAGCATTCTTCTGTAGCACATTTCGAAAGCTTCTATTCTCTTCTTGTCCAAACTATTTATCGTCCACGTTTCACTTCCATACATGGCTACATTCCATACATATACTTTCAGAAACGACTTCCTGACACTTAAATCAATACTCAATGTTAACAAATTTCTCTTCTTAAGAAACGCTTTCCTTGCCATTGCCAGTGTACATTTTATATCCTCTCTACTTCGACCATCATCAGTTATTTTGCTCCCCAAATAGCAAAACTCCTTTACTACTTTAAGTGTCCCATTTCCTAATCTAATTCACTCAGCATTACCCAACTTAATTCGACTACATTCCATTATCCTCATTTTACTTTTGTTGGTGTTCATCTTATACCCTCCTTTCAAGACACTGTCCATTCCGTTCAACTGCTCTTCCAAGTCCTTTGCTGTCTCTGACAGAATTACAATGTCATCGGCGAACCTCAAAGTTTTTATTTCTTCTCCATGGATTTTAATACCTACTCCAAACTTTTCTTTTGTTTCCTTTACTGCTTGCTCAATATACAGATTGAATAACATCGGGGATAGACTACAACCCTGATGCCTCAGAACATGTCCTACCAACCGGTCCCTTCTTCTTGTCAAGTTGTGCCACAAACTCCTCTTCTCCCCAATTCTATTCAATACCTCCTCAACCACTGCTTCCCTTTCATACCCCTCGACTCTTATAACTGCCATCTGGTTTCTGTACAAATTGTAAATAGCCTTTCGATCCCTATATTTTACCCCTGCCACCTTCAGAATTTGAAAGAGAGTATTCCAATCAACATTGTCACATGCTTTCTCTGTCTACAAATGCTAGAAACGTAGGATTGCCTTTCCTTAATCTTTCTTCTAAGATAAGTCTTAGGGTCAGTATTGCCTCACGTGTTCCAACATTTGTACGGAATCCAAACTGATCTTCCTCGAGGTCGGCTTCTATCAGTTTTTCCATTCGTCTGTAAAGAATTCGCGTTAGTATTTTGCAGCTGTGACTTATTAAACTGATAGTTCGGTAATTTTCACATCTGTCAACACCTGCTTTCTTTGGGATTGGGATTATTATATTCTTCTTGAAGTCTGAGGGTATTTCGCCTGTCTCATACATCTTGCTCACCAGATGGTAGAGTTTTGTCAGGACTGGCTCTCCCAAGGCTATCAGTAGTTCTAATGGAATGTTGTCTACTCCGGGGGCCTTGTTTTGACTCAGGTCTTTCAGTGGTCTGTCAAACTCTTCATGCAATATCATATCTCCCATTTCATCTTCATCTACATCCTCTTCCATTTCCATAATATTGTCCCCAAGTACATCGCCCTTGTATAGGCCCTCTATATACTCCTTCCACCTTTCTGCTTTCCCTTCTTTGCTTAGAACTGGGTTTCCATCAGAGCTCTTGATATTCATGCAAGTGGTTCTCCTTTCTCCAAAGGTCTCTTCAATTTTCCTATAGGCAGTATCTATCTTACCTCTAGTGAGATAAGACTCTACATCCTTAGCCGAACAAATAAAAAGAGTGCATAAAAGCAGTGTAGCTGTCCCTCTTAAAATTAATCTAATTATAAAGATCTATAACTTTATTTTACTTTTAACTAGTTCATTACTACAGTGTGTATCTTTAAAGTTATTTGGCAGCACGGTGAAGATTTTAATATTGGTGGATTGTATACATTTCTATGCTGAACTTTAAGTCTTTATACATCACACTGCAGATCAGCCTTCCTTCTTGTGGTGTAAGGTCAGGAGTGTCCCAGCTAAATGCGATAGGCCAGTTCTTGTTCTCTGTGCCTGTAAACAATTTGACAATCTGTGATTGGTTGCTGACGACGTGGAAATGAATGGGACAGTGTCCTTTTTAAGTGACTGTAGGAGGATACAGAATGACTTCATCAAAATTTCTATTTAGTGTGACTAATGGCAGCTTGCACTAAATGTGGACAAAAGTTAATTAATGCAGATGAAAAGGAAAAACAATCCTATTCTGTTCGAATACAGTATTGGTGGTATGCTCTTTAACAGAATCACGTTGATTACATATCTAGGCATAATGTTGCAAGGTGACATCAAATGGAATGAGCACATAAAGTCATTTATAAGGGAGGTAGACGGTCAAACTTCAGTTTATTGGGAGAATTCTGTAATACTGTAGCTCATCTATAAAGGATACCATAGACAGAACACTTATGTGACCCATTCTTGAGTACTGCTCAAGTGTTTGAGATCCCCACCAGGTCAGATTGAAGGATGACATAATGCAATTAGGAGGTGTTCTGCTATATTTGTTATTGATAGGTTCAATCCATAAGTGAGTACTATGGAAAAGATATGTGAACTCGGAACGGGAATCCCTGGAGGAAGGAACACATTCTTTTCATAAAACACTATTGAGAAAGTTTGGAGAAACAGCATTTGTGACTGACTCTGACATACAACTCACCTATGTACCACAAAGACAAGATAAATCGGGGCTTGTATGGAAGTATGTAGACAGTCATTGTTCCCTCACTCCATTTGTGAGTGGAACAGGAAAGGGAATGACTAACAATTGTACAGGGTACCCTCCGCCATTCACCATATGGTGGCTTGCGGAGTATGTATGTATGTACATGTAAGTCATGGTAAATTTTGTAAGCCTGGTAATGTACATGACTGTCAACAATGTACTCCTTATCAGATAAATATGCTGAAAAGTGGTGGTCAGCATGCCTAGGCACTGTGCAAATAATTCAGACAACATTTTCTTGAAGACAGATTTTCATTGACAGTGGTATATTGCCCCGAAGATAACACCATAAAACATGAAGTGGCAGAAGACCCCTTGATATTTAGAGAGGTCGAAAGAAAATTGGTATGGTAAAAATAATTTGGGTCTTTCTGATGAGTTGAAAGCAGACCAACCTTTTGTGTACTTAGTATAACTGGGTAGGTGACATACTTAATGTTCAAAGGAATGGTTTAATCATTTCAGTTAATGCAGCTGCATTTTCTCTTTGTGACGTTTTTGGTTTGTTTGAGTAAAGAAAATGTAGTACTTACAATTAAATCAGTATGTCTGTGTTTAGAATTTATAACTTACAAATATGAAGCAAACTGAAACTTATGTGGAGTAAATGTGTAAACGTAGACTGTTGTAATAGGTTGTACTTCTTAATTCCATTAACTTGAATGGTTGTTTCAGTAAATCTTTGTAAGTCCTTTTAATTCATGCAGATTTCTCATGGCTGATTTTTTTCTGTTGCAGTGTGGTGCTTTGTTTTTTATTGAAAATTTAACAGCTGAATCCCTTAACATGCCTGTTGAAGAATTTGATCAGTATATGTCTGGAGAATTAGCACCTCCAAGTACTTGGGAGTCAGCACTCCTGATGTGTGAGGTATGTACATAAAGTTAGGATGTCACAGGTGTAACCAATAGGCTGATCTGCAGTTCATTATGTTTTCATGAGTAATTTTCTTACATGTAATGCATCATTAACACACTTTTTTGAGAATGGGTATTGTGAGCATAAATCATGTATAAGCTTGAATAAGCAAGAACATATTTTCCCACTACAGTAGAGTACATATTAAATTCATTGCTTGAGGGTAGGTTAAAAATCTTCTCTAGCAAGAGGATCAATAATCATGGATGGGTGAAGAAAGTACCTTAATTAATTAGCTTGTTTGCGCTCAGAAGTAAGCTAATATCACATACATACATGCTGACAGAATGTTAATCCATTTATTTTAACACTTCTTCAAACCAAATTCCATTCTCTGAACATTTTCTGTCTTATTATCGTCAGTGCCTTAGTATACCTCTTTAAGATGGTAACTGTGACTGAAATAATACAGTCAAGTGAAATGTTGGTGTAGTTTGTATCACTGCCACAGGGATTGAAACCTGTAACCTCTCTAATTATTTACATTGATCAATGTTTACAGAGGTGCAGTGTGTGTCTCTCATGTTGTTAAAACATGAAGTGTTATACATTGAGTATGTGTGAGATGCAGACTTAAACCTAGATCTCTGTAGTACATGGGGAGTGTTATCAAAACACACCTCACCTTTTGCAAACATCTTTCGTCAATCTTTCTAAAATATGTACAGGCTCTCCCAAGATCACTTGAGCTGCTCTGCAAGCAAAAGAATGACATAACTTGAAATTAATTCCTGGTTGGAACTTTCCTTTATGTAATCTTGATCATATTGAGCACAGCTGACACAGATGTTAATCATTAATAAAAACCACCTCAGCTGCAGTTTACACATCTATTGTGTTACAACTGGCGTTGTTCATTGAACACTTCATGTTGATGAATTTTGTTGAAGTCATGACGTAAATCGTCTGGTTGTTGTAGGTAATGGAAAACAAAATCCAAAAACACTGAACAAACATTCTACTGACCATCTGGCAGAAGTATGGTGAGCATGCATGGCATGCTACATACATTGGTTGGCAGAAGGTTTATGATCAGTGTTTTTGGATTTGGTCTTTAATGTTACCTATGACAATCAGACCATTTATGTCACGACTTTGGAAAAACTCAGCAACTTGAAGATGTTAAACAGATGAAACTGGTCATAACACAATAAATGTGTAATAATACAGCTGCAATGGGGTAAGATAGATACTGCCTACAGGAAAATTAAAGATACCTTTGGAGAAAGGAGAACCACTTGCATGAATATCAAGAGCTTTGATGGAAACCCAGTTCTAAGCAAAGAAGGGAAAGCAGAAAGGTGGAAGGAGTATATAGAGTGTCTATACAAGAGTGATGTACCATATTTACTCAAATGTGAGCCGCACTCGAATCTAAGCCGCACCTGAAAAATGAGACTCGAAATCAAGGAAAAAAAATTTCCCGAATCTAAGCCGCACCTGAAATTTGAGACTCGAAATTCAAGGGGAGAGAAAAGTTTTAGGCCGCACCTCCAAAACGAAACAAAGTTGGTCCATTGTAATACGAGACACATTTTAGGTCGAATGAATGACGATACAGCTACAGTAGTTCGGTTCGAGTCGTAAGCTTAGCAGTTAAGCTTTACCAGGTAGCCATTGCTATGCGTCAGGCGCTCCGTCCGTATTGATACGGGTACCCTTCCTTTTTCACGTGATTTGTCTGGTTTGAATTGATTGCTTATTTTTCTTTGATCTGACAAGTGCAGTTCTCTTTGTTATAGGTGTTTACGTCACTTTAAGCTGAAAATGCATTATTGTACTGTGTCATGCATTGTTTGTCGCATTCTGATAATGAGTGTTTATGGCCTGTTGCCGCTCGCAGCATGGCTTGCTACTGTGCGCGCTACCGCCGCTTACTATTAAAAAAAAAATAAAAAAAAAAAAAAAAAAGGAGGAATTGTCTCATAAGCGAAACAATGGCAAGAGACTGCTATTTGTTGTTACTTACACTGCTGCTGTCTTTGAAATTGATCAACAAGACTGCTATTTGTTGTTACTTACACTGCTGCTGTCTTTGATATTGATCAACAAGACCCAAATAATAGACTGCGTATGATAGAAGATGTTCTGAACAAGAGTTTAGCGAAAATTTTTCTTCATTTGAATATCTTTGCAGACGCCTCTGTAGTACATTACATTCTGCACAGAAATTAGTCATCTTAGATTTAAAAATCTATTCAATTGCCGTGCTTCATATCTGGACTGTATCAGTATTAGGCATAAGAATAATACGAATATAAACATGACATGACATGATATGTATATTCATCCGCGTTTGGTGTTGTCTCACTCTAGTTTATTAGGCAGACAGGATTTAAATGAGATAGCAGCAAACACGAAAGAATACATGGCAAAATGTTTATATTCCTATTATTCTTATGGTGAAGAGAATACTGCATGTGATTCACAATTCATAAAAGTTCCTATTAGCAACCATCTCTTCTCACAGGTAGGAAAAAATTCAGAACGTAGAGTTGGCCATATTGACAAACATCCCAAACAGTCTTGCCAGTCGGATTTTCGTAGTACATTGAAATACTGCTACATTCGATGATGAACAATATGGAATTTGTATTTACTTCATTGGATAATGTATGAAAATGCAGTGGTCGAAACTCGTGGCGGAGAAAAAAGCTCGTCTTCCACCGTCTTTTTTTTTTTTTTTTCTGACGCAGAGGTTTTGGCGCCAATATTTATCTTTGTGCCTGCAGAGCATGCCTGTGTAACACTACATATATTCAACGGCAGAAGTTAGTTGTGGCGGCACCTACCAACATTTTTCAGAACTTCCACGTACTTTGCACTCGATTCTAAGCCGCATGCGGTTTTTTGGATTACAAAAACCGAAAAAAAAAGGGCGGCTTAGATTCGAGTAAATACGGTACTTGAGGACAATATTATGGAAATGGAAGAGGATGTAGATGAAGATGAAATGGGAGATATGATACTGCGTGAAGAGTTTGACAGAGCACTGAAAGACCTGAGTCGAAACAAGGCCCCCAGAGTAGACAACATTCCTTTAGAACTTCTGACAGCCTTGGGAGAGCCAGTCCTGACAAAACTCTACCATCTGGTGAGCAAGAAGTATGAGACAGGCGAAATACCCTCAGGCTTCAAGAAGAATATAATAATTCCAGCCCGAAGAAAGCAGGTGTTGACAGATGTGAAAATTACCGAACTATCAGTTTAATAAGTCACAGCTGCAAAATACTAACGCGAATTCTTTACAGACAAATGGAAAAACTGATAGAAGCCGACCTCGGGGAAGATCAGTTTGGATTCCGTAGAAATGTTGGAACACGTGAGGCAATACTGACCCTAAGACTTATCTTAGAAGAAAGATTAAGGAAAGGGAAACCTACGCTTCTAGCATTTGTATGTAGACTTAGAGAAAGCTGCTGACAATGTTGATTGGAATACTGTCTTTCAAATTCTGAAGGTGGCAGGGTTAAAATACAGGGAGCGAAAGGCTATTTACATGAAAGGGAAGCAGTGGTTGGGAAGGGAGTGAGACAGGGTTGTAGCCTACCCCCAATGTCATTCAATCTGTATATTGAGCAAGCAATAAAGGAAACAAAAGAAAAGTTTGTAGTAGGTATTAAAATCTATGGAGAAGAAATAAAAACTTTGAGGTTCGCCGATGACATTGTAATTCTGTCAGAGACAGCAAAGGACTTGGAAGAGCAGTTGAACGGAATGGACAGTGTCTTGAAAGGAGGATATAAGATGAACATCAACAAAAGCAAAACGAGGATAATGGAATGTAGTCAAATTAAATCGGGTGATGCTGAGGGAATTAGATTAGGAAATGGGACACAAAGTAGTAAAGGAGTTTTGCTATTTGGGGAGCAAAATAACTGATGATGGTCGAAGTAGAGAGGATATAAAATGTAGCCTGGCAATGGCAAGGAAAGCGTTTCTGAAGAAGAAAAATTTGTTAACATCGAGTATAGATTTAAATGTCAGGAAGTCGTTTCTGAAAGTATTTGTATGGAGTGTAGCCATGTATGGAAGTGAAATGTGGACGATAAATAGTTTACACAAGAAGAGAATAGAAGCTTTCGAAATGTAGTGCTACAGAAAAATGCTGAAGATTAGATGGGTAGATCACATGACTAATGAGGAGGTATTGAATAGAATTGGGGAGAAGAGGAGCTTGTGGCACAACTTGACTAGAAGAAGGGATCAGTTGGTAGGACATGTTCTGAGACATCGAGGGATCACCAATATAGTATTGGAGGGCAGTGTGGAGGGTAAAAATCGTAGAGGGAGACCAAGAGATGAATACACTAAGCAGATTCAGAAGGATGTAGGCTGCAGTAGGTACTGGGAGATGAAGAAGATGGCACAGGATAGAGTAGTATGGAGAGCTGCATCAAACCAGCCTTAGGACTGAAGATCACAACAACAACAACATGGTTCTTATTAATCATTAACTTCCTTTATGTAGCAGGGAGAAGTGTCAAAGTGATGGTTATGTTCTGTTCAGCATCAGCTTAAAAACAAATTCTAAACTAATGTTAACATAGGTATTAATATTTGATCAGAAGGGAATAATTCTGACTGAGTAATACGCCATGTTGGCAGCAGCATGTCTTGGGTACAGCTAATAAATAAAAATTTAAAGCAAGGAAATTTTATGTGATGCCAAGAGCTACTAGTAAAGGAAACCTTTAACTACTACCAATTTTAATTGAAATGATCATCAGGCAGCTCTTACTGTGGCATTAACCCATTAGTGCTGGAATTAATTTTTTTGTGATTTTTTTTTAAAAAAGATGTGTTATTATGCCTGTAAAAGACATAAATTACACAACAGAGTTATTTCGAGGAAAGTCATTACCGCCATTAGCGAGATATTTGATGTTGCCATATGGCAATGCTAGGGGCTTTCACTGCCTAAATTTATATGGATTCTTCAACTAAAATAAGTAGGTTATTGAAATTTCTTATTACATATACAAGTTTTGTGCAAATTTATTATTCAGTCTTTGTCATACAATTGATACTTTATAACACAGTACAATTAATAATCAAAAATCAAAACTTGAACTCAGCATTATTTTACATGAAATGGAATGAAACACTCAATACACAATCCCACAATACACTTTGAACACATTGGTCTCACAATAGATTTACAGTCCTTGTGTGCACACCTTTTCTTCTTCTTTCCTTCTGTGTTCTGGACGAGGTGGTCAGTCTTATCAAACCTAATTGAATCTGATATGCGACTGTCAGAACATGCCCTTGATGCAGTTGGTCTCCCATCTCCTTTTGGTAAAGCTTGGTGTCTTCGCAAGTACACTGTTGCCACTTCTCTCTTGAAATCTAACTGAGAAATAGTTTGGTTTCTTGCTTTATTATACAAAATCCATCTGTTTTGTATGGAGACATCTAAACATCCATGTAAAGAGACACCAGTACCATTTCTTGCTTCTTATTGCAATGCGATAGCATGCTAGATTCTGATCCATCTGATCAGTACCTCCCATGTATGTATTATATTTGATTACCAGTTTTGGTGTGGGAATCATTATATTTCGCTTTTTTAGTTGCAATAATCTCTCGACTTGGCCAACTTCTTGTGCACCATGTGAAGAAGAGATCATTGTGACAACTGAGTTGTCCAGCCACCGCACATACAATAATCCATCATTCTTCTATATTGCTGTCTCAAAATTTCCCCGATCTTTCTTGGGAAATAATTTTTTGTTTTCCAGTGGACATTCCGTAGGAATTCTGTTTTCTCTGATGGTACCGATGGCAGAATATCCGCCAACATGTTCATTTCCCAAATCTTCATCTGTGTCTACATTCGGATCTGGGGGTTCAACAAACACATCACCTTCAATATCGTCATTATAAAGAATCTCCAGCACCTCAGCAAGCGAGAAACCTCTTCTAAAACTAAAAAGAGAAAATTCGTCCTTTTACTGAGTACAAGTGCCTAGCGTTGCCATATGACAACACTGACATTCAAACGGCCCAAATGAACATAATTTATTTCACAGCAAGCAGTAACCTCCAAAGAATATATATTTGAGTATTTAAAGCACAACCATACTAAAAAAAACTAAATTATATATCGTAAGTTATTGTGTAAAACATACTTACTTGAACTTATACTCCATTTTTCTTCGTCATTCAGCAAACAACGACTTACAACACTGCTTACGCTGCAGAATTTAAATGTATTGTTAAAACTGTTGCATTGTAGTGATCTTTACAGTCTTGCAGAAAGGAATCCAGTGCTGCCAACACACTCACTTCGTTGATGTCGTGGAAACAACGATTTTAAAAAAGTGTTACAAACATTGCCATATGGCAACACACGGCGCTAATGTGTTAATCAAAAAAATGAAATTCTAAATTAATGATAGTATTATGTAAAGGATAGATTGTTAGTCACCATATAAAGTAGACACTGAGTCACAAACAGGCACGACAAAAAGACTGCTACATATTTGAGTTTGGCCAAAAGGCCTCCTCCTAAAGCAGAAAAACACACACACACACACACACACACACACACACACACACACACACACTGTCTCTGCCCACTGGGGCATACTGCAGCATGCCCCAGTGGCCAGAGACAGTGGTCACACGCGTGTGTTTGTGTGTGTGTTTTCTACTTTAAAAGTTAAACTTTTGGTTGAAAGCTCAAATGTATAGCAGTCTTCTTGTTGTGCCTGTCTGCAACTCAATATCTTCTCTGTACGGTGAGTAACAGTCTAGCAGTCTATCCTTTCCATACTACTGTCATTATTCTCTCTTAAGTTATAAATTAAATCATTCTGCATTAATATGCAGGTACCTAGAAATGGACTTACATACATGCGTTTTATCCTTGGTGGTGGCACACAATGACCATTTTTATTAGACACTGAGATTTACCTCTGTTTATTTGTTGTATCAAAATTAAAATTCATCTGAGAAAAATATAAAATGATGAGACAGAAATGCTCGTTAGTACTTAGTTTCAGGGGCAAAGCTTTAAGTACTGCCAAAAGACAAATATAAAATCACACAAAAATATTCTAGCCTTTTGAACTGTTAGTACCTTCCTTGGGGAGGATAGGGGGTTGGGCTGAGGGAGGTTAAAAAGTAAGGATAGGTCAGACTGAGGATGAGTATGACCCACCTGTTGTGAGAACAGAGGGAGGCCATGATGAAATGAGAGCTGTCAGAGAGGATACTAGGTCCTAAGATAGTACAGTGAAACACTGTGCCAGATTCAGTCCAGATATGACAGAATGAGAAGAAATGGTGGATTAAGAGGATGAAAAATAAAATGAATAGTACAATTAACATCTAGGAGGAGATGGGGGAAAATCATGAGAAATGGGGGAAGAGAATGAAGATGAGAAAGTAAAACCAATAAAAAGTAATGAAATAAATATTATGACAGTCATATGTTAACACAGGCAAGTCCCTGATGGTGCCAAGATGTGAGGATATGTTAGAGGGCAACATTATCATCTCCAGAGTTGAGGCAAACTACTATCAAGTTAGAGGATTCAAATGGCCTGTATGGTGTAGCACCCACTCAGCCCTGTACATTTATGCCATAGAGCATGTTCAGCTACTGGGTAATGGGTATCCTCAAGGTGGACAGTTATTCTATGGCCATTAGTGTGCTCTGCCAGTTTAGTGGCGAATGTTCCTATATAAAACATTGTACAGTGGACACAAGTTAGTTTGTAAACAACTTGCACGATTTTGTAAGTTTCTCTGTCTCTGATACTTTAGGATATATTGTTGTTTTGGCTGGAGTTGGTGGTAATGGTGGATGCATGGTGCAGGTTTCAGTGCAGAGGTGACTGCAGGGGTAATCTGGGAATGTCGTATGGTTTGACAACAGTCTTTCGGAGGTTAGGACAGTGACAGTTTGTGGTGTGGGGAGGATGTCAGGGGGAGAGAGGTTCTCATTTCAGGGATAGTCATGGGAAAATTGAAACTTTGCCGGTTGGTTTGGATATTATTAATCACCAAGTAACAGTCTAATAAATGAGTTATACTAACCAAGTCCTAAGAATGAGCTGATTGGCTAGTACTGCTGTGTGAGTTGTTTGATATCAGCTTTTCGAGGACTGAATAATGCATTAACACAATCAATAAGGTTCTATTGTAACAATAATAACTATGATGTTCCATTGTAATTAAGTGTTATATTTCTTGATTTTACACAAATGTGAGGCAGTTGCTCCCTTCGCCTTACAATTTAATGATGGTTAAACTCAATACGGGTGCTCTTGGATATCTTTCCACACACAAACACATCACAATCTTCACTTCAATCCAATTATAGGTGGCTGGCGCAGTTGGCACAAAACGCGTAATGACAGAACAATGTAGGTATTTCAATAAACACTTCAAAATAAACTCTATAGTCTTCATTGGTAAATTGCTGAGAGTCAACTTGTGGCATCAGGGACATGCTCAGTTGAATATATGTACACTCCTGGAAATGGAAAAAAGAACACATTGACACCGGTGTGTCAGACCCACCATACTTGCTCCGGACACTGCGAGAGGGCTGTACAAGCAATGATCACACGCACGGCACAGCGGACACACCAGGAACTGCGGTGTTGGCCGTCGAATGGCGCTAGCTGCGCAGCATTTGTGCACCGCCGCCGTCAGTGTCAGCCAGTTTGCCGTGGCATACGGAGCTCCATCGCAGTCTTTAACACTGGTAGCATGCCGCGACAGCGTGGACGTGAACCGTATGTGCAGTTGACGGACTTTGAGCGAGGGCGTATAGTGGGCATGTGGGAGGCCGGGTGGACGTACCGCCGAATTGCTCAACACGTGGGGCGTGAGGTCTCCACAGTACATCGATGTTGTCGCCAGTGGTCGGCGGAAGGTGCACGTGCCCGTCGACCTGGGACCGGACCGCAGCGACGCACGGATGCACGCCAAGACCGTAGGATTCTACGCAGTGCCGTAGGGGACCGCACCGCCACTTCCCAGCAAATTAGGGACACTGTTGCTCCTGGGGTATCGGCGAGGACCATTCGCAACCGTCTCCATGAAGCTGGGCTACGGTCCCGCACACCGTTAGGCCGTCTTCCGCTCACGCCCCAACATCGTGCAGCCCGCCTCCAGTGGTGTCGCGACAGGCGTGACTGGAGGGACGAATGGAGACGTGTCGTCTTCAGCGATGAGAGTCGCTTCTGCCTTGGTGCCAATGATGGTCGTATGCGTGTTTGGCGCCGTGCAGGTGAGCGCCACAATCAGGACTGCATACGACCGAGGCACACAGGGCCAACACCCGGCATCATGGTGTGGGGAGCGATCTCCTACACTGGCCGTACACCACTGGTGATCGTCGAGGGGACACTGAATAGTGCACGGTACATCCAAACCGTCATCGAACCCATCGTTCTACCATTCCTAGACCGGCAAGGGAACTTGCTGTTCCAACAGGACAATGCACGTCCGCATGTATCCCGTGCCACCCAACGTGCTCTAGAAGGTGTAAGTCAACTACCCTGGCCAGCAAGATCTCCAGATCTGTCCCCCATTGAGCATGTTTGGGACTGGATGAAGCGTCGTCTCACGCGGTCTGCACGTCCAGCACGAACGCTGGTCCAACTGAGGCGCCAGGTGGAAATGGCATGGCAAGCCGTTCCACAGGACTACATCCAGCATCTCTACGATCGTCTCCATGGGAGAATAGCAGCCTGCATTGCTGCGAAAGGTGGATATACACTGTACTAGTGCCGACATTGTGCATGCTCTGTTGCCTGTGTCTATGTGCCTGTGGTTCTGTCAGTGTGATCATGTGATGTATCTGACCCCAGGAATGTGTCAATAAAGTTTCCCCTTCCTGGGACAATGAATTCACGGTGTTCTTATTTCAATTTCCAGGAGTGTATTATGGGTGGCTCTCTGCCATTACACCACGTCCTGCTCACTTACAGCGACTTCTCCCTGTTCACTCTCAGCACTGCACTTACTACCAATTGCTGTATCTGTCTGGCACTTGATTTTGATATCAAGCCTACGTTGAGTTGTGTGAGGCAAAACTACATTTCTCTGTACATAAGGGGCTGCAGACTCCTTACATCCCCACCCTAAAAGACTTCTTTGTAGTTGGAGGCAAAAAAGAATGTAGGAAAAGTTTAAACATATTCAAAAAGAATGAAGACATTAAATCCAAGTACACATTGAAACTATAAAATGTTGAGTAAATTCCTTCTACTCCGGTCATAAACTACCTCGAAAGAAAATATTACACAAAAAGTTAAACATATATTACTGGAGAAATCGGAAATAGTTTGCAAAATTCCATATATAATGTACAATAAATGTCTCTCTTCAACAGTTAGTGTGAAATTCTAAATATCTAATACATAACACAGTACAAAAACTCTTATTAACTTTATTTTGGGTGCCCCCTTGAGTTTGCTGTCTGTTCAGTAGGGCTTGCCATCCGAAAACACTTCACCTCAGTTCTGCGCCACACAAGGAGGAGAGCAAATACCTCTAACCATTGACTATTCTCGATCTGTAACACTCTAGTAACACAAAAGATATTAAACAAAATATTATAAATAATACAAATAATTGCAGTGCCTTTCTTCTTACCAGATTATGCGAGTGTAAGTCTGTCTTTAACGTGATTGTCTCAGAACTGGTTTCCAAATATATGGCCGTATTACTCTGTCCTAAGCTATTTTTACTGAATTTGAACAGTTGTTATTAACATTGCACATAGAATGGTGAATATCTTTTGTTACATAGATTCAACATTTGAAATATCCATTCTCATCATTGACTGCCTAGAGCCAGCATTCTACCTTTGCACTCAACCTGATAACATAAATTATCAACCTCAACAGCTAATTAGATTGCTGAATCATACATTGTTCATCATTACAACCTTTAAATGCATACTGATATAAATAGGATTACTCGTGTGAACATATATGACATTCAGACATCACCTGTACTTCATATTCCATATGTCTTACACCTTATATAAATCTCCATGAACATATACATACATACCTACCTCAACTCAACATCTCAATTCAGGCAGCCAAAGACTGTGGTCGTGTGTGTGTGTGTGTGTGTGTGTGTGTGTGTGTGTGTGTGTGTGTGTGTGTAGGTTGTCTGTTCTGATGAAAGCCTCTTTGGCCATAAGCTTTGTTTGTTGTGCCTTTCTGTGACATGGCATCTCAGTTGTATGGTGAGTAGAACTTCCCTTTTCAAAATACTATCATTATTCCATTGGGGATTTCCCATTGTTTGATTTCAAATGTACATCAAATGCATATTCCTTCGTCATCCACTAATCATTTTCATTAATCTCCATAAAAAACACAAAACTCCACAATGCTCCATTAATTCCATACATATTACAAACTTCATTAATTTTATAACATCATAACACTACTTCTCTCTGTATCTCAGTATCATTTGCATTGACTATTACTTATCAACTACATGCCCCTACACACATTCTCCTATTGACAATACCTATCAGCTGTTGTTTAGCTATAATTCCTAACTTATACTAATTATCTCTTTTCTATATTTAAACGGATGTTTTCCTTTAGGTCTGGTATTACTATTTTTGTAATTTAACTTCCAAACAATTACATAAAACACGACTTCTTCAAAAGTTCATATTTATCTTGTATTATTAATTGGTTTTGATTGGATTGCTGGGATAATCGTAATGACTATGACAACACAGTAATTTAAACAATAGCTCCTACTATATTCTAGATGATATCTGAATAACCACTATTAAATCTATTTATTGACATAATGAATAAGTCCTACTATTTTGTTAATTGCTTCTTAGTACTTGCCAGGATTGCTAATCGTCCAACAAATTAATGCCTAAAAACCTCTTAAATCAAAGGACAGGAAAAATGGTAGATGAGCGAGACTTGAAAAAGGAAAAAAAATCTCACTCAGGTGGGAGCATACCAATTGCCCCTCAGTATACATACAAAATAGCTGCCTGTTCACTATGCTCTTGGTCAGTCCTTTAATTTAGGTTACCTCTATCCCTCAGTCTACCATCTCCCCTCTCATCATTCCTCAAATCCTCATCTCTTCTGGAACTGTTGTAAAATTGACAACCATGTTCTTGGTTTCTGTAGCCATGACCACCTCCCTTCCTCTGTGGGATGGTTGGTTATCAGAGCGATTTCCTCGGCAGTTATCTCCTCCTTGGTTTTGCTTGTGCATTTGACTGTCTTTCTGCAGATGTGTTGATTCTAACTGCTCAGGTACCTCCATCAGTGCATCCATATCCTTGATCAGGCTTACTGATAAGATCTCTTTCATTCTTCTTCTCAACCTTCTCTTAATGGCAGACATCGTTATATCCACTTTTAGTGACTGCTGTAAAGTTCCATTCAATTCCCACAAATGTTCAACAAACTCCCTCAGGGTACCTCTTCAGTTTTAAGTGCCTTGCGATGTAGTAGGTCTTCCATCGTTGCACACTGATGACTCCTTCAAATTGATCATAACTGTTAATTTCGTCCATCTTCTTCATCCCCCATATGAATACTTCACCCTCCATTCTATCTATCGCAAATTACATCTTGTCTTCATCCTTGAAACATTCAGGGAAGATGCCCTTCAACCATTTCGTAAATATCATTGAGTGCAAGGTTCCCTTAGGTTTATATCTTTGTCCTACATGAGCCTGGGCGTACTTGTTATCACCATTCACTACCTTAATAACTCTACTCTCCCCCACTGCTAACTCCTCACTAACAATCTTCTTATCAATTTCATCAGTTTTTGTTTCTAGTTGTTGGATTACTGCCGGTAAATGCTGCATATCCTGTGTAATCTTATGATTATTTTCTCTACTTCGCACTGCTTTAGCATTCTTTATATTTACAGCCAGTTCGTCTCACTTAGAGGGTAGTCCCTGAATAGCAGCATCACATTGCTGTTGCTTCTGTGTCAACCTTTCGATCTGGTGCCCAAAATGTCTCTCAGTGTCTTGGATCTTCCCCTCCAATTCTTCCTTGACTTCTTAACATCATCCTCAATGTTACTTGTCACCTTCTAATCCATCTTGCCCATATCTTCTCAGAGTTGTGTCAGGTTTTGCTGCAATTTGTTAGTTCTTCCATTGTATTCTCTCTTCATCTCTTCTGTAAACTCCTGTAACTCTTTCTTTGACTGACAGCCTTGTTCTTGTAATACCTTCTGAAGCCTTTCTTCATTCTTCCGGTCAACTTCTTGTAACATTACTTCATTCTTCTGATTATACTCTCTATTGATTTGCAAAATTGCTGCCATCATTGATTGCAACTTTTCTCACCTTTCCTCATCTGGACCTCATTTATTTTCTGTTCACTTTATTGAATAATGGGTTGTCAACTGACAATCCACAAACACTGCATGCAGGATATTGCTGTGGTCCTAAAAATACAATAGCAATAAGTATTATAAAAATGACTCCATTAATACAGCAAGAGCTTGTAAATGCTTACATGTGCTTAACAGTGCCTATACAGAAATGATATAAAGAAGTCAAACAAAAAGTGCGGACATCATGCCAGAACTGGCCAAGCTGATTAGCTCCAGTGCTGGCATGATGTCTAAACTTGTTGTTTGGTTCATTTATACAATTTTTGCACAGGTGCTGTGAACCACATGTAAGCATTTATGAGCTCTTATTGTATTAATGGTTTCATTTTTGTACTACTTATTACTATTGTATTTTTTAGGACCACAGCAACATGCTGCATGTATCATATTGTTGATGCTCACTGATAAGAGCAAGAAGGGCACTAGGTGTCTGAAAGTGGTCAAGAAATTAAATTTCTTTTATACAACTGGTTGCTAATTATTTCTATATATCTTATTTAACTGTTTTCTTTATTGCTGACTCTCTCTCTCTCTCTCTCTCTCTCTCTCTCTCTCTCTCTCTCTCCCTACCTCCCTCTCTCTCTCTCTCTTCTCTAATTTTTTTGCCACATCTCCATCTCTTCCTTCCTAGTTCATTTAGTTTCTCTTCCTGTTAATCCATAGTTACCTTTTACTATGCCTCCATCATATCTTGACTGTAGCTGGCACAAAGCATTGTACTGTCTACCTTGTACTCTATACAATATCTCCCCCCCCCCCCCCTCCCCCCTTTTGTTTTTGTTTTTCCTCTGTCCTCACAAGAGGTGAGTCCCCCAGATCTTGGGGATCAATGTGAGATGCCCTTCTTCTTTGTCCCTCTCCAACATTTTCCTCCATTGTCTTCAAGGAAAGAACTGATGGTTTGATACCCTCCGAGGAAGTAACTAAATGAAAGATAGGATAGTTTAATGCACATTGATGTGTGGCTAGTGACAGTACTAAAAGTTTTGCCTCCTGAAGGTATATATTGACCAGCAAACCTTCTCATAGTTTTATGTTTATTTTCTGACATGTAATCTAGCCCCCATAAGTAGATATTGAGATTCACAATTCTCAATGATATATTTACTGTAGTTAATGTCATTTCATCCACAGTTTCAGGTCCCAAGCTTTATTTGATGTCTGAGGTGCAATTGCGGTTTGAATAGCAAACGAAAATTTTGCAGATTTTATTTCATTTATTCTATATTTTCAGAACAAAAAACATATATGCATTGCTCCAGTATGACTATATCAGTGTTACCACAATACCATTATTTAAAATGAAAATACATTTTCATCTGAAGTGACACGTTGTCGGACCAACCACAACCTCTCTCTCTCATCATTTGGCCGGCACTCTCTGCTGATATTCATCCCACCTCCAACTGAGGCAGGTTCTTTCGTTAAGGCGGCTTTATATGTCATAATTACAACACAGCATTTAACTTATATTGTGTTTTATATAATTTCAAATTACACTGAAGGCTAATTTTATCGAAGATTTAGTGAATCGAAATAAAAATCCGGACAACTCGTTTCAGTTTGCATGCAAATCATATTCAATAGATATTTATTGAAATGGTGTGATGTAAGGATAAGACTAAAGAGATACATAAACATAATTCTCAATACAAATACCAGAATAAAAGTTGAGCATAATTTTGGTTTTATGTACAATGGATAATTACATTTTATAATGGACATACATATTTTAAATTGAATTTTTTGAAGGAAAACTGTTTCTAAAGTCATTGATGTTTTAATTGTAAGTGATTAAAACATTGTCTTTTAGGTGAAACTACAAGGGTTGTACCAAAAGTAAGGTTCCCAATGAGCTACAGTCTGAAGGGAAGGTGCTAGGATAAATCTGACAATAGTACCATGCACAGTGGTTCCCCCACTCTCGAGCCCGCCCGTCCGCGATTCGCTATGTCACTCAGAGTTGGCTTGGCAGCCATCAGAGCTGGAAGTGTTGATCGCCGCTCCCGCTAAGTGCGAGGTTCGAGCAGTAATCCAGTTCCTCCATGCAAGGAAGTTGCCGCCCATGGAGATTTATCGGCAACTGACTGAAGTTTATGGTGAAGAATGCATGCCCATTCAGCACATCCACAAATGGTGCAGGGCCTTTGCTGAAGGTTGCACAGAAGTTCACCATGAAGAACGGAGTGGAAGATCGCTGGTTTTAGATGTGATTGTCCAGAAGATCAACAGTGAGCTGCTCAAAGAATGGAGGGTCACTGTCTGCGAAATTGTTGAACGCATTCGTGAAGCTTCCCAAGGCACAATTGAAAGAACTTTAACAGAAACGTTGGGTTGTCTCAAGGTGTGTGCTTACTGGGTCTCCCAGATGCTGACTGACAGACACAAGGAACAATGTCTTGACTGTGCTCGCAAGTTTCTTCAGCAGTGTGTGTGTGTAGGGGGGGGGGGGGGGGCAACAAGGAGAAGCTGTGGGACTCTATTGTCATGGGAGATGAAACGTGGATGTTTCATTACACCCCGAAACAAAACAACTCTCTCTCTCTCCAGTGGCGTCACTCTGGTTCACCGCCACCAAAGAAATTCAAACAAACGCAGTTGGCAGGAAATGTTATGGCGACTGTGTTTTGTAATTGGAAGGGGGTACTCATTGATTTTATGCAACCTGGGACAACAATGAACTCAGACAGGTATTGTGAAACATTGACTAATCTCCGATGTGCAATCCAGAATCGCCAGAGAGTACGTCTGAAGGAGGGAGTAGTGCTTCTTCATGAGAATGCTCTACCTCACATCACTCATTGAACACGAGCTTTTGAAGGAATTTGGGTGGACTGTTACGCCCCATCCCTTGTACAGCGTGGACTTAGCCACCAGCAATTATCACCTCTTCACCAAGCTAAAGGAACACTTAGGTGGCAAACACTTCAAGAGTGACGATGAAGTCTGAGCAGAGGTCTCATGGTCCCTCAATGGTTTGGAGGGAGACTTCTTTGACTTAGGAACAAAAAAGCTGGAGCACTGTCTTCAAAAGTGCGTTGAAAAAAAATGGAGACTATGTTGAAAAATAGACAAAAGTGTAAGCTTTTCAACAGTGTGTAAATTAATAACAATAAACAATGTTATCTATTTGTAAAAAAATATGGGAACCTTACTTTTGGTACAACCCTCATAGCCGCACGGAGTGGCCGTGTGGTTAGAGGTGCCATGTCACTGATTCCGTGACCCCTCCTGCTGGAGGTTCGAGTCCTCCCTCGGGCATGGGTGTGTGTGTTGTTCTTAGCATAAGTTAGTTTAAGTAGTGTGTAAGTCGAGGGACCAATGACCTCAGCAGTTTGGTCCCTTAGGAATTCACACACATTTGAACATTTTTTACAACCCTCGTACGTAACTGAATTGAGCTATTTTGACCTCGTGCTTTGACCGAGACACGTCAATTGCTTTATAAGACGATTTTCAAAGAGTAACATACCTGGTCCTCAATTAATGCTCAGTGCAGTATGGCAGATGCCAAAAGTCATGTTTTCCTAATTCTTTTGAGTAGTGTAGTTGAAAGTTTGGTAATTTTATCACATCCTATCACAGTTAAACACACAGAAGAATTCCCTTGAAACTTCTTTGTGAACACTGCTACTGTAAATATTGATGAATAATATAGGTTCTCATGATGTACCTTAATGGGATAAAGAAATATATTGTACGTCAGAGTATGTCCTTTTATGGATGAGTTAAAAGCATATCTTTACATTATGTAAAGGTACTCTTTCAGAACCCTAATTGTTTTTGCCCATGTGATTATGGGTATTGGATCTAGTGTTTATACAGAGAAGAAGGAAAACACGAGCAGAGTAGTGTTAAACCAATCAAGACTTTTAAATGACTACTATATACAATATACTGTGTATATTGCAGTCCTGAACGAGCCGTGACTGAAGCCTGAACAACAGGAGACTGACACACTAGAACATGCATTTCTACTATGAAATGGTGCATTGATAATGACTAGGCACTAGCCAAAATCTAGATTTGCCAAATAAAACCTGCAAGAAAAGGATGACTGATTGCTGTGCTGTATCATTTGAAAGTATTGATTGCGCCCAATGTTCCTAATGGAAGGTAACCTGGTACCAACCAAAACTGGTTACTGTGATATCTTGATGCAAGAGAGTGGTGCATAAATTTTTCTTCTGTCTTCTTTTCTTTTGTTCTTACTGGATGTGAATTGAGATGTACTAGTTGTAGCACCAAGATATGTCAGAATTATTCATAGCTTCTTGCTAGATATTAAAAATTAGTAATAGTGTGGCCACTGATAATTTATTTACACTCGCATATTGTAACTAGTAGTTGTATTGGACACTCTGTGCTTCAATTTATTATGATAATTTCATTATTTATAAGAGTAACATGGAAGATGATGACTATAGTCAGTTTCAGCCTATAATGTTAAAACTTTGTGAAGCTCCATGGTATTTCTGTTGCAGGGAATGCATTTAATGTATGAGAACTTGGCAATGTTGGAAGATTTAAGAACAAGGCATGAAAGTCTTATGAAGGGAATAGCAGACCTTAAAGAGAAAATATATAATTCTAAGGTAAATTTCTGATATAATTATTTTTATATGTTTGTGATTCTTCTGTGATATGCTTATATTACTCTTGCCCAAGCAGTTGATATTGATTGTGTTAGTTTGATACTGTGTTTTCTGTAAGAGAAAGTGTATCAGATCCCCATAATATTAGGTTGGTGCATAGGTTTATAGTATTTGCATGTTGCATATTGGTATTCCAGTGTCTGTGGTTTTATTTCTTGATTGTCTTTTCTGTTTGTAGTCTATTGTTGCTGTATGAGTTCACATATTGTTGTTTGGTCATTTGGAGGGAGTGAGTGGTGCTGTGGATGATAGAAAATGGAGTGCCATGTGGAGAAATCGTAACATTTCTGACATATTCTTCTGTTTGAGTTCAACAGAAGGGTGACAGCTGTGGAGGCAGCTAGGAAAATTTGCACCATGTATGGGGATAAAGTCATTGGACAGAGCATGGCAAAAAATGCTTTTCACATTTTGAGGGTGATTATTTTGACATTAGAATTCTCCACATTCAGGAATAACTTTGGGATTTGAAGAAGATTGTTTAAAGGCATTAATCCACAATGATCCACGTCAGTATGCTCAAGAAATGGCAAATGTGATGAACTGTGATCATTTGACCATCATTCAGCATTTGCATGCAACAGGGACGATTAAATAATTGGGTTTATTCCTACTGCATGTTCTGAGGCAAAATTACATAAATCAGTGGGTAGTCATATGTGCATCTCTGCTAGCTCATCATCAATTGACTAGTGAACAACACATCATTTGTATCATGTATCATTACTGGTGACAAGAAATGCTTACATAAAGAAAAGGAAGGACTGGTTGAGCCCAAACAAAGCAGCAGCTCCCTATACAAAGACCTGCGCACATCCACAAAAGATAATGTTATGCATCAGGTGGAACAGTGATGATGTGGTGTACTACAAATTGCTTTCCCAAAGGTGCAACCATAATTACTGACATTTTTTGTTAACAACTCAGACATCTTGCCACCGTAGTCCAAGACCAACAACCAGGAAGACTGTGAAGTGATGCTACTCAACAATAAGTGTGTCTGCATTCTGCTAGACTGACAAAAAAACACTATACTGAATTGAGTTGGGAAGTCATTCCACATCCACACTATTCATCCGATCTTGCTCTCAGGTTTTCACCTTTTCTGCTCTATCAAACAACCTTCTAGGAACTTCCTGCCCACATGAAAATGTACTACAAACATGGCTCTATGAGTTCTTTGCCTCAGAACCACATGATTTTTGGAGTCGTGGAATTGAAAAATTACTCCAGCATTGGCAGACCGTAGTAAATAGTGAAGGAGAATATATTATTGATGACTAGAGCCTCTATTATGTGTATCAGTTGTGTTTTTTAAACTTATGGGAAAATGCTATGAACTTATGCACCAACCCAATAATCTATACATTCACCATTAATGGTGTGTGATCAGAGCAACACAGCTGTAGATAATAAATTAATAAATTGGTGTAAAACCAGCAATGGAATATACAGTGATAGGTCTAAACAAGGGCTTTATTTGGAAACTTACGAAGTTATTGCCCTTTCTGTGTACCTTTCACTTGCTAAGCATCTCTGCTATTTGATCAGTAGTTTAATGGTGCATACATGGTTATTATTGTCATCATATTATGTAATTATGACTAAAATAAAAAAAGATGTGGTGATGGTAAAAAATATTTAACAAACCCCCCCCCCCCTTACACACACACACACACACACACACACACACACACACACACACACACACTCACACTAAATGACTTCAGTGCATTATTGTTTTTATGCATCAGTACAGGCATTGGCTCACATTCTTGGTGATGTGCTGGATAACAACTACAATTAAGCAAAATGGTTTGATTTATGTAATCTGGATGCAGATTCTCATATATTATTTTGCCACAAAAAGTAGTTTCTGGTTTTTTTTTATCTTTATGATAGTGAAATTACTTTTGAAGAATAAGAACATTACTGCTTTTTTTCTTTCTTTCAAGAATGAAGTGACTGTGAAAGTTGAAGCTGTTCTGGCACGCACGCCTCTCAAAATTCGCCCAAGGAAGACTCCAACCAATATTGACTCAGATGATCCAACATGCCAGGCCTTGCCCCCACCAATTACTCCACAGGTTTAGTATATCGTTTTGTCATTTTCATTTAGTGATTGCATACACTGTTCAGTCATTTCTTTCAATGTTTAATATGCCCATTCTGATTTGCAGGTTGTTGCTCTAAAAACTGAGCTTCCAGAGAAAACCGATGAAACACAGTGTTTAACTGATAAGAAATTACCAATTCAAGAAGCAGAGTTGTTTTTAACAGATTCTATTCCTGCTTCTACATCTTATGACTACCTTTCTTCACCTTCTCCAGGGTTTGGGTTTTCTGATGGCCTCAATGGACTGGCAACACCAGATGAGATCTTTGCCGCCCAGGAGAGTTTGAGTTTTGTCCAAGGATTAGCATCAGTTAATTATGACATTGATATTTCAGATCTCAGTACAGAAAATAGCTGTGCTGATGATCCTATTTCACGTACTTCTCCTAAAGCTGATGTGACTTTACCTATTGAAACAAAACCTATTGACGAATCAGCTTCGTCACTCTTAGACAGCACTGAATCTCCAACTGGGGGCCTTCTTCCTTCTCCGATAAAACCGGTGTTAACAGCAGAGTATCATGGCTTCTCCTCACAAGGACCACAAATACCAAGCATACCATGTGATACAGGAGATACGATGGTAGTACTTCCAGAACCACAGTCATTAGCAGCCTCTAATACTGCCAGAGAAGTATTGAGTCCTGTGAGAAATGACAGGTATGGCTCACATAATTCAAGCGAGGTGACTTCTAGTAGCAGGCAGAATTCTAGTCAAGTAGAAGAAACTTTAGTGAAGGCACTAAGTGAAGTAATGAACACTTTTGATAAACTCTTTTGATAAGTTACATGTGTTTGTGTATATTTTGCATCACAATTTCTTTCCTTAAAGTACAAAATATTCAGGATATGGTTCAGAATTTACTTTTGATTTTATAAATAATGTACATTTTATAACTAGAATCCACACATTTGAAAGACTGCAGTTGTCAGTTGTGAACTGCTATTTGAAATTCGTTTTTATTTAAATATGTGATTTTTATCAAGGCAATTAGTAGTATTTTGTTTGTAAAATACAAACATTAATTGGTGTTCCACACAAATTGTTCATAACATTACTAAAATTATCCTGACATTAGTTGAATTCTTGATTAGTGGTTGGCAAGTCTTGATAGAAGAACAAAAAGAAACACTCTTTTCACATTGAAAATGTAAATGAAGTGTTTACTTTTGTTCTTGAAATCATAATGGTTAATGATATGTCACTCACTGCATAAAAAAAAAACTTCAGTTGTTGGGTCAGTGGAAATCTAAGAAAATAAACTCCACATGTTAGTTGTGATAAGACTGATTTGTAGTATGCAACCATTCGTGAAGGATGTGTTTGCATTGTACAGAAAATGAATTACTTTACAGAACTCATTGGTCTGCTTAGATCAGTGAAAAATAGTTTGAGTGTTCTTTATCCACATTATAGTTAGACTCTTTATTTGAATTTTATCCCATTTACAGTATTCGTTATTGATAGTAGATACTCTTCATGACAGCATCAACATATGAAATAACTACACAATTTTTAATGAGGTTTCTGATCATTATTAGAGTCTGCACCATAAGCAGGATGAATGTATTGAGGAGTATTTGGAGTTACTTGTAACTGACATCAATAATTTTTTTTTTTCATTTCCTTCCTTCCTTCCTTGTTTAATTCCTTGTGTTTTACGAATATATATCTAACACCAGTGGTGCTACTTCTGTATGCAGTTACACCAATACCAGAGTTACTATCTTTGCATATTAATTCTGTTGTACATTTCAGCTGTATTCATCATTGCTCACTTACTTTAATATGTATTGATGTAGAGACATCTAATGTATAAAGACTTGCAACAATGACAATGTAAAATGTTATATGTTTTATTTCAAACTGTGATCATGTTAAATATATTTAAGTAAATGCCTGAAAATCAGTTCGCATTATTTGACATCAGAAGCTTTGATGACAGGAAAAGTCTACACATATCTGTCAGAAATAGTTCATACGTGCAACAACACAGCCAAGATAAAAATTAAAAATGTCTGTTTTTGTCCATGAGAACTAATGTTATAACAGTAAGAATTGAATAAAAATTGCTGACTTTGGGGTGTGTTGGATGGGGGGGGGGGGGGGCAGTGGAGGGAGGGAATTAATCTTTTTTTTTTGTCAAGAACAGTTGCTTGACATATTTCATCAATTAGATGTTCCCCACACTGACGCAATTCCTTGGTGAGTGAAATTTGCCATGGTGCACCATGGCGGTGGTGGGGTTGTCCCTCAGTGCAGCGAAATTTGCCACAGGGGCTTGCCATAGCCAAATGTTCGCTACAGTGAATCACAATCATATGTCACCTCTCAAAAGCCAGACTTTTCTGCTGCATTGAATAACAGTATTTTTTTTTCACAAATAGTGCAAATAATAAGCTGCACTAAAAACAGAAAAATTGAATCCTGTATTCTAAAATGAAATCAGTTTCTGTTTATTATGTTCACTTTTCTTGTGACACATTACCCACATCTGTGAAAATCTTGGAAAAATTGTGCATTCATAATTCTGATGGCACTTAATTTCAATATTCTGCATTTGGTAACTGTTAGAAAAACAATAACTTTATGTACTAAAAATTTTTGTATGTGATCCTTGGTTCAGAAATTGTCTCCAGGTAATGGTGGCTGTTTAGTAACATTCTTGATCTGTCAGGCTTAATTGCCTTGTACCTCTGTATGTAAATAGTTCAGCTAACAGTAACACAGGAGCACGCACCTGCACACACTCCCCCCCCCCCCCCCTCTCTCTCTCTCGACCGAGCTCCCTGAGTTGGCGGTCATATGTGCGTAAAGTGTGATTTGCTTGTGTGAATGAATGGCATGCGTTTCTTTTTTGGATGTAGGCTGTAACTGAAAGCTAATATGTAAATGTCTTTCAATTGTGCCTGTCTGCAACTTACATGTCATCTTTATGGTAAGTAGCAATCAATCTTTTCCTTACATTGTTGATATTCCAGCCTGGAGTTTTCTTTCTTATATAGAGCTAACTTTTAGACAAAAACCTAATCATTTTGTTAAGAAAAACCACGGCTTCATTTGGGTGCAAGGTTGGTGACCAGGAGAGGAGACAGTATCCCAGTGTTTACTGTTACACATTTGTTGCAATACTGAAAGACTGGTTGAAAAAATTATGTCTTCTGAATTTTGCTGTTTCCATAATGTGGATAGAACCAATGGATCATACAACATATTTTTATTTTCATCTCACAAAAATAGAATCACTTCAAAAGCAAAACAGAATTTGTGTAATATCCCACCCAATTCCCCAACTTCAATAAAGGACGTTTAAGAATCGAAGTCTCATGTGTAAAACAGCTTCAGATGAGTTAATGTTGTGTTATTTGGCATCAAGCATGTAAGCAAGAAAAAGTTCAGAAAAGGTTTGAAATTTTATACACAGTTTGTTGGAAGCTGCTATGTGGTTTCATTCTCAAATACTGGGTGAATATAGCCCAGGCATTTATGCATATCATGAGTTACATTGCTTCAAGATATAATACTTGTCTTACTGTGTTAATCCTGTAACCTAAAATTACACTACTTAGTGAGTAAGTGTGTAACGTAAGATTATAATCCTTAGTAGATTTTAAATTTTGTCAGTAAATGAAGAGTTGACATGGAAAAGGATATAAGTGCCAAAAAGTAAATTTTTCAGGAGAAAGGAAAAAGTGTTACTGGTACTATATGTAAAAAAACGGTTTGTATGTTTTGTATGTAAAAGTGGCATTGTTCGGTGTTTTGAATTATTTTGAGTAATTAAATTATCAAATATTTATTTAAAATATTGTTATCTACAGCAGTACAGAATTTGTAGGAATCGATTGCCTTGTTGAACTTGTTATATTTTGAGACAAAGTAATCCAGCACGGCCAATAAATCTTTTTTATTGCCATCACTGATTGCCATGTTTACCGCATATTATGGTCATGTGACGTACATAGTAAAATCACATGTTGTTTGCGCACTTGTGCTGTGTAAGCTGCATTGTGTAGTGTACAGGCAACGGATCGGCTAGCTGTGTAGTTTATGGTGTTAACTGTGTTCGTGCAAGCTCTGCTTTCAATGCCACATGTCTACAGTAATAAGGAATGTGCAGATATGGTGTATGTTTATGGGTTCTGTGATAGTAGTGCTACCGCTGCAAGAGAAGAATATCACACGCGCTTTCCGACTCAACGATTACCTGATCGCAGGGTGTTTACCAAAGTGTTTATCACTTTGGGTGCAACAGGCTCTCTTCCAATATGACATTTTTCATCTGAGCCTGCACGCCAACAAACTTTGCAAGAACAGTAAGAAATTTTCGCAAGTGTTGAGCAAAGTCCCAGTACAAGCATACGAAGAATGTCCCTGTGTATGAATGTCCCACCGACACATGTATGGAAAACATTACATGCGGAAAACCTGTATCCATTTCATATACAGCATGTCCAAAATCTCCATGTTGGCGACAATGCCCAGCGACTTCAATTCAGTCACTGGGTAATTGAGAATATTCATTTGCTGCCATACATACTATTCACTCATGAAGCCCAGTTTTCATGACATTGAATAAACAACACACGAAATAATCATCTATGGTCACGGGAAAATACACACAGTTCAGTGGATAGCAATTTCCAAGTTCGTTTTGCCATAAATGTTTGGTGCGGCATGATCGGCAACCTTTTGATTGGTCCATTTATTATCAGTCAGCGATTGACGGGAGAGGTACCTGCATTTTTTGTAACATTCATTTGTGGAACTATTGGAAGACACTCCTTTAGCCAAGTGAACTGGAATGTACTTTCAACATGGTGGTGACCCTACACATGTTACCTTACGTGTGAGGGACCATCTCAACCGCACCTATCCTATTCACTGGATTGGCCATGGCTGTGCTATTAACTGGCCTCAAAGATCACCTGACCTTACGCCTTTAGATTTCTGTTGTGGGGTTGGATGAAATCAGAGGTGCACAAAGTGAAGGTAAATACACAAGATGAACTGCTTCGTCGCATCTTGGATGCTGCTGACTTGATTAGGAACCAACCACAGGCAATTGAACAAGAAACACAACACATGTTATCACTAGAGCACAAAAGTGCATTGGCATTCATGGTGGGATATTTGAACCTGTTCCGTGAACTGTACAGCATCTGTACGATAAGTGTTAAAGCCATTTGTAAAAAACATGGTATGTCTTTTTGAACTGAATACATGTAACATGCATGTTGTAATGCATTCTGTACTAAATGCAAAGTAAATAAACATTATGTAAAAATTTGTAACGTAACTGTACTTCTCTGTAACATTGTTTTCAAGAAAATCATGTTATGGCCCACTTGTATTGTGTATACGTTCACATTGTGCACATCAATTTTGCAGAATTAAAGTTTCTTTCAATACCCATATCTCCCTAATGAAGCATTTGCGAACCTATGTTCATATAACATTTTTTGTTGAAAATTACTTACACTGTCACTGTAAAATATTAACCTTCCTTCCAAACACCCTGTGTGTACGTCTCATTTATCTTGACCACCCTACATAACTGTTTGTCCTGATGCAAATTACAAAATGTTTCAAGCAAATGTTCTTTAGCTGTCAGGGGAACATCAATTAGCATGATTACCTTCGTTGTAGCTTTGTTTTTTACAAAGATGTTAACAGTAATATGACTTTTTTAAATGCCACCCTGTATTTTTTATGCGGTAATTCATTTCCTCTCCTAAAGACCTATTCAAAAATGTATCATAGTGTACCATTCACTGAAACTCACCGTTATTAATTAAATAACACAAGATTGACTTTGAGTCCGGGATCACAAACTTGTCCACTTGCTGGAGTTGTCAGGAAACAAATGAAAACCAAGTAAAACTTTGACTCTCCTGTACCATTGGCCAGGAGTAGAACATTCGAAGGTGCTCAAAGTGGTGACCCTGGACACTGATACACTGGTGCACTCGTTAAATGAAAGAATTATTTAATGCTTCCAGTGTTGCCTGCTGAAGAGAATTACAAGCAAGCACAATACGTTCATGCATGTCCTCTGGAGTTGTTGGAATATCGCGATAGACAATGTCTTTAATGCATCCCCAAAGAAAAACGTTCAGAGGATTTAAATCAGGAGACCTAGCAGGCCAAATAACTGTTCCTCCTCGACCAATCCATCTGGCAGGATACCTTCAGTTCAGAACACAACATGCACACAAGGCATTTTGTGCTGGACATCCATCGTATTGATACCACATAAGCGTTCTGGTTCTTAGTGGCACTTCATCCAGAAGATGAGGAACAATTCGTCTGAGGAAGTTGGTATACACAGTACTGTTTAGACTATCATTGATGAAATAAGGGCCAATAATTGTAATACAAGCATCCCTCACCAGATATTAACTCTTCATTGATGCTGATGTTCCACCTGTCTAAGCCATCGTGGGTTGTCGCTGGACCAATAATGCATATTCCTTGTATTCACCTGTCCTTTGTTTGAGAAGGAACATTCATCAGTACATAAAACATTGGAGAAGAAGTTCAAGTTGGCAAGAATTTGCTGCCGTGCCCGCTGACAGAACTGTACACGATTCTGGAAATCATTCCCATGCAGTTCTTGATGTAGGTTTACATGGTAAGGATGGAACTGGTGATCTGTAAGAATACGATGTACACCGGTTTTAGGAACACCAATCTCATGTTCAAGCTGTTGTGTACTCACACGTGGATTCATAGCAATGGAAGTGAGAACAGTAACTTTGGCAGCTTCGCCTGTGAGAGTGCTACGACGATTGCGTTGTCATGGGTTGAAACGTCCCGTTTCCTAAAGCATCGCAACAAGACGAGAAAACATCTGTTGGGAAGGTGGGTTCTTGTCAGGATATCACTCTCTGTACAGTTCCACTGCCTGTGTAGCATTTTGCCTACTTTCAACAACAACAACAATAAATGAAATGTTATGTTGATGCATTTTGTAGGAAGTACAGTTTTTACTGTATGCCTACTGTACACAACAATATTTAAAAGGACTGAACTATTTACTAAACATACCCCTACATGAACAATTTACTAAACATACCCATACATAAACAAACAGTATTGCAATTACTGTTTTGCCTACTCACACAACTCTTCAACTGACAATGGTTTACGGAATGACAGGTGTGCATTCTACTTATGTTTACATTTGTCCTCTGTCAACGTCAGCACGTGGATGTGTTCCATTACCCTGAGTATGTGCTCTAAGCACTTGGAGCGTCAATGTCAATGTTGTGTTATGTAATTAATAATGTTGTGTTTCAGTGAATGGTACACTGTGATACATTTTTGAATAGGTCTTTAGGAGAGGAAATGAATTACAGAATAAAAAATACAGGGTGCCATTTGGAAATGTCATACTGCTGTTCATATCTTTGTAAAAAACAAAGCTACAATGAAGGCAATCATGCTGACTGATGTCCCCCTGACGGCTAAAGAACATTTGCTTGAAACATTTTGTAGTTTGCATCTGGACAAACAGTTATTTAGGGTGGTCAAGATAAATGGGACACCCTGTACATGTGACTGAAACTACAGTTTTCAATTAAAACTCTACAAATGGGTCACTTACATTCAAAATATCATGATGATTATGACTAATATTGGAAAAAAAACTAGCCCAACATCAAGAATACAAAAATGTGAAATTATCAATTTTTCAACCAAAAAGTTTCCTCAAAATCGTTTGAGGGAGGTTGATTTCTCCTGTGCACATCAGCAATACTTAGATGGCAGCAAAAGCAGCAGTGCTGTGACGCCATTTGGTAGACAATCATATCAGTACGAGTACTCCAATTAGAAGCCATATGTCCCAAAATTCATGTGTGATTTTAAATGCTGTGGTGGTTGTGGCACTTTTTCTGTCCCATCAGTGTGGTGAACCATCAGATCACCAAAGTTAATGGCTGTTGGGCTCTGCTAGCACGTGGATGGGTGACGGGAAGGGTCTGTTGAGAAATGCTGGCATGCAGGGTGCACTCAGCTCTTGCGAGGCCAGTTGAGGAGCTGCTTGATTGAGAAGTAGCGGTTCTGGTCACAAAAACTGACAGCAGCCGGGAGAACAGGTTGCTGATCACATCTCCCTCCATATCTACATCCAGTGATGCCTATTGGCTGAAGGTGACCTGGCAGTTGGTCAGTACTGTTGGGCCATTTGAGGCCTGCTCGGGCAGAATGTTTAACAGGAATGTGGAGGCGCTTTATACAGGTAATATGAGTGATTTTGTATTAAGATTTTACAGGGTAATGTAGCATTAGCAGTTCATATGTGCAAGTTCAGACATGGTCATCAATATTTGTAAACCCATGAAGTTGTTCAGTCTTTGTATAGTTTGGTTAGTATCTATTTTGGTTAAGAATTGGACCTCATACTGCTGCTGACAGATCAGTGATCTGATTGGTGATGAGCAAAACATGCAATATCAAGTCATTTGACAGCAGCCAGATTAAGGGTGTTCATCCCATGTGACCCTTCATCTCTGATGTCTTTCAGGCATTGGGCTTTTCATATTCCACTGTGTCAAGGATATAGAGTGAATGCCTTTATTCAAGAAAACTGTCGCCTCTAGTGAAGTGATGTGAACAACAGTCTACTGTCCATCACAGATGCAGAAAGTGTTTGGTTCACAGTACAGCAAGTAATTTGCTATTACTGGCTGATGACCACAGCTAGTGATGTGCAGCTATTTTGTCCAGAGCTACCTCCTCATAATGAGGCACAGGAAGTCAGTGCCACTTAACCTTTACCTCTGCTCACAATGGGGTCCACTGGATGCTCCAGACAAGAGATATCATCACTTCGATGGATGGATTATAATACATGTTGTACAAGCAGACGACAGATTATAAATGTATTGAAAATCATGCAGCGATGGATCCTGCTTACCATTAGGAATGGAGAGATTGTTGTGTGAGGAATATTGTAAACAAAATTAACTGGGAGCCGTGATAGGTCTGTCATCATGTTGAACCAATGAAAGTCACAAACAGGAATTTGCTGTTTAGTCATGTTCATCTGTTTGTTTGCCTACAGCATACTGCACATATGATGCGTGCCTTCAACAAGAAAATTCACCTCTCAGTCATTGTCAAACTATGACAGAGAGGTTCGAGCAACAATCCACAAACATAAGGATTCTTGTATGGTCCCTCAGCTCACCTGATTGTAATCCTGTTGAGTATATCTTGGGTGTCACTGAGCGTTTGTCCCAGTTCCTAGTACTAAATGTTACTATGTAGGTATCTTTAATTTACTTGTCCATGAGTAAGTGACCAGCTATACTCTACTCAAGCTGAAGATACTGCCTGCATTCTCCCATAGTCAAAATTGTTTCATAAAGTATATCACTTCAGAAATAAAATGAGAGTGGCTCTTAGTGGCCACCAATGTTAGAAAATGTAACCGAGGCTAGACAAAGTCAAGATAAAAGTTATTTATGTGTCTCGTATTGTTTGAAGAAATAACCATTGAACTGAAAAACATTTGGCTGTGATTTTTGCCTGTAGAGAAGAATGTACTATTTGGGAACTATAGCTTGGGATGTAGAATCCCGAGTTCTGATTGGTACCAGTCGAAAGATTTCATGCCCATAGTGATTTGCAGATGTTTGTTGCTACATGTTTAGCATATTATTAGCTGCTGTTGACTGCATTGTGTGCTTTGACATCGTGTTGTGTATTTTTGTGCTGTTTCAATTGTGATTTTTTTCAAAAAGAGTGATGTGGTGGCTGCTGGCCCATCACAGGAGTTATCTTCTTCTCCAGTTATGAAAAGGAAACTGGTTGTTAGGAGCAGGTCAGAAAATGATGTCGAATACAGTGAAGTGCTGTGGTGCTGAGAAAGTACACAAAGAACTGGTACATCCAGTTGCACAGTCTTCCCTCAGAACTGCAACATACTCCAGCAAGTGTAGAATTACTGTAATTAAAGTTTTTGCCAGGAATCATCCAGACATACCCCAGGAACACCTGACAAGAAAAGGTTAACCATAGTTGTAATTCTAATAGAGAGTAACTCAAAACAACATCACACTTCGTCCTTAATACTTTCAAATATGTACTCGATTACTGGCAGAGTATTTTGTACAGAGAGTCAATGCATACAGTGATGACTAGTAATACATTTTTAATCCATTTAGGAAAAGATTGTGTTGAGGGACATTGAATAAATTGTTGGTGAATCCAGCAATTGCTGTCAATAGGGACGTAATAGATGAGTTCTACACCATGCGAAAGATAGTGCCTAGTGTACAAAAACTGCTATTTCTTTTATAGAAAATTAACTAGAGATGGAGTAGTACCTCTGATGGAGTAGTACCTCCAGTGGAGTAGTACCTCCCTGAGAAAAGTGTTGAACTTTATTGGTTTTGTACAGAGAAATCTGACACACAAATATTTTGTTTCGCTGAATAGGGGATGGGCAGGTTAATGTGTGTCAGGTGTTGGCAAAACAAAGATACTGTGGTTATTACTGTTTGGGGAAGTGTCTAGAAAACTAACAGTTGGAATTGTGAGTCGTAAAAAGGGATTTTGTCAGGCAAGCACAACTAAAGTTCGTGGCCAAATCAACCCAGTGAGACTATCAGTGTCAGATGAATTCTGCTCATTTTGAAAAATGATACAAGTATCTTGTGTTCCCAAATCTTTCTTCTCAGTCTGAAATAATCATGGACCTCTTATCACAACAGGCAGGCCAACAAACTGCCCATGGGATTGGATAGGAAACTATCTGATAGCGTGAAATGATAATTAAATCAAGACCCTACGCTGCCGACAGGTGTTGATATACATCAACGGGGACAGTTGAAAATGTGTGCCTTGACTAGGACTCAAACCCGGGCTCTCCAGCTCACATGGCAGACGTTCTATCCATCTGAGCTACCGAGGGCACAGAGGATAGTGCGACTGCAGGGATTTATCCCTTGCACACTCCCCATGAGACCCACATTCCCAATATAATGTCCATACACTACATTTCGTAGTGCCCCTGCCCATTAAGCAGGAGATCCCAGGTTCGAGTCCCGGTCGGGGCACACATTTTCAGCTGTCCCTGTTGATATCAATGCCTGTCGGCAACGTAGGGTCTTGATTTAATTATCATTTCATTCTAGAGTGCTGCATGGTCACCAATCGTATCTGATAGAGTGGCTGCTGAAGAGAGTATCTGATGTCTTGAGAGCATGTCAAAGGAAGCTCTATACTCCCTGAGTCAGGAGAATAGGTCAGCTGCAAACTTATATACACCTGGCATATTGGCCACAAGCTATTGTGACTTTAATGCATTAGAGTTAATGTGGGCAAAAATGAAGACATTAGGGAATGGTATCACAGGTGACACATCATCTGAAACTAAATTGAATCTTGCAGATATTTCCTTTCAGGCTATTATTGAGCATGACTGAAAAGATTACTGCAGAAAGGTTCAAACAGCTTGAGGAGAAGCAATGAAGGCATGACAGTGTAATGAAAATAGCCATTGATAATCCATTGTCAATATGAACACTTCAGATACCAGTGATGAGTCTGAGTACATGTTTGCAATAGTTGTGATGGTTATTTTCTCTGTTGTAATTAGTGTAGTATCTTTCCTTCATGGTTCAAGATTTTAATAAAAGTTCAAATGTTAATTTAAAGATATTTTAAGGAATAAAGCTTCACATTAGTAGTCATTTACCAGCAATAAAGAGTATTTAATAGTCAGGTTCAACACATACTTTCACTCATAGTCGAATATTTTGATTTACTGTATAATTCAAGCAAGCAGTTCTGTTGTCTTGAAAGCAAAGTGTGTAAATCACACACTATTGTAATCTAGTTCTCTCTAATGAAATAAATTTCTTTTTGAGATTAGTTTGATTGTGACAAGATGTTGCTACACTGGTGATAAACTGCAGTTGGCAGGCATAATTACATACACACAGCTTTGCTATATACCTCTCCCAGTAAACTTTCTGGTCATGTGCAACTCTTGAGTAAGAGCGTTTAAATAAATTCATGATAGTTTAAACGTTCTTAATCTTGCATAAAAAATATCCAGTAGCAACATTAATAGACAGCAACTGTGCCCTAACAGAGATGTAATTTACCCACCTACACAATCTTGTGAAGGCTATTGACAATATTATGAAAAGGGTAACTACTACTCACCGTGTAGCACAGATGATGACGCACAGATAGGCACAACAGAAAGACTGTCAAACAAGTAAGCAACAGCCAAAAAGGCCATCGGAATCACGTGCGGCCCCTCCCCCCCCTGCACCCCCCCCCTCCACACACACACACACACACACACACACACAAACACGTATGGAAATACAACTCACACACGCATGACCACAGTTTCTGATGATTGCTGAGGCGAAGCTTTGAGCTGCAGCACATGGTGGGAGAAGCCATCTGGATGTTGGGGGGGGGGGGTAAGGAGGCATTTGGGGCGGGGATGGGGTGGGTTAGCGCAGGGTAGGGCTGGGGGGCAGTAAAGAGCTGCTTGTGGGAGCTCACAGGGATGAGGTGGAGGGGGGTAGGGCAGCTAGGTGCAGTCAGAAGGTTAGACAGAGGGAGAGAAGTGTAGATTGTGGGTGCATTGGTGGAATAGAGGGCTGTGTAGTGCTGGAATGGGAAAAGGGAAGGGGTTAGGTTGGTAAAGGATAATGAGTAACAAAGGTTGAGGTCAGGAGGGTTATGGGAATATATATAAATTGCAGAGAGAGTTCAATCCTGCACAATTCAAAAAAATTGGTGTTGGTTGGAAGGATATAGATTGTTCAGGCTGTGAAGCAGGCATTGAAATGAAGAATGTCATGTTGGGCAGCCTGCTCAGCAACTGGGTGGTACAGGTGTGTCTTGGCCACAGTTTGTCAAAGGCTATTCATGTAGACAGACAGCTTGTTGGTTGTCATACCCACACAGAATGCAACACATGGTTGTAGCTTAGCTTGTAGATCACGTGACCGGTTTCACAGAGAGCCCTGCCTTTGATGGGGTAGGTGATACTTGTGACTGGACTGGAGTAGGTGGTGGTGGGAGGACATATGGGACAATGGTCTGCATTTGATGTCCAGGGAGGGGACAAATAAGCTAGCAGCTCTTGGAAAAAATGGTGGTGGTGAGTACTCCGTGTGATGATGAGCAGGGAATGTATGATTAGACGCGATTTTGATAAAAGTAATTGTATTTTGTTAGAAATTCGAGTGGTAGATATGACAAAGATTTTCTCCCTCATAACTAGCGTAGTAGAATTCAAGAGTTTAATATAAATTCAAATGTAATGTGTGTTAATTTTGTTTTTTACACAAATATATATGTCTGTGTATGTTTTCTGTGTTTAAATGTAGCATTAAATGTAAAGCTCTTGTGTAAATATCATGTGTAAGTAGAAACTACTGTAGCCTGTATAAGGTTATGGTCTATAGTGTGGCTGGTGGTTGGAGTACTGTAAGGAATCTTTAACTGAATATCTTAATTTGCCTCTGTGTATCAGATATAAGTAAATCAACACTCATCAAAATAATGATTAAGGAGTTCGTGTGACTACAAAATTAGTCAAAGACATGAATGAACTCAAATTATTACACATGTACATAGTTGAACTCACAATAAACAGATGGAACGAACATTAAGAATGAGTGGAACAATGCCTTGGCAATGTGATTAAAGTGAATTTGTATCTGGACAAAACTTTTACATTTATGGGCATCATAACCTGATTGCTAAAGTTCAGTGCATAGAGATAGAAGAATATGTGTAAGCATCTGTTTCTGGAGTTGAAAACATGTTTAACCCCTTACTGCTATCATGTCTTCATAATGAACATTGTTACAAATGATGTACCTTTCCGTACAGTTTGCCTCGCTGTTGCAGGTCTATCTCACCATACTAATAATCATCAAGTGCTGACTGATGTGGGTGCAAAATCAGTCATTGGCTTGGTACCAACAACTCCTCTCTGTCTGCACCTGAGTTCCACTCAGCTGGATGAGAGCCTCTCGTCCCAGATGAGCCTGGAGAAGTCACCTAGAAGTGAAACCTGCCTGTCAAGTTGCTGAAGAAAGAAGCTTGTTCTCTGCATTTTTCGGCATTGTGTAATTTGTGATTGGCTGAATACTAAGGCTTTTGAGCGCCAATTAACGAGAAGTTATCTTACAAGATACTGATCTCCCTCCCTTACTCATGTTTCAGGTAGTTAACCAGTTAACAAAATTGCTAGTCTTGCTGCTACAAAATGTATCTGAATTTCTCACTCTCTCTGCCTACTGTCACGTGTTGTCTAGTACCACAAGATCTTCAGTAACACAGTCATACTCCTTACTCCCATTTATAAATTATTTACATGAATCAGTGGTAGCTGTTTTTGTGTTTCTGTAACGATTTTGGTTTGGTGGCACCTGGCCAAGGCGTTGGCATCTCATGATCTTGAAAGATGCCCTAAACTTTCTAAGATGTTTTAATAAGAGCCTATGTTTATTTTTGGTGACTTTGGACTGCCCACAGTTTCTCTCCACAATAGTGGTTCTTCTGACACACTGACATTAAGCAGCACGCATCTCGTGGCCATGCTAGTTGTGAGAAACAGTCTCTGTTGTCCTGTACATCCTGAAAATGTAATCAGCAGTGTTTGACTTTGGGTGGTCAGCACCATGTTGTTTCCTTTCCATATGCAGCCCAGCTTGACATTATGCCTGACTAGCATTTCCCTCCACATGGGGGCGAGTGGCAGTTTATGAATGAGGGTGAGGGACTGACTCCCTTCAGTTTATGACCCTACTATGCATCCCTTGTATGTAGAGCACAACTTGCTTTCACAGTGGCTTCTCATTTAGTTATGCATGCTATTCAATGTATGGAATCATAGTCTAATTATTGAAGTATTGTCAATCACTGGTACTGATTCACATTTCATTATCTGGTGGGGATGAATTTATTCTGATTAGTTTTGACTCTTTCTCTCACAGATTTTACACAAGTTATAGGACAGTTTGGCGAAAACAGTCATGTAACACCTGGTAGGATAACACCGTATCTCTGTTATTAAAAAATTGATTGGTAGACAGTTCAAAGCTGGAACTCAAGGCGAGAGGTGCACGGTGGTCCGTGTCACATTTGTGGAAGCTGACAATCAGCAATTTTGGGGTGAAGAAGCTTATTTCCAGTCAAATCTGGACAGCAGCCAGCAGGATGACATTAGATGGAGAAACAATTTTAAGAGGCAAGTATACTGAAACACATCTTCAAAGACTATCATAAGAGTAATGAAAAATCTTCCAGAGACTAGTCATAACATCGTTATTGCAACAGTTTTGTAATGGAGAAGAGAGAAGATGGAAGAGCTGAAGGTTGAAGATCAGAACAACAAAGATTTAGTACAAAGATATGCAGAAGACTACAAGAGAGTGAAGATTTCAGACATCAGAATAGACTAAGAATCGTGGTTAGATTTCATCACAGAAATGCGAGTATATGGTGCAGTAACAGTGGCTGTGAATAGAGTAAGTAGGTTCTTTTATATTGACTGCGAGAAGTGGAGAGACAGTGAGCTACAGCAGGAATGCAGACAATACGATAGAGAGTGAGTATTATGTGAGCTTTGTGTTATTGAAAACAGACTTTGATCATTGCTGCATTTGTTAATTATTTTAAAAGTGAGATCCACAGTACATGTTGATTGAAAAGTGTAAGTTTTAAAATAAATTGGCATCATGCTACTCAAATAAATTGTGATATCAGTGTCCATTGTTAAACTACGAAAGTGTATGTGTATATACTAACCTTTCAGATCGCCTCAAAAAATCCCATCTAAAGTGTATTAAAGAGTTCCAGAGGTTGGGCAGAGTCAAAAAACTACAGTTTGAGTAATTAACACTTTTAGCTAATTTTGATTATTACAAAATTAATCATTACCACATTGGCAACTCGCATTATCTTTCAGCAGAGCTGGTGACTGTGAAACGTCACTGCTGCTTACTGAAACAAAATATCAGCTGTGCAATATTAATACCTTCAGATGCATGTATTAGTTTTTATTTATTTACTTTCCAGTGGTACAATTCACCACCTTCAGATCCCTAAGTACAGCAAACACATCATTCTCTATACTACACAAAAAACAAAATCATGGTATCTGTATTTACTTGTTTAAATGAGGAAATATTACAGTATTAAAATAGTAAGACATCAGTTGCAGAAAGTGTCTCCACTGCATTGTAATAATTATAACGGCTAAGGACGACGGCAGAGGTGAACTCAACACAGTCAGCATTATGGAGAACCCATCTGAGCGGGCGTCCATAGGAGCAATGCTGGGGGAGGGATAGGAAGATTGGGAGGCGGTCACTATCACACAGGTCAGTGAGGACTCTCCAGTGGATATGTGATAGAAGACCAGAGCTGCAAAAGGAGAGATCAATGGCTGAATATGTTGTGTGTGCCATGCTGAGGTGTGTGGGGGCGCCAGAGTTTAAGAGCCAAAGATTGAGCTGTGCCCGTGAAGTTTTGATATTTTTACCATGGCCAGTGATCGTTGTACGACCCAACAAAGGTTATGGGTGTTGCAGTTTCCCAAGACCGAGAAAGGGAGGAGGGGGGGGGAGGGGGGGAGCTGAGAAAGTAATGAAAGTACATGGGACACGAAATCATTTGGGGGAATAAACATTACAGATGATAAAATACTGACATGCCCTCACCTGAGCAGCCACAGCCTCCAATGGTGTTTTTAGGAGGCACAAGGTCACTGTATATAGAGCACAGCACATACGTAAAACTCCACCTGATACCCTTTCAGAGTCAGTATGATTCTTAAAACACCCTCGGTAACCAATAAAGGTAAGGGTTTGAGCTGCTGAAAACCACATTTCCTGGATGGCGATACATATCCAGGGTAAGTGCTTAAAAGGTGCCATAGCTCAGCCAGGTGGTGGGAAAATATGTTAAAATTCCACTGGAGGATCAGACTGTGAATACTGGGGGGGGGGGGGGGGGCATGTAGCGACTGGGGGAGGAGAGGGCGAGGGCAGGTTAAGACCCAGGGTCATGTGCTGCCGCCAGTTGAGATGTTGGGATCCACTGTCATAGTTTCTGCAGCACATAGCACATTGCCTTGAGAGATGTGGTGCCTCAGGGGCCATTGGGATCTCCACCCTGGGCACAGGAGGGGGACTATATGCAGAGTCCAGTGGTGTGGGAGCCACTGGAGTTCCCTTCATCCTAGAGGACTTCTTTTTATCCTTCTTGTCCTTCTCCTTAGAAGACAAGGACTGACATGGTTTCCCTGAAATGTTTTCATGGACAGAGGAAGAACCTAAAGTCTGATGGCCAGCAACCTGTGATTTCTTCAGCCACTGGCTGGCATCTGGCTGTGGACCAGCAGGAACCATGGAACGAAAAGTCCTGAGGGCCTCTTCCTAGCTAGAGAAGCAAGAGGAGACGAGGTGACTCTGGCTGGGGGCGGCGACTGTGTCCCCAGCAGATGGAGAGCCAATGCTCCTGAAGTGGGTGCAGTCTAAGTGTGGTGTCACCGCCAGACACCACACTTGCTAGGTGGTAGCTTAAATTGGCCGCGGTCCATTAGTACATGTCGGACCCGCGTGTCGCTACTGTCAGGATCGCAGACCGAGCGCCACCACACGGCAGGTCTCGAGAGACTGACTAGCACTCGCCCCAGTTGTACGGACGACTTAGCTAGCGACTACACTGACGAAGCCTTTCTCTCATTTGCCGAGAGACAGTTAGAATAGCCTTCAGCTAAGTCCGTGGCTACGACCTAGCAAGGCGCCATTTGTAACATTGCATGTATCTTAAGAGTCTCACTTGTATCGTCAAGAGCAATGTACCACAAGGATGGATTAAAGTTAAGTATTTCCGCAGCTACGTACTTTTCTTTATAGCATTCATTACGTCTCCTGTTTCAGACTTCACGCCATCCTTCGTGCGCGTATAGCGTGCATTTCGGCCCCCTCAAAACACTGTGTCGGCACCACTTGTTGACACAACACTAAGCACCAGAAGGTCCCCCAATCACCTGGGCAGCAGGTGTTAGCAGGTGGCTTGGAGGGCTCACTGTAAGAGGCACAACAGAGGAAAGCACCATTGACAGAGAGGGCAATGGTGTCGAGGCTGTAGCGTAAGATTGTGTCATTTGTATGGGACTGAAACACTCATACTTTTTTCTAGCCTCTTGGTATATGAAGTTATCCAGGATCTTATACTCCTGAATTTTCTTCTCACGCTTAAAACTGGAGCAATCTGGTGAACAGGGAGAGTGGAGCTTGCTGCAGTTTACACCGATAGGGGTAGGGGCACACTGAACTTTCATGTGCAGGGGACATCCACAATGCCTGTGGACAGTTAGCAGTGAAACGGGAAGACATATGTCTGAACTTCATACACCTGAAGCATGTCATAGGAGGACGAACAAAGGATTTCACATCACAGTGGTAGACCATCACCTTGACCTTCTCAGGCAACATATCACCCCTGAAAGCCAAGGTGAAGGACTTGGTAGAAACTCTGTTTTCCCTTGATCCCCTTAGGACAGATGAAGTGCACACTCCATTGCCATCAGTTCATTGTCAGAATGTAAAAGATCATGGTGAAAGATGATGGCCTGGACCATATTGAGACTCTTGTGGGGAGTAACAGTCATGGGAATGACACGAATTTTCATCTGAGAGCAGCACCTGTAACTGGACAGGAGAAGATGTTTTAATCAGGAGAGAACCACTCTTAGTCTTAGAGATGAGTGCAACTTCCTTGTTCTTCTTCTCAATGTGTTCAACAAAACTAAGCGCTGTCAGTCCTAGTATAGACCGGGTATTGGAGGGAGGGTTTTGCTCCTGCTTGCCTAGTTGTGCGTTCCTCCTGCGGCATGGCCAGGGACAGGAATACATTTGGGATCATACACAGTCTTTCCATATGAAGGGACTGCTGGGGCAGTGTGACCAGAGAAAGTTGAAGTTGCTTCATGTGAAAAACATCTGCCATGGTGTCATCCACTTGGAAGGGGGGCCTCTCTTCGTGGGCTCCACCCAGCCATAGCAATGGCTGCCTGGTCAGTAAGGCATTGCTGTGGGTCCCCATGCCACAGTCATGACAGGCACATTAGAGAGTATGCAGTACAGGTACCAGCAGTCTTCTCTGCTGCATGCTATTTGCAGAAGTTAACTGTATGTTGTGTGTCAGGTGGATCAAGAACATTTGTGTGTTTAATTCCTTCTTAAAAATATTTCAACAGCACTTTCATTCCAGTTTCCTTTTTATGAAACTGTGGTGAAACAGAAACTAGTAAAATGGTTGAATAAACCCTGGAATTATGTAGAGGAATGTCCAAGAATGGTGGTGTACGTAGGGCAGAAGTATGTTAATCAATGGCCCAATCTGTCACATCACCTTCGGGCAAGCCAATAGCTGAATGGGCATTTAACTGGCTCACAGTGAAAATCTTTAACGTTGTGGTTACATACTAAATCAAATGTGCAATTTTTTGGAACCCGGGTGGATATCAAACTAAAATGAAGTCAGGTCAATGGCCAGCTTATCATGAAACTTAGTTCCATATCCGTTGCACTCTGAACATTCGTGGTGCTTTGCAAGTGCTATCTATAACTTCTTCTCAGATAAGAAAGCTAACTATCCACAGTGGCAGCAGACATTTGTTACAAAACGCATTACCCCTGCATCACTCTCCATTGTGGCACCTGCTTGACCTGCACACTGCAAACCTATTTAAAATGTGTAGTCTATATTTACTGTTCATAAATCACTTGATTGCTACACTCCTTACCTCTCAACTGGCAGAAGCTTGAAGACTTCGGACTGTTAATGCTTTGTGTTTGACCACAGCCACTAATAGTAATACTAATACTAATAATAATAACAATATTGTGTACAGCACTATAGTAGCCATTATGTAGTTACTGCTATGTCATGCTGACAATTAATTCATTTATCTGTTTCAAAGTGAATCATGAAGCAATTTCGGGGTTACTGCAGGTACTACCTACAACTCTGAGAAGACATTTTCTTGAGATATTTAGCATTTTTTATGTATATGTCTCACTTTTATCTCTATGGTGTATGGAACAAAGCACAACATATGTTTTTAGTGGATGGACTATGTGAGGAATCTGTGATCTCTGCTGCATTAACGTTACTAATTGAGAAAAAGTAATCATTGATAGCTTATATAAACAGTATTAGAATCTTACAAAATTGTGATAATAGTAATGATCTTTTGAAAATAATTTAGTTTTGTGACTGAAACAGAATTGAATCATTTAGTTTTCACCCCTCATAAAATTTCATTTTACTCCTCAGGGGGTAATTATCCCAGGTTGGGAACCACTGTGATATTTAGAAAAGAATGGTCTGTAATAGCATCAAGGATGTAAGCATTTCAAAGCTATGCAACTATACCAATACCAGTGAAATGTTTGAGTGTAAAACATTATGATAAAAATAATAAATTTAAATTTGCTGGAACCCCAGCATAATAATCAATAAAATAACCCATTGTAATCAAACTGACATAACTGTGATCAATAAAACTGAGCAAGTCACTTCCCTCAGAGGTGTCACCAGTTGCAACACCCAAAATTTGCAAAATGGTTGAATGGAATTATGTCCAAATACAGGGACCTGGCAAAGGAGGTAATAGAAGATTATGCATGTCATTCCTGTGGTAATATCAGACCCTGATTTTATCCCAGAATAGACAATAATAGAACCTACTCTGTTGGCTTCTGTAGGAGGAAGTTGTTCTGAACACCTGCTGGATAGTTTGTTGGGTTCTTGGTGAACATTGTTAAATTAGTGATAACCTTTTGTTTTAACTGTTGTAATTGCATCAGTACCATGTAAAACTGAGTGAACCAACAAATGATAGTAACTGGTAGAGTTTTGCTAAAATATTACAGGCAGCCATAATTTATGACAACAAATGTGTTCGCAGCCTTGTTGGCATCGTTGCACATATCATTTTCCCTTTGCTTTGTACGGACCCTCCTTAGTATGAATCCTCACTGCTGCATCTACTCAGGCTTGTTTTTCTGCCCAGATTCACTGCCAGGCAGCAACTGGGATGCATGTGTGCATATTTAATGATGGGAGGATGATAAGAAAATGGATTAAGATTGCTCTTGCCCTTAATATTGCAATGGCAATTATAACAGAAAGAGCGACCATGCTAGCAACCTTGGAGGTATTTACCTTATACCTACTTCCTTTCTGATGATCTGGAGAGACACCGTCAAAATGGAGGTGAAGATCCTGTTTAGACAGTTTTGGTTGACTAGGGACTATGAAAGAAAGGTCCTAGACCATACTGTAAGGGAAATAATAAATTACCTTTAACATAATGGTGACTGGAAACCAGGTTGTTTCAAATATTGCAGGTTGTAACATGTTGTTCTCTTAGAAACGAAACAATAGATTCTCAAGAAGTGATGAGAAACAGCTGTTAAGTGTTTGTAAAAAGCCTTTTTCAACACACAGCTGTATGAACTATCATTTACTGCAATTAGTTTCTATCTACACTGATTATGCTCTTGGTATTTAAAACCTCATACATTAGGTCAGGGCTTAACAACTAGCTGATTTTGGGTATGAGCACTCATGCCTGCTTGACTCTTGTTCATGAACCCTCCCTCACATCACCTGTTGATTGTCACTAATTACCAAATTAATTTCTTTTAATAAGCTTTGAGAGGCAGAGAAAATGCCACATTTTCCACATTTTACAGTCAACTGTCCCTGAGGATGAAGTCTAGGTCTTTTGCTTTTGCCTCATAGTCTGGCTAGTGGCCAAAACTGTCATATCACATGTTTCACTGACACAGGAACTGCTGTTTACTTCTTCTTCTGGTCTTCTTGCCCATACATTACTCAAAGCCAGATTTCCTCTTCCCAGGAAAGGTAAATGCATTTGCAGTGCCCCAAGTAAGAATTTGCCAAAACATTTGTATAACAATTCACCTCCAAGACTTCCTCTTTCTGTTTGTAAGCAGTTTTTATTGCACAGTAAAAAACAGTGCCACAAAATCGAACGAAACTGCTTCACTAATAACTGATGGTCACATAACATTTAAAGATGTGTGCTAAAGATTCACACTATTCAGAAACTTTTCACCAGAGACAACAGTATTTCACTGTGTATGGTGGCTTATATGTTGCTTGCAAACAACCTTATCCATCCTAGGACAAAACTTCAAACCAGTTTTGGAAAAGAGTGTGTCATTTTGATGTTGCTTGAGAGCAACACTGCCAAATAAACAGTTCTGCAAATTTTACATTAACATTTTCACAAGAGAAAAATTGGTTCAAAAATGGTGGCCAAGAATCCAATGCCTGTGAAGTTATTTTTGGTTAAGCATTGGTCCTTGTGTTGGAACATCCACCTTAATCACCATACATTGTTCTGTGTGACTTTTTTCTGTTCCCAAAAGTGAAATCTGCACTGAAAGGAACAAGATTTGAGACAGTTGAACCATATAAGAAAAAGTGACAAACATGCTGAACATGTTTTCAGAAAATATCTACAGGTATTGCTTTGAATAGTGGAAAATTCACATGAAGAATTGTAAGGTATGCAGGGGAGGGGGGAGGAGGGGGCGGAGTCTTTTGAAGGAGGTAATGTAAAAGTGGTGATGAAGTAGAAATATGTTAATATTGCTCATCACATTATTTGAATATAATAGAGGGAAACATTCCACGTGGGAAAAATATATCTAAAAACAAAGATGATGTAACTTACCAAACGAAAGCGTTGGTATGGTGATAGACACACAAATAAACACCCACACAAAATTTTGTGTGTGTGTTTGTGTTTATGTGTGTGTCTATCACCATACCAATGCTTTTGTTTGGTAAGTTACATCATCTTTGTTTTTAGATATAATCACATTATTTTTTTGACAAATCTTGTATGAATTAAAATCCTTATCACTGAACTAGATGTGGTGTGAGTTGTCACATAACTATAAATGAAATTAGTGTCTTAGGTCAATGTTTACTACTATACATTGAGATGTAACTAAACACAGTAAGAACTAACATACTGACTGATACCAAAATATTATAAACCAGAATGAATATTTCACTCTGTAGTACAGTATAACTGTTTTTAAACTTTCCAAAAAATTAAAAGTGTGCATTGGACAGGAAACCAGACCTGAACTCTTACTTTTGAGGACAACACTCTTAGCAACTGAGCTTTCCAATCACAACCCACCCTCACTTCTTTATTTCCATGAGTACCTCTTTGGTGAAGTAAAGCTATGGAGACAGGCCATGAATCATGACTGGATAGCTCAGAAGGCAAGAAGGCAAGGTTCCATGTTTGACTCCCTCTCTGGCGCATAATTTTAATTGCCCATGAAGTATTATATTATGATTCGTTTGATACTTGTGCATGCATGCCAACATTACATTTTCTGAAATGAGGAACTAATACAGTATTCCGTAATATTGGTTGTTAAAAGTTGATGAATGCAGATAAAAATTAATTTGACATCAGAATTTTTCATATTATATGTGGGAAATACTTTGGCTACATTTAGTTAATTGTTGAAAGTAATTTCACACATGTAAAACTTATTAAACAACTAATATATAAATGTAAGTGTTAAGAGACGAGTAGCAGCACATGCACACACACACACACACACACACACACACACACACACTCTCTCTCTCTCTCTGTGTGTGTGTGTGTGTGTGTGTGTGTGTGTGTGTGTGTGTGTGTGTGTGTTATATATACTGTAACAAAATTGTACAGTGGTTTGTGATAGATGCTGCTTGCTCTCTATATAAATTCTGTAGAAACTGATTTGATGAAAGAACGTATGTTTCTGGCCTTACACATTTCTCAGACAAATGCTAATACTAACATGTATGAAGTTAATTAACTGCAGGTACCTGGTACAACCTATGCTGTAGTCAAGATAAGTGTCTACATGGAGTTGCAATATGGTAATTTAACATTGTCACGTCAGAACTACAGTCAATTTTAAATCTGAAAGCAGGATCATGAGTGAAGAACAAACAGTACCTAGCACTGAAAGCATGTTTATTATGGACACCAACATACAGACAAAACTGCCATCTGGATGCAGAGTGTTGCTATTTATACAAATATTGAATATTCCAGTTTCTGCAAGCATTACAAACATAAGAAGTTTCAAGAACCTTCTCAAAATGATAAACACTAAGTAATAAATTTTTTCTTGTGTTGGATTTTGAACTGGTGATCCACAGCACACCATTCAGTAACTCTAACCACTACTCCTCCCTTGCATGCAGCACGACTTGAGGTATTGCTTCCTCCCCTGAAGAATCAGCAACCTGTTGCTTCAGAAGTTCTCATTGGAGCCAACTACAGCATCCCTCAATTTTTTTTGGGTCATCAGTCTTTTGACTCGTTTCACGTGTCCCACTGTGAATTCCTCTCCTGTGCCAACCTTTTCATCTCAGAGTAGCACTTCTAACCAATGACCTCAATTATTTAATGGGTGTATTCCAATCCCTGTCTTCTCTTATAGTTTTTACCCTCTGCAGCTCCCTCTAGTACCATGGAAGCTATTCCACGATGTTTTAAAAGATGTCTTACGATCCTGTTCCTCCTTTTTCTCAGTGGTTTTCATATATTCCCTTTCTTGCCAGTTCTCTGGAGAACCTTAACAGTCCAACTAATTTTCAACATTTTTCTATAACACCACATCTCAAAAGTTTCGATTCTCTTTTTTTTTCCAGTTTTCCCACGGTCCATGTTTCACTACCATACAATTCTGTGCTCAAAATGTAAATTCTCAGAAATTTCTTCCTCAAGTTAAGATCTATGTTTGATACTAGTTGATTGGGCCAGGAATTTTCTTTCTACCAGTACTAGTCTGCTTTTTATGTCCTCCTCCTTCCTTGTGGGTTATTTTGCCACTAGCTAGCAGAAATCCTTAACTTCATCTACACTATGATCACCAATCCTAATGTTAAGTTTTTTGCTGTTCTCATGTCTGCTGCTTCTCTTTACTTTTGCCATTCTTTGATTTACTCTGTACTCATCAGACTGTTCATTCCATTCAGCAGATCCTGTAATTATTCTTCATTTTCAATGAGGATAGCAATGTCATCTGCAAATCTTGATCAGTGATATCCTTTCTCCTTGGACTTCCTTCCACTTCCATCATTCCTTCTTTGATGCATAGATTGAACAGTAGGGGCAGAATACTACATCCCTGTTTTACATCCTTTTTAATCTGAGTACTTATTTCTTGGTCTTCCACTTGTATTGTTCCCTCTTAGTTCTCATTGTTATTGTATATTACTTGTTAATTCCTATAGCTTATCCCTATTTTTCTCAGAATTTCGAACATTTGCACCATTTGAATTTGTTGAACACTTTTTCCAGGTCAACAAATCCTATGAACATGTCTTTATATTTCTTTAGTCTTGCTTCCATTATCACCCGCAATCTCAGAATAGCCTCTCTGGTGCATTTAGCTTTCCAAAAGCCAAACTGATCATCATCTAATACATCCTCAATTTTCTTTTCCATTCTTCTGTATGTTATTCTTGTCAGCAACTTGGATGCATGAACTGTTAAGCTGACTGTGTAATAATTCCCACACTTGTCAGCTCTTGCAATTTCCAGAACTGTGTGGATGATGTTTTTCCAAAAGTCAGACGGTATATCACCAGACTTGTACATTCTACACACAAACATGAATAGTCATTTTTTTGCCACTTCTCCCAATGACTTTAGGAATTCTGATGGAATGTTATCTATCCCTTCTGCCTTATTTGATCTTAAGTCTTCCAAAGCTCTTTTAAATTCTGATTCTAATACTGAATCCCCTATCTCTTCTATATCAACTCCTGTTTCTTCTTGTATCGCATCATCAGATGTGCCCCATAGAGGTCTTCAATGTACTTTTTTCACGTATCTGCTCTCTCCTCATTTCCGTTGCTCTAGAGAACGATGGATTTTGATTAGTGAGTGTAAATAACAATTCTACCCCTTGCTTTTAATTTCACTAAAGGTTGTTTTGACCTTTTTATATGCTATGGATATCCTTCTGGCACTAATTCCTTTTTCAATTTATTCACATTTGCCATGCAGCCATTTTGGTGTAGCTTCCATGGACTTCCAATTTATTTCATTCGTCTGTGACGTGTGTTTCTGTATTCATGAATTTCCATGAACATTTGTGCACATCCTTCTTTCATCAATCAACTGAAGTATTTCTCCTGTTACTCATCATTTCTTAGCAGTTATCTTCTTTGTAGCTATGTTTTTCTTCCCAACATCTGTGATTGCCCTTTTTAGTGACATCCATTTTTCTTCAACTGAACTGCTTACCGAGCTATTCCTTATTGCATATCCCTACAGCCTGAGAGAATTTCAAGTGTATCCCTTCATTCCTTAGTACTTCCACATTCCAGTTCTTTGTGCATTGATTCCTCCTGACTAGTCTCTTAAACTTCAATCAACTCTTCATTCCTACTAAATTGTGATCTGAGTTTATGCCTGTTCCTGGGGAAACCTCATAATTTATATCTGATTTCAGAATCTTCACCTGATCATAACGCAGTCTAACTGGAATCTTCCTGTACCTCCCAGAATTTTCTAAGTACACCTTCTCCTCTTGTGATTCTTGAACATAATATTCACTATTACTAGCTGAAATGTATTGCAGAACTCAATCAGCCTTTGTCTTTTCTCACTCCTAGTACCAAGACCATAAACTCCCATAAACCTTTCTTTTACTCCTCCCCCTAGAAACTCATTCCAATCACTCTTGACAATTGGATTTTCATCTCTCTTTGTGAAGTGAATTACTCATTCAATATCCTCACATACTTTTTCTCTCTCTTCACCTTCAGCTTGCGACGTCGGCATGTATATGTGAACTATCATTTTCGGTGCTGGGTTACTGTCGATTCTGATGAGAACAACCCCTTCACTGAACTGTTCACAGTAACACATTCTCAGCCCTACCTTCCTAATCATAATCAATCGTACTTCCATTATACCATTTCCTGATGCTGTTGATATTACCCTATATTCATATGACCGAAATCCTTTTCTTCTTTCCATTTCACTATATCTAGATTGAGCCTTAGCATTTTCCTTTTCAGACTTTCTAACTTCCCTACAGCATTCAAACTTCTGACATTCCACTCTCCGACTCATGGAATGTTATCCTTCCATTGGTTATCAACGCTTTTTCTCATGGTCACCTCCCCCTTGGCAGTCCCCTCTTGGAGATCCGAATGGGGAACTAGTCTGGAATCTTCTGCCAATGGAGAGATCATCATGATACTTTTTCAATTACAGGCCACATGTTGGAGCATTGATAAAATACTTCAGGGTAGCTTGCCAAAGATGAGATGGGAGGACAAGCAACCATTTCTGCCATACTAAATCATAGTTCATCTTACGTAATGCTTTGTTTGTTAATTGGAATTGTCCTTAGGTTGGTTCCTCCTCCTTCAACACTTTTATGGTTTTCAGCAGTGCTGCATCTTCACCACCAATGTCATTAAATTCAACAGTGAGAGATTTCATCCATGCTGCTGTGTTCTGTTGAAAGATTTGTTGCACAGAAATCAGCATCCTTGTGTTTGTGTCCATTTCCGTGGGAGCATTGTACTCCTGAAGCCCGTGTTCATCTTAACAGTCAACCCTACAGATCCTTCAGGCTGTTCAGTCAGCATAGACAATGGTGGTATGTCACAGTGGTGAATAATTTGCAGCATACATGTAAACATGATTGGAAATTGTTGATGGCACAACATCTCAGTCTTTGAGAGTGCTCTTGGAAGCTTAAGCTACAACCTTTCCAGCACCTTTATTATTTTGCACTAGAACTGCACCTATCCTACATCTGCTATCATTGGTTTGAAGTTCTGTCTCAGCATTTTCATTCTACAATGCTAGAACCGGAAGATGTGTCAGTGCTTCCTTAAGGACAAGGATGGATCTTTCTTGCACCTTGTTCCAGGAAAGTCTGGCATCTCCCTGCCATATGGAACGTGCCTTGGCACGTTAGTCCTTTGTGAATTGCTGTAGTATGAGCATGTTCTGGGAAAGCTAGTCACATCGTGAATGTTACGAATATTCAAAAAATCTGTGACTGCTGTTGCGGGCCATCAGTGGTGGAACCTGGGACTCCAGATGGCCGAGCTGAAGCTGGGACCCACCGTGCCGCTTCTCGTCAGGAGGCCGAGAAAGTTCAGTATCGTCAAGGGGCAGTGCAAAGTGATACAGCAGTATTCGGAAGCATTTCTTTATTCACATCATTTACAGTACTTCGATGGCTGCAGCGTAGTGTCAGCATGCCACCCACAGTGTTGTCCCACGAGTCCAGCTGATTCAGCAACTCTGGGTATACCGACACTGCTGCTGCCGTCTGCAAGGCCACTCAGCTGGAACTCGGCTGCGCATGCCCAGTCACCGCTCGCTGATTCCGGAGACTGTTAAAGTCACGCCCCCCCACCCGCCCACCGCCCCATTTGGCCTGCTCTGTCTGACCATGGGACAAAGGTGGTTGTACTGGTCACCTGCGGCCCTCGGCTGCTGCTGCTCCCAGGACAGGACCGAACTCGAACCTGAACCTCCTGGATGGGTGCCGCAACTTGCCGCTAGTGGTGCTTGCCGGATGGCAACACCCGCAGCTGCCTCCAGCGCTGCTCCAGTGCTGCCGTGCCTCCTGCAGCATACACCTCGCCTGGACCCCGGTATGCCAGGTGGGAAGCAAACGTGGCCCATCCTGGGCCCACTGCAGACCGCTGTCACTGCCCTCCTTCAGGCAGACTGTTCAGTCTCCAAGTACCCAGCTGCCATTCTGTTCCACCCCAGTGTTGTGTTCCTGGAGGTGAAATACAGCCCGAACAAGTACATAGAAATAAAGAATAGGTTACGCAGAATATTTACAACATCGCTGCCAGACTGGCCCCTATATTCGTAGACCAGAACAGCTCCATCCCGACTCTCAACTGACCTGGCACACACTTGTCTCCAGCTAAAATTTTTTAATTCTCAATAACCGACACAACTGTGACATTAACTCGGACATGAAGTTCGTTCCCTGATTTGTAATTATGGTATCAGGCACCCCAAACTTCAATAACCAGTTATTGACTAAAGCTTGTGCTACTGTACTCGCCTGTTGGTCTGGTATTGCGACCATGGATAGAAACCGTGAAAAGTGATCAATTATAGTTGAAATGTAACGATTCCCTGCTGGTGTTTTGTTATATGGCCTGCAGATATCTAACCCGATACACTCGAAAGGTTTCGAAGCCTCTGGTAACCGTTGCAATGGAATTCTTGTGCGCATCATATCTGCTCACTACGCACACAATACACAATTTGCTATGTATTGTTCCACATCCCTTCTCCGAGGGCACCACCAAAATCGTTCTGATACTCGTCTTTCCGTTGCTTGATGACCCCCATGCCCTGAAAGCACATGATCATGAGCCTGCTTTAAGACTTCCTCTCTCAAACTCTTTGGTACCACTACCCGTGGTCCACACCTGGTAACTCTACACAACAAATTTCCCTCTGTAATGAAATGTGGTTGAGTTCTAAAACCCTGCCACTCTTCATGCTCTGCTTGTGCCATTTACCATTCTGCAACACTCTTACCCATTGCTTCTAATGTGTCTAACTTGCGACTTAAAGCCTCTGCATTCCCGTGTTTCTTCCCTGGCTTATTTATCACTTCAAAATCAAACTCACTCAATTTTAGAGCCCACTATGTTAACCGACTAGAAGGATCCTTGAGTCCCAGTAACCATCTCAGTGCTGCATGATCTGTCACGACCTTAAACTTTCTACCATAAAGGTAACAACGAAAATACGTTACTCCATATATTACAGCCAACTTCTCCTTTTCCGGTGTGGAATAATTCCGCTCTGCCCTATTTAACTGTCTGGAAGCATAAGCCACCAGATGCTCCTGTCCCTTTACCATTTGGCCCAGAACACGTCCTACTGTGCCGTTTGAAGCGTCACGTTACACATCGCCCTCCTGGCTCGCCTCATACATTGCAATAACTTCAGGCAACGTTGCGGTTTCCTGCCTCGCTGTTGCTTCACACCAAACACATCGTATTTGCAATACGCCATCACAGCTCTGCACCATGTTTACTCTGTCTGGCCAACTGGCTGCCGACTATTACTACACACTGCCAGCGGCCACAGACTTCGTTGCCCAACCACGCCTTTGCTGAATTTTAACAAAATACTGGCGCAGAACTGCTCTTGTGTTCTCCGGATTGGGATGGACTACATTGCCATTGACTAGATGTCCCCACATTTTTATTTTTTGATGAGGAGACACTTGTCTGGATTCAGGCAGAGACCTGAGGTCTGAACACATTTCAACACAGCTGTCAAGCAGTTTAGATGTTCTTCAGATGTCTTCGGAAAGAAAAAGTGTCGTCCATATAGCAAAGACACATTATCTATTCAACGTGTTGCAGCAAGTTGTCCATCATATCCTCGAAGGTACTGGAATGTTACACAGTCCAAACTCCATAGGTTTGAGCTCACGGGGCCATCAGGAGGTATGAAGGCAGTCTTTTTCTGGTCAGCCTCATCAACCCCGATTTCCCAGTAGCCTACTGCATGTCCATAGTTGAGAAATATTTTGATCCTGTAAGGAAGTCTGCTATATTGTCATTGCAAGGCAATGGAGAGACATCTTTTTTTGTGTTTTTTTTCACAGTTGTAAGTAGTCAATGCAGAAACTGTATGAACCTACCCTTGTAACAAGGACTGCACGAGAGCCCCAAGGACTCACTGAAGGTTCAACAATGATATCTTGCAGCACCTTTTACACTTCCTCTGAATTATGTGCTGTTCATCCTGCAACATCCTATACAAGTTCTGGCTAACTGCTGGGCGATCCCCTGTATTGATACTGTGATTTTCCATAGGTTGCTTGATCTGTCTTTTCTCTACTGCAGAATTGAAAGCATCTAAAAATTGAAGCAGAAGAGCTGACATTAGCTGATGACACTCCACCGTCATGCTAGATCCTACTGGCAGTAGTATCCTCCACTGCATTGTCTGAAGTGATAACAGAGCATGATTCTTCGTTGATGGCACTCAGCTTCTCATACTGGACTGGTTTGGCTGTTCATATGCATACAACTTTAGGGATGAATTATGACTGCATGTGACAGACAGTGATCCAAAGTTTCCATGACCTCCTGCAGTGCTTGTGATCGCTGCTGGAGGTAGATTTATTTTCTGAGCTTTTTGTAATGGAAAAATGATTCACAGTTTAACTGAGTATGTAGGTTGACATATGGAACTTCTCTTGCTGATGATAGCGGGATAACAAAGTCTTCAGTGGCAAACAACTGCCCACAGCAATCTTTGTTATGTGTGCTTGTAGGAATAGCTTCAGCTGTCTGGAGCTCTGATCTTCCAGTCTCTGACTGCTTGTGATGCCTGCAAGAGGTCCCATCCAAGAATAACATTATGATAACATTTGGTTAAAACAATAAATCCAATGGGCTGCGTTTGTCGCTGATAAATTATTCTTGCAATACATTTTCCTGTTGGTTGGCTTTAGTGCAATCAATTTCGTATCACAGAATATAGTTGTCTTCAGTTGGCAGTGATGAGTATACGATTAATCAACTAGTGCCTGGTTATGATCATGGTGGTGGTGATCTCAGTGTTGATTACCTGACACCTTGGCTACTGTCACCTGTGGAGGATTTTCACTTGTGGCAGCCTCATGTGCATAGATGTCACGTCACTTAGTCTTTTTGAATTTGCCAACTGGGAAAGTGTGTGGTACCTGTGTTCAGTGATGGGGAATGGCTACAACACATGGGGGGGGGGGGGGTATACTAACAGGGTTTGTTCCACAGGTCAACTATAAGCATCTGTAATTGACTGACATGAATAGGACTGTAATGATGGCTGACATCTTGTAGTGTGTCATTGAACACTCATCATCTTTCTCTGCAGTAGAGTAAACTGTGTCCAGGGCATCCACAGTGGAAACACACCAACATATTGTCCTCAGTTTGTGAGTTTACAGACTTGGTTTAGTCTTGCCTTGAATAAGGACAAGCCACACACATGGCAATAAGATCGGTCAACACAGTGAGCTTAGTGTGCTGCACAAAGGGGTTATCAACAGAAAGTGGATGGTAAAAACTCTGAGCAAGGGTAAACGTGCATACCTATGGACAAGTGAAACTTCCACCTACTGAATATATACAGTAAACACATAACAACCTGGTTTATATGAAATTCAAATGATACTTAGTAATGGCAATTTTAACTGATCTGATTCAGTCAAAGGAGCCAGAGAACAATGTGATCCACATAGCAAGACATCAGCACGTGTTCCCTTACACCTCTAACTTTTCCATAAATATGTTTAATATTAATTCCAAATAACATTTATGTGCTATGTTACATATTTTGTTGATATATTAAATCAGTTCATTATGTAAATCAGTCACAATTTAAATCTGGTATGTGTTAGCTATGAACTAAGTGAATCACAAGGAAGGATAGAACTTCGTGTAACTTTTTGATATAGCACAGCCATTTACATGTTATGTTTTTTTTTTATATTCTTTATCTTACAGTAGTGTGTATTGACACCAGTCATTGTTTTTATTGCCAATTGCCATAAGATGAATTTTAGAAGTATTTGGAAGGTGGGGGAGTAATCAACATGAAAAGACACTTATTTTGATCTGTTGTATGATAATGAACGTATGAATTTGCCTCTGATAGTCATTTTAACAATAATTCTGTAAAAAGTCACATTTGACTAGTTTTGTCTGGCTTCCAAGGTTTGAAGTAGGTGTTATTGGAGCACCTTGTGGCCTTTTGTTGGTAGGTCTTGTTTCAGAGATGGCCTGAGGAGTCAATAATCAGCAGTCAGCAGTTGGTGGAGACACACAAGTTGGACTTACTTTTTCTGAGTGGTAATACACGCATACCATTTCAATGCTTAGAAAATTCACGGGGACAGAAACTGAACAGCTGCCTGATCTTGGTCATTACCACACTGCTCTTGAGTGTTGTGTTGTCCTTTGACTGAAGGACATTGGCTTGCCATGAGTGTATAATCACAAGTATTACATTGTAGTTGAGAAAATTTCACTGTGATTTTATAATTGGGTAAGCTGAATGTACTGGGGACTCTGCCAAATAGTCCACAATTTTATGCAACTTAACTGCACTCCCTTAAATTTTTATTAATCAACTTGAGGTGGAACAGGTGTGTTTTAATTTTCTTTTGTAAGGCCATCATATTTTGAATGAATTTTACTGACAATACAGTATTCCAATTTTTAAACCACACTCATCATTGTGTTGACTACATTATTGAATCTTCTGTTCCATTCACTTCCTCACTTACATTTAATTTGTTTTATCAATTGTTTATTTATTAGCATCATTGCCTAACTTTATGTATAGTGCTTAGTGTTTGCTCATAAGACCTAATAATTAACTAAAACTAAAAATAAGATAGTGACATTCTCCCACTCCTCAGACACAGAGCCAAAGGAATTGACAGGGGAATGTCCAATTGCATCCTCAGTGTCCGGTCTGGGATTAGATTATCCCACAGTGCAGCATTGATAAAAGTCATTTTGGCAGTGTGCTGATGGCTCGTGAGCAGCAGCAAATTGCCAATAACAGCATAGTGAAAGGCAGAAAGTAGAGAATGGATAGTTTTATGAATAAGTAGCCACTGGATTTCAGTTGTTGGATGATGAAGCAGCAATCATCATCAGAATGGGAATAGCCAACTTTGAGCCAGCAGCAACTATCAGTGTGGGAGCAGCCTCCAAAATGCTGTGAAAGCAAATGCCAGCTTCGAGCCAGCAGCAGTCGCGCAGCACAGAGCAGCTGACATGAATAAGTTAAAGTGCCACCATACATGTACACCTTGCCCTACAGAGTCATTTGCACACAGGGATGGAACAGGGGTGATCAAACAATTATCAAGTGTGTGCGGGTCAGAGATACTGAGGAGTTCTATGTCAAGACAAGACTGTGAAGTCTCTGATCTGCTATTAATGATTACTCAGTCAATAATGGTGATCATTGCAGACTGGGGGGGGGGGCAGCAGAGTGGAAAACAAATTTGTGATAATAAATGATAAAAAATTCAGAGATGAAATCAGAAATGGGTGAACTTTCTTCTGAAGTTGGGGAGGTCCAAATTACAGTCAGTAAAGAGGAACAGGGATGGATGTGAAGCATTAATAATTGAGGAGTGATCTGCATGTCAGGATGGAGATTGTGGAGCAGAATTCTTTGGAGGAGCTGTTGAGATGAATGCAAAAGTTGCAGGAGAATGTTGCAATGACATTAAGGATTTCAAAAGTAGCTTCAAAATGGAAGTCACCAGCGAAGCTGTGGAGTCTGCAGTGCCAATTCCAGAATGAACATGGTGCTTGATTCAATTGCATCTGGTCAGACAGCACATCTTCTTGATGGTGTGATGTGTCCAGAGGTTAATGGAAAATATTACACAGGTGATTTTAGGTATCATCCCACTGATTTTCTAGCAGCAAGTAACATTCATTTTTGTGTGGGAGTATCTGATACAGCTATATTAAAGTACACTAGGCAGCACTTGGATGGTATTGATTTGTCATTAGCAAATCAGAAAGCTGACAAATTTATCAGCGGTAAGAGTTTTGTTGAACGCTTTTACCTTAAGTTTTGAAATGATACAAGGCAGACTTACTTGCAAAATGAATTCTTGAATGGTCCTGTGAACAGAAATTGTTAGCTCCTTGAAGAAATTTTAAGAACTCAGATGTGTCACACACTTGAGCAGACTGTTAGATGTTGCAACACAAATTTCAACCCTGAAGAGATGACCAAGCGAGGTGGCGCAGTGGTTAGCACACTGGACTCGCATGCGGGAGGACGACGGTTCAATCCCGTCTCCGGCCATCCTGATTTAGGTTTTCCGTGATTTCCCTAAATCGTTTCAGGCAAATCCCGGGATGGTTCCTTTGAAAGGGCACGGCAGATTTCCTTCCCAATCCTTCCCTAACCCGAGCTTGCGCTCCGTCTCTAATGACCTCGTTGTCGAAGGGACGTTAAACACTAACCACCACCTGAAGAGATGGCTACTAGAGAATTTGCGGTGGGATTTACTACACAGTCCAACTGGGTCAATGGATAATTTTATAGATTTTAACAAGAAGTTAGACAATGTGCTGCATTTCAAACCACGTGGTCCAAGTAACTGTAGTAACACTAATGAGCATGAGTACAGTAGACACTGACACGGGAATAACAACACTAGCCAACAGTGAAAATATAGTGGGATGAAATAAATGTTAACTACACTCCTGGAAATGGAAAAAAGAACACATTGACACCGGTGTGTCAGACCCACCATACTTGCTCCGGACACTGCGAGAGGGCTGTACAAGCAATGATCACACGCACAGCACAGCGGACACACCAGGAACCGCGGTGTTGGCCGTCGAATGGCGCTAGCTGCGCAGCATTTGTGCACCGCTACCGTCAGTGTCAGCCAGTTTGCCGTGGCATACGGAGCTCCATCGCAGTCTTTAACACTGGTAGCATGCTGCGACAGCGTGGACGTGAACCGTATGTGCAGTTGACGGACTTTGAGCGAGGGCGTATAGTGGGCATGCGGGAGGCCGGGTGGACGTACCGCCGAATTGCTCAACATGTGGGGCGTGAGGTCTCCACAGTACATCGATGTTGTCGCCAGTGGTCGGCGGAAGGTGCACGTGCCCGTCGACCTGGGACCGGACCGCAGCGACGCACAGATGCACGCCAAGACCGTAGGATCCTACGCAGTGCCGTAGGGGACCGCACCGCCACTTCCCAGCAAATTAGGGACACTGTTGCTCCTGGGGTATCGGCGAGGACCATTCGCAACCGTCTCCATGAAGCTGGGCTACGGTCCTGCACACCGTTAGGCCGTCTTCCGCTCACGCCCCAACATCGTGCAGCCCGCCTCCAGTGGTGTCGCGACAGGCGTGAATGGAGGGACGAATGGAGACGTGTCGTCTTCAGCGATGAGAGTCGCTTCTGCCTTGGTGCCAATGATCGTCGTATGCGTGTTTGGCGCCGTGCAGGTGAGCGCCACAATCAGGACTGCATATGACTGAGGCACACAGGGCCAACACCCGGCATCATGGTGTGGGGAGCGATCTCCTACACTGGACGTACACCACTGGTGATCGTCGAGGGGACACTGAATAGTGCACGGTACATCCAAACCGTCATCGAACCCATCGTTCTACCATTCCTAGACCGGCAAGGGAACTTGCTGTTCCAACAGGACAATGCACGTCCGCATGTATCCCGTGCCACCCAACGTGCTCTAGAAGGTGTAAGTCAACTACCCTGGCCAGCAAGATCTCCAGATCTGTCCCCCATTGAGCATGTTTGGGACTGGATGAAGCGTCGTCTCACGCGGTCTGCACGTCCAGCACGAACGCTGGTCCAACTGAGGCGCCAGGTGGAAATGGCATGGCAAGCCGTTCCACAGGACTACATCCAGCATCTCTACGATCGTCTCCATGGGAGAATAGCAGCCTGCATTGCTGCGAAAGGTGGATATACACTGTACTAGTGCTGACATTGTGCATGCTCTGTTGCCTGTGTCTATGTGCCTGTGGTTCTGTCAGTGTGATCATGTGATGTATCTGACCCCAGGAATGTGTCAATAAAGTTTCCCCTTCCTGGGACAATGAATTCACGGTGTTCTTATTTCAATTTCCAGGAGTGTATATTGACTACACTGATAATGAAAACGACAATGAAAAACTCAAATTAGCTCTCAAGGGAGATGCATTTAATTGTAGTTATATTTTATTAGCATGCATTGTCAATCCCTTCCCATACAGGCTTCAAAATCCCACTGATGGTAGAGAGAGTGACGAAGTTTCAGGCAGCAACAACTGTATGTGTACTGTCACTATTTTTAACCCAGACTTGTAAAAATGAGGGGAAGGGGAAGAGGAAGGGAAGAGTTTAGTGTGTTTCATTAAAGTGTTGTTCCAAGCGATTACAAGCTATGTTCTGTTTGTGTGCTGGAAGAGCATGTTACTGAAGTGTAGGTGGTGCCTGTGGTCATTTTAATTCCTTTGATTCAGTATGCCTCGCATATGTGTAAACAGTGCTGACAATTTCTGCTACATTTGCAGACAGGCCACATTGAAATTACATAGGAAGCCAATAATGCCATATATTAGAAAGGTGTACAGACTGTACTTTGGCTGTGAAATCCGGTATCAGGACAAGTCCTGGGCTCCTCACGTATGTTGCATGTATTGTGTCTCGAGTCTTCATTTGTGGCTGAATCATAAAAGATCTTCCATGGGCTTTGCTATATCCATGATCTGGCAAGAAGCATCAAACCATATGAATGATTGTTACTTTTGTATGATAACTCCATAAACACATGGTATTTCCAGGAAGAAAAAGTCTTCCTTGGCATATTCTAACATACCTCCAGGCCATGCGATGAGTGCCTTCTATCTCACCTGATTGTGACAGTGACGAGGGCAGTAGTGGAACTAGTGCTGCACTATCACCTTCAAAACAGAGTTCTTTGAAAAATTTTGATTTTGTGTATAATGATAGGTGTACAGAGATTCACAAAATAATGCAGTGTGAACTTAATGCCCTAGGGCATGTGGCTACCCCACGCGGCTGGTGTCAAGACTACAACAATGGAAATGTCTTCATAAGACAGTATATGAGACTGTGTTCTGTAACTGCCATATGCCATTCCTTCCATTTTTTGAAAATGAAAAGAACTTGGTATTTTATAGTGATGTACAGGGACCAATGGAAACTACGGGTATTGACAATAAAAATAATCAGTGGAGGTTGTTCATTGACTCCTCCAAAGTGAGTCTCAAGTGTGTGCTACTGCACAATGGCAGCATTTTATCATTGTTTCTGTTTGGGTATGCACAGTACATGAAAGGAACATATATTAACATGAAACAATTGTTATTATGACTGAAATATGACAAATTTAAATGGCAGATTTCCAGAGATCTGAAAGTCGTAGGCACATGACTTGAGCTTCAACATGGCTACACCAAACTCTGTTGCTTTCTGTGCCTCTAGGACAGCTGTGCCAAAGTACATCGTTATAAAAAGAAATATTTTCCTAAGCATCTATCATTTGAACCAGTTCTCATAATATCATGCACAAAGCATTTGTTGGGTCCGAAATGTAATTCCTCCTGTTCCTCATATAAAATTGAGGCTAATGAAGAACTCCATTAAGGCCTTGGACAAAATTGGGGAAGCATTTTCTATACTTTACATGAGAAATTTCCAAGTCTTAGTAAAGTGAAAATAAAATGGGATTTTCATGGGTTCCCAGATACACAAACCGTACAAAGATGAGCATTTCAGTACCGTTCTGACACGTGATGAAAAATGCCTTTGTTCAAGAGTGTAAAAACGTTCTAGGCAATAAGAGGACAGCAAAATATAAGATTCTTGTGACAAATTTCGTGTACTGCTACAATTGTGGGTTTCCTATTTTAATCTATACCAGCCGATATCTCTGGAGTGGCACAATTCTGCAAAAAAAGTATGTAGAAAAAGTTTTAAGCTTTGAAGGGGGTCATGGAGTGGTTACCTCAAAATGACCTTGAACCATTTTCGAGCTCAAACCAAGGTCAAGTTCATTTTTGCAAATGGAAACACCCACTTTTTATTCCATATCCGTATTCTATGTGGAAAAAATACACATTGTTTGTAGGGAGTGTCTTTTTTCGAAAAACCAATGGTTTCTCACCTGGGAGCATTTCTTTGTAACTTTCACACGTTACCAGTATCTCAAGAACAAAGAAAGATCGGGAAAAATTTTTGATGAAAATCTTGTATGGTTTCTGAACTCTGTCCACTGGTGAAATATTCACGAACTTGAATGGTCTTGAAATTCTTCACTAGGGATTAACCTGAAAGCAAGTACCATTGGCATTAGCGGAAACCAATGTGCACCACTTGGAGGGTCTGAATCAGAAACCAGCACTGCGCTTGTGCCGGCACAATCGGAGAAGAGAAGGATGGAGCTTTGAGGCTAACTAATAAGTGTCATTGTTGGGGTATTTGAAATCATGACTGGAGGTTCAGAGAAATTTTATCTTTGGAGACTCTGAAAATTTCCCAGCTATTTTCACTTAGAATGATTCTTGACTGGTGTCTCTCATAAATTTTTCTCTTATGATCTTAGAAAAAATGTGTCAAGGGATAAAGAAAAACTCCACCTTGTCGAACTCTGATGAATTTCACCTCGTGGAACTCGGAACAATCTCGTTTCCTGATACTCTAATGAGTTCCTTCAAAGTGAAATTTTTCCAAATCCATAAAAGCAAAATTATTCTCAACATGAATGTTTGGAGTCTATAAGAGAAAAATGTGTTTGAGTCACCTTGTCTCGCAAGTGACTTTCTCAGGCCAGTCTTTCATTTCTGCCTTCTCTCCATATTTGAATAGGATGGATGAGTGTTGGGTATTTCATTATTTTATAATATATGTCAATGTTGAGATATGCAAAAGGTGCCCTCTTGAAAGATACACATCCATTAGACACCTAAGTAATTTTCTGAAAGAGTGCACTCAAATACTGTACGTTTGGCTTCACGTTGTTGTGTAAACAACAGCAAGCATGTGTGAACAAACGGGTTGCATACACTGTAACAAGTCAGTTGTCCTGCAATTTTCATTGAAAGAAAAGCCTAAGAAAACCAATAGTAGTAAAAGTGATGAGTACAATTTATTTTTCGAGTCTAATCTGTCCGAAACAGCTGATTACATGCCATTAGAAATAGTGAGAATGTAAAAATTGTTGGCGAGTGTCATAATAATTGTGCAGCCGTGCAAAGATTGTATGCTAAAAGATATCTTGATGCCCATCATCCCACGTAGGTTCCAGTTAGGTCTCTTGTAAGACAAGCTGAACGAGGGAGCTTGAAAAGGCAGAGATGAAAGATGGGCCTGAGAGAGGCAACTGCGCTGGTAGTTCAGGCAATAAGGATCCACACCTTTCAACTCATCAGATTCAGCAAATGCATGACGTGCATCGATCAATGGTATCTTGTGTTTTAAGATACTTTAAATTCCGCCCATATCACTTACATATTACCCAACCAATTGAGCATGGGGATCCTGAGAGATGCCTAGCATTTTGTCGATGGGGCCGATATGCAAATACATAGTGATCGCTTTTTCTTTGCATGCACTCTTTTTACAGACGAGCCAAACTTAGACAACATGGGAAGAGTAAATCTCTATAGCTCACACTACTGAGCAGAAACAAATCCTCGCTGGCAACAAGATCACCGAACACAGAGATGATGGTCAATCAATGTCTGGGCAGGCATAGTTGGAGATTAGATGATAGGTCCTGTTTTTTATGGCAAAACGTTGAACAGCTTGTGCTATCTTCATATTCTCCAGAATCTAGTGCTTCCTTAACTAGAAAATGTCCCCCAAGACATATGAGCATGTGTGTGGTTTCAACATGACAGTGCCGCTGCACGTCTGGCCTTACCTGTCAGAAGGTACCTTAATGCAACTAAGGCAAATCAGTGGATTGGTATCAGTAGTGCAATTCATGAATTCCTGCCAAGATTGCCAGACTTAACACCGTTGGACTTCTTATTATGGGGACCTGTGAAACAGGAAGTGTACTCCACTCACCTGATGATGCCAGAAGCTATGAGACAAAGGATTGTGGCGGCTTTCCAGGCAGTCACCCATCAGACATTGCACGATGTTGAGACCAGTTTCCGACGGAGAGTGTAATTGTGCATTAGGCAAAAGGGGCATTGGATCAAGCATCTGAGATCCTAAATTTCCAGTGAGAACAATGTTAATCAGCCCTTTTCAGGGCTAATGATGTGTGAAGTCCACTGGGCAACCTCCACATGGTGCACACTGGGTACTGCTAATGCCGATGGTGTTTGCTTCCAGGTAAATCACAACTGAAGAATTTCAAAGCCATTTCTAGTTCACGAAAATTTCACCAATGGACAGAATTCAGAAAAAACACAAGATTTTCATGGAAAATTTTTCCCGATCTCTTTTCGTTCTCAAGATATTGGTAACCTAGGAAAGTTAAAGTGTCCCCTGGCGACAAACCATTGGTTTTTACATTTCCTCTATTCCCACTTGGACTTCTTTCCTGACAACTGTGGTGCTTTAACCAGTGAGCACAGAGGACACTTCCACCGCAAATTTCTGACATGAAAATGAGATACCAGGGAAATTGGAGTGCACCAGTATTAGCTCATTACTGCTGGACATTAATCAGGGAGTCACCAGCAAAAAATTACAAATGCCAGGCAGAATGCTTGTGCCCTCAATGACCTTCCTTCAAGAGATAACACCAAGTTAAATACATGCATAAGCTTATCTAAGCACCGAGTGAGGTGGCACAGTGGTTAGCACACTGGATTAACATTCGGGAGGACGACTGTTCAAACCCGCCGTCTTGCCATCTTGATTAAGGTTTTCAAACAATGGAAAATCCAGAATGGAATGGAACAATATAAGAGAAGGAAAGTTGCTACTCACCATGTAGCGGAGATGCTGAGTCGCGATAGGTACAATAAAAAGATTCAGTCTCAGAGAGCTGAAACTACACTGTGAACAGCATCACCAGTGCATGATGGGAGTGGCGACTGGGTGAGGGTAAGGAGGAGGATAGGGCACGGAGGGAGAGGGATAGTATGGTGGGAGTGGCGGACAGTGAAGCGTTGCAGTTTGGACGGAGGGCAGGAGAGAAGGTGTGGAGGGGAGAGGGGATAAGTAGTAGAAAGGAGAGAAATAAAAAGAAATTAAAAGACTGGGTGTGGTGGTGAAATGACGACTGTGTAGTGCTGGAATGGGAACAGGGAGGGGGCTGGTTGGGTGAGGACAGTGACTAACGAAGGTTGAGGCCAGGAGGGTTAAGGGAATGTAGGATGTATTGCGGGGAAAGTTACCACCTGCGCAATTCAGAAAAGCTGGTGTTGGTGGGAAGGAGCCATATGGCACAGGCTGTGAAGCAGTCATTGAGATGAGGGTATCATGTTTGGCAGTGTATTCAGCTACAGGGTGGTCCACTTGTTTTTTGGCCACAGTTTGTCAGTGGCCATTCATGCGGACAGACAGCTTGTCGGTTGTCATGCCTATATAGAAAGCAGCGCAGTGGATGCAGCTTAGTTTGTAAATCACCTGACTGGTTTCACAGGTAGCTCTGCCTTTGATGGGATAGGTGATGTTAGTGGACGGACTGGAGTAGGTGGTGGTAGGAGGATGTATGGGACAGTTCTTGCATCTAGGTCTATTACAGGGGTAGGAGTCATGAGGTAAGGGATTGGGAACAGGGGTTATGTAAGGATGGACTAGTATATTGTGTAGGTTCAGTGGATGGCAGAATACCACAGTAGGAGGGGTGGGAAGGATAGTGGGTAGGACATTTCTCATTTCAGGGCACAACGAGGGTAATTGAAACCCTGGCGGAGAATGTAATTCAGTTGCTCCAGTCCCAGATGGTACTGAGTTACGAGGGGAATGCTCCTCTGTAGCTGGACTGTGAGACTTTGGGAGGTGGTGGGAGACTGGAAAGATAAGGATGGGAGGATAATTACGGTCAGTGAAGGTTGCAGTGAGACCCTCGGTATATTTAGAGAGGGACTGCTCATCACTGCAGATGCGATGACCACAGGTGGCTATGCTGTAGGGAAGGGACTTCTTGGTGTGAAACGGGTTGCAGCTGTTGAAGTGGAGGTGTTGCTGGTGGTTAGTAGGTTTGATATGGACGGAGGTACTGATGTAACCATCTCTGAGGTGGAGGTCAACATCTAGGAAGGTGGTTTGTTGGGTTGAGTAGGACCAGGTGAAGCAAATGGGGGAGAAGTTGTTGAGGTTCTGGAGGAATGTGAATAAGGTGTCCTCACCTTCAATCCAGATAGCAAAGATGTCATCAATGAATCTGAACTAGGTTAGGGGGTGTAGGATTCTGGGTTTTTAGGAAGGATTCCTCTAGATGGCCCATGAATAGGTTACCACAGGATGGTGCCATGCAGGTGCCCATAGCCATACAGCAGATTTGTTTGTAGGTAATAACTTGAAAGGAGAAGTAATTGTGAGTGAGGATATAGTTGGTCATGGGACTAGGAAGGAGGTTGTTGGTTTGGAATCCATAGGGTATCTGGAAAGGTAGTATTCAATAGCAGTATGGCCATGGGCATTACGAATGATAGTGTACAGGGAGGTGGCATCAATAGTGATGAGCAGGGCACCATGTGGTAAAGGGAAAGGAACTGTGGAGAGTCAGTCGAGGAAATGGTTGGTATCTTTTATATACGAAGATAGGTTCCGGGTAATAGGTTGAAGGTGTTGGTCTAGAAGAGCAGAGATTCTCTCAGTGGGGACACAGTAACCGGCCACAATGGAGTGTACTGGGTGGTTGGGTTTATTGACTTTAGGAAGCATGTAGATGGTGGGAGTGCGGGGAATAGTAGAGGTAAGTAGAGAGCTGGACTCTGGGACCTAAGGATTTGAGTAGTGACTGGAGATCCTGCTGGATTGCTGGAACGGGATCACCATGGCATGTTTTGTAGGTGGAAGTATCTGACAGCTGATGGTGTCCTTCTGCCACATAATCCTTGGGGATTCCTATGGATTCCAAACCAACAGCCTCCTTCCTAGTCTCCATGACGAACTATATCCTCACTCGCAATTACTTCTCCTTTGAAGGCATTACTTACAGACAAATTGGCGGTACAGCTATGGGCACACGCATGACACCATCCTATGCTAACCTATTCATGGGCCATCTAGAGGACTCCAGAATCCTACACCCCTCATCAGGTTCAGATTCATTGTTGACATCTTTGCTATCTGGATTGATGGTGAAGACACCTTATTAACATTCCTCCAGAGTCTCAACAACTTCTCCCCCATTTGCATCACCTGGTCCTACTCAACCCAACAAGCCACCTTCCTAGATGTTGACCTCCACCTCAGAGATGGCTACATCAGTACCTCCATCCATATCAAACCTACTAACCACCAGCAACACCTCCACTTCAACAGCTGCCACCCGTTTCGTACCAACAAGTCCCTTTCGTACAGCCTAGCCACCCGTGGTCGTTGCATCTGCAGTAACGAGCAGTCCCTCTCTAACTGTACCGAGGGTCTCACTGAAGCCTTCACTGACCGTAATTATCCTCCATCATTGTACAAAAACAAATCTCCCATGCCTTATCTTTCCAGTCTCCCACCACCTCCCAAAGTCTCACAGTCCAGCTACAGAGGAGCATTCCCCTCGTAACTCAGTACCATCTGGGACTGGAGCAACTGAATTACATTTTCCGCCAGGGTTTTGATTACCCTCGTTGTGCCCTGAAATGAGAAATCTCCTACCCACTATCCTTCCCACCCCTCCTACTGTGGTATTCTGCCATCCACTGAACCTACACAATATACTCGTCCATCCTTACATAACCCCTGTTCCCAATCCCTTACCTCATGACTCCTACCCATGTAATAGACCTAGATGCAAGACATGTCCCACACATCCTCCTACCACCACCACCTACTCCAGTCCAGTCACTATTATCACCTATCCCATGAAAGGCAGGGCTACCTGTGAAACCAGTCATGTGATTTACAAGCTAAGCTGCATCCACTGCGCTGCTTTCTATGTAGGCATGACAACCAACAAGCTGTCTGTCCGCATGAATGGCCACTGACAAACTGTGGCCAAAAAAACAACTGGACCATCCTGCAGCTGAACACACTGCCAAACATTATACCCCTCATCTCAATGACTGCTTCACAGCCTGTGCCATATGGCCCCTTCCCACCAACACCAGCTTTTCTGAATTGCGCAGGTGGTAACTTTCCCTGCAATACATCCTACGTTCCCTTAACCCTCCTGGCCTCAACCTTCGTTAGTCTCTGTCCTTACCCATCCAGCCCCCTCCCTGTTCCCATTCCAGCACTACACAGTCGTTATTTCACCACCACACCCAGTCTTTTAATTTCTTTTTATTTTTATTTCTCTCCTTTCCGCTGATTATCCCCTCCTTCCTCCGCACCTTCTCTTCTGCCCTTTGTCTAAAGTAAACTGCAACATTTCACTGTCCACCACTCCCACCATACTCTCTCTCCCCCTCCCCGCCCCGTCCTCCTCCTTACCCCCACCCAGTCACCACTCCCATCATGCACTGGTGCTGCTGCTCACAGTGTAGTTTCAGCTCCCTGAGCCTGCAGATGTGTGTGCAATTTGCGCTTGCGTGAGTGTGTGTGTACATGTGTGTATGTGTGTCTACTGCTGACAAAGGCCTTAATGGCCAAAAGCTATGATTGTGTGAATCCTTTTATTGTGCCTATTGCATCTCAGCATCTCCGCTACATGGTGAGTAACAACTTTCCTTCTCTCGTATTGTTACATTACATCCTGGATTTTCTATTGTTTGATTTTTGCCTGATGGCTATTCTTCGATACTAACCCTGTGCTTCTTTCCTTTGTAACTACTTTCTTTTGCATCACTATACTCAATGTCCATCCTTCTTCTTTTTCTTTCCTGTGTTTCTCTTGTTGCCTTATGAACCGCACTGCACACTTACTTATGAGCCACACAGTATCAATGGACTCGGCCACTCGCAACAGATCGCCTCAAGACCATGCTGATTGTTGATTCAGCAACTTAGGCCCCACATTACTCCCGCCGATATAATTAAGCCTATACCTTCCAACTGATCACGCTCCATGTGTCAGTCCCCGTATGTTTGCATGTTATCTCCGGCGCTTTTCCGGTACCACATGATCTTACATCTCTAACTACAAACCCCTCCCCACCCCCCACACTTTCTCATTTCTATCTCTGCTCCCACGCCTCATCCAGTCACATCTGCCATCCCTCTTCTCTACGCTTATCTGCCCTCAAACCTGCTACCCACAGTAATATACATATATTTATTAATGATTTGTTATTCTCTACTTTGACCTTTGTGACTTCTCTCCAATTTTAGTGAGTTTTTGACTTCCACTATAGTCATCTTCCTCAGATTTAATCTCTTCCCCCCACCCCCCCCACCCCCCCCCCCCCACCTGTGCATCCATTTCGTTCTTTTCAATGTATTTGGGTGTATTTTTGCGTAATTTTTCAGACATAATTCTACTTTCTTACGAATTTTTTCGCATTTTTGCACCACCATGGATCCTTACTCATTCCACCTGCGTCAGTACAGGACAGTTACCTTATCCCTAGCCAGATTCCAGTCCCACACACTGTTCCTGCGTTGTTGCTTGGCTCATGAAATCCCCCCCATTGGCCTTACCATGAAATTACCCATCTCTGGTTGCCACCCCTCCTTCCACAGTGACCTCCACCTGTTCAGATTCCGCCAATCCTTAGCCCTCACCAACATTGTCCTGCAAAATCATATCAACCAAGTCCAATCCTCCTTGCAGTACCTTCTCTCCATCTGCAAAATTCTCCTTCTATGTAATTCAAAATTCCTGCAACCCTAACACACATTGAAACTCTTGCCTTGCACGAACTTTAGCAACATGCACAACGCCACCTCCAAAAGCTCTCCATCCTGCTCACTTCCTTCTCCTGCCTCAGAGTATCACTGTCCACCACTTCTACAACAACCTCCAAACCTCCCCCACGCCCCCTCATAGCTGACAAACCCTGTCTCACAGACCTACTACACTTACCCCACCCTCCAAAACTCCCTCCCACCACCACACAGAACTCAAAACCTAAACTGACCTGCAACACAGTCATGAACCTTTCCTCCAGAAGCCTTAGTCCCACAGAAATATCACTCCTTTCCAAAGGCCTCACCTTTTGCCACACTCCCAAATTCAACCATGCAGGACTAGTTAAAGACCTTCTATCCTTCTCCCAGTTCCTACAGTGGAAACACTTCTTCACCACCAACCCGACCAATCAGACTTAACCAAAGACCAATATTGAACCTTGCGTAACTCAGTTCACTCCTCCATCCAACCGTGATCCACCCCCCACTGCCTCGAAACCACCCCCTATTAACTTTCCAGAATTTCTTATCCTCGAACCTTGCCTCACCATCACTCCCCTCGACATGATGACTAACCTTACATCTGCAGAAAGAACCACAGTCCACCATCAAAAAACTGATCCCGACCTTATAGTCCTACCTGCAGACAAAGGCTCCACCACCTTAGTTTTGAACCGCAAGGATTACGTGGGAGGACTCCATCAGCTGTCAGATACTTCCAACTACAAACCATGCCACAGTGATCCCATTCCAGCAATCCAGCAGGATCTCCAGTCACTACTTAAATCCTTAGGCCCATCCCAGAACCTCTCCCCAGAGTCCATCTCTCTACTTACCCCTACCACTCCCCGCACTCCCACCTTCTACATGCTTCCTAAAGTCCATAACCCAACCACCCATGACGCTCCATTGTGGCCGGTTACTGTGCCCCCACTGAGAGAATCTCTGCTCTTGTAGACCAACACCTTCAACCTATTACCTGGAACCTATCTTTGTATATAAAAGATACCAACCATTTCCTCGACCGACTCTCCACAGTTCCTTTCCCTTTGCCACACGGTGCCCTGCTTGTCACTATTGATGCCACCTCCCTGTACACTAACATTCGTAATGCCCATTGCGTTACTGCTATTGAACACTACCTTTCCAGACACCCTATGGATTCCAAACCAACAACCTCCATCCTAGTCTCCATGAGCAACTATATCCTCACTCACAATTACTTCTCCTTTCAAGTTATTACCTACAAACAAATCTGCTGTATGGCTATGGGCACCTGCATGGCACCATCCTATGGTAACCTATTCATGGGCCATCTAGAGGAATCCTTCCTAAAAACCCAGAATCCTACACCCCCTCACCTAGTTCAGATTCATTGAGGACATCTTTGCTATCCAGATTGAAAGTGAGAACACCTTATTCACATTCCTCCAAAACGTCAACAACTTCTCCCCCATTTGTTTCACCTGGTCCTACTCAAACCAACAAGCCACCTTCCTAGATGTTGACCTCCACCTCAGAGATGACTACATCAGTACCTCTGTCCATATCAAATCTACTAACCACTAGCAATACCTCCACTTCGACAGCTGCCACCCGTTTCATACCAAGAAGTCCCTTTCTTACATCCTGGCCACCCATGGTCGTTGCATCTGCAGTGACGAGCAGTCCCTCTCTAAATATACCGAGGGTCTCACTGCAACCTTCACTGATCGTGATTATCCTCCCATCCTTGTACAAAAACAAATCTCCCGTGCCTTATCTTTCCTGTCTCCCACCACCTCCCAAAGTCCCACAGTCCAGTCACAGAGGAGCATTCCCCTCGTAACTCAGTACCATCCGGGACTGGAGCAACTGAATTACATTCTCCACCAGGGTTTTGATTATCACTCATGGTGTCCTACCCACTATCCTCCCCACCCCTCCTACTGTGGTATTCCACCATCCACCAAACCTACACAATATACTCATCCATCCTTACACAACTCCTGTTCCCAATCCCTTACCTCATGGCTCATACCCAGATGCAAGACCTGTCCCATACATCCTCCTACCACCACCTACTCCAGTCCGGTCACTAACATCACCTATCCCATCAAAGGCAAAGCTACCTGTGAAACCAGTCAGGTGATTTACAAGCTAAACTGCAACCACTGTGCTGCTTTCTATGTAGGCATGACAACCAACAAGCTGTCTGTCCACATGAATGGCCACTGACAAACTGTGACCAAAAAACAAGTGGACCACCTTGTAGCTGAACATGCTGCCAAACATGATAACCCTCATCTCAATGACTGCTTCATAGCCTGTGTCATATGGATCCTTCCCACCAACACTAGCTTTTCTGAATTGCGCAGTTGGGAACTTTACCTGCAATACATCCTACGTTCCCATAACCCTCCTGGCGTCAACCTTCGTTAGTCACTGTCCTCACCCATCCATCCCCCTCCCTGTTCCCATTCCAGCACTACACAGTCGTCATTTCACCACCACACCCAGTCTTTTAATTTCTTTTTATTTTTATTTCTCTCCTTTATGCTGCTTATCTCCTCCTTCTTCCGCACCTTCTCTCCTGCCCTCCGTCTAAACTAAACTGCAACATTTCACTGTCCACCACTCCCACCATACTCTCTCTCCCCCTCCCTGCCCCGTCCTCCTCCTTACCTCCACCCTGTCGCCACTCCCATCATGCACTGGTGCTGCTGTTCGCAGTGTAGTTTCAGCTCTCTGAGACTGGAGACGTGTGTGCAAATTGTGCTTGTGTGAGTGTGTGTGCGCGTGTGTGTATGTGTGTCTACTGCTGACAAAAGCCTTAATGGCCAAAAGTTATGATTGTGTGAATCTTTTTATTGTGCCTATCGCGACTCAGCATCTCTGCTTTATAGTGAGTAGCAACTTTCCTTCTCTCATATTGTCGATTTAGGTTTTCCATGATTTCTCTAAAATCACTTCAGGCAAATGCCGGGATGGTTCCTGTGAAAGGGCGGGGCCGACTTCCCTCCCCATCCTTTCCTAATCTGAGCTTGTGCTCCCTCTTTAATGACCTCATTGTTGACAGGACGCTAAACACTAATCTCCTCCTCCCTCCTTATCTAAGCAGTGACATAAAGTTATCATAACTTCAATATGAGAGCTAATCTTGCATTTTCATTAAAATTTTCATTATCAGTAAAGCTGAAAATGTAAAGATTATGTCTTTTCATGCCAGTTACAGAAAAAAGTAAAATTTTTTTGGCTAGTGTAATCAGTCAACTGCATCACAGAATGGGCATAACAGGCTACAGATTTTCAGTGGAGAGAGAATTCCAGTAAGCAGTATAGTGGCAACAAGAAAAATAATGGACAGAAAAATGGTAATAACAGGCAACAACTTATGGAAAATTAACGTGTGGCACATTTTTTGTTCTGAGATGTATTGAAAAAATTGTGAGGAAAGGAGCTATAAACAGGAAGAATAAAAAAGTTAGGTAAAGTAGAAAGGTCAACAGGAGCAAGAGTATGCTATTGAAAAAGTTCTTGGTGATGAGCAATCCTGGAGAAGCCATGGAATTGTGGTATATATGGAAAGGTAGAATGCTTTTAAAGATGTTTTTCATATTTATTGGTTGTTCGATGTTTCATATATTGTAAGGGACAATTGCGTGGAAGAAGTAATTAATGAATCTTATGTGACTGAGCTAGGGAGCACCCATGGTCTAGGGATAGCAACTTTGATTCATAATCAAAACCTAAGTCCTCGGTCCTGGGTTCGAAACCTGCCACTGCTTAAATTTTGATTAATAATCAGCATTGGTGGCCGAAGACTTCCTGCATAAGAAGTCACCCTGATTGTGCCAATGACTTGTCAAAGAGGGTGGAGGAGCTGACAGAAGTTCAGGTCACTCTCTTATCTTTGGGGTGGGAAACTGCCCATAAAGGCAGAAGAATCAGCGATGGTCAACTGCTTGAGAATGCAGAAGGCAATGGAAACCACTGTATTAAAGACACAAAACATGTATCCACAGGACATGTGGCCTGTAATTGAAAAAAGTGTCATGATGATCTCTTGATTGGCAAAAGATTCTGGAATAGTCCCCCATTCAGATCTCTGGCAGGGGACTGCCAAGGGGGAGGCGACATGGCAAAAAGATTGAGTAATCAATGAAAGGATAATGTTCTATGAGTCAGGGCATGGAATGTCAGAAGCTGGAATGTGGTAGAGAAGCTAGAAAATCAGAAAAGAAAAATGCAAAGGCTCAATCTAGATATAGTAGGGGTCAGTGAAGTGAAATGGAAAGAACACAAGGATTTCTCGTCAGATGAGCAGAATATGGTATAACAGAAGTAGGATTCGTTATGAATAGGAAGGAAGGGCAGAGAGTGTGTTACTGTGAGCAGTTCAGTGATAGGGTTGTTCTTATCAGAACAGACAGCAAACCAACACCAACAATGATAGTTCAGATATAATGCTGATGTTGCAAGCTGAAGATGAAGAGAGAGAGAAAGTATAAGAGGATTTTAAAAGGGTAATACAATATGCAAAAGGAGATGCAAATCTAATAGTTGTAGGGGATAGTAATGCAGTTGTAGGAGGAGGAGTAGAAGACAAGATTACAGGAGAATATAAATTTGGAACAAGGAAGGAGAGAGGAGAAAGACTAATTCAGTTCTGTAATAAATTTCAGCTAATAATAGCGAATACTGTGTTCAAGAATAACAAGTGGAAAAGGCCAGGTGATATGGGAAGATTTCAGGTAGATTACATCATGGTCAGACAGAGATTCTGAAATCAGATTCAGGATTGTAAGGCGTACCCAAGAGCAGATAAAGACTTAGATCGCAATGTAGTAGTGATGAAAAGTAGGATGAAGTTTGAGAGATCAGTCAGGAAGAATCAACACGCAAAGAAGTGGGATACAGAAGTACTAAGGAATGATGAGATAAGCTTCTCTAAGGCAGTAGACATAGCAATAAAGAATCATCAGGTAGGCAGTACAGTTGAAGAAGAGTTGATATCTCTAAAAAGGGCAACCACAGAAGCTGGAAAGAAAAACGTAGGTACTAAGAAGGTAACAGCAAAGAAACCATGGGTCTCCGCAATATCCTTTCTTCCAGGAGTGCTAGTTCTGCAAGGTTCACAGGAGAGCTTCTGTGAAGTTTGGAAGGTAGGAGACGAGGTACTGGCGGAATTAAAGCTGTGAGGACAGGGCTAAGTCGTGATTGGGTAGCTCAGTTGGTAGAGCACTTGCCCGCGAAAGGCAAAGGTCCCGAGTTCGAGTCTCGGTCTGGCACACAGTTTTAATCTGCCAGGAAGTTTCATATTAGCGCACACTCTGCTGTAGAGAGAAAATCTCATTCTAGAAACATCCCCCAGGCTGTGGCTAAGCCATGTCTCCGTAATATCCTTTCTTCCAGGAGTGCTAGTTCTGCATGGTTCGCAGGAGAGCTTCTGTGAAGTTTGTAAGGTAGGAGACGAGGTACTGGCAGAATTGAAGCTGTGAGGATGGGGCATGAGTCGTGCTTGGGTAGCTCAGTCTGTAGAGCACTTGCCCACGAAAGGCAAAGGTCCTGAGTTCGAGTCTCAGTCCGGCACACAGTTTTAATCTGCCCGGAAGTTTCAAGAACAAAAGTATTCAGGGAAATTCAGGAAAACATAGATACAAGTCACTGAGGAATGAAATAATTAGGAAGTGTAGGGAAGCTAAGACAAAACAGCTGTATGAAAAATGTGAAGAAATCGAAAAAGGAATGATAGTCGGAATGACTGACTCAGCATATAGGAAAGTCAAAACAACCTTCAGTGAAATTAAAAGGCTTCGGTGGTAATATTAAGAGTGCAACCGGATTAAATTGTTAAATGCAGAGGAGAGAGCAGATAGTTGGAAAGAGTACACCAAAGACCTCTATGATGGGGAGGATTTGTCTGATGTAATAGAAGAGGAAACAAGAGTCGATTTAGAAGAGATAGGGGATCCGGTATTAGAATCAGAATTTAAGAGGGCTTTGGAGGACTTACGATCAAATAAGGCAGAAGGGATCTGTAACATCCGATCAGAATTTCTAAAATCATTAGGGGAAGTGGCAACAAAATGACTAATCACGTTGGTGTGAAGAATGTATGAGTATGGCAATATACCATCTGACTTTGGAAAAATATCATCCACACAATTCTGAAGACTGCAAGAGGTGACAAGTGCAAGAATTATCACACAATCAGCTTAACAGCTCGTGCATCCAAGTTGCTGACAAGAATAATATGCAGAAGAATGGAAAAGAAAATTCAGGATGTGTTAAATGACTATCAGTTGGGCTTTAGGAAAGGTAAAGGCACCAGAGAGGCAATTCTGACATTGAGATTGATAATGAACACCAGACTAAAGAAAAAGCAAGAAATAGTGACAGGATTTGTGACCTAGGAAAAGCATTCAACAATGTAAAATGATGCAAGATATTCAAAATTCTGAGAAAAGTGTGGTTAAGCTATAGGGAGAGATTGGTAATATACAGTATGTGTAAGGACCACGAGGGAGTAATAAAAGTGCATGACCAAGAATGAAATGCTCGGATTAAAAATGATGTAAAACAGGGATGTAGCCTTTCACCCGTACTGTTCAATCTGTACATTGAAGAAGCAATGATGGAAATAAAGGAAAGGTTCAGGAGCAGAATTAAAATTCAAGATGAAAGGGTATCAGTGATACGATTTGCTGATGACATTGCCATCCAGAGTGAAAGTGAAGGCAAATTACATGATCTGCTGAATGGACTGGACAGTCTAATGAGTAAATCGAAGAAAAACAAAAGTAATGAGAAGTAAGAGAAATGAGGACAGCGAGAAACTTAACATCAGAATTGATGGTCGTGAAGTAGATGAAATTAAGGAATTCTGGTACCTAGGCAGCAAAATAACCAACAATGGACAGAGTGAGGAGGACATCAAAAGCAGAGTAGCACTGGCAAAAAGGGCATTCCTGGCCAAGTGAAGTCTACTAGTATCAAACATAGGCCTTAATTTGAGGAATACATTTATGAGAATGTACGTTTGGAGCACAGCATTGTATGGTAGTGAAGCATGGACTGTGGGAAAACTGAAACAGAAGAGAATTAAAGCATTTGAGATGTGGTGCTACAGATGAATCTTGAAAATTAGATGGCCTGATAATGTAAGGAATTAGGGGGTTCTGCACAGAATCAGAAAGGAAATGAAAATGTGGCAAAGGAGACGGGCAGGATGATGGACATATGTTAAGACATCAGGGACTGACTTCCATGGTACTAGAGGGAGCTGTAGAGGGCAAAAACTGCAGAGGAAGACAGAGATTGGAATACATCCAGCAGATAATTGAGGATGTAGTTTGCAAGTGCTACTCTGAGATGAAGAGTTTGGCACAAGAGAGAAATTCATGGTGGGCTACATCAAACCAGTCAGAAGACTGATCTCTTAAAAAGTTGGAAGGAAGGGTAAATCATTCTGATGCAAAGATTAGGTATGTGGATAAAATGAAACATATGGCATGTAGTAGTGACAATGAGAAGTATAATGTTGGTGAGTTAATTGTTTGTGCTGTGGAAAGTGATGTAGCCGAGAGCACATGCGCTGGAGGCCAGGTTAAAAGATAAGGGTTTCAAGCAGCAGTGTTGCAACAAGCACATCAACCATTAACCTTCAAAGCTTGCAGGTAATGTGAGAGGGGATGATGTTTAATGAAGGGCTACTACAAGGTGCAGTACACCTAAATAGTGTACGCTGGGTAAATAGAGAATTATTAATTAATGCAGTCAATTCAGGAGGAAGTATCCACACATTTGTGTCTGTAGAGTGCAGTGAGTATATTCCTTTTGGACAGTGAATTAAATTGTAGCTGGCTGTGTGAGGTTGAATTGATTTTTGTGTAAATGACTAGAGGTTACGTATGGTGATGAAAAGTTTGTTAGCTCAGGTTGGTGAGTTCAGAATAAATTATGTTTAGTGAGTGTACTGGAGTTATGCAAATGTTAAGTAGGATGAAATAATATTTAATGAATTATTGTTTTGTGATCAGGAAGGAACTGATACCCTATTGTGGGAGGAAGTATGTATTATGGATGCAGAAGGTGGTATATGGGAGATTGAAAAGAAGATGGGAAGTATTTAGAAAGAGGTGTAATGGAAAACATACAACAAATCATTGAAATTAAACAATGGAAAATCGAGGTTGGAATGAAACAATATTATGAAAAAGGGAAGTTGCTACACAATGTATAGCAGAGATGTACCCACACTGCGAGCAGCAGCATCAGTGCATGATGTGAGCGGTGACTGGGTGAGGTAAGGAGGAGGCTGGGCAGGGAGGGGGAAGGATAGTAGGGTAGGAGTAGTGGACAGTGCAGTGCTGCTGGGGAGTGCACAGGGATGAGGCGGAGAGGGTAGGGAAGCTATATACAGTCTGGATGTTAGGCAGAGGGGAGAGATAGGGAGAGGGGGTAGCGGAAAACGAGAGGAGTAAAAAGACTGGGTGTGATGGTGGTATGAGGGCTGTATAGTGCTGGAATGAGAACAGGGGGCCTGTATGGGTAAGGACGGGGGCCTGTATGGGTAAGGACAATGACTAGCAAAGATGAGGCCAGGAGGATTACTGGAATATAGGATATATTGCAGGGAAGTTCCCACCTGTGCAGTTCAGAAAAGCTGGTGTTGGTGGGAAGGATCCATACGGCACATGCTGTGAAGCAGTCAATGAAATGAAGAATGACATATTTTGCAGCCTGATCAGCAACTGGGGGGCAGGGGGGAGGTTCCACTTCTTTCTCGGCCACAGTTTGATGGTGGCCATCCATGCAGACAGACAGCTTGTTGGTTGTCATTCCCACATAGAATGCAGCAGAGAGGTTGCAGCTTAGCTTGTAGATCACGTGACTGGTTTCACAGGTAGCCCTGCCTTTTATGGATTAGGTTATACTTGTGATTGGAATGGAGTAGGTGGTGGTGGGAGGATGTATGGGACAGGTCTTACATCTAGGTCTATTACAGGAGTATGAGCCATGAGGTAAGGGGTTGGGAGCAGAGGTTGTGTAGGGATGGACAAATGTATTGTGTAGGTTCGGTGGACAACAGAAAACCACCGTGGGAGGGGTAGGAAGGATAGTGGGCAAACATTATTAATTTCAGGACATGACAAGAGGTAGTCGAAACCCTGGCGGAGAATGTAATTCAGTTGCTCCAGTCCTGGGTGGAAGTTACGAGGGGACTGATTCTCTGTGGCTGGATGGTGGAACTTCGGGAGTTGGTGGGAGACTTGAAAGATAAGGCACGGGAGATTTGTTTTTGTATGAGGTTGGGAGGATGATTATGGTCTGTGGAGGCTCCAGAAAGACCCTCGGTATATTTTGAGATGGACCACTCTTCACTGAAGGTGCGGCAACCACCAGTGGCTAGGCTGTATGAATGAGACTTCTTGGTGTGGAACAGGTGGCAGCTATCAAGGTGAAGGTGTTGCTGGTGGTTAGTAGGTTTGATATGAATGGAGGTATTGATGTAGCCATCTTTGAGGTGAAAGGTCAACAACTAGGAAGGTGGCTTGTTGGGTTGAGTAGGACCAGGCAAAGCAAATGGGGGAGAAGTTGTTGTGGTTCTGGAGGGATGTGTATAGAGTGTTCTCACCCTTAACCCAGATTACAAAGATGTCATCAATGAATCTGAACCAGGTCAGGGGTTTAGGATTCTGGGTGTATAGGAAGGATTCCTCTAGATGGCCCATGAATAGGTTGGCATGGGATGGTGCCATGCGGGTGCCTCCACCCAGTCACCACTCCCATCATGCACTGGTGCGGCTATAGTTGTGTGAGGCTGCAGTCATGTGTGTGTGTGTGTGTGTGTGTGTGTGGTGTGTGTGTGTGTGTGTGTGTGTGTGTGTTGTCTATTTTTGACGAAGGCCTTTTGGGCCGAAAGCTTTATTTGTGACAGTCTTGTTGTTGTGCCTATCTGCAATTCAGCATCTCTTTCCTTTTCATAATATTGTTACAAATCATTGAAATTAATACAAATGGGGTAAAGGCAGGGATATTTTTAGATTCTTGAATGCCTGTGTTAGTGGTGAAAGATTCATTTACGCAAAGGCTAAGATATCAGAACTGTGTTATTTTTTCTGGTGACTGCGGTAAAAATAAATATGGAAACAGATGGAAGGGGAAAGCCTGTAAAACAGGAAGCATTATTAAGGTTTAAATGGGATGAACATGAATTTAAAGTAGGTTGTTTCATTTTTCCAGGGCTGGTAAAGGATAAAATTTTAGGCACAGACTTTTTAGTGCACTATCATGCAATTGTAAAATATAAGGACAGATGCTTAGAGTTTAATAGTGGGGGAAATTGGAAAGGTGCATGATTTAAAGATGTTATAAGGGGCGAGGCACATGTAGCATCCATAAACATGACAGATTGAGTCCTAGGAGAGAGAAAAAGAGAGAGAAAGTCTGTAAAAATGAATGTTCAGTGCATATGCATTGAAAAAGGTATCTCATTCTTTGATGTATTTGATTCTGTGTAATTATAGGAATCAAAAATAAGATAACACAATTGTATTTGATTCTACGTAAGTATTTCATGTTATTTCATATAAAGAGTGTGAAATCAGTTTGCTTCTAAATAATGAGAGAAACTTTTGTTAAAAAGTATCTCAGAAACATTATCTGGTATAAAGTATTGAGTTAGCCAGCTTAGTAATAAGTTTTTCAATTGATGTCTTGTATTCCTAATGTAATTCACATGCTGACATGTGTTATCAAAAAATGATACATTTGATGTGCTGATATGTCCAGTGAGAAATCACACGACCACACTGCTGAAACTCAAGAAGCCCATTCCCAGAACTTGTTGCAGGATGGATCATGATTTTTCTGTCAAAATACAGCAAATATGTAACTTTACAATAATAATTTGACACACATAGGATTCCCTGGGGCAGACTTCTGCTGGCAGCTCTTGCTTGAGAGATGATCATAGGAGTCAGTGGTCAGCAAACAGTGAAGACAGAAGTTGGACTTAATTTTTATGACTGGCATCCCAATGGCATAATTTCAGCAATTAGAAAATTCACAGTTGCACTGACTAGTGTGGAAGCAAATTGTGCAAGGTACTGCTCTGCAGATGTATTAAGACATCTTTATTTGTGGACCAGGATTAATTCTCTGCTTTGCTACAGTATCATACACTCTGAGTAAGGGTCACCAGCCACACTTTGACCTTTGAGACATGGTTAAACATTTCATTACTGCAGTTTAAATATTCATATGCCCTACTGTAATCCAATAACTTCCATAAAGATTCCAAAATCTGACTACTGAACTGGAATATGTTTACTACTAGCAGTTAATATAACATCTCCATCCAGTCCCTAACTACACCCACTGATAATCTCCTTAACACCAAACAGCAATACAGTTTAATCACAACAAAGAAAAAGGTCTCACAAGAACTCCACACTCAAACTGCACCACAAGAACTGAAATTTATTGGCTTGAATTAACCCTAGCCAAGTCAATAAATTTTATCCAACACTACCTCCTGCTACCTAATGACTCTCCGCTATTCTCTGAGGACTCTTTAAACCAAATACATCTGTGCTCATTAATCAGCAACACTTATTGAGAAAAAGAGGGAAGTTCCCAAGCAGAATTCAACCCCCACATGGGAAAGCACTTTTCAATGCCTTTTAGGCTTTCCATACCAAAAAAGTAGCCTCGCAGATCACAAATGATCGCTAACTCCGGACTTATGTAATGACAACCACTTTAAAGAAGACATGCTACCCTAGGCATTTATCACTGGCTGTCATGGAGACATTAATCTGCTTGTAAGCCAGCCATGTAGACCCTTTCCACATCCCATATAGAAGGATTATGGAAAGACTGCCTCATCAGCTCCAGGCTGAAGAAAGCCACCTCCTCCCAGAACTGGACCCTGTCATAGATATTAAACAGAGGAAGAGCATGAAGGGATTGTCAGGGAATGAGATGTTACACAGCTTCCCACTTTTATTGATGGATGTAAATATTTCAAACCAGTAAAATAAAAATATTGGATCCAAAAAATTCAAGTAACATGGGAGAAATGGCTAACTGGTTGGTGTTCACTGAAGTCATACATACAAAACTAAACTCTGTCCAGATAGGCCTTGGGAGGCCCATACTGACTGACCACTGTGTCATTCTCAGCTAGTAAGTGTCACTGGATGGAGCGGTGCAAGTGGTCAGCACACTGCAGTCCTGGCTGTTGTCAGTTTTCTTGGCTGGACCCACTACTTCTCAGTCAAGTAGCTCCTCGGTTGGTCTCAAGAGCTGAGTGCATCCTGCTTGTCAGCAGTACTTGGTAGACCTGAACGGTGTAAAGGGACACCCACCTCTAATATTACTTTTCCTCAACAGAAGTAGTCAATACTAGAACTAATTTTTGAATTGGTCAGTATTGTCTCAGCTGTTTTCTAAAAATTTCCATATGATTTTGTACACAGTGTGCTATATTTCAAGCTAAAATCTATAGAAAGAAATTACCGTATTGTTACAATCGATATGTACTAGCTCTGAATTTACGGTTGAAATTATGTTTTTTAGAAACATTTGAAATTAAGAAATATTTGTCACAGTTAAAATTTCTGTTATTGATAATGCAATCTGGTACTATTCATTATGTTTGCTTTTGGATTCATTTATAAAATAATAAAATAAGTTAATAGATATTCATTTGCCAAGAAAGTTTGTAAACCCTACGGAATATTGTTCTTACCGCAGAGTGAAGTAGTGGTGGGTGTGCCTCTGATGTGATCGGATGTGTTTTTGTATTTTGAACAATGTAATTTCAGCTTTGTTAATGTGAAAATGCGTAAGACAGTGTGATATAGAAAAATGTGAGAGAATAAATTACAGTGAGAACAAAATATCTGCACAGGCTTACTTCAAATTATTTAAGTTGGTAGGAGCCATGAGAAACTAAAATGACAAAAATTCAGTTTCAAGTATCAGCACCTAGACATGAAGAACTGGAGACAACTATGAGAAAATAAAATAAGTAAAATGTTCATTGTAAATCTTATTCCTCTTGTATTTTTGAAAATAAGAGACTTCACCATCGAAAATAGTAGTGACGACAACAACAACAAATTTTGGGAGGAGGAGATTACAACGGGCAGCCATCCAAGTGCTAGCTAAGCCCAACAGCAATTAACTTCAGTGATCTAATAGGAACCAGCATTACCATTGCAGCTGGGCCATTGGCTGAGGTCGCTTATGCACTTTTTTTGAAATTACTGTTCTACAACAAAGTTGGTATTCAGATCTAAATTACATAATTCATCAATACAAATATAATAATCTCATCAAATAATTTCAGAAAAATCACAAGTAAAAAATTGGTATGACACTTTAAAAATGTGGTTTACAATGATTCATACAAATTCTCATATCTTGAAGCAAAATAAAATTAAACCCAAACCAAACTAGTATAACTGACCTCTTCTGTATTATTGCTTCAGTTGTCAAAAACATTACTGCTGAGCTAATGAAAATGAGCAAATTCTAAAAATCTACCCATCTAAAGTAAAAACAAGTGTAAAATGGCAGCACTGAACAATATCCCAATACCTTAATGAGAGACTAAATATTTTCATACTGCATATCTGAATCCTGAAAAACTGAGTATTATAAACATGGAGCTGTAAATAAAGTGACATGTGTAAACATGTGCAGACAAGCAACCAAAATGAAAATTATTTAGAACTTGATTCACAAACTACAAACTTCTATCAGCATTTCATATCCTGATCTATGGAGCATATGTTCATACAAAGTCACTGCTCTGGCATATCTTGCATATTCAGTTTACATTTGAACAGCAGAATTGGTGTGTGTACTGACAGAAATTCTGTCTTCTCTGGGTTTGTGTGTGTTTTGTGATTCCTTTCTGCCATTATTTGTGCTCCTTATGTAGCCTATGCTATAGTCATGCCAAAAATTGAGCAAGTTGTGTAGATGCTCATAACTGCAAGTATGATTGGTTGCTCTCAATAGCTCCACACCACTGAAATTGTGCTGATATGTTTGCTTTGCTCTTCTCTGCCCCTTACATAAAAAAGAGGTGAGCTTGAGCATGATGCATGATTCCTCCATTACCTGTGATTCCTTTCCCTGCATGTCTTACATTGTGAAATGTTTCCATTAATGCTTCCTATCCATTACAATAGACACAAGAACAGCACACAGGCATGGCCAGGAAATGAGATGTTACAATACTTTTGCTCATTCCTTGACTCATACTGCTCAAGGGGAACAAACATTCTCACTACACAAAGCTAACAACTTAGGAGTGAGAGAGATGCACTACATTCATATCACATCAGCTAGTGCAGCAGTTACACCTGCTACACTGTCAAGGCCGTGGCCACTTGTGCTAATGCAGAAGTGAAAGAGAGGTGCACTTTCTAAGGAAAAAATCTGCTACTGCAGTATAACAATGGAGAGGACTGCCAGCAATAACATTAACATGTGAGCACTTACATTGAGCTGCAGTTCTGCTCTGAAGCTCAGCTGATTGTCATTACATTTCAGCCATCTTTTCTGTTGTCAATGCAGGGATACCTTCTATACATCCTACCATAGCATATTTAGAATTGGACAGGGCAGGAAAGGGATGACATTTTACTTTGACATAATTTGTTACAACTTCTTTATTATCTTTTTACTATTAACACAGTGACAATTTTTCCTGCATGTTCTTCACACCAGAGCAAGAAAGCCATCACAAACAACAATGTCACAAGAGTGATATTGCTTCTTGATAAGCTTAAATGACACCATGGAACACATCTGCATGCACTTTGTGTGAAGAAGTACTCACAATTGAAAACATAAGCTTACATTGGTACAATATAGCATATTTGTTGTTTTTGTTATGTGGGACTTAGATAAACGCAGCTTTAAACCACTGCACTACTTGACTGCTCTTTCAAAAATTACTGTAGCTATGAACACTGAGACTCAGAGTTGATCATGGCCAGTTGGCTCTCATGACCTTCTGCACTTAAGACAAATTGGTAGACACATGTGCATCATCTGATCAAAAGTATCCAGACAATCTTACGTAATGCAGAATTGACTATTAGATGTCTTGAGGGGTTGACTTGTCAGTATAAAAGGTGAGGAGTTGTGTTGTCAGTAGAAAAGCAGAAACAGCAAAATGGCTCAGCCAGGAGAGCTCAGTCGCTTCAAACATGGACTAGTAACTGGATGTCATGCGAACAACAAATCCATCTGGGAAATTTCAACCCTTCTAAGATAGCCTAAGTTTACTGTTGGTGATGTGATTGTAAAGTGGAAACACAAAGGAATGATCACAGTTAAAGTAAGACCACACAAACCTTATGCACTGAAGGACATCATTGCAGTGGGTGGTAGTAGAAGGTCAATGCCCGGGGAATATTACCTGACATACACAGTGCCAACAGTGAGGTACAGAGGTGGTGGTGGTGTAACACTATGGAGGACTTTTTTTTAGGATGTTATCCCCATATTGCACTTAAAATACTACATGAGGAAGGCTATGTACCCATTTAGCAATATTTCTTACTGCGTACAGTGGAGGAAAGTTCTGAGACAATGATTGATTGTATCAACATAACAATGCATTTTGTCATAAATCTGTATCCGTGTTGCCATGGTTTGTGGACAATAACAGTCCCAAAATGAAACGACCTGCCCAGAATGCCAACCTGAGACCAATGGAACAACTTTGGAATGAGTTTTAATGTCGACTTTGCCCCAGACATCATTCAACATCACTACCTTCTCTGCTTTCAGCTCTTGAGAAAGAATGGGCTGTCATTCCTCCACTGACATCTCATTGGAAGTACCTCCAGCAGTGTTAAATCTATCAAAGACAAAGGGGGGGGGGATACGCTGTATTAACGTCCACTAACAGGTGTCACGAAACTTTTGATCGAATAGTGTGTAATCTATCCGCACTTCTCCTATATGCAGGGTGATTGTAATTAAAGTTAAACTTTCAAAACGCTGTAGAAATGACACCACTGGTCAGAATGATGTAAATTGCAACAGAAGATTATTGGAGGAGGAGGAAAACATATGGCAGAAGAAAAAAAAAATAGTGTGAAAACTGATTAATAGATGGCGCTGTATGTGTCAGAATATGTAAATGAAAACACCTGTCATGTGGGCGACCCATGGAAGTTGATATGAACATGCCAGGTACACAGCTTTTCCTCCTTTTACATCTGCAATATTTGCCATGACTGTCTCAATGCAGGATCGCACTCTGCTTGTAAAGCTGTATTACAAGAATGATGGCTGTGCACACGTCGCTCTGCGGAAGTTCCAGACACTGAAGGGTTTGGAAAAAGACATTGGTCCGATGACTGCCGTGGGTCTGGAGAAAATGTATTGGAAATTTGGAAAGATGGGTTCTTTTAGTGTGCAACCTGGTGGAGAGAGGAATGATTCGATGTCAGTGGAAGCAGTGGCCACAGCAATGCAGAAGGAGATGAGTGGTGTTGTGCAAACGTGTAGTACACGGAGAATTGCCTGAACATTGGACATAACTGTGAGCATGGCGTGTAAAATCCTATGAAACATACTTCTTTGCTATCCATTCAAAATTACCCATGTGCACAAGTTGCTTCCTGATGACCTGCCAGCAGGAGAGATGTTTGCTTTAGAATTTCTTACTCGGATGGAAGTGGACAGTGATTGGCTGTGGAAGATTTCCATCTGACAGGATGTGTCAGTACACAGAAATGTCAAATATGGGCAATGGAAAATCCACATGCATATCAACCAGTACCACTGCATCCTGAAAAGGTCACTGTGTGGTGCAGGTTTATGGCATCATTTATCATAGAGCCATATTTTTTTGAAGAGACAGATGCTTCCAGTCCTGTTACCTGTATCACCACTGGCAAGCACTATGAGTGTCTTTCTCGCAACCACATCATTCCAGCTCTCCAACAGCGTGGATGGAATTATTATTATGCAACATGGTGCACCTCCGCACATTACAAATCCAGTTAAGCAGCTGCTGGAGCGCCATTTCGGAAATGCTAGAATTATCAGCCGCCATTTCCCTACAGCCTGGCCGTCCTAATCACCTGATCTTAATCCGTGTGACTTCTGGCTGTGGGGCTCTCTGAAACATGTGTTCAGAGTTCTGACTGCAAACTTAGATGCATTGAAGGCATGCAGTGCGGAAGAAATTCTGAACATGACCCTGAAAACACTTCGATCAGTTGTGGAACATCCTGTTTCTAGATTTCAACTTGTTGCAGAAAGCGGTGGACAGCATATTGAACATGTTTTGTGCCAGTCACACACAAATTAATATTCTGATTTGATTTTGATTGATGCTTTTTAAGCAGCTTTTGGTCTCGGGACAATTAAAAACCGAATTGTCCCGTCCGATGTGATTATGACCTTGCCATTGCGGATGGGCTTACATAACTAACAGTATCACACCTGTACACCCATGCACACTGAGTAGTACAGTTTGTTTAAGGGGCTCCGGAAAGGCTCAAAATCATGAAAAGTTCAATTTTTACTTTTTTGCGTTTTCTGAATCTGCAGACTATTAGCTTTTAATAGATATATAATTTATTCAAGTCCGAAGACTACAACTATTTTTAAATTTTTTTTGAAATGTGTTCTACATGGGCGTGACCCACTGTGGCGCTGTTAAACTGCTGTCAAATGGTGTTATTATTAACGTCCGTGTTCATCAGGTACATTTTAGTGATGTGAGATAAAGTATGTGTTGTGGCTAACCTGTGATGGTTCAATATATATCGCTGGTGTGATTGTCGATTGTTTCATGTTTATTTACTCTGTCGTTATCTCAAAAATATTTGTAATTAATTCTGTTTCTTGAGTCTCTGTTTTGTTAAAGTATAATAATGAGTAAAAGTAAAGTTATTAGAAATCCTCTGAAGGCTTTTAAGAAAAGGAGAAATGTTGGAAAGCCAAAGGTATGTGTTATTACTGTAAACAATAAAGACGATAACCAAGTGAGTGAACCTAACCTCTCAAGTACACCTGCCCATGGCAGTCAAAGTGGGAAAGAAAATACTTCACAGAAGAAGCTTGGTTCAATGAGTGAAAACTATGAATGTTTTATGGGTGAATCGGATGTGAATGAAATATTTGATATGTCGGTTCTCAAAGGAATTTTTTCAAACTGTGTAAGATGTATTCATTGTAGTGAAGTTGGTCTGGAACTCTCCATAATAAAGCACGTAGGATTTGCTAGTGAAATACAACTGAAATGTGATAAGTGTTCATACATGACCACCTTTTGGAACAGTGTTGCAGTAACTGCAACTGAAGAAAATGGTAGCAAAATCTACGAACACAACATTAGATTTGTTTATTCCTTGCGTTCAGTTGGTAAGGGTGCTACTGCAGGTGCAATTTTCTGTGGCATCATGAATCTTCCAAATCCCCCAACCAAGTTTACGACCTATAATAAATTAATAGGGTCTAAAGAAGAAGATGTCTGTATAGAATCTATGAAGAATGCTGTGGAAGAGGCAGTAATGGAAAATAATGGTAACAGAGATTTGACTGCAGCGTTCGATGGTACCTGGCATAAACGGGGACACACATCTCTTCATGGTGTAGTATCTGCCACCAGTATGTATACAGGGAAAGTTTTAGATGTAGCAGTAATATCAAAGTATTGTAGATGTCCACAAAAATATAAAGGTACACATGAAAATAATTGCAAAGCTAACTATAGTGGCAGTAGTGGAGGAATGGAAGTGGCTGGTGTTGCCAGTATATTCCAGCGTTCTGAGGCGTGTGATAAAGTGCGATATGTTAATTATCTTGGTGACGGTGATTCTAAAAGTTTCAAACATGTTCAAGGACTGAAGCCCTATGGTGATGATGTTGTAGTGCAGAAATTTGAGTGTATTGGACACGTACAGAAGCGAATGGAAACAAGACTTCGGCGACTGAAAGCTTCGTACAAAAAACAAAAACTCAGTGATGGTAAAGGGTTGGATGGGAAGGGAAGGTTAACTGACAGTGTAATTGACAAAATACAGAACTATTATGGAATGGCTATTAGGCAAAATACACAAAGTGTCGATGAAATGAAGAAGGCTGTTTGGGCTCTTTTTTTTCATACTTCTTCAACCGATGAAAATCCCCAACATAGCTTGTGTCCCAAAGAAGAAGACAGTTGGTGTAAATATAACAAAGGATTGCTAACTGGTGAAGTGTACACTCATAAGCATAGTCTGCCTCATGCAATAATGGAGGTGATAAAACCTATTTTCAGAGACTTAGCAGCACCTGAACTGTTGAAAAAGTGTATTCACGGAAAAACTCAAAACCCCAATGAAAGTGTAAATAGTGTTATATGGTCGAGAATCCCCAAGACTGTATTTGTTGGAATAGAAACACTTCACTTTGGTGTGTATGATGCTGTTGCGAGTTTCAATGATGGCAACATTATAAGGTGCAAGGTATTTAGAAATATGGGAGTGAAGATAGGTTCTAACATGGTACGAGCGATGCTTGCTTTAGACAAGGAACACCTTCGGGCTGCAGACAGGGCTGTAAAGAGTCTAGAAATACAAGCAAGAGTAAACAGGAGGAGGAACAAGAGGAAGCTGGAGGAGGAGTTTGCAGAGGATGAAGATAATCCATCCTATGGACCTGGAATGCACTAAAAAGTTAATCCAATCTTTGTCGCTCGATTCCCAAAACTTTTATTTTCTCATACTAATTACATGTTTTCTAAGGATCTTCCAAACATATTTGTTTCAAACTTTCAGTAAATGTTACACAGTACCTTCTGCATAATTTAACACAGCCTTTTTCCAAAAAACTGTATATTTTTGAGTATATAAATAAAAAATTGCAAAAAAAAAATGTTGTGAATTTTCATTACAATTGAAAAAAAATCATCTTTAATAACTGAACTAAAATTTTGTAAAATCCCTGTGTTAAGTTGTAGCCCATATTCCAATAAAAAATCTGTAAAAAGTTCAACTTCCTACCTCAAATACTTTGTGAGGAAAGATGTAATTTATAAGCGTTATTTTAACATTGCAAGTATAGGGCGTTCCGGAGCCCCTTAACATCAAACATGCACCTTAGGCATTGTTGTAGGATTCATTTGTTATTTGTAGTCTACCTCTATTAAATTATGATGGTTACAGTGCCATGTATTGCTACTTTTGTAACTATTTATTTTTCTTCTGCCATACGTTTCCCACCCCCCTTCTCTGATAATATTCCGTTGCAATTTGATGTTATTCTGACCGGCGGTGTTATATCTACAGCAGTTTGAAAGTTTAACATTAATTACAGTCACCCTGTACATTGCTGTGGCAGTGCTAAAACACAAAAACTATGTTCACATTGATACATATTTGCTTAATGCACCTGGAAAAGAAGGGCAATGCAATTGCTATGTAGTAATGATTTGTGAGGGGAGAGGGGCCAGGGCCGGTTGCTGTTCACACACACTACACAGTAGAGTTGGGCAACACGATTCTTTTTCCCCGATTCGATTCCTACGATTCAATCTCACATTGCGAATCGACTCCTACGATTCGTTCACGATTCTTTTACGATTCATTCTAGCCTGCGATGGCACAATTCTTACGGAATGCAAAAAGTTCTACACCTTACTCACAGATGGCAGGACATGTCTGAAATTGTCAGTAGGGTTAGAATCGAACTGTGTCATGATAAGATATGCCAGAAATAGTTTATTTATGAGTAAACATGCATATGATGTTATAAGTGTGATTCTCGATTTATATGTGTAATGCCTTAATTGATTTGATTGCATCTATTGTTTTATTTCAGTATGCCAGGAAAGAGGAGTCGATTAGTGCGAAAGGTGGTGCAAAATTATGTGGTATGCCAGTTTGGTTGTGTATTTTTTGGGAGAAGCTACTTATTCAAATAAAGTTGAAAGCAAACTGTTAACTAAAAATAAATTTTCATTTCCGAGATACCAGCGATCAGAGGAAACCATGTCTAACCTAAAACATATCTAGGATGATTGTTACTGTTGGATGCACGGTAAGTCCAACGTGTTCATATTCTGATAATGTTATACCGCCATCTCACAAAATTTTGATACACCTCTACTGTAACATCCAATAGTAACAAAGATTTACGAAATTGCGATATAAAATACTTACTGTGTAAAATCCAGTTTTTTCAGGAAACACACCAATATAAATAAACTTAAAAATCAAAATCCGTATTTAAATATAAAATTTTATCCAAACTGTTAAAGCCGTTCCCAAGAAACACGAAATTCGCGTTTTTATTTAAAAAATTCTTTTGTGTAAAATCGCGTCCTGTAAGGAAAGACACCTATATACAGATAAACATAAAAACCAAAACCTTAACTACATTCAATACGTACTAACAAAGTTTTAGGAGATGGCGTTATAAAAACATGTGAAATAGCGTTTTTATAATATAAAATTGTGTTTTTACGAATGGAACTATGTAGGATATATATATATATATATATTGTAAAATCGACTTTTTACGAAAGAATGGAACTATGTAGGTGAACTCAAAAAGCAAAAACCAGTCTAAATACAAAATTTCATCCAAATCGTTAGGGCCGTTTTCGAGATACGCGAAATATAATACATAATCCAAGTGCTATTGCCCGTGTGTAAAAATGATGTTTGTGTTTTGCATTGCATCTGTAACAAATAAGATGTACGTATTTATTCATCATACTTGATTTTAATCATATATTGGGAGCTGTGTATCCGCTGTATATCGTTTCTGTCATCACTTGTTCGTGTATTACTCGCGCAAACTAAGCTGGCGTCGGCGCGGTGGCTGATGGTAGCGATAGTAAATGGGAAATGCCTTTACGCTCGTTCCCGTCAGCCACCGCCAAGTGTCAGCTTGGTCTGCACGCGTAATATTATGGCCCACGAACTTCGTTTGTTCGTTCAGAGCTTCTTTGTTCACACGCATCCTCCACTTGACTGCCATCTGGAGGTCATAATCATTCGGCTTGATTAGGAAGTTGCCTTCGAAGTAGAGATGGGTCGAACTCGTTCATTCCCGTGAAATACTTCATTCATTTCACTCTTTGCCGTGAAGCGTTCAAATGAAGTACGAGGCCTGTTCAGAAAGTAAGCTATGATTGATTGCCAAATTGAAACCACAGTGAACATCAGAAATGTTTTACTTGTAACAATTAGCTACACCTTTCAGCTACTTCTCTACGTAGTCGCCGTTCTGACTTAGACTTTTGTCATAGTGTTGTACCAACTTTTCAATAGCCTCATCATAGAAGGCAGCCGCCAGTGCTTTCCGCCAATTCTCCACGCTGGCCTACACCTCGTTGTCTGTGTCAAAATGTTGTCTTCAAAGACAGCGGTTCATGTGACCAGAGATGAAACTCAGGTGGAGACAATTGCGGACTGTATTGTGGGTAATCTCACATTTCCATTTGAAAACGATGCAGGAGCATCTTCATTGCCCCTGCAGAATGCGGCTGAGAATTGTCTTGAAGAAGAAACAGCACGACAGTTATGTAATGTTAGCTGCATAGCTTCAGGCGAAATTTCTCACCAGGCCCTCGTACTTGGCGGCAGACACTATTTTCTAGACATCTTTACGCACTCACTGCGAGCTCAGAAATGAGAAGAGCGACGTGATGCTAACTGGGGTTATACTAGAGACACTACTCAACACATCTGTGCAAAGCTTTATCGGATTTTCATAGTCGTTTCCATTTCACGACCGATCGGAGCTTACTTTCTGAACGCCCCTCGTAGTTCGTTCATGAAGTACGGAAGCCTGGCGAAGTTGTCCAGTTCGCCGCTCAGCCGCAGCTATGCTCGCTTCGCCTCGCTCGTACAATAAAGTTTCGTAATACTTCATAATTTTACCAACAGATGGCCGAACTATGAAGTAACGTCCATGCAACGTTTTGCGTCTTACAGCGTCTGAGTTAACTTAAATACAGCATGGTCGAAGGGGACAAAGGAAAGATAAATAGAGAAGCCTGTCACACATAAAGAAGATATTACGTTTAACCTTGCTCAACATTTTCTCATGAAGCGCCAAAAAGAGTCTTCATCTGCCAAGTGAAACCTTATTTGCTGTATTTATGGACTGAAAACTAGGGCTACTAACGAAATTCAGTCCAATTTTATGTTCCTTTTAAAATTTAATCCAAAATAGAATGAGTATGTTTACCACTGTCACAAAGTCTATATACCTACGTTAAGTTTTCCTGTAGATTTTATTTTTGTTGAGAATAACCCTCTAAATTCAAAACGTAAACTGTCACCTGTAGTCATTGGTACGATTTCAGGTAAAATCCCTCTTTACTTTATTCGGAAAGCAATTTTTGTGTCTGTTCACGCTTATACAATGGCTAGCAACTCGCGACCGCGTAGAAGTAGTGAAATTTGGGGTTTCTTCGCTGATTTAGGTGATGGGAAAGCAAAGTGCAACTGTTGTTGTCAGTGTATTTCACCGCGCGATTCGTCGACAGGCAGTAGAGGGTGGACTGAAGTGAAGGGAGAATGAGTGACGTAGCGCCAATGTACTGGGAGAGGGAGAGGGGAAGAGAGTGAGTGAACGAACTAGAAAAAAAGTGTGGAGTGTGCTATCTGTGGAGAGTTTGAAGTACCAGTTCATTGAAATTGAGTGGTTAGTTCACACTTCACTGGAGTGAAGCGTTCATTTGAACGACTCATTCACGAGCTCCCCATCACTACTTCGAAGCATAGCGTACTAAGAATCGATGAATCGTTGGAACTTGGAATCGTCACGACTCGGAAACACGCAATCGTTCTTACGATTCTTTTGAACGACGATTCGTCCGTATCACAATTCGATTCTTTATTAAGAGTCGTTCAAATGAACGACTCATTCACGAATCGCCACAACTCTACTACACAGCACTGCCTCAAAGAAGGGCACAGGGCAGAGATACATACTGATCTTTTGCCTCTGTTTTACAGAGCAATCATTTATACACTCTTTACTTACCTGGCCTTGAATTCATGTATTTCTGCTGATGATGGATCATTTGTTGGCATCTTTGTTATGAAATTTTTAATGCCCACACTATTTTATTGCCTATCTCTAAGACTGCCTCTTTTGGTCAAATCCATTCTTCTGTGAAGGATGTTCTCCAAGATTTTGTTTGCAGTGAATTCTTTTTGATAGAATTATTACTCCGCAAGATCATTCTACACATTACATTACCATTACCGCACTGTTACCACACCATACACCAGGGCTTAACAACTGGCCGGTTTTGAGCGCGAGTACTCGCGTCTGCTCAGGCACGTGCTCGCGAGCAGGTGCAAGGTCGCGGAGTAGGGAAGGAGGGAAGGGAGGGGAAATGTGCACGCACGTTTGAATATGGCCGCAGCTTGCCTATTGAAATCGCGATGACTGTGTAACGTTTAAAGTATTACGATCAGCTCTAACAGTCACTTCGCTGGTTAAGAATCATGTCAAGTCGCCGTTGTGTGACCCCAACCATGCCTCCGCAGTTGGGAGGAATTGTATCTGTTTACAGAAAAAGATGGTGTTGCAAAATGTTTAGTATGTCGCAAAACGCTGAATTCTTTTCGGAAATTTAATTTGCAGCGACATTATATGTCGTACCCTGCGAAAGACTACGGAAGTGGAAAATGTGATGGACCAGATCGTGCACAGGAAGATATTAAACTTAAAAGAAAGCTATCCGAAGAAGATCTGGACGACGAAGAAAAATAAACTGAGGCAGCTCTCAGAGTGAGTTACAAAATTGCTTACAAAATCCCTGCACCCCTTCACTGATGGCGATTTAATAAAAGAATGTTTGGTAGTTGCAGCGGAACATTTGTGTCCATCTCAAGTTGAACAGTTTCGGATTTGCCATTATCTAACATGACTATTATGCGTCCCATACAGGACATGGCAGGCGACGTCCAGAGCCAGCTTGCAAATATCTGTAAAGATTTTATGGCTTATTCGATAGCTCTGGACGAAAGTGTTTATATCACTGGAACAGCGCAACTTGCCATATTTATTAGAGGTGTTAAAAGAGATCTTCAGGTGAGGGAGGAGCTCCACGATGTAGTAGCCATGAAGAACACAACAACCGGAGGTGATATTTTAAGTAGTATTGAAGAAAATGTTGAAAATATAGGATTGTCGTGGAATTCTTTAGTTTCAGTGTCTACAGACGGTGCACCAGCGATGACAGGGAAAAAAATCAGGTTTCGTTGCGCTGTTGAAGGAGAAAATGCAAAAACTGACCATGCCGAATGAAATATGGGGCGTTTACTGTGTGATCCACCGGGAAAACTTATGTGCAAAGAGTATCACTCTGAAAAATGTAATGAGTGTTGTTGTTCGTACAACCAATTATATAAGGAAGCATGGGCTACAACACAGGCAATTTAAAAGCTTTCTTGAAGATATAGGAAGCCAGTGTGGCAGCCTGCCTTATTACAGTGAGGTCTGCTGGCTTAGTCGTGGCGAATTATTAAATCGATTTTTTTGCCTATTAGATGAGATAAATATGTTCATGGAAATAAATAACATGTGTGTTCCTGAATTGAAAGAGCCTTCATGGAAATGTGATCTCGCATTCTTAGCAGATTTAACTAGCCATCTGAATGCTTTGAACATTTCACTACAAGGTAAAGATCTGCTAATTACTCATTTCATACATCGAATACGAGCTTTTAAAATGAAATTGACACATTTGGGTGAGTCAGCTGGAAACAGGAAATCTAGCTCATTTTCCTTAATTATCATCTATGAAAGATGTTCACAAAGACTGTGAACGTTATTCCCATAGTTTAGTTGCCCTTAAGGAAGAATTTGATCAACGCTTTCAAGATCTGACAGCACTAGACAGTGATTTTGATCTGTTCTCCTCTCCATATTCAGCGAATATTGAAGAGATTCGTCCTGAGCTGCAACTAGAAATTATTGACCTGCAGTGTGACAGACAATGGTTCAAATGGCTTTGAGCACTATGGGACTTAACATCTTAGGTCATCAGTCCCCTAGAACTTAGAACTACTTAAACCTAACTAACCTAAGGACAGCACACACATCCATGCCCGAGGCAGGATTCGAACCTGCGACCGTAGCAATCACACGGTTCCGGACTGAGCGCCTAGAACCGCGAGACCACCGCGGCCAGCAGTGACAGAGAATACAGAGACAAATGTCAGAACAAAAAAACCATTTTGGAATTCTACAGACACTTTCCTCAGGATAGATTTCCTCGTTTGCACAAACTGGCGGCTACAATAATATCAATGTTCGGTTCCACGTATGTTTGTGAACAACTGTTCTCTGTAATGAAATGTAACAAAACGCGCCTGAGAAACGCATTGTCTGATCAAAATTTAAACTGCACGCTGTGCCTACGATGCACAAGAACAATTACTCCGAACATAGACGCAATTGTAAAGGGCAAAAAGTACAAGATAACCGAGAATCTCACACTTCAGTGACACCTTTTATTGTGTAATAGTTCACAAATTAATACGAATGTAGAGGCATACACTAAGCTAATAAAATTATGTGGCATGTGTACATTCTCCTATATTTGTTTCAATTGTCGCAGTAACAATTCGTGAGTGATATCCCTGCAGGTGGCCGCGGATTTACATTGACTGGCGGCAGCTGTTGTGTGCCCCAAGTGACTCTCCCCACTCTCCGCTCTGGTCCGGTAGTGGGGGTAGCGTGCTCGCGCTGCTCCGTGCTTGCGCCTTGCTGCTCACAGCTTGCTCCGCGAGCACGTATGTTGTGAAGCCCTGCCATACACAATACGACACTACCCGACATGTAAACAATGTAGGAAAAGCCAGATTGTCACTTATCATAAAGTTCACACATTAAGTTGCATACAGGCACAATTAAGACACTTACACACATGCTTTTGGCCACACCATTCAGTCGCAAAAGCAAGCACACCTCATGTACACATGACCGCCAGCTCCAGTAGCTCAGGCCGGATTCTGGCCTGAACTGCCAGTCATGCAAGTGAGGTGTGCTTGCTTTTGTGAATAAATGGTGTATGTTTCTATTTTTCTGATAAGGACTGTGGTCAAAAGCTTATGTGTAAGTGTCTTAATTGTGCCTGTCTGCAACTTAATGTGTAATCTTTATGATAAGCGGCCATCTGTCTTATTTATTTATGTATTTATTTATTACTTTATTTTATTTATCCATCCATTGACAAATATTGTATGGATGCTGTCAAGGGTACATGTAAGCCATTTCAAAGAAATGGGACACAAACCATATATACGTAAAAAAGTACAAAACAAAATAATTCAATGAAGTTGATAATAATACAATGAAATTAATATAGCCAATATACAACCCTGCTTGTTATTTTAAATGCATAGTCTGTTTTTCATAAGGCTTTAGTTTTGTCCTCCCTAAACGGGAAGTCCTTACATACACAACATTGCTTAAGTATATATTTACATCACACAACAGCTGTCCTTTAAGTTTGTAAATGTAATGAATTATTAGGTACAGATGAGTATTTTCCATTTGCCTTTATAAATATCATCAGAAAAAAATTTATTGACCTACATAGTCATTTACAGAATAAAAACATTGTTCTACTAGAAATTTTTTAAATTCTGTTTTAAATTTGTTATCTTCTAACTGCCTGATGTTGACTGGCAGTGTGTTGTACAGTTTTGCACCGATATGGCTCACATGCCTTTGTGTATTAGTTCTTTTTGTTCACCGAGTATGGAGTGCTGCACTATTACAGGTATTGTAGTTATGAAAGTCGGCATTTGTCTGAAAATCTGCAATGTGGGTCCTGATATACAATACACATTTGTATATGTATAATGATGGTATAGTAAGTATTCTAAGATTTTTCAGTATGGGTTTGCAGTGTGTCTGTGGTTGACTGTGAGTTATTCGGATGGGCCCTCTTCTACAACAAAAAAATTTGTTTTAGGTGCCCTATTGTGAAATCCCAAAATATTATTCCATATGTGGCAAGAGATTGAAAATAGCCAAAATATGCCATTCTGGCACCCTCTGAGGTACAAACATTTGCAATAATTCTGAGGGCAAAACAGGCTGAATTAAGTTTCTGTGCAAGTTTTATTACGTGTTCATTAAAATTTAAGTTTTCATCCACATGAATCCCCAGCAATTTTGTGGCTGTCACTCTGTCTAAGGCTTTGTCACCCCACACCAGATCGAGGTTTACATTTTGACATCTTTTTCCCAAACTGCATAAATTTGTTTTATTTACATTCAGTGTCAACCTGTTTGCATTGAACCAGTAGTGGATGTAATTTAGTACTTTATCAGTAGTTGTTGGTAGCAATTGCTTTGGTGCACTTATTATCACACTAGTATCATCTGCAAATATTATTGCTTTGGCTGCATCATCTGAGGTGTGAAAATCATTTATATAGATAAGAAACAATAAGGGCCCTAGGATGCTGCCTTGTGGTACTCCTATTTCCACAATTTTTGCCTCTGATACTGAATTTATTTATGGTTGGAGTAAGTTGATGTCAGTCCTACAACATGTGTTCTGTTTTTAGGTATGATTCAAACCATTTTTTTCCTATCCCATGTATACCCAACACTTCCAATTTTTCTAAAAGAATGTCCTGGTTCACAGTGTCAAAAGCTTTGGAGAGGTCTAAATTTACTCCTACTACACTATAATCTTTTTCTAGATTTTTGATTATTTGTTCAGTGTAGCACATTACTGCTGTTTCGGTATGTTTATGTGCTTGGAAGCCATGCTGATTTCTGTTTAGTAAATTATGGTCATTTAGATATTTGTTGATTCGGTGCTTCATCAGTTTTTCTAATATTTTTGAAAATGTTGGGAGGAGAGATATTGAACGATAGTTTTTTACCTTATACTTGTTGCCGTTTTTAAATAATGGCTTCACTTTTGAAATTTTCAGCCTTTCTGGAAAAGCTCCTTCACTGAATGATAAATTGGCTATGTGTGCAAAGGGCTTTGCGACTTTTGGTGCTGTCCTTGTTATGATTGACACAGGCACCTCATCTATGCCAGCCGACATTTGGGGTTTCAAGCTTTGTATCACTTTCAACACTTCACCCTCATTTGTTGGCTCTACCCTCATCCTACAAGCTGTTTGTGGATATTCAGGTTTTTCTTCATTTGTAAATTTTAAGCTTAATGAACTTGTTGCCTTTATGAAATAATTGTTAATATAATTTGGCAAATCTTATTTATTAATATTGGCATTTTTTAAATTTTTGAGGCTAATGTCCTGGTTTTCACAACTCTTCCCCATTTCAGTCTTCACAATACCCCATATGACTTTTGATTTGTTTTCAGACTGTCTTATAAAGCTATCATTACTCATGAATTTTGCTTTAGCAATTACTTTTCTACATACCCTCTTGTAATTCCTGACATGTTCTATGAATTGTGGGTCTGTGGATGTTTTCATTTTAGAAAATCATTGTTATTGCTACCTGATCCATTGTTTGACTATGACATGTAACAGTGTTTCAACACCTACTCGAGATAAACATACTATGAATCTGCAAATGGAATACCGGATGTTTCAAAGAGATTCATCTGATTTCACAAGGCTATCTTTTTACATGACTAAACTTTGAGTACATTTTATTTATGCATAGGATTTCAAAGTTCTTTGTGCTGCAGTTCATGTACAGTTGTTGAAAGGGGATGCACATAAAGCTTTTGATACACAAACAAAAGCACATTGTGTGATCAGGTGATCTTTAAGGGCAAAGGTGCACTGCGAGATCTATATGCCACTTACACTGTAGGAACTGCAATGGTGTACTTGCAACAATAACCCTGCTAGACAGTTTTAATTTGACTGTAGATGCCAAGACAGAAAATGCAAAATACTTTTTGTTGCCGCATTCTGTTTTAGTATCAAGTGTTTATGTGGGGCTCACTTCAGCCACATGCTGTAATGACATATGGCTGAGAACTGTAAGCCACACAAACACTTGATTATGGACACATGTGGCCCATGGGCTGCAATTCGACAACCAATAATGTAGACAATATTGGTGGTGGTTGTTGGGATGTTTAAGGGGGACTAAACAGCGAAGGTCATCAGTCCCCCATTCCAAAAACAGGCGAGACATAAATTTGCGAAGCAGGTAAAACCCCAAGGGGGAGGAGACTCTCCCCAAGCACTGAAAGAACACAAATGTGGCAACGAACACTACAGACAAGAAGAGTACAGATGAACACCAGACAGAAAGAAACAGAAGAAAAGAAGATGGCCGGAGACTGGTTGACTGACCATGAGAACAAAAAAAAGGGAAAGAGTCAACCAGCCGACTACACACTAAAATCTGCAACCAAATATGAGAGACTCGAGGACAAGAGACACAGAAAGGGAAAGGTGCAGGACCTCCCTAAATGGAACCATAAAAAGGACTACCACGGATAAAATTTAAAACGTCGTCAGCCATGGAGGCATCGTCGCATAAAACCAAAGGCAAAGTGCCCGGGAGATTAAAAGACTGTTGGAGGGTGCGCAGTCGGGGACACTCCAACAGAATGTGGGTGACCGTCAGCCGGGACCCACACCGACACAGGGGGGGATCCTCCTGACGCAAAAGATGACCATGCGTCAGATAGGTATGGCCAATGCGCAGCCGACACAGGATGACAGAGTCCCTGCGAGAAGCCCGCAGGGAGGACTGCCACACATCGGTTGTCTCCTTAACAGCCCGCAGTTTATTCGGAGATGTCATGCCACGCCACTCAGCAGTCCACATCCCAAACACTTTACGGCGCAACACCAACTGCTGATCACGAGCCGGGAGGCCGATCTCCAAAGCTGGGGCGTCGATCGCCCCTTTGGCCAGCCTGTCAACATGTTCGTTCCCCGGGATGCCAACGTGACCTGGCGTCCAAACAAAGACCACCGAATGACCAGAACGGGTAATGGCAGAAACAGACTCCTGAATAGAGGACACCAGAGGAGAAGAGGTATAGCAGCGGTCGATGGCCTGGAGGCTGCTCAGGGAGTCACTGCAGATGACGATGGACGTACCTGAGCAGGTACGCATATGCTCAAGAGCGCGCAATATGGCCACCAGCTCTGCAGTAAAAATACTGCAACCAGCCGGCAAGGAGTGCTGTTCAACATGGGCAGCGTGAGCAAAAGCGTAGGCAGTGCGACCATCAACCAGAGAACCATCAGTGTAGACAGTCTCACAGCCCAAAAATGAGGCGAGGAGCGCAAGAAAACGGCGACGGAGGGCCACAGGCGGAACCGAGTCCTTGGGTCCCTGTGCCAAGTCCAGACGGACGGACGGACGGCTGGGGCAAACACCAGGGAGGCGTAGGTGCACGGACCCGGAAGGGAGGCAGAAGAGGGAATAACCCCAGTTCCGACAGCAGGGACTGGACGCGGACAGCTATGGAAAGCACAGACCGAGGTCGCCGTTCAGGCAGATGGAGGACCATGGCAGGGAAAAGCAGGCGATGATTGGGATGGCCCGGCGAGCAATGCACGTGGAAGCATAGTCGGCGAGCAGTCGATGGCGGCGAATTCGCAGCGGGGGAACCCCGGCCTCCACCAGTAGACTATCCATGGGGCTCGTACGGAAAGCGCCAGTCGCAAGCCGAACCCCACAGTGGTGTATGGGGTCCAACAACATCAACACTGAGGGTGATGCAGACCCATAGGCCAGGCTCCCATAATCAAGCCTGGACTGCACAAGGGCTCTGTACAATCGCAACAGCGTGCAGCGATCTGCACCCCAAGACGTGTGGCTCAGGCAGTGGAGGGCGTTGAGGTGCCGCCAGAACTTTTGCTTCAGCTGAGTAATATGAGGAACCCATGTGAGCCGGGCATCAAAGACGAGTCCTAAGAAGCAGCAAGTGTCCACCACTTCAAGCAGGTGGCCGTCGAGGTAATGTTCAGGATGAGAGTGGACCATCCGATGCCTGCAGAAGTGCATAACTCGAGTCTTGGCTGCAGAGAACTGAAAACCATGAGTCAGAGCCCATGATGCTGCCTTGTGAATGGCTACTTGCAGCCTGCGTTCGGCGACTCCCGTAGTCGTGGAGCTAAAGTAGATGCAGAAGTCGTCGGCATACAAAGAAGGAGACACCGACGACCCCACGGCTGCTGCCAGACCATTAATGGCCACTAGAAATAAGGAGACGCTCAACATCGAGCCCTGTGGGACCCCATTTTCCTGTGTATAAGATGAACTAGAGGCAGCACCAACTTGCACCCGGAAAGAGCGGCGCAATAGAAAGGTTTGAAGAAAAGCCGGGAGCCGACCACGAAGACCCCACTCATGCAACGTAGCAAGGATGTGATGCCTCCATGTGGTGTCATACGCCTTCCGCAGATCAAAAAATACAGCAACGAGATGCTGACATCGGGCAAAGGCCGTACGGAGAGCAGATTCCAGCCGCACCAAATTGTCTGCAGCAGACTGGCCCCGATGGATGCCACCCTGGGATGGAGCGAGGAGACCGCGTGACTCAAGAACCCAACACAAACGCCGCCCCACCATACGTTCGAGCAATTTGCACAAAACATTGGTGAGGGTAATGGGATGATAGCTGTCCACCGCCAGCGGATCCGCACCGGGCTTCAAGACGGGGACAATAAGACCCTCTCGCCATTGCGACGGGAACACGCCCTCGCTCCAAATGCGGTTAAAGATGGTGAGGATGTGTCTCTGGCAGTCCCTGGAGAGATGCTTCCGCATCTGCACGTGGATGCAGTCTGGTCCTGGTGCTGTATTAGGGCAATCGGCGAGGGCAGCGAGGAATTCCCTCTCGCTGAAAGGAGCATTGTATTTTTCAGAACGACGCGTGTGGAATGATAACGGCGTCTGCTCGGCTCGCTCCTTTAGAGAGCGAAAGGCGGGGGGATAAGTTGCAGTCGCAGAGCTCTTAGCAAAGTGCGCAGCAAGGTGTTCAGCAATGACGGCAGCGTCCGTGCAGACAGCGCCGCCCAAGGAGATCCCAGGGACACCCATAGGTGTCTGGTATCCATAAATCCACCGGATCCGGGACCACACGAGCGAGGGGGAGACACAGGAGCCCAAGGATGAGACATACCTCTCCCAGCACTCCTGCTTACGCCGTGCAATAAGACGATGGGCCAAGGCACAGAGCCTCTTAAAGGCGATGAGGGTCTCGAGAGACGGGTGCCGCCTATGACGCTGGAGAGCCTGCCTACGGTCGCGAATAGCCTCAGCAATCTCCGGCGACCACCAGGGTACAGCCTTCTTCCGAGGGAGTCCAGAAGAGCGGGGGATGGAAGCCTCGGCCGCCGAATTGATTGACGTGGTGAAGACACGGACCACCTCGTCAATGTCACCCTGTGGGGGAGACTCAATGGTTGCCGCGGAAGTAAAAGCTGGCCAGTCAGCCCTGTGGAGAGCCCAGCGGGGCAGGCGCCCAGAAGAATGACACTGGGGCAGTGACAAATAGATGGGAAAATGGTCACTACCACACAGGTCAGGATGCACTCTCCAGTGGAGAGATGGGACAAGGCCGGGGCTGCACAGAGAGAGATCGATGGCCAAGAACGAGCCATGGGCCACACTGAAATGTGTGGGAGCACCGGTGTTCAGGAGGCTAAGGTCGAGCTGAGCCAACAAATGCTCCACGGCACGACCGCGGTCATCGGAGACAGTCCCACCCCATAGAGGGTTGTGGGCATTGGAATCGCCCAGCAACAAGAAAGGTGGCGGCAGTTGGGCTATCAGAGCAGCCAGGACATGCTGCGCGACAGCACCATCCGGTGGAAGGTAAATACTGCAGACGGTAACAGCCTGTGGTGTCCACACCCGAACAGCGACAGCCTCTAAAGCTGTTTGTAGAGGTACAAACTCGCTGTGAAGAGAGTTAAGGACATATATGCAGACGCCACCAGACACCCTTTCATAAGCTGCCCGGTTCTTAAAATAACCCCGATAGCCACGGAGGGCGGGGGTTCGCATTGCTGGAAACCAAGTTTCCTGCAGAGGAAAGGATGAAGGCTGATAAGTTGGCGGAGCTCAGCTAGATGGACGAAGAAACCGCTACAGTTCCACTGGAGGATGGTGTTGTCCATGGCTGGGAAAGGCGTGACGGGACTGGGAAGGCACATTATGCCACTGGGTCACCTGCTGCCTCCGATTGAGCAACTGTGCTAGTGCTTTCCATGGCGTCGGAGGGACCGGCGAGATCGAGGTCCACAGCAGACGCCAGGATCTCCACCTCATCCTCAGACGCAGAGTTGGAAGGTTTCGGTGGGACAGGTGCCACCGCAATGTCAGGATGCTTTGGAGCCTTTTTCTTGAACTGCTTTGCACGCTGTGCCTTTGGAGGGTCTGGCTGGGATGGCCCCACTGGGTCAGTCTCAGGGATGGACGACGACCGTGAAGCCCTATGACCAGCGACCAGTTGTTGTTTCAAAAATTTGCGGGTGTCCGCTTTGGCACTGGGCAAAGCCTGGGATGGGAGGGCCCCAAGGGACCCCTTCCTAGCTAGAGTAGCCGAACAAGCCTCACGCTTCTCCGGCTGGGAAGGGGGAACGAATGTCCGGGAACGAATGTCCCCGATAGTTGGGGTGGTGTTGCTCCTGGAGTAGATGGAGCAGGAGCAACAGAGGGGGAAGTGCCCCCACAACCAAGGGGGCCAGTGCATTCTGACATACCTGAGAGGCAACAGTACGTGACGACACGGGAGAGGATCGTACCGGTGTTGCAGCAGCGGCATAGGTGGATGTCATGGGCACGGGATGTAGCTGCTCATATTTCCACCTTGCCTCGGTGTAGGTCAGGCGGTCCAGAGTCTTATATTCCATTATCTTCCTTTCCTTCTGGAAGATCCTACAGTCCGGTGAGCAGGGGGAATGGTGTTCTCCGCAGTTAACACAGATGGGAGATGGGGCACATGGAGTATCGGGATGGGAAGTACGGCCACAATCTCGACAGGTGATGCCGGAAGTACAGCGAGATGACATGTGCCCGAACTTCCAGCACTTAAAACACTGCATCAGAGGAGGGATATATGGCTTCACATCACAATGGTAAACCATCACTTAACCTTTTCAGGTAAGACATCACCCTCGAAGGCCAAGATGAAGGCATCGGTGGATACCTGATTATCCCTTGGACCCTGATGGATGCGCCGGACGAAGTGAACACCTCGTCGTTCGAGGTTGGCGCGTAATTCATCGTCGGACTGCAGAAGAAGATCCCTGTGGAATATAATACCCTGGACCATGTTGAGACTTACGCGGCGTGATGCTAACTGAAACATCCCCCAACTTGTCACAATTGAGCAACATCCGTGGCTGGGCAGAGGATGCCGTTTTGATGAGCACAGAACCAGAGCACATCTTTGACAAGCCCTCCACCTCCCCGAACTTGCCCTCTAAATGCTCCACAAAAAACTGGGGCTTGGTCGACATAAATGAGTCCCCATCAACCTGCGTACACACGAGGTACCGGGGCGAATATTCCCCACTGCTGTCTTTAGCCAGGCGTTCCTCCCATGGAGTGGCCACGGAGGGAAACAATCTCTGATCAAATTTCTTCCCGTTGAGGTTAGACCTCGATCGCTTAGAGACTGCTGGTGGAGGCCCACCAGCGAGAGACGATGGACCATGCTTCATTGCGGGTCATCCGCCCTGATGCCACCCACTCCGACCAGGTGCTCTCCCCACGGGCGCCACCCAGCCGCAGCAAAGACCACCTGGCAGGATGGCCTTTGCCGGGAGTCCCGATGCCCCAGAGGGATAAGCATCTACTCCTCGGCATACATGGGGAGGTAGCAGCTCAGGCATCAGCAGTGCAATCCCTGTGTAGTCAGGGGGCTACCACCAAGAGGGTACATGATGACCCCACCACAACGGACTGGCTACCGTGCTGGATGTCGGGTGTCGGGTGTCGAAATATCCATGTACATCATGAGGGCAAAGATGGAAGTGCACTTTGGAGGGAATGTATGCCACCCAGAACACACTGCAGTGGATGTGGCCGGAAGTTCGATGTAAGTCCAACTCCATGAAAAATCAGGTGTGCCAGATCTTAGGGCAAGATGGATGTAAGATGCACCACGTAAGGTGTCCTTCCCCAAATGGTACGCACTAACGGAAAAATTTAGAAATGGAGTGGTCAAACCCCTTAGGGGACCATCACATTAAAGGCCGAAACAGTTGAGACTCCGTTTAGTCGCCTCTTACGACAGGCAGGAATACCGCGGGCCTATTCTTACCCCCGAACCCGCAGGAGGAGACAATATTGTCTTGGGAGATTGGATGTATCTCTTGTTTTTTTTGGAATTTACTAGAGCTTCACATGAAAAGTACATGACTTGTACCATAAGATCATTTATTTACTACCTCTTGTGCACAGTATGGGCAGAACAAGAATATTTAGCAAATTTCACTAACTGCTTGAGTAAAACCACTGTTATTGACACCCAGCTCATTGTCAACAGTGTTTGAATTACAGAGGATGGTATATGATAGCTCAGACTCACAGCAAATAGATGGGGCAATATACAGCATACAGCTTGCCAGGGCATTTATGAACGTTGATATTGGTTTCCCAAAGTTGAAATGCTGCAGTAGTGTTTGCTCAAGTGATGCTTCACGACATACATATTCCATGACTAGTACAATGATAGTGGTCACCACACATTGAAGTCAGAATAGTTTGGCTCGAGCCCCACTTGCTGTGCCACTAAAAAATATATACTTGTTACTCTCAAATTAATTGAGTGGCCTAGACATGTGGCTGGTCTCAATGTTTGACTATGTTTTCATCAGAGGGTGCCAGCTCACACCTATTGTAAACTCTTTTTAAGTTGATATAAAATATAACAAAACAATGCAGGTAGGTGTTGGTGGAATTTAAAATATTGAGTCATTTTCTGTACAATTGCCAGTATTATGATCAGACCGACAGCGTTGCAATGAGTAAACCCATTAGCTCCAGCTCTTGCAAACCTCTTTGTGGAGACTTTTGAGGATATCACCTTAGACACTGAGCCATTAAAGTTGTCTGTTTTGATACTTTGAAGACAGTCATTATTTGGCCCCTCAGACATGAGAAACTTGAATTCATGGAACACTTCAACAGCATTAACAGTAACATCCAGTTCAGCATAGAGGCAGAAAAAGACAGTGCATTACCCCTCTTTGATGTCCTCATCCACCACGAACAAAATAGATGCCTTGGCCTCAGCATCCATAGAAAACCCACCCACACCGACCTGTACCTGCACACTGTGAGCCATCATCGCCTGGCATAAAAGCACACTGAGTTACAGACAATGGTGTACCATGCAAGAATGATAGCTGCTGATAACCCACCCCATGAGCTGAGCCACCTATGCAAGGCCTTCAGTAGCAATGGCTGTAACGTTTATCAAATGAAGTTATTTCAAGCAAGAATCAAAATAAGACCACCGATGAGCATGCAAAGAAACTTACTTTTTGCAACCATTCTGTGGCTCCATGTTGGGCAAGATAAGCTGAATGCTTGAAAGACAAGATCAAGTTGAACTTCGAGCCTCCACCAAAATATCTGTAAGTTAGTGAGATCAGTTAAAGATGCAGCAGACCTCGGGAGATGTGGGGTCTACAAGATGCCTTGTGAGTGTAGTCAGTCATACGTTGCACAAACAATATGCACTATGGGACAATGCAGGAGGGGGGGGGGGGGGGGAAGACAGGCTTTATTACCTACACTATCCAGTGAAGCCTGCTTTAGCTGACCATGCTGTAGAAAACAGTCACTGAGTAAAGTGTTATGAAACACCCATCTTGGCTCAGATTAATGGCTTCTGGGACTCTGTAATTAAAGAAGCCATTGAAATAAAAGTCAACACCACCACCTTAAGTACAGACAGTAGGCTGCAGCTCAGCACAGGATCCAGCAATCGCATCCTGAAGCAGGCACTTTGAACACCAAGTTAACATATGCCTACACATAGCAATGCTGTGAGCACCAGTGACATCACAGCTAGAAGTTAGTGTATGTAAGGGGTAAACAAGCAGTCCACTGGTGATCATGCAACTTGAAAATGACCAAAGAGTCCTTGGCTTAAAGGTCATGTCATTTTAATCACTTGATGCAGCTGGAAACCTAAGAACTTTTTATTCTCAAGTGGTAATATTTGTCTTTGTCATATGCAGTCTGCTTTCTCCAAATGCAGTTCGACTTGGGCTTTTATAGAAAATGAGCCAGCATGAAACTGAGTTGTGGACATTTAAAGGATTCCCTATCATTTAGCGCCTGTTACATTTTACAACCTTCACTGTTTTTTCTGTGTTCTTATTTAATAAGAATGTAGTGGGGGGAGAAAACATTAAAAAGTTTGCACCATGTTGTACATTACAGAAGATTCTGATTTTGCTCATGCTTGAATGATCTTTATTGTTAATACAGGGTTTACATAAGTCCAGGAACACTTTCAATTATTTATTACTCAAGAACCATACATTGTACAGATATAATACATTTGTCATTTTGAAGAGAAACCCTGAAAGTTTTTTCACACATATACCGCCCCAGCGTAGTTTGGTAATTTGCAGATAGTCAGCGCTAGTCGCAAACATGGAGAGTTCAGGTGCGGAGTGAGCTTTCTGTGTGTTGGAGTCTGACAAAAACTAGTGTGCTACAGCTGTTGAACAGATGTTTAGAACCATGTATGGTAAGAAGACACCAACAAGGAAGGCCATTTGCCACTGGCACAACAAATTTGTTATGATGGATTGCTTGTGCCCGGCCAAGAGATGTGGCTGTCCCAGTGAGTGAAGTCAAGTGAATATGGAGCATGTATGAGAGACATTCATAAGGAGTCCAAAGAAGTGTGTGTCGTGCATCCCTTAAACTCAAAATGGCTCCAATGACAGTGTGGAAAGTCCTGCAACAGAAGCCGTCTATGAAACCATTCAAATTGGAGCTAGTGCAGAAGCTCAATGACGCTGCCACATCGGTGGGTTGGCCATGCTGCAGAAGGGGACACTGTTTCATGAAATTGCCTCCCCCGATCACCAGATCTCACTATGTGTGACACTTTTCTGTGTGGGCATGTTAAAGATCCAGTACCGCCTCTACCAGGTGATGTAGCAGAGTTGTGGGAGAGAATACAGAAAGCAACTGCAACAGCTGACGATGCCATGCTGGGACGGGTATGACGAATTCAATTACTGTATTGATGCCTGCCGGGTCATTCATTGTTTGCATAACAAATATTCAAAATGCAATATGTATTACATCTGGACAAGAACTAATTCTTGTGCAATAAATAGTTGAAAGATTTCCAGGACTTACGTACACCCTGTATAGAAGTGTCTTGCTTCTATCTTTATGATTAGCTTGAGGTTTCTCTTGGTGATATGGTGAGCAATCCTGACAAACTGCTCAGTAGTTTCACTTGCTCATTCACACACTTCATAGCAATGCAAGATCATGTTGGGAATTGTATTTTGTCCAGCAATTTTCTTCATTCTGGCACAGTAGCAGCAGTACCACCACATTCATATTCCAGGTATTCTGGTGTTTAGGTGCTTGGTATCTCATTTTGCAGTTGTGTGTGAATATGTTTAGTGCTGCCATGATCATATTGTGTTTCATACCAGTTTTTTCAGATACTACTGCATTACAAGCAATTACCTCCTATAATGCAAGTTTTCGTGTCTCCAATGTAACAGTCAGGAATTTTTTCACGAAATTATTTTGATAGAAATAACAAAACGAGGATATGTAACACCATTTATCGGTTTATCAAAGGCATTTGAATGTGTTAATTGTGCAAAATTATTTGGGATCTTTAAATTAATGCAATGTGAATGGTGAAATTGAAGCAAATATTATATATCTTCAAAAATTAAAATGTAAAGACCGAAATAATGTGTAAAAATGAAGATTTAAAATTAGGTATAAAGTAACAGCAGGTTCTTTCACATTACCGTATTTGTTTAGCTTTTATAGTGAGGTAGCAATGGAGCATCAACAAAAAATATGGTAAACAAAATCCCCATTCACAGTGTAATCTTTCCAGTTGACTCTTTTTAGTGGGGAACATATGCAGAATATATTTGGAAACCACACAGCTGAAGCAAAACCATGATCACTAAAGCAAAGATTATAAGAATAACTTACTTCAAAACTGATATAATTAAAGTACAGCATGTAGATAAATTGTAACATTTAGACACAATGAGCACAAAATATAACAATTGAGGCAGGGAAAAAATAAAAACAAAGGAATGAAGATTAGGTTTTAACATCTTATCGATAAGGTCATTATAGCTAAATGATAAAATTATATGAGGCTTCAGCAGCCCAATGGAATCTGTCTGATTCTACACAGAATTTGCAGCTAAGTTGGTCCTATTTTTAACACAATGTACCAACAATTCGTTGGGGGGGGGGGGGGGGGGCGGCAAACTGTGCCCACTGACGAAGACAGCACATCTATAAAACTACAGTCCTATCTCACTGATGTCCATCTATTGGAAAATTCTAGAACATTATGAGCCCAAAAACCTGTCAAACAGAGTGACCTCCTCCATGCTAACCACCATGGATTTTGGAAACATCCATCATGTGAAACCCAATTTGCACTTTTCTCTTGAGACACCATGAAGTAAATTGAGTTACACTATTCATTTTTTCAATATGTGGAATAATTAAGTTTACAGGATATGCATACGTGATTAGTGTTAACATTAATGAACATATCTTTTTAGTCCTGATCAAGCAACTACACTTAAAATGTTTTTATTTTATTATTGGCTACCAGTTTTTAAGTAGAAATTTGCTAGCAGTATGGGAGTTGTCCAGGAGAAATAATTAAGTTAGATTTAAAAGTTGCTTTGCTATCTGTCAGACATTTTATGTTGTTGGTCAAACAATCAAAAATGTTTTTTGGTGCATATTGAATTCCTTTATGAGTGATTGACAGTTCTAATAATGAGTAATAAAGGTAATTTTGCCCTCTAGTGTTGTGATGGATGATTTATGACGAATATCAGTGTATTGTGACTGCACAGTTAAAATGCCAATTCTTTGAAGAGGTACCTACATGACATCCCTGGGTGAACACCATATATTGTTCTTTCTTCTTTCTTTTGTGCAATAAATACTTTCCAAATGATGAGTTCCCCAGAAAATTATACCTTAAGACAATATTGAGTGGAAATAAGCAGAACAGACAAGGGGTTGATTTGATTGTTTCCAAGATTAGCAATTACATGAAGAGTAAAAGCAGCTGTACTTTATTGTTTGAGAAGCTGAGTACTAAGCTTCTCCCATATGTTCATTCAAAAATTTGGAGCGTTCTACTGTTTAGTTTTGTTGTGGGGCCCAAAAACAACTACAGTCATATCCACCCAAGTCAGAATTTGGGAACACGACAAAGAAAGGAGTTAAGAATGACTACACACTAATCAATAGCAGAGAAGATAGCTAAAACCAGGGACAGGGAGAAGGTATACAAAATACACCATAGAGAAACAGAGGTCCTGAACTAAAAATTAAATGGCCTTTACCATATTGGTATGACAGACAAAAAATAAAACTCTGTCGACAGCCTGCACATCGTTCGCTAAAATGGCCAGTAATTCAGATGGCAAACACAAACAAGAGCGTAAGTGTTAAAAAAAAAGTGCAATCTGTCAGAAAATGGCAGACCATCAAAGGCTGAGTACAATGAGTACAAAGTGGGGGGGGGGGGGGGGAAGCACCAGTAAACAAATGGCGATGGCTAAGAAGACAGTGCCCGATAGGCAACCTAGCTATAATGACCTCACAGCGACATGACAGACGAGGTCATCCAAACCACAGAGAGGCTTAATAATCTAGAGCTTGTTCCCATGAAGGGAGGACCAGTGGTGATGCCAAAGTGACACCACCTGCTGAGAGATGGCAACACAGAGATCGGAGGCAATGTGAGAACTACTAGTGAGCTGAGGTACGATGACTGCAGCTTTGGCAGCAGCGCCAGTGGCCTTGTCTGCTGTCACACCAATGTGACCAGGAACCCACATAAACATCACAGCGGCTTCATCAAGAGTGAGAAAGTGAAAGCTTTCCTGGACCTGTTGCACTAAGGGATGGACAGTGTACAACACGCGAAGGCTCTGAAGGGCACTAAGAGTGTCAGAGCAGATGACAACTGAAAAGCCTGTGTTGCCAGATGTACTGCATGGCCTGATACACAGTGAAAAGCTCTGCTGTAAATGCTGAGCAGTGTTCCAGAAGCAGATTCTGAAAAAACATCGGTGCCAATGATGAAGGCACACCTAACACCATGGGCAGCCTATGAGCCACCTGTGCACACCAAGGTACTATCACAAAGTTCCTTGCAAAGGTCATGAAAGTGAAGGCGACACAGTGAGACTGGATTAGTGTCCTTAGGAAGTAAATGAAGGCCAAAGCGAACACGGGCCACTGCACGAAGTCAAGGTGCTGAAGGGTTTACACCCACTGGGTAAGTTGCAAGTAGAGTGATGTTAAGCTGCTGGAATGAGCTGAGAGCGAAAGCCAGGAGGTAACAGAGGAGGGATGCACCCTACACTGACGATCAAAGGAGTCATCAAAGGAAGCATAGGATGGGTGGCCAGGCATGGCAAACAAACAGTATGCATATCTGCTGAGGAGAAAGTCATGGCAGTAGGACAGTGGTAGCTGGCAGCTTCTGCTTATGACTCAAATGGGCTAGTGTGAAAGGTGACATTGGCCAAAAAGATGCCCTGATGGTGGATAGTATTCAGATGGCATAAGAGGGATGGATGTGCAGATGCATAAATGAAACATCCATAATCTAGTTTCGAATAGACATGGGGCCACTACAAACGGTGGTTCGATCTGCTCCCCATGAAGTACCACCGAGGACACGTAGGACGTTGAGGGACTGCATACAGTGTGCTACCAGGTAACACACTTGCAGGGATGAAGAAAGTTTCATGTCAAGCATGGGCCCCAGGAATTCCATAGTTTCAACAAATGGAAGAGAAACAGGTCCAAGATGTAAAGACAGTGGAAGAAACCAATTGTGCTGCCAGAAATTCATACAAATGATTTTGTCAGTGGAAAAATGAAAGCCATTGTTGATGATACCTGAGTAAAGATGATTGAGACAACATTGAAGATGCCGCTTAATGAGACAGGTCAACAGAAAACTGCAATAGATGACAAAATAGTCAACATAAAGGAAACCGAGATGCCTGGTGGGAGACAGGCCACTTTAGGGTTAATGGTGATGGCAAAGAGGACGATGCTCAGGATCAAACCCTGAAGCACATTGTTTTCCTGGATAAACGCGTTTTGACAAGGCAGAACCCACACATACCATGAAAACTCTGTCTTTTAAAAATTCCTGAAGGAAACAGCATGCGGCCACAGGAGCCTCACAAAATCGAAAAACTTGGCCATAGTCGGATTTCTGCAGAAAATCATTCATGGCCAACTGTGGAACAGCATGCTTGGAATCAACACTGTGCAGTGGTAAGTAAATTGCAAGTCTCTAGCCACATACCAGCTGGACATGAATCTTAAGTTCCATCACCTTGCAAACACAGCTGGTGAGAGAAATGGGGCAGTAGCTAGAAGGAAAGTGTTTGTCCTTACCAGGCTTAGATATGGGTATCACAGTAGCTTCACACCACTGTCTGGGAAACGTGCCCTCTGCCCAGATGCCGCTGCATGTATTACACTGAAAGTGCTTGCCTGCAAGAGAAAGGCTGCAACATCTGAATGAGATGATCATATGGCCCTGGGGTTGAGGATCAGGATGAAGTGAGATCATCGTGCTCTAGCTCTCTCATAGTAAAAGCGGCATTGTAGCACACTCAATTCTGAGAAGAAAATGGTATCGCCAGAGCCTCCTCCACTCATTTCCGATGGAGAAAGGCAGGGCGATAGTGGAAGGATCTCAAAATCTCTGCAAAATGGCAGGCCAAGGCATTGGAGATAGCAATAGGGTCCATAATGATATCGTCTGCTACTGTCAGGGCGGAAATTGGGAACTGGATCTCTATCCCACAGAGCCATCTGAGAATGGCCCACATAATGGAAGAGGAGTGGAACTGTTAAAAGAACTAGTGAATGAAATCCAGCTAGCTTCTTTGCTATCCCAAAGAACACAACAACAATGTGCATGCAACTGTTTATAATGAATACAGTTTTCCATCATAGGATGACGGTTACGAATATGGAGAGCACTTCTCCACGCACAAATTGTGTTGGGGCATACCTCCTTCTACCAAGAGACCAGGACATGGCACCGTAAAGAAGTAGTGTGAGGAATAGAACATACTGAAGTGGTAAGTATAATGTTTGTAAGATATTCTACCTGATCATCACAACTGGGGAAGTGTTGTTTGTCGAAGGCCGCCAGAGAGGAGTAAAGCCTCCGGTCAGCCTTAGAAAGCTGCCATTTGGACATACACATAGGTGGGTAGGAGTCAGCAGGCCAATAGCACACGAGAAATGGTCGCTCAAGTATCTGTCAAAGAGAACAGACCACTCAAGATAATGGGCAAGCTGGACAGTGCAGAAGGTAGGTCTGAATGGGAACTTGCACTTGGAGTCAAAGGAATGTGGGTGCTCCTGTGTTGAGGCAGAGGAGGTTAAGTCAATTGAGAAGGTCAGCCAAGAGGGCACCTTTTGGGCTTTTTCTGGGAGAACAGCAAAGGGGATGGTGCAGACTAAAGTCACTGAGCAGCAGAAAGGAGTGAGGTAGCTGCCCAATAAGCTGGTGGAAGTCTGCCCTGGTGATATCCAAGGATGAACAGATATAAATGGTACAAAGAGAAAACGTCAAGTAAGGAAGGAAGGAAGGAAGGAAGGAAGGAAGGAAGGAAGGAAAAGGCAAACTGCAACAGTTTGAAGGTGGGTAGTCAGGGAAATGGGTAGACTATGATCACCACATATGAGCAGCATGACTCCCCTGTGAAAAGGAATGCCATCCTCGGTGGTGGTGGTGGTGGTGGTGGTGGTGGAGTCAAAAGGGTCTGGGAAGATATGCAAGGGCTCAAAGCTGTCTGAAGATGCAATTTTTTTCCTGGACACAGAACAAGTGGACGCTGCAATTCTAAAAGCAACTGTAAACTGTTTGATCGAAGGATAGTCATAACAAGGAAAGGTGAGGAGGGAAAAGTACCTGCCCCATGAGATCTACAGTGGTATCAGCAGTCTCCTCCTGTCAGCCTGTGGACTCCAGGCAGGAAAATGGTTGTGCACACTGGTGATGTGGAGGTTGGCCGGTTGAGGATATCATGTGGCAACACCCTCTGAGAGTATCTTCATCTTGGTGGAAGAAAAGACTGCCTTCGGCCTTTGTTTGACTCTTGGAGCCTTTCCGGTTGGCACAGGAAGACTTGGATGTTTCTTGGGAGGGATGTAGGAAGTCTTCATGGGAGTATTCCTTCTGTCCTTTCTGGCCTGCCAGTTGTGTAGCGGAAGACTTCACCCTGTGAGGTGGAAGTTCGTGGCTTGTTGCACAGCTGGAGGAGGAGATGGGGATGCTACCATGATGCTGGGCAATTTCACAACAATGGTGCTACATTTGAGGTCACATGTCTGCGTGGACATGTCCTCCATGTAGCAAGATGTAGCAAGAACAGTACTGTAAGTGCCAGATGAGAGAACACAAGGATTCTGTCTAGCCAACAACTTGCAAGTGACCAGGTAAGGCACTTTACTTCACCCGCATCTCCTGGACAGCCTGCTCATCGAGATACATGGGACAATCGCAGGAGGCGGTGGCATGGTCACCATTGCAGTTGATGCAGCTGGGAGAAGGTGGCGAACGATCACCCTCATTAGCATCCCTACCACAGGTTACAAATTTGACTGAGTATCATCAGGACACTTGAGTGTGACTGTAAAGATTATCTGGTAGCAGTGCATATACGGTCTGTGATAACTTCATAACAAGCATTGATCTTTGACAGAAGAACCACAATCAAAAGTGAGAAAAAGTGTGTGTGTGGGCACAAAGGATCCATCTACTTTTTTCATCACCCGATGGACTGCAATGACACCATGATCAGAGATGTATGTTTGGATTCATGCCTTGGTCAGACCACTGAGCAGCCTAGTGTGACACCACAGGAAGAATTCAGTGTTTGATGGGTCTCGACGTGAACAGGATAGCCATGGAGGAGCAAAGCTGCAAGCAGTTTTTGTGCTTGAGGCTCAGAAGTAGTCTCCAAAAGCAAAGTGCCACTGCATAAATTAAAGCAGGGTTTCACAGGGCTAACAATTGCATAAACACCTTTCTGAATAATAAATGTATTTACCATATTGGAGAACTGACCATCTTCAGTATGTGAAACCATGAGGAACCATGGTGCAGCTGGCAGAGTCTGAATTATTAGCCTCATTCCAGTTATGTTTTGTAGACTGACTGTGATGATTGGCTCATTGTGAGAAAATCCCCACAATTGCCAGCATCTCCGAGGGTGCGCTCCTTCCATCTGGGAGCCCCCTTCAGAAGGGGGCGCACCTACCTTAGGTGATTGTTCACACCTCACAAACACCTGACAGGGGCCAAGGAGCAATTTGGGAAGGTAACAGCTAAGGCAATCACCCCTCCCTGTGCCTGGCCTGTACCAGGGGGTACATGCAAACCCTACCTGTCAACTCAGGGCTTGGAATTACATGTTACTCAGTCACCTATTACATATCTGATGCATGCGCTGCCCTTCAGGGGCACACAGTGGGAGGAGGAGGAGGAACCTCACGTAAAATCAGAGGAAGGATGGGCGGGGGGGGGGGGGGGGGAGACATGGTGAGACTGTTCCCTTATTGGCCACTGAAAACTCAGAACAAATTTCCAAAAACATCCCAGTCATGTTGCCCAAGAGAGGGGAAAAAAGAGGATAGACGTACAGCACAGGAAGGGAAACTATCCTGCCAAGGCTGGGATGTCATGGTACATTCTACTGTATTTATTGTCTTCTGCTCATGTGTTCCATCAATTGTTGGCATGACTCCTTTGTTGTACAGAATTGTTGCTTTCTCTCCAATTAGTTTAATGCAATCAGGTGGATGCAAAAATTCTGAAAAACATTTGACTTGGTATCACAGCAACAGATATTAACAAAAGTACAGTTTGTATCAAACAAAATTTTTGACTAGACTGAGGATGCATGGGGGAGGGGGGAAGAGCATATTATCTTGGAATGAGAGTCAGTGACATAAGAACTAACTTCAGATGTGCCCCAGAAAATTTGTTAGGAGCCTTGTTTTTCTTATTGTCTAGTAATGACGTGTCAGACAAAATTAACGGTAACCTCTGACTTTTTGCTGATGACACTTATAATATATGAAAAAATTTAAGTATTCATCATATCTTGATAAGAGAGTACAATCAGGAAAAATTGAGGACATGTTTCGAATCCTCAGAAGTCTAAGATTTCATTCGTCAGTAAATGCAGGAAAGTAGGTTTGTATGACCAAAATGTCAACAAGTAACAGATGCAATCAGCTGACTCGTGCAAGTATCTTGGTTTAACAGTGTTTAACAATAACTTCTCAGATGGAAAATACATAAAATTAGGGAAAGGCAACCACTACCTATAGCAGACCAATACATGGAACTCAAACACACACTTGTCTTTCTCTTTTTCTAGTAGTAGAGCACCCATGAGAAGCTGAAGAAAGCACTAAGACAGTTTTTCTTTTCATAAGTACTTTAGACAGAAAAACAAGATAAGAAGAATGATAAAGTAGATGCCAAGTTTGTTATAGGCAGTGGTAGTACTGAGCACTTCACCTGGAAGGAAAATTATGTCAAATATGAAAGGCTATGAAGGTTTAAAAATTAAGATTGCTGATGGAAATTCACATATTCTATTTTTGATGGTCAAGCTGAATAACAACAGGTGTTTTTGACTTGTCGAGAAATTTTTTTGCCAATAAATATTCCTGAGAAATGAGGAGTGGCAGTATTTGACAAGAGAAAGGTGAAGGTAGTGAAAGGTGGAAATGTTATTTTAGAAGGCAATAAATCAGAAAATGGACTGACATCACAGACATCAAAAGTGACTGAAAAGTAAGCACCAATGGCACAAAAAACTAGGATGTCTGAAGAAAATGCCAGGAATGTATGATGGTGCGAAACATGTATCATGACAAAGCAAGTAAGAAATCCATTCAACCCTATGTGACAGAGGAATCACACCTCTTGAGATTATTTACACTAATGTATGTGCTAAGGTAAGCTCACCACCTTGTCTCAATGAAGAATGTTTTCAGTATGTCTGTGATTACACACTTTTCTTGAAAATGTATTTTTGGCACACAAAAGGTGAAACAGAAGACCACATCAAGGAATTTTTAAGTCACAGTGAAGTTCATTTCAGTTTGAAGACAGACAAAAAAATGAGATGTGCCAGACTGGAAAGTTTTCTGAAGCAAGAGATGAGTTTACTCTTCAATATGAAGATAAAAAAGGAGATGCCAAAGGAGGAGGAATAAATCTGTACAAAACTGAAATTTTGAAGAAGCGAGAAAGAAGCGAGAAAGAAGCGAGAAAGAAGCGAGAAAGAAGCGAGAAAGAAGCGAGAAAGAAGCGAGAAAGAAGCGAGAAAGAAGCGAGAAAGAAGCGAGAAAGAAGCGAGAAAGAAGCGAGAAAGAAGCGAGAAAGAAGCGAGAAAGAAGCGAGAAAGAAGCGAGAAAGAAGCGAGAAAGAAGCGAGAAAGAAGCGAGAAAGAAGCGAGAAAGAAGCGAGAAAGAAGCGAGAAAGAAGCGAGAAAGAAGCGAGAAAGAAGCGAGAAAGAAGCGAGAAAGAAGCGAGAAAGAAGCGAGAAAGAAGCGAGAAAGAAGCGAGAAAGAAGCGAGAAAGAAGCGAGAAAGAAGCGAGAAAGAAGCGAGAAAGAAGCGAGAAAGAAGCGAGAAAGAAGCGAGAAAGAAGCGAGAAAGAAGCGAGAAAGAAGCGAGAAAGAAGCGAGAAAGAAGCGAGAAAGAAGCGAGAAAGAAGCGAGAAAAGGAGGAGGAGGAGGAAATAAGATAAAAACGTATCAGAAACAAAGACTTTAGGCTTGCCAAAGAGACATGATCATGTTGTGCTCACATACAAGAAATACAGTAAAGGTGAAGAGAAGGAAAACTTGAAGGCTTAAATGAAAAGAATAATTAAATAAAATTGAAAAATGGCCTCTGCTGAAGGAAGAAATTGCTCACAGAAAAGAATTAAAGGAAAAATCTATTTTTAAAGAGAAAGAACAAAGGAAAGTATAAATCTAGGCTCATTGCAAGAGGTTGACAACAGAATGAAGGAAAACTGGTTTTTAAAGTTTTTTTTATTTCTGTTATACAAAATATTTACCCGAGATTTCTTTTTGCACTTGCTGCACAAGAATATTTGATAATTATGACAGCTGATGTCAAAACATCCTCTCAATAGTGAAATGAAAGAAGTTTTCATGGAAGCTCCAGAGGGATGCAAAGCACCTGGGAAAGTTTACCTTATAAAAATGCACTGTATGGATTGAAACAAGCTCCTTCACAATGGAATAGCAAACTGAACAAGTTTCTTAAGAAAGTAAAGCTCACCCAACTGAAATCCGACCAATATTTAAAAATCATATACTGAGAGGATCATCTCTCTCACAGTACATGTTAGTGGTTGATTCTATTTGGAGAAGACCTCTGTCAAATGAAAAATCTTCTGCAAAAACTGAAGAAAAAAATTGGATATAATTGATGACCCAACAATTTATCCTGGACTCAAAACCAAAAGAGCAGAAGGTTTCTAAATTTATCAAAAGAGATTTACTGAAGTACTTATGAAGAGGTGCAGAATGGAAAATCCAAAACAGTAACCACTCTAATTTCACAACAAGGAGAAGTTGAAGAAATCAATGTAGCAAAGTCAGACTTCTCATACTCTGGAGAAAGAGGCAGTTGGTTGTATTTAGCATGTAAAACAAGGTTTGACTTGGCATATGCAGTGACCCATGAAAGTATATCAAATGAGTGATCCAGATCACTCAGTAACCCATAATATGAAGACAACTTCAAGATACCTGAGAATCAATGACAGGGGATGGAATATTTCACTCATGAGGAAAAAAAGGAAAATAAATTTACAAGAACAAGCAATAGTGGTTTAGTGTGACTTAGATTTTGCAGATGACAGGAAATACAGAAAAAGTACTGCAGGATTTAAGTATATTTCTGTATAATAATTACCTAATCACTTAGTGTTGCTGCCACCCCCCCCCCCCCCCCATTAAAGGGAAGGTTAGGTCTGTAAGTATAAATTGTTTACTAACCTTATTTAGCAATAAACATGTACTACTAACAGCCTATCAAACAGGTATTGGTTGCATTTAACTTACCAGGTACAAAACTCAGATTTTCTTTTTCACATACCACAACAGTCACTGGAGTGCACATTGATATAACATGCACAAACATGAAATCTATTACACTGGTAACTATTCCTTTATGACTGTCTTAAGTTTTAAAACAAAAGAAATGTAGTTTGAAACTGTAAATGAAGGTTCTTAAAAATTACTGCAGTAATTGCTTGTAAGAAGGTAAGCAATTTGAGCTAGTTAAGTGAAAACTTAAGTTCTGTACAGAAATTACTCATTTCAAGATGATTCTGAGCATTTTCTTGAACAACGTCCTTTTTAAATTTTACTCAAATATCAGTAGCATACAAGACTTATATGTCGGTAGTTAACTATCAAAACAACCCTGTAGTGTGTAAAATAGTACTGTTAAACACTATCAAACTGAATATTGCCAAAGATGAAAATACATTCAAATGCATGTGAGGGTGATCTATAATACAAATTTGTGATTATGCATCTCAGCGAGAATACCTAAAAATATTTTCATGTATCAAACCAAATGCATGAATTGTGACTTATAAAGTCCATAGTCTATGAATGTTTTACAAAATAACCTTATAGAAACTTTATGTCACACAATAGATTCTCTGAAATGCTTTCTTAATGTTAAAATTGGAAAAACAAATTTGAATGATTTTCTTTGCGTGTTGACTGTTGTAATTTATATATTGAAATAACTTTCACTACTTGCTAAGGCAGAAGGCTCATTATTTGTTCAATATTCAAAATTCATTCTTTATTTAGAGCTGTAACTTTTAGTTTCACCTATAAGACATTTACTGCCTGACATACTTTCACATTACATTCTGTTTTATTTCTTAACACCAGACATTTTGGACGAGCAGCTGATCTTGTTCCCTTATTTTAGAAATCACCACCACACTTTTTCCATATTATTTTTCACTGTTCACAAAAATTGCTAGCATTGGCAACACTGTACACAAGCACTGCATTACAGTTGAACACACAATCTTCCAAGTTGGATGAAGCTAAAACATTCTAGAAAATAGGACAGTTTTCATGTATAAAGCTTGGTGAGTAGCACATACAACATGCTTCTGTTATATATTGAAGCTCATTTGGAATTTACCATTTACATGTTTTAGATGTAAATAATATTCATTTAAATAGATTAAACATTCATTCAGAAGCTAAAGTACTAAAAATTATATAAATTAAGCTTCAGAGTCAGAAGGGACTTGTAACAGCTCCCCATCAAACAGATGATTATATGGATTGCATGGTATTTCTATTGTAGATATGTAATACCGAGAGACTGGAGTTTCCACTGATTCACTGAATCTTCTTGGGGCCAGGCGTGTCTGTGGTAACATAAAAAAATAATTATAGTGCTACACAGTTTTTAAATGTCTGTTCACAATATTTGAAGTTCACTTTTTAAAACATGGATTTTATGAGGTACAGATGGGCAGTATTCATTATTCTAGTACATAACAAAATTCAGTAATTAATTTACCAGCTAATTATTTACTAAGTCTTAATTACAGATGTGAAAAAAAAAACAGGAAAGGTTCTATATGTGGTTTTGTTGTTTACGGTAGTTCCACCCTCCCCTTCCACCCAGTCACCCACCGGCAATCTTTCAGGAATTCCTCACTTTTAAACTGGCCTGACTTTTCTTTCCTAAATCCTTCCCTGATGAGTCCAACATCACTCCTATTGAACATACTACTATCCGTAACCTGAAAGGAAATCCGGATTTTATTGTCCTTCCTGCAGTGAAATGCTCCACTGCAGTGGTCATGAATCATAGTGACTGTGTGGCTGAGTGTGTGTGTCAACTTCCGACACCTGTGCATACGAACCTTTCAGCTATGATTGCATCCCAGAATTCCAATACCTTCAGGCAGCTTCTCAAGGCTTTAGGTCCATCTCACAACCTGACAAATGAATCCATTTCCCTCCTCACACCAGCAACTAACCACACTCCTACCTTTTTCCTACTCCCCAAACTCCACAAACAAACAACAAAAGTCTCCCTACTGGTAGACTCATTGTGGCTGGATACAGTGCTCCCATAGAAGAAACCGAAACCTTTGTTGACCAACATATCCAAACCATTGTATAAACTCCCATCCTCTACCCAAGAGGCAGCTCACTTCCTTTGCCGGTTCTCCACAGTTCCTCTCTCGTTATTTCTAGACTCATTGTTGATGAGTTGGTCACTGCAGATGCAATGTCCCAGTACACCAACATTCTCCAGATGCCAAACCCATCACCTCTTTCCTAATCGTCCTGACCAACCACGTCCTGATCAACAATCATTTAACTTTTGAAGACCAAATCTAAACAAATCAATGGTACTTGCATGGTGCCATCCTATTCCCACTTATTTATGAGCAGTATGGAAGAATCCTTCCTATCCAGTCAACACCTAAAAGTTCACCTGCTTAGCTGGGTGATAACATGCTCGCTTCCCATGCAAGTGGGTTCAGGTTTGATTCTCGGCCAGGTTGCAGATTTTCTCCGCGTCGGGGAGTGGGTGTTTTGTTGTCCTCATTATTTCATCCTCATCACCGGTGCACAAGTCACCCAGTGTGGTGTTGGCAGCCGAAATTCCCCAGAAGGGGCCTCCCGGCCAACAATGCCATATGTTCATTTCATTTTAACATCTAAAACCTCTTGTTTGGTTCATACTCATTGAGGACATTTTCACAATCTGGACTCACACTAAGGACAGCCTCTGTTCTTTCCTCCATAATCTCAGCACCGATTCCCAAATTCACATCATCTTGCCCCTCCCTTCCTAGATGTTTATTTCCACCTCTCAGACAGCTCCATAAATACATGTCTATATCAAGCACACCAACAACCAACAGTACCTCAATTTTCACAGCTGTCATCAATTTCATGTCAGAAAGACCCTTCCTTACAGCCTTGCCATCCATGGACACTGCATCTGCAGCTGAAAGCAATAGTTGTCAAAAAACACTGGTAAGCTTACCAGAGCATTTACTGACTGACAATATCCAATCCAGCTCATACATAAACAAGGATCCTATGCCATGTGGTTCACTTGACGCCAATAACCTGTTAACCACACAATGAGCAGCATTCCCAGTATAACCCTGGCCTTGAAAAACTCAGCCACATTCTCCACCTGGGCTTTGACTACTACTTGTCCTGTCCTGAGATGAGGGATATCCTACCCCAGATTCTACCTACATCCCCAAAGTAGTGTTCTGCTGCCCATCCAACCTACAGAATATTCTTGATCATCCCTGTTCTAATCGTATTCCCAATCCTGCACCCCATGGTGTGGTCAGCCCAGATGGAGACCTGTCCCATATGACTACCCACTATCACCTACCACAGTCCACTCACAGGCACTTCCTATCCAATAAAAAGCAGGGCCACATGTGAAAGCTGCGATGTAATGTATCAGATAGGCCACAGTTCTATGCAGGCACGACAAATCAATTGCTACTCACATGAATGGCCACCACCAAACTGTGGCAAACGCCAAACTTGATCGTTTAGTTGCTGAACATGCTGTACACCATGACAATTGACTTCAACAGCTGATTCATTACACAGGCTCTTTGGATATGAAGTGTCTTCACTCCATCCTGTGGTTTTGCAGTCCCCTTCACCCACTGCCTCACTTTGCCTATTCTCTTTTTTGTCCACACCACTCTTCCATCCAGATCATGCACTGCCTTTTCCCACCACTCTTCCTCCCCTCTCCCCATGCAGGCATTCTCCCTATCCCCTTTATCAACCCCCCCTCTCTCTCCCCCCCCCTCCCCCCTCATTCCCCACCAACTCTTCCTACATCTCTTTTTGTACTGTCTGTACCCTTTTCATCTTCTTGTGTACCCACAGAGTCATCTGTCCAAAGACCTTCCTCTTTCCTGCTAGCCCCTCCTTACCAACAGCTCACAACTGCTTTCAGTGATCAAGTATCAGTAATTAGCCCTTACTTGGCCATGGGAGTGTGCCTTTGGTGTGGGTGGTTGTGTGTGTGTGAATGTTGTGTACCATTATCAGAAAAAGAGCTACTGCTCAAAAGCTGTGTGAAAAATGTTTTCTGTTATGTGTTTCTCTGCTCTACGCATCAATCTGCTATAGGTGAATAGTTGCTATTCCCTTATCTTATGTACTCCAGTACAATGAGAGATGCTTCAAAGAGCATATCACATTGAACTGAGCTTCTCGAATGTCTTATTTCCTTTCATTTAAGTAATGGATGTGACACACTACTGTCTTCTGCTGGAAAATGGTGAGATCAGATGAGTAAGCTGAAAGCAGCATAACACTGCATTTATTCCGGCTAGTGACTGATGCAACTCAAGTCTTGCAAGTAACAAAGGTTCACCAGAGGTCTGTAAGCCATGAATTACATAAAAAAATAGAGAGCTGTGATGAACACAGAAACTAAACAAATCACTGACTGATTTCTCTCCATCATGCAGTAGATGCCATCACAAAGCTATGGTATGAGAGTGTACAGTTCTGCAAGGTTCGCAGGAGAGCTTCTGTGAAGTTTGGAAGGTAGGAGATGAGGTACTGGTGGAATTAAAGTTGTGAGGACGGGCGTGAGTCATGCTTGAGTAGCTCAGTTGGTAGAGCACTTGCCCATGAAAGGCAAAGGTCCCAAGTTCGAGTCTCGGTCTGGCACACAGTTTTAATCTGCCAGGAAGACCCAAAAAGTTGTTTGGTCACTGAACCACTGAAAATACCTCTGCTGTCCAAGAAAGTTAAATTTTCGCCTAGAAAATAGATGGAATTTCAGTACGATTTACAACCCTAGGGATTTAACTGCCATGTTTATTGATGGATAATCTATCAACACATTCAACCTTAAAGAACATAGCAGCATCAAAACAGCAGGTTTCCCAGTACAATCCCTTACTCTTCTGGGGCTGTCCTGCTGAATAATCTGTTAGGGTATGTTAAACCTTGATTACAATACCACAGGATTTATGAAGATATGTTCTAGCAGTCTAGTTCACAGATGGACAGTGACACTGCAGATTTTTTTTATAATTCTCACATAATATTTTGTTTTGTTGTAATAAAGTATTGGTATGTTGCTTTGTATGACATGCTATTTATGTCAAATGTTTTCATATGAGGACTGAAAATCTTCTGTCTCTAAGTACAAACTATTTTGTCCAAAGGTTTTTCATTTAATGCAGAACCATTTTCCCCATCTCTTCATTTCTAAAAATTGCAGTTAAACTCAACTTCAGACAATTATGCCAATTTGTTTTTGTGTATTTTGTGCTGTAACATATCACTTTTGGTAAAGTGACATGTTACCCAATATCTACTTGGCTAACAAATGACTGGCACAGATAAAGTACTTATTATTAGTTAATTTGTTTAGAATTGTGAACTGTTTGGAAGTTTTATTGTTTGAGCATGTAAACTGGTCTGGACATACAGCATGTGTGTCCAAGGTGGGACTAAGATGGCAGTTACTTCATGAAGCTACAACCAAGCTGGGAAAAGCTAGTTGATTAACGGAAAAGAAACTGCCATGACAACAGAAGTGACAAAGAGGGGAGACTAAGCTTAGCAGTCAGATGGTTCAGAAAATTATGTAAGGTCAATGCGAGATCGATGTATGTTCTTGAATTGTAAATGGTTACCTGCTTTACAGTATTTTAACTCAAGACACAATATAATGTTACTGAACAGAAGAACTATCTATTTTTTGTTAGAGTTGCAAAGGTGAAGTAGTTCACAGCAAGAATAATTACACGGTTTATCCAAACAGTATTTCAAGAGGGAGCAGTTCATAATTTAAGAGCAACAGCAGTTGCAGTCTGACCATTTATGCTTTTTCAGAAACTGGCAACACTTTGTACTTCATTACATTCAAAAATACTGTTTTTAAAGTTAACAGTGTCAGGTGACTTGACTTTTGAGATTTAGTTATGCTAACAGCTGGAATGTTTCTGACTTTTTGTACAACAAAATAAAAACCAATGCCAAATATAAATTTGGATGGTTTTCATTTATAGCTGATAGTATTATTTACATGTTCAAAAACCACATGAAAAATAAATGTGAAATATATTAACTGTCCACATACCAGAGTCAGGAGGCATTATTTACTACTCATGAAGCTTGTTTTCCAAAATATGACTGCTAATTAGTAGTAAAATCGAGTTTTTGATCCTATTGTGTAATATCTAAATTTCTTAAAATTGAATACCTAGGGAGTTTCAGGCTGTACATTGATTGTAGCTGCATCCACAAGGAACAGCATTAATAAACCTAAAAGACCAATTTACAACATACCTGAAATCTGACGTCTTCAGTGTACTTTTTCCTGGTTGAACCCAGAGTTATTAAAACTGTACTGGAATAATGGACAGGAACATTGCAAGGCTCCAGCCAGCAGACTGTAGTGTACCTAAAACAGGTATAATGTTGAAAATCTGTTTTTACCTACCAGTACATGACAAAATCAGTATACATATTTAAATTTTTGAATTTTTGCAGCAGGGATAAAATTTAGAACATTATGTGTAATTAAACTCCTTGTCAAGGAAAGTGAGATACAAGCAGTGGTTGAGGAGAGCTTAACTACAGTGTGTAATATACAATATTATCTTCTTAAAAACTTACACAAATGATTTTACAGCATAAGATAATATAGTACTCTTTAGTATTCTGTGTAGTTTAACTAACAAGAACCTCGCACATGTTAAAGATTAAAATTAATCAGTGGTACAAGAAGAGGCTCATACTGCATATGAGAATTTGTGCTCACTAAACATTTTACAACTTACTCTGCCTCCATTTCATTCAGCCTTTTATCATATGTCATCTTAAGGCAAATACTCATTTAATCTTAAGTCCCATAATATTTTGGAAGTTTTCACAAAGTTCCAGTTTTAAATGCATTACTCAAGTTGCACAGTTATTGCTAAAAATATTGACAGATCTTATGTAGGTAAAATCTGAATCCTCTCACTTTCATCTTGTGATCCAGTAATTTTACTGTTTTCATTGATTGAATTTTGGCACAAAATGAAATTTTATCATCTGACATTTAATGAAATTTACACTTACTTCCTGCATTAAACTTTTATATCTTCTAGCTCTTCTAGTTTTGAAATTACAGAAGTGAGTCCATGGTAATGTTCACCTGTATTTTGACAATTAAGGAGCTTTGTACTGCAATTTATGGCACAAGGCCTGATACCTCAAAATGACAATCTACAAAAATAAGCTATGCTTTTACATTATGTTATTCATTACAGTCAGTCTGTGCAACTATGTATGTATGTATGTATGTATGTATAAAAAGCCCATTAAAAGGACGAGAACACATTTGTGACTTAATTCATCTTTTAAAACATGCAAATGTTATTTCAGAGCAAATGCTATAGAACAGAACAAGAAGAACATTCTTGTTAAGAAGAAATTGAAAGCTCAACCCTCCATGGCACAGAGCACTGGTGGGCAATCGCCAGTTTGCAGGCTGGATCTGACCCCCCCCCCCCCCCCCCCCCCAATGTTTTCAATCTGGCCCATGGAAGAAACTGGGGGAGAGAGTGAGGCATTGCAGAATTTTGCAACAGAAGTTTTTAAGGCAACTATTGGGAAGCACCATAAGTGAAGAAACGATGTTTGTGATGCATAAATAAATGTAAACTTCTGAAGATAAGAACATAAAATGAATGTACTCTCAAAAACATATGTTTTTAAAAATAAATTGTTGGTGCGTTGTGTCAAGAAAAGGGTGCAGTTTATATCTGTGTGTTACCCTATAAACATTAACATCACAGACATTGAAGTTTGACTTCATGCACTAAGAGGGGTGCTGTCTTGTCACATAATGAAGCAGCCCGTGAGCTTAAGTATGTATGTCAGATATGACCACAGGTCACCAAATGTTGTCCACACCTGGTATAGAGGAACTACATGTGGAGTTAATACCTGTGAAAATTATTAACTGAAGTGTTTAGTATCATCCCAGGAATGGCAACACCTTGGAATTGTCACTTAAAACCTTTACTATGCTAGCCAATGGTGAATCAACTACAAAGTGGGAAGTTGAACCCTGGAAGAAGGAATGAATCTTGACAAGTGAGTAAATCTACAGGGGAATAGATAGTACAAGCACTACACAGAGAACAAGTATGAAGGAAAACAACAGATGACCACTGCAAGCAATTCACAACACAGCACACTGATCAGCCCACTGCACAAGGCTAAGACTTCATCCATAGGCACTGAAAACAACATTAGAACTGCCTGGCTAGTTCTATTAGCAGCAGCAGCAGCAGCAGCAGCAGGTAAACACCTGGGTCACTGGTTCTGGCAGCATTCTCAACTATTCCACACCAGTCCCCTGCACCCATCTTTATGTCCACTGGCAGGGATACTAGATTTCTCCAAACTGAAAAGGCCACATAGGGCTGAAAATTGCCCAGTTAGTGCCGTGACCATCGCAAAACTTGAGATGGTGAGAGATTCCCTGGCAGTGGATCTACTGTGAAGTAGATATCAGTGCATGTTACTCCACTGGGAGGGTGGCAGATTGTGGAGGCTCATGTAGTAGTTGATCTGCTGACATGGGCAGGACAAGGACTCCACCACCGGTAAGCAAGGAAAAGAAGGCACCATTTCAAATTAAATGTGTTTCACAATGGGAGGCACAGGAGCTAGTCCTGTGGGTGCCATAATCCAGTCAAAGGTAAGGCAGTGGAGAGAACAGTGGGGACAGCAGCAGGTGAGCACATTGCCACAGTTGTGTGGCTCTCATCATAACAACACCATGATCAACACCGTCCACCTACTAGGATGGAGATGGCAGCATCGAAGATTGAACAGGTTATGTGTGCAACTGATTAGAATGAAGGCTCAGCAGTTCTTGACATATCCACCACAAACAACTGTACCTTTTTTCCCCACCACTACACCTGATAGACAACCCTGCTGCTAGCTGAAAGATCAGGTCCCAGTGGCCCTGTGAGAAAAATGTGGCTGACCATTGTGGTTTGAGGCATGTGACTAAGGGTGCAACAATCCAGAAGACTTTGCAGTTGGTACCCATGCAATCATCCACTGGACTGCAACCATTAACTGGCACTGCCTAGTACATAGCCAGAAAACTTTATATGGCATCATTGCAGGATGAGGCAGACAGACTACTTCATTTGAGTCTAACTTATGCAAAAATTGTTCCACCTCCTAGTTAGATGCCGAGTGAAATGGAGCAGTAGTCAAATGCTGGATACCATTGTGGATGCAAAAGTCTTCAAGGTTCTGTGAAACAAACTGGTGACTTACTAGATCCAAGGGTCCAGTGGGAGCCCTCAATTGCAAGACTGACTGACAGCACACAAACAGTTGCCATCAATGCAGAAGAGGATTGCTTGCCACATACTGGGAATTTGACCATTCACCAACCAGCAACAACCATGTTTCCCAAAAAGAGGCCCATAAAGTCTATGTGAACACTGTCCTAAGGGTGTTCAGGATTGGTTGAGGGGAAAACTGACATGGCAGCACAGTCTGGTTTTATGCTGAGGCCCTATGTCTGAATACAGTTTTCAATATCATGATTGACCATAGCCTTCATGTGTGTCATACTCCAGTGTGATGCACATGCCTATCTCTGTAGTTGGTGGGCAGTCCTACCTGGCAGTTTGGAATAAGGGCTGAATAAGGAAACCAGTGGCTTGTTGTCTGATCAGCAGGAACTTTGCACAGTACAAGAAAATGTGATTTTTAATTCCCAAAATGACAGCATGTGCCTCCTTTTCCACTGTGAATAATTCTGTTGAAAGTGTTTCTGATGCATAAGTGGTGGGCTGCTTGGTGCCATCCAGGTTATGATGTGACAGGACTGAACCACTGCCATATTGGAACATGTTGATGGCTAAGGTTAAACATTCCCCCAGCATGAAAGAAGCCAGACAGGGAGCAGAGCACAAATACTGGTTAAGGACTGAAAAGCCCATCAACAATCTGGAGACCAGGCAAATTTGATACACTTTTGCCAAATCCAGTTAAGAGGATGGCAGATGCATGTAGCTGGGGGAATGAACTTACCTTAATACGAAATGTCTGATATGGACTCTAGCTCTTTCACATTCCTGTATGCAATCAGGACAACAATGGCTTCTATATGCTCATCCCTATGGGCAGAAAGTGCACACTTGTGGGAGGGGGGGGGGAATTTACGCTTTTCTGATTTGTGATGAAAGCCTTTCTCCAGCAGGCACTGGAAAACTGCCTGCTTATTCTACAAATACTACTCTCACATGGAGCCCATGACCCAGATGTCAATGAGGCAGTTCATGCCGTAAGGAATGTCCTCAATCAAATGCTGTTAATATTGTTGATAAATTCCAGGCAGGGACAAGATCCCAAAAGGGACGTGATTAAGCACTAAAACACCAAGAAGTGACTGCATGAGAAATACTGGACCCCTTACAACTTCAACAAGACTGGTCACTGAATGGGATACCTGTCTGCAACACACTGCACACTGATCCAAATTGCTGTAAACGTGCACAGTGCTGTCTGACTTCTGGATGACCACCAAAGGGGGGGCCCACTGACAGAAATAAGTGAAAAAGTTCTGCGGTCTTGTCAATGCCGCAACTCTACCTTATCACACAAGGTGAAGGGAATGGGATGAGAGACAGAAAAATTTAGGTATTGCAGACAGCTTAATGGAGATAGGTGCCTCAAAACTGCCTGCCTGACCAAAGCCTGTATGGTTGTACAGCCATAGTAAAAGAGTCCAAATCTTGGAAGGGGCCAGACAGACACTGAATGCACTTTATGAGCTATATAGGTGCCACAAACAGGAAAAGCATCTAACCTAAAAATATTGAGCCAATGGTGAATTTATCACTAACAATGTAACTGCCATTGCACATCCTTGTAATGTGCAGAGATGGAGAACTGCTCCACCAAAGGAATACACTGTTTACTGTAAGACAACTTGATGGAGTGGCCATAACAATTCAGTGAAGCCCAGGAGGCAGTATGTAAGTTGATTAGGCTGGGTGCCACTCCCCTGTGAATGTGAAACTCAAGTGGTCACCCATCGACTACCGACAACAGCAGAATATGTTGGGGTAACACTTGTTGGGCAGCTGGTACAGCCTCTGAGTCCAGGGAAAACCACTGGGCCCTCCAAATGACCAGTCCATGGCTTGCTGACCACCACAAACGGTTGCAAAAGTCCTATCTTGTGGCAGATCCCATACACGTCCTCTGTGCTTGCAGTCTTTTCGAACATGACAGTTGGGGGCAAGACCACCAACTTGTCCATTGAGCAGAAGGAGAGAGATATGAAGAATCCAAAAACGTCATGAACGAGGATTACAATGCTTTGAATTAACATGGACACACTAAGCTTGACACAGGCAAAGATTGTTTGTCATGATGTCACTACATTCAAATCAGTAACAGCAGCTCTATGGAAGAGAAGGCCACTTGGTTCACCCCACAGGGAACAGGAGCTGTGTACCACATCATTTGTGCAGCACATCATTTCCAATTTTCCCCAAAGTCTACAGCCCATTTTTACGCAGTACTGTGCTCCAGATGTACATTTTCAGAATGTTTGTTCCTCAAATTAAGGACTTCTTTTAGCAAGAAATGCCTTATTTCTCTGTGCTAGTGTGCTGCTTGTATCATTCTTGCTTCATCTGCCATGTTATTTTGCGGCCAAGGTAGCAGAATTAATTCATTTTAACTAGAACATGGTCTCCAGTTTTTGTGGTAAGCCTGGCACTAACCTCATTTCTGCTGCTCCTGTTCTTTCACATATTGTATACTGCCCATATCTGTCTATACTTTTGGATTTCAAAAACATTGCACCACTGTACATTTCCAAACACTTTATCAAGGTTGGCAGATTTTATGGAAGTGTCTGGATTTTTCGTAAATCTTGCTTCCGTTATCAAGTGCAATGTCAAAACTGTCTCTAGTGCATTTACCTTTCCTACAATCAAACTTATTGTAACCGAGCACATCATATATCTTCTTTTTCATTTTGCTGCATATCATTTGTATCTGCATCTCTGATGTGTGATCTCTTAAGCTGGTTGCAGAATGTTCTAACTTATCTGCATTTGTTATCTTCTGGATTAGACAGAAAATAGTCTTCTGAAAGTTCGATGGTATGTATCTGGTAAATATTAGGAGTTCCAGTTTACTGTAATGTACTCTCATATTTTGACAATCTCCCCAAAACAATCAGGGAAGTGAGTATTATATCCAAATGTTTTATGTTTATGTTATATTTTCTGACTTGTTCCACAACCTCAAGAATCATCTCTTTTTGGGTCTGTGGAATGAAAACTAAGTCTAATCTAATCTCAGATTCTATGAGTGAAAGTCATTTGGGTGCTGCAGGAATATTTTGTTTTTCTCCTGACTTGTTTGAAAGCAAGTGATCCAAAGTTCTATGAAACTGACTAATACCAGATCCCATACTAAATCTTCCAAATTGATACACACTTCACTTTCTGTCACATCAATAGACAGTTCCTCACCCTGCTAGAGGCCCTTAGTGTGCTACTCCTGCCTCTCCATGCTCTCCTCTGTATCTGAATACATTTCATTTGCACTCTAACATTGATTCCCTTGCTTTTGATTTCACTGACAATCTCTTCCCATTATGCTGAATCTGTATTTCTGACAGCCACTTCTCTTTCAGTTTCTCTACAATTTTCCATCAGCCAATTCAATTTAACTATCTTGCGCTTACTATTAAGTTCAGTCCTAAAAGACATATTCCTTTCTTTCCCAGAATTTTTTTAAATATCATGTCTATCAAAGTATTTCCTCTGCTGTATGGGGTTTCTTTCTCTATCCAGTTTATACGAGTACCCTTTTAGGTATCTCCATTCCTCATCAACTGCACTTCTTGCTGTGAAATTCATCGTAGGAGGATCTAAAAACATTATTACCCCCACCCTCTGTCCACTCCTCTGTCCTGTTTGACAATTCCATTTGCGTAATGAAGACATCTCATTTTTGTCTACCATTATAATATTTTTATTCAGAATCCAGGCAGTGATTGGACAATCTAAGACCTAGGACATTTTGCTTGGTAATTAAAGAGAATACCCCTGAGCCATGGTTGGTATCTATTAGCAGTTTGTAGTTTGTATCAAATGCAGCTAGTTGTTGGTATCTTGGGACTGATGGAAATAGTTTATTTTTCTGTAGAATTCCAACCTATTTTCACTAGCTTATAGATCCCAACAACTTGGTACATAGTGTAAAGTGCCAATAAAACAATCACAACCTGACAATGAGCCTGCATCAGCTCAGAAGCTAGCTAATAGGTCACAGTTTCAGTACAAACCATCCACTATTTTAAACAGCTCAGGTTCAATATTCGTAACAGATAAGAAATTAATACTTACTTTCGTGGGACCCGACTCATCAATCTTGGTGGACTGTTGATCCTAGTCTGGGAAAGGGAATCATCAGACATGGTTCTTCCATTAAGTGGTGAGAGCAAGCTGAAAGAAAGTGTCAAAATTTAGAGGAAACGCTTTCTAAGTTTGTACTATATTTAAAGTGCAATGTTTTCATGGAATTAGTAAATTTTTAGCTGTATCTTTATTAAGTGGTTCCTCAGGAAATCAGATCTTTTCATCCCAAGATAACTGAACTCTTAGTACAGTGATTGTTGAAGATGTAGGGCTCACCTACAAGCTAGCAAAGTTTTCAGTCTTGTTATATGTTTTTTGACATCTCAAAAACTATACTGTTTGGGGAGTTGTTGCATTTATTAGTTACTAAAACATTGATCTGAATGTTAAATTTAGACCTGTCTTACATAGATGGTTTTTGCCAATTTTTCTTACAATGGCTTCATTTCATCTCCTACCACATTCATCAAGTCTATCACCTGTCCTTCCTTTTTACTGCAATATTTCTCACTCATGTGAGGTGCTAATAACTTTAATGTAAGTGATTACCTGCCTCAACAATCTTCCATATAATCATTGATCAGAATGATGGGAAACTGGATACTGGAGTAGTTCTGCCAGCAATGATCTATCACTTTGCACTTTTTTTTACACAGGCTTGACTATTCATTCAGTAAACAGCTTCAAGTAGTGCCATATTTACTGTTACAAAAACAAAGTGTTTCTACTATCAATAACAGTTTTCCTTTCTTCAAGCCCTACACAGTGACATGCTTTCTTAATATCTGTCACTTCATTCTTCAGTCACATCCTAATGACAAGTCCAATATTACATTTAGCCTTCAGTACTACTTTTGGGACATTTGTCTACTGTAGAAATTTTCTCCTCTGTAATACTAAGCTATAAAAATGGTTCAAATGGCTCTGAGCACTATGGGACTCAACATCTGAGGTCATTAGTCCCCTAGGACTTAGAACTACTTAAACGTAACTAACCTAAGGACATCACACACATCCACGCCCGAGGCAGGATTCGAACCTGCGACCGTAGCGGTCACGCGGTTCCAAACTGAAGCGCCTAGAACCGCACAGCCACACCGGCCGACTACTAAGCTATAACTGCACTCTGACTAGGCCCTATCATTCACTCTAATCTCTGATTAATGACAATGCATAATGTGTCTTGGCAATCATGATACAATACACCAAATTCTATTTTTCTTACATTTATTCATTTGTCACTATTGTCTTTTCTGATATTTTCCAAAACAAAAAGTCAAGCTACAGGAAACAAAATATGCGTCACAGTTGAGTCTGTTTATTATTATACTGTCCTCAGATTACAAATTTTCTAGAAGTTTTCAGGGAAAGTAAGTAAAATATGGCTTGGTAAATATATAATCAGCAATCAAAGTCAAGTTTTAATGAAATCAGTATATTCTAGTACAAATGTTTGGTGCTGTGATGTCTGACATTTCAGCATGTAGATCTTTATAGTATTCAAAATTTTCTGGTTTCTGTCCTCATAGTCATTTCCTTTTTATTTCTCTCTTACATCATGTTCAGACCATGTGACACTAGTATGCAATATGTCAGTATGGTGAAGCCATGGCGGGTGACAGAGTTGGTAGCTATTTTAGTGCCATGTGTTCCAATTTTATGACACATTCCTGAACAAGGCAAATCTACAATCATACGAACAACCAAGGATTGAACCCTAAACTTCAGAATTTCAGTCTGACACTAATCTGCCCACTCCCCACACCTCACACATACCAGTAAGTAATGTCAATTTTTTTTTTATATCAAACTGTAGTAGCTCTGTGCACTACAGTACTTCGTTATAGTTACATAAATAAACTGTTTCATCCTATGGAAGTACTTTAGTTTACAGAGATTGTTGAAAAAGTATCCTTTAAGGTAGCTGTCACAGCAATAACCTTTTTTATGTATCTATAAAACAGTTCATCTAGTTTTGCTAGATTTATTTATTGTGGAAGACTATTGGTGCAATTTCACACACACAAGCAGGCGTGAATGCAATTTTAGAGGAAATCATTGAGTTTAAAATAACAATTACTCTGAAATTAATAGATTTTGGTGAAGCAGTTTACTAGAATAAAAATCTCTCAGTGTAAATGCTAACATACTGTCAGTTTTAGCCCTGATGACTACCATGGAGGTAGTGGTCGAAAGCTTTGAGTTTTATCCTGAATTGACGCGGCATGTACACTAAGAGATTTTTATTCAAAAAGCAGTTGACTATTTCAACAAAACTTTTGGTAACAGCATTTGAGAAGTAAGGCTTCGGTTCAACTTACATTAATATACCAATGTTACAGCTGTCATTAGTCTTGATCAAGACATTGGGAAAGTCAGAACTTTAAGTGTAGGGCAAGGAGATCTCATATCACAAAAACTATTGCTAGCTGTTGTACATTTAACTTGAAAAATGAAGAAAGAATACTTGTTCCTGCAACATATTTGAACTGTCTTTGGTTCCCTAGTGTCACTGTCTTTTTTACCTGTGATATAGACCATGGGCATCACTGCAAAGGGGGCAGCATGTGTGAAGCACTTTCAACCTTTTGAGTATTTGTTGAAAAAGACACCATTGAACGAATATATCCAAGCTTATGGTTAAGCTTGCACATACTAAAAGCTCTTATGCAGTAAGACGTAAGGGTTTGCAGGATTTACTAATGCCGTAGTAAATCAAATCCCCTTAGATTATTAACTAAAGAAAATAGTCCAAGTTTTAATAATTATGTTGGCAACTATGAGTGATGGAGAGGGGTAGATAAGCACAAATCTGCTTGGATGTCTAACAATCGAATGCCATGTGACAATCACTGACAGTCCTGTGTCAGTATAGTAATAAAGTTATAGTCAGTGCATATGCCAAGAGAAATTACTGTGGAGAGAGTTCAAGCCAGTTCTTCAATATTGTCTTTTTAAAAGGCAAAGGAATATGGTAAGTAAATATTTATTATACCATGTATTCAATTTCACTACAATGTAGTAGAACACTTAGTTTATAGGAATTTATCAATTCATTTTTTAAACTGATCTAAACATAGCATATAGTCTATTATGTTCTATACATGTTCCTCCTCTGTTCTTCAGCCCAAAAGGTTTATAATAAACTAGCAGTCGATACATTGGGGATTTGCCTGCATTACGCAGTAGAAGAGAATTATGCAGTGTAGTGTGAAGTTTTGGAAGGTATTCTGGCAAAGTAATAAGTTTCCAATATTTTCCATGTTTTGAAAGCCTAGGTCCGTACTTAAAACTATGAAATACATTGTGTTTTCTGGCAGATCATTTTCAATTTCTTAAATTGGTGATAAATATTTAGAGATCTTAGTTACTGTTTCACTCAAATGACTGAGCCAAAATTTGGCATGAATGAAGGTTTTATATCTGGAAAGAACTTAAGACTATTGGCATTTCAAAATATTCCACAATTTCATTGTAATAGCTAATTCAATGATTTGCATTGTCATTAACAATATGTGAGAAGTTGAGCCATTGCTTCCATTGACAACAATGAGTAAAGACAGAATCTATACTGTAGGCCACCTTGTGATGTATACCATATCTACTGAGTTGTCTGCCCCTCCTCTCCCCCCACCCCCCTCCCAATAATTTAGTGCTCTTGACCATTGTGTGGATGAACTTACACAATGAAAGGAAGAAATGATTACTGAATGTCTGCAAATAGATCCAAAAACAGCCATAATATTGTTATAATGCACAATTAACACACAAAGTACAAACTACAAAACTGCAACAATGACACCGTACAACCAGGCAGGATTTTGTATTTGGGACAGTTGAAGGCAATGCCTGAATGCTCTGCAAGAGAAACAAACAGAAGTGTAAACAGAATGCCCTTGAACTTTTCTGGCAAATATAACAGTTTTCAGAATGATGCTCCCAATTGTGTGTGTGTGTGTGTGTGTGTGTGTGTGTGTGTGTGTGTGTGTGTGAGTGAGAGAGAGAGAGAGAGAGAGAGAGAGAGAGAGAGAGAGTGGGGGGAGTGTATCACCATTATGACAGTTGATGACAGTGGGAAATGCACTATGAGTGTGAAAGCCATTCAAAAAGTAGGGGTAGATAAGTGACAAATGATGAAATGCACAATGGAAATTACCAAGGGAGAAAGGAGAACAAATGAATGAAGACTGCTGCAGAAGATTTGATTATGACTATCAAAAATAAAATCAAGGGGAGTGGGACTCATAAAAAAGATTACATGGACAAAATTATTCTTTGCTGGATTTCATGAGATACAAGAAGACCATGGTGACAACCTAATGCAAGATGAGTAGATTAAATCAGAAAATATGAAGGAGCAACTTCAATGAATAAGGCTGATTATCATGAGAAGTTGGGAGGCAGGCTTCATCCAGCATTGGATATCAGGTGGCTGATAAATGCAGGGCCAGGTGACAAGTCGCTGTTGGGGTGTCAAGCTTGTAGAGGTACCAGAGGTTACACAACTATGTGATGTCTGTACAAGACATACTACACTTAGTGAAGGCTTATTGTGGTGCCATGTTAAAATTGGTGCCAGGGGGCCCCCAGGTGCAATATGTGTACACAGTCTGTTTATAATTAATATTAATAAGTTGCCTGTGTGGAAAAACTTATGTTTGTGCGTTTAGTAAGTGTTTTAAAAGTTTTTGTTGCTGAGCAAGTAATTTGTAGTTTTAGATATCTTTAGACATAAAAACCCACAGGCAGTGTCAAAATTTTGAAGAATCTTTGTTGGTCTAGACCTAACAGCGTTTTGCATTAATGGGACAGAACCATTAGGATAGTTATGGACATGTATAATGGTCATTTTTGCTACAGTAGAGATGTGCACACTTAGTTCAGTACAACTGTAATAATTTCCAACTTTGGTTTCAACCAACCTGGGACCTGGGGATGGGGTGGTACGACCACTGGATACGCTGGAAGGCGTCCTGCTCCTTCCTGTAGTGGAATTTGAACGGCTCCGTCGGCGCTCTCGAACTGCAAAACATACGTTTATCAACATCTGCTTATCTTATTTACGATACACATAGAGCTACGCCCAACGCTATCAGTATTTTTCGGCATCTGGCTTCGCCGTTTTATTGACAGGTTGATTTGGCGCTAGATTTCGTACTACTAAATTCAGTGTGAGGAAGTAGGCTATTACGAACAGACAATGCCCTTAAATGTGCTATGCGTGTACTATCCAGTTACTAAATTATTTGTAGAAACTCCATAGCCATTGCTGTCACGAGTACAAAAAGTGATACACACTTGCATATGTATATAAAGACGAAAAACCTTGAGCTGAAGAAGATATTAAATTAGAAATGAGAGCTTGGAAACAAATATATAAATTACATTCCTGTAGACCTGTGTCACAGCGCTGTTCTTTGAGAAAGTTATCTGTTCATTTCATCAGTATAATTTTGTACGTAATGGCACTTCATTATAAAAAATAACGTTTTGACCATTCTGTGCGGCCTTCCTCAGGGCATATACTCGCTGGGGAGGGCTACTAGAACGTAGCCAAAACGACTATTAACGTATCACACACACACATACACACACACACACACACACACACACACACACACACACACACACAGCGAAGGACTTTATGAAGCTGACGCAGCCAGCGGAACCCATACAGTTACAACCGGATTAACTACACTTTCACGGAGGAATGAATCCAATGTTTTTGGATTCAACGCCGAATTCAGTATCGGTACTAAATCAGGCTGTATTGGCCTAAGGAAGGAATAGTCAGCTGCCACCTAGAAAGAACCATCCAGTAAAAAATATGAAAAAACAAAAGTAGACAGCTGAAAATTAAAAGCCTTAGGAACGTATTCTGACACTGCGATGTCTGTCAGTCCACAAATATTTAATAGTTAATCTTTTTCTGGAGGACACCAAACAACTAGAGCATTATCGCAAGATCACTTTAGGGCAAACTGATCGTATTTACACTACCGGTATACTTAACTTCCCCAACCCCAGCTAAAACAATACGTACTTTTCCCCGATACCTTGTTACGAACTGCCACTACGTATTCATGTTTTTATAATTATTTTAATGGTCTTGTGTAACACCGTCCTGACTCCATAGGGAGTTCACCAATCAATAAAAGATAAGTTAGTAAATATTCTGACTAGCAATAAAGATGTCTACGAGAAACGCATATCATTCCCATCACCTAACACAAACACGCTGCTCTAGAGCTAAAATACTAAACGTGCAAAAATTAGCAAAGTTCTCAGTGAAATAGAAAACAAGCCTCAGGAGTTGAACAACGGTATCTTACATAGTCAAAAGGAGGAGGGAGGGGGGGGGGAGATGCACGGAACTTTGCTTTTGCTCCATTCTCATGTTTCATGTAAGACTTGCAATTAAGACTTTGTTAGGAGTCTGGACGCACGATTTTATGTTTGAAATTATCTATATATTAACGAAGTCGGACCCACCTTGCTTGTGCAGCTCGAGAAGTGTAGGAATGTATAGCCCGCCATGTGGACACACACAGTAGTCAATTTTCGTCAGAGCCCCAGAGCTAAGTCGTCGTCTGAATGCTTCCAGTTGGCGTCTTCCAAAGTCAGGACTGTCATTGCGATGTCTATTCCAGGATTTACTCTTCAAAAAATCGAAGATCGGGAACGTTTCTAATTCACTACCCATCATACATTTCTGGAGAACTTCTTAGTACGAGAGAGAGAACTCCTACGTAATCCGAGAAATCTTTTTCAAAATTTAGAGGCCGTCTAGAAACACAACACTTTTCCATAATGTGGCTACGAGACTGTTACTGTAGCATTTCGCTCCGACTGTCAAGTGCGGTAGAGGAAAATGTCGCCAACCAAACGCGCCGAAGAACTCTCAGCTAATGACGCAAGGGAGTTTGCTTGCTGTCTGATACAGCGACTGTACAGTGAGGACGAGACGTGCGCTGTCGGCGGTTGTTTGTGCAACTGCCACTCTGGGTTGAAATTACTGATGCAACAGCGTGCTTGCTAAGTAACACGAGCAATAATACACACACGAAAAATATAACAAAGGCAGTTCTAGAAATTCAGAACGTAATTCCAAGGAACGATATCTCTTACTATTACCACGCCTGTTATAGAGTTTCAAAGTAATTTCACGAAACAAAAGTAATAACAATTTGCATATTGTCATTTCAGATCCACTAGGATATCACATCTACTTTCATAGCCCGCAAGCTTTTGCGCGGTAAATGGTGAATGGTGTCTCGTTCAAGTATTCACTCTTATTAAACGGGCTTCTTCTGTGTCGGTTGCGACTTCGTTCACTCGCCATCGGTAAGAAGCACAGCGAGTGTAAAAAACATTCACAGAATAACAGAAAGTTGGTTCAAATGGCTCTGAGCACTATGAGACTTAACTTCTGAGATCATCAGTCCCCTAGAACTTAGAACTTTATACCTAACTAACCTAAGGACATCACACACATCCATGCCAGAGGCAGGATTCGAACCTGCGACCGTGGCGGTCGCGCGGTTCCAGACTATAGAGCCTAGAACCGCTCGGCCACTGCGGCCGGCGACAGAAAGTATTCCGACACTTAACCCGTTTTTAAGATATTGTCTAAGAACAAAATTATTGGGTGAACCTGAATGACATGTTTTACACGACCTGTATAAGTGTTCCAGTACACTTTGCCTTTGAATGTTGAGCAGTGACGAATTATTATCATAACAAAAGCGCAGGTCCCAAACCTTATGAGGACGGAGTTGCAGATACCTAATCTTTGCGAGGTGATATGGTGACAAAAACATAACACAGGTGACGATGTTGGTCTCGCATTTAGGAGGAAGGGAGTTCAAATACCCCCCCCCCCCTCCCTCCACCCTGATCAACCAAATTTAAGATTTACGAGATTTTTCTAATCTCAGAAGGCGACTAGAAAAGCAGGGGGCCGGCCGCGGTGGTCTCGCGGTTCTAGGCGCGCAGTCCGGAACCGTGCGACTGCTACGGTCGCAGTTTCGAATCCTGCCTCGGGCATGGATGCGTGTGATGTCCTTAGGTTAGTTAGGTTTAAGTAGTTCTAAGTTCTAGGGGACTGATGACCACAGCAGTTGAGTCCCATAGTGCTCAGAGCCATTTGAACCATTTTTGAAAAGCAGGGGTTCAAACAACTTCCATAAATATGAGCTACCATCAAAATACCTCGTAATTCTCTGTTTGCTACTTAAAGTCTGTTAAACCCAAATGGTCTTATGCTTCTCTAGTTGTTAAGTCTAGTAAATTAAATAAATAAATAAATAAAGGAGTAAATTTAAACCCAACAAGATCGTAAGAAATAATATGAAGTATTATTTTGATTATTGGCTATTTCGTCTTAATAACGACATTTACCATGCTCCTTCAGAGTTGGTGATAAATATTTAGAGATCTTAGTTACTGTTTCACTCAAATGACTGAGCCAAAATTTGGCATGAATGAAGGTTTTATATCTGGAAAGAACTTAAGACTTACCTCGAAGACTTGCGTATTCCCTACTCCCTTTCCATCTGAGACTAGGAAGTCAGATTACTACTAACGTTTTTAAAACTCACTGGTCTTTTATCCTGGCTTTTAACAGATTATGTGATCGAGTTCCAAGGAATGTTACAGGAAATTTGAAGTATTTACTTGTGCCTTAATTCAGAAGAACTGACTGCCGGCACAAAGACGTGAGGTGACACCTTTGAATAGGAAGCAATTTACTATATGTTGCGGCAGTGCTGCGGGGGCGTAAGTACAGTCATGGTGGCCCCGGGAAAAGTAAATAGAGTAGGATCCTTTTTCTCTCCTCATTATCAACTCAACAAAGCGTCACCCACATGTCGTCCTTCACAGGCAGTCGCCCCCATCCCATCTCTCTCTCTCTCTCTCTCACACACACACACACACTATATTACTCCATTATATTACACGCGTTATATCACACCACTCTCCTCCCACTTGAGTCAGAAAGTGAAATAAGTAAATAAAATAGTCTATATCATTTTAAATATGTTGATGAAGTAAAGTACAATCTTAACAAGATTCTCCAATTTAATCATACAGGAAACAGCTATTCGTCCCTGCATCATTGCACATGACAAATACTGAACATTACAGAAGGTGTATTTTAATTAAGCGCAAACCAAAACTGTTTCATATGAGAATGTTTATATGACTTCTTACTTCCAGAATAAAAACGGAAAAAACAAATTCATTAGACTCTGAATAATATCACAAAAAGTGAAATAGTATCTAACAGTGTACACCAAGACAAAACAAGAATGAATAGATACTTTCAAAGAAGTACGTAAGGAAAGTATTCATGCGAAAATGTAAATTGTTAATGGAATGCATTTGCTTCGTGACCCAAAATTACTTAATAAAAGGAGCTTTTTCTCGCATGTCCAAAATGATCCATCGTTTTGAAAAGTAAGTATTTCGTGCTGTTTCATTTTCTACATCTACAAGGGTACTCCGCAGCTCATACGTAAGTGCCTGGCAGAGACTTCATCGAACCACGTTAACAATAATTCCCTATTACTTCACTCTCGAACAGCACGCGGAGAAAACTCTGATTTCCCTTACCTTTATGATGATCGTTTCTCCCTATGTAGGTCGGCGTCAACAAAATATTTTCGCATTCGGAGGAGAAAGTTGGTGACTGAAATCTCGCGAGAAGATTCCGCCGCAATGAAAAACGCCTTTGTTTTAATGTCCACCTCAAATCCTGTATCGAGTCAATGACACTCTCTCTCCCTTATTTTTCGGTAATACAATACTCTTCTTTGAATTTTCTCGATTTACTCCGTTAATACGATCTGTAATGATCCACAGCGCAGCAGCACTCCGAAAGAGAAATGCATGTAGGAGCATTATCTTTAGTAGATCTGTTACATCTTGTAAGTGTTCCGCGAATAAAACGCAGTCTTTGGTTCACCTTCCCCACAACATTTTCTATGTATTCTTTCAAATTTAAGTTGATGGTAATTGTAATTCCTAGGTGTTTAGCTGAATTCAAGTCCTTTAGATTTGACTGATTTATCGTGTAACGGAAGTTCAACGGATACTTTTTAGCATTCATGTGAATGAACTCACATATTTCATTAATTAGGGTCAATTGCCAATTTTCGCACCATACCGACGCCTTCTCTAAATCGTTTTGCAATTTGTTTTGATCTTCTGATGACTTTGCAAGATGATAAACGACAGCATCATCTGCAAACAACCTAGGACGGCTGTTCAGACTGTCTCCTAAATCGTTTATATAGATAAGGAATAGAAGAGGGCCTATAATACTACCTTGGGGAACGCCAGAGACCACTTTTGTTTTACACAATGATTCTGCATCAGTTACTACGAACTGCGAATTTTCTAACAGGAAATCACGAATCCTGTCACATAACTGAGACGATATTCCGTAAGCACACAATTTGACTACAAGCCGCTTGTGAGTTACAGTGTCAAAAACGTCCTGGAAATCTAGATATACGGGCTCAATTTGAAATCCCTTGCCGATAGCACTCAGTACTTCAAGTGAGTAAAGAGTTAGTTGTGTTTCACAGAAACGATGTTTTCTAAATTCATGTTGACTGTGTGTCAGTAGACTGTTATCTTCGAGGTAACTTACAATGTTCGAACACAATATATGTTCCGAAATCCTGCTTTATATCGACGTTAATGATATGGGCCGGTAATTTTGTGGATTACTCCTGCTGCCTTTCTTGGACATTACTGTGACCTGTGTAACTTTCCAGTCTTTGGGTACGGATCTTTCATCGATCGAGTAGTTCTATAAGTTTGTGAAGTATGGAGCTATTGCATCAGTATACTCTGAAAGGAACCTAATTGGCATACAGTCTGGGCGGGAAGACTTGCTTTTATTAATTCATTCAAGCTGCTTCATTACTCCGAGGATATCTACTTTTAGGTTGGTAACTGTTCTTGATTCTAATTTTGGAATATTTACTTCGTCGTCTTTGGTGAATGAGTATGGGGAAGGCTGTGTTTAGTAACTGTGCTGTAGCAGCACTGTCGTCGACAGTATTTCCATTGCTATCGCACAGAGAAGGCACTGACTTTGTCTTGCCGCTAGCATACTTTGCATACGACCAGAATGTCTTTTGATTTTCTGCCAGGTTTCGAGACAAAGGCCGGCCGGTGTGGCCGAGCGGTTCTAGGCGCTTCAGTCTGGAACCGCGCGACCGCTACGGTCGCGGGTTCGAATCCTACCTCGGGCATGGATGTGTGTGATGCCCTTAGATTAGTTAGGTTTAAGTAGTTCTAAGTTCTAGGGGACTGATGACCTCAGATGTTAAGTCCAATAGTGTGCAGAGCCATTTTTTTTTCGAGACAAAGTTTCGTTGTGGAAACTGTTATAAGCACGTCGCACTGAAGCCCGCGCTAAATTTCGAGCTTTTGTAAGAGATCTCCAATCTTGGAGATTTTGCTTTCGTTTGAAATTGGCATGCTTTTTTCACTCTTTCTGCTACAGTGTCCTGACCCGTTTTGCGTACCAAGGGGGCTCAATTCCGTCGTTTGTTAATTTATTTGGTGTAAATATCTCAATTTGCTGTCGATACTATTTCTTTGATTGTAAGTCACATCTGGCCAACACTTAACGGTACATTATTAATGTGGAAGGAGTGGAGATTGTCTCTCAGGTAGGCGTCAAGCGAATTTCTATCTGCTTTTATGAATAGATATATTTTTCGTTTATTTTTGGAGGATTTGGGAGTTACAATATTCAGTCTCGCTACGATAACCCCGTGTTCACTAATCCCTGTATCCATTTTATGCTCGTTATTAGCTCAGGATTATTTGTTGGTAAGAGATCTAGTTTGTTTTCGCAGCCGTTTAGTATTCGTCTGGGCTCGTGAACTAAACGCTCGAAATAATTTTCAGAGAAAGCGTTTAGCACAATTTCAGATTATGTTTCATACGTACCTCCGGATTTAAACATGTATTTTCGCCAAAATATCGAGGGTAAATTGACGTCACCACCAACTATAATTGTTTGAGCCAGGTGCGTGTTTGAAATTAGACTCAAGTTTTCTTTGAACGTATCAACGATTGTGTCATCTGAGTTGGGAGGTCGGTAACAGGATCCAATTAATATTTTATTCCGGTTGCCAAGAATTGCCTCTACCCATACTAACTCACAGGAACTTCCTACGTAAACTATACATCCACTTCCTCGTTTACAGCCTGCAACTCGCTGTAAATTGCAAGATAGAGGATACGTTTTACTGAACCATATGTTAAAGTCTTCCATTCGCGGGTGGAGTGTGGGAAAAAATGAATGCTTCTGTGCCTCTGTTTTTTTTTTTTCTTTATTAAGTTTCGATTCCCACCCGAAGGGGACGGGTTGGCAGCAGCTTAGTATGCCGCTCTTCAGCCTACAGAATTTGTTTGAAAAAGATGAAGATAATAAATAATAAAAGCAGGCGATAAAATCGGCGACTTAAATGGTAAAATGGCGGAAAATCGTGGAACTTAAAACATGAAACATAGGGCTGATGATGCTAATAAAATACATATGAAGCAGACAGGTAAAATAATAGACAGACAATTAAAAAACACGGCGACAGTCTGGTTTCTGTTCGCAAGAGATATAAAATTTACACCCAGCGACAGCATGATTTCTGTCCACAACACTTTGGAAAGATGAACAACACTGAACGGTCACTTGAACATTACACTAAAAAGTTGGCACAAATATGACATACCACAGCCGAGGGCAGACGGGTGTAACCTGGACAGATGATGGGAAAGAAAAGGGGGGGTGAAGGACGGGAAAAACGAGGTGGGGGGAGGGGGAAAGGAGCCAATGGAGGACAAGGACCCATAAGAGGGGGGAGGGGGGCTGGGAAGACGCGACAGGGAGTGGGAAAAGGCAGAGGAGGGGAATACAAAAAGACTCAGGGGGGGGGGGCAGAAGGGAGGCAGAGAGAGGATAGGCGGAGAGAAAATAGGGTGGAAAGGGGGGAAGAGGAAGCCCGGGGAAAGGACAGAGGAAAGGAGGGGGGGTGAGGATCAGAGTTGATAGGAGGGATAAATGGAGGGAGAGAGGGCATCATCCGGGAGGGGGAGTTGACGGGAGCCACCTTGGGAAAGGAGATGAGGGGTGTAGAGATGGAGGGTAGGGGGGACACAATATTGAAGGCGTGGCAGAGGGCTGGAGTTGAAGAGGAGAGGAGCAACTATGGGGTGAGGGGGATCAAGGCGGCAGGAGGTGTAGAGTATGCGGATATGTTCGAGGAATAGGTGCAGATGGGGGATAGGAGTGAGGTCATAGAGGATCCGCGTGGGGGACGGGAGGCGGATACGGAAGGCAAGGCGGAGTGCATGGTGCTCGAGGATCTGGAGGGACTTATAGAATTTGGGGGGGCGGGCGGATATCCAGATGGGACTGGCATAATGGAGGATGTGACGGATTAAGGATTTGTAGGTGTGGAGGATGGTAGAGGGGTGCAACCCTGCACTTCTGTGCGAGCTATTACATTCATAATTTTATCTGCACGATCTCTACAGGATGGATACGAAGGGAGCTGAAGAACATTAGTGGTCTCTATGCTGAAATACGAGTCTTGGAGCTTTCCGAGCACTTTCATGAGAGATGAACGACGGATTGCTTCGAAATCTGCCAGTTAAAAAATTTTCCTACAGTTCTATTACACTCTCTTACCAGTCAAACAAGCCTGTGGTCACTCGCATCACCTTCCTTCCGTTGACAGTACTTCGAAACCGGTAACCATTTCTGACCCATTGCAGAATGTAAGGATTAAAAAAAATTTTTTTAGCTTGGAAAAGAAATACACAGTTTTTGCAACAGCCGTGAGTTCTGTTAAGATTCATCAGGATGATATAAATAAAGTTATTACTGACAGTAGCTATGCTGGGAATAGAAGACCGTTTCTGACCCATTGCAGAATGTAAGTATTAAAAAAAAAATATTTTTAGCTTGGAAAAGAAATACACAGTTTTTGCAACACCCATGGGTTCTGTTAAGATTCATCAGGATGATATAAATAAAGTTATTACCGACAGTAGCTGTGCTGGGAACAGAAGAGAAATATCACTGAAAGACTTAAATGCTTAATTTTTAAGATCTTTGTCACAGGCGGTAGGTATGAAAACAGTTTACATTGCTACGTATGCGTTTATAACATAATTCATACTCTCTGATACTTAGCTGTGAGTAAATGTTATCAGTCATTGGATTAAAAAACATTATTTAAATTTTCTTACAGGTTCTGTCAGCCTCTCGTCCTCGTGGGCCCACATGTTGCCAAGGTTGTTTCGACTACGCTGCTGGGAAGCCCTTACTCTTCCTCCGTACAGTCCCGATCTCTGCCCATGCGATTTCCATATTTTTAGTCGTTCGGAGCCCTGAAGAAAGACATTCGTAGCCGTCGACTTGCTTCGGACGAAGAGGTGCTCTCCTGCGCACAATCGTTGTTCAGCAGGCAAACCTCAAACATTTTTCCATAAAGTCATTGACCATCCTGCCTCACAGTGGGATAAATGTATTAATAATTATGGCAATTACGTTTGAAGTAAAGAACACTACTTCACTTTTTTTTTATCTGTGTCGCCGGCCGGTATGGCCGTGCGGTTCTAGGCGCTACAGTCTGGAACCGCGTGACCGCTACGGTCGCAGGTTCGAATCCTGCCTCCGGCATGGATGTGTGTGATGTCCTTAGGTTAGTTAGGTTTAAGTAGTTCTAAGTTCTAGGGGACTGATGACCTCAGAAGTTAAGTCCCATAGTGCTCAGAGCCATTTGAACCATTTTGAACAAAGTTCACGGTATGTTAAATGGACACGTGTCACATTATTTATTTAAGGGTCTTTAGTAGAACCTGCTGCGTAGGGCTACAAAAGCATGCTGACTGCAACGATGCGTGAAAGTAGTCATCATGACATGAGGCCGGCCGGAGTGGCCGTGCGGTTCTAGGCGCTACAGTCTGGAACTGCGTGACCGCTACGGTCGCAGGTTCGAATCCTGCCTCGGGCATGGATGTGTGTGATGTCCTTAGGTTAGTTAGGTTTAAGTAGTTCTAAGTTCTAGGGGACTGATGACCACAGCAGTTAAGTCCCATAGTGCTCAGAGCCATTTGAACGATTTTTTTCATGACATGAACAGAAAATCTCTCATCTTAATCTCATCTCTGTCGCATGCGAGCTTCTGCAGCTTAGCTCCAGGTGTTAGTGAAGGTTTCCTCTGAACAATTCGCTGTGGAGTATATATTGACCTACTGCATATCCGCTTACACGGAAGCATCGGCAACTCAATCTAATATTTTAAGAAGAAAATACGTACACTTGCAAGATATCAGCCGCAGCGAAAATTTGGGCCATTATTCTGATAGTACGAAGTTTTGGCCTTATGAATGTACGACATTTAAAATTGGCGCGCACCTGTTGTTCGTCACTCGCTCCGTCCCACTGTAGCCGCCCAATGCCCGAGCGCCAAGTACTGCACAGCGGCGTGACAACCAGAGGCATCCAATAGGGATGCTGAAGGCGAGGGGAGAGATGGGCACATCCGTCAAACGTGTTATGAAATCTTGTTCGAGGACCCATGTATCCTATGCGAAAAATAGGTATGTAATGTGGGTACGGTACATAATACACTGATGGAAAAAAAAAAAATTCAGCACTAAGAAGGAGTTGTGCGATGTAAACGAAATTTTGTAGGGATGTTTCTACATCTAAAATATGGTGCCTATTCAGATTTCACGCCAGTCGCATAAGAGGGTGCTACTAGTGCCACCAAGAGCCTGCAAATCAGGTTTGCTTTAAATATGCGCTCTAAGGGTCGTGATCGTTAGTTACCGCTGAGATTGGACGTGGTGAGTTGATGTTCGTCAAGAATGACTTTAAGGTGACAAAGACGCCATTATCAACACCTCTCTGTATTTGAATGAGAAGCTGGATGTTCCTTCTGCTATGCTGTAAATCAGGGCTTCACAACATATGTGCTCGCGGAGCAAGCTGTGAGCAGCAAGGCGTGAGCACGGATCAGCGCGAGCACGCTACCCCCACTACCGGACCAGAGCGGAGAGTGGGGAGAGTCACGTGGGGCACACAACAGCTGCCGCCAGTCAATGTAAATCCGCGGCCACCTGCAGGGATATCACTCACGAATTATTACTGCGACAAATGAAACAAATAAAGGAGAATGTACACATGCCACATAATTTTATTAGCTTAGTGTATGCCTCTACATTCGCATTAATTTGTGAACTGTTACACAATAAAAGGGGTCACTGAAGTGTGGGATTCTCGGTTACCTTGTACTTTTTGCCCTTTACAATTGCGTCTGTGTTCGGAGTAATTGTTCTTGTGCATTTTAGGCGCAGCGTGCAGTTTAAATTTCGATCAGACAATGCTTTTCTCAGGCGCGTCTTGTTACATTTCATTGCAGAGAACAGTTGTTCACAAACATACGTGGAACCGAACATTGATATTATTGTAGCCGCCAGTTTATGGAAACGAGGAAATCTATCCTGAGGGAAGTGTCTGTAGAATTCCAAAATGTTTTTCTTGTTCTGAAATTTGTCTCTGTATTCTCTGTCACACTTCAGGTCAATAATTTCTAGTTCCAGCTCAGGACGAATCTCTTCAATATTCGCTGAATATGGAGAGGAGAACAGATCAAAATCACTGTCTAGTGCTGTCAGATCTTGAAAGCGTTGGTCAAATTCTTCCTTAAGGGCAACTAAACTATGTGAATAACGTTCAGTCTTTGTGAACATCTTGCATGGATGATAATTTAGGAAAATGAGCTAGATTTCCTGTTTCCAGCTGACTCACCCAAAGTGTCAATTTCATTATTAAAGCTCGTATTCGATCTATGAAATGAGTAATTAGCAGATCTTTACCTTGTAGTAAAATGTTCAAAGCATTCACATGGCTAGTTAAATCTGCTAAGAACACGAGATCACATTCAAACGTGCGCACGCATTTCCCCTCCCTCCCCTCCCTCCCTACTCCGCGACCTTGCACCTGCTCGCGAGCACGTGCCTGAGCAGACGCGAGTACTCGCACTCAAAACCGGCCAGTTGTTAAGCCCTCCTGTAAATGACTACTGGCAGCAGTGGTCACAGGAGTGAACGGTCACAAGAAGACTGGTCTTCGGACGGCCACGTGGTACTATCGAGAGGGAAGACCATTCGGCGTGTGGATCTGGCGCTTGGTACTGCACCTGCAGCAGCAATTTGAACAGCAGTTGGCACCGATGACACAACGAACTCTTATAAATCGGTTACTTCAAGGACAACCCCGAGACAGGCACCCTTTAGCTTGTATTACACTGACCACAAAATACCACTATTTGCGACTTCAAGCGAGAGCTCACTGAAGGGCAGGGTGGAGGTCTGTTACGTTTACCGATGAATGTTGTTTGAGGTCCCACGTAGCCTACGCGAAAAATAGGTGTGTAATGTGGGTACGGTACATAATACACTGACGGAAAAAAATCGCCGCACTAACAAGGGGAGGCCGCCAATTGTGAAATTCAGATTCGATTCATACTGCGCATAATAAAAGCTCATGGCCAGAGGTGTAATGTGGCAAAGCACCAAGATGCACTTCTCAGCCGTTGTCGAGAAAATCGACAGTTAAAAGAAACCGTTGCGGTGAAATACTCTCTACTATTAACAATTTTCTATAGCGTCGTGGCGCAGCGGTAAGCGCTCGGGTTCGAAATCCGAAGGTCGCCGGATCGAATCTCGCGCCATGCAATTTTTTTAATTATTAGTTTTATGTAATTCATATATATATATATATATATATGACGGAAAAATGGAGGCGGTACAATTGGAGAGTGATCCGCCTTCACGAACATGCATAAGCAATTCATTAGTATATATATATATATATATATATATATATATATATATATATATATATATATATATATATACTATTAATGAATTGCTTATGCATGTTGGTGAAGGCGGATCGCTCTCCATTTTTTCGTTTTTTTAACAGGGTGTACAAAAGCTATCCCGTCCGCACTGATTTTCGACGATGTTATAAGTTGCGCTAGGGACCGCATCTACCTTCTTTCGAAGTTAGCAGGCAACTACGCTGTTATGCGGCGGCTCGTTTCGGCCCATTCAACATCTGTCCTTCAAGTGTAACGAGCGAGTAACGGAGTTTATATTTCATATCTACCGCAGCAAATTTGTGTTCGTGGGGTCTCTATTCTAATTCGAACGTTTGACTTACGCTATACGTATTCGTTTCGGAATACCGTTTCTACGTCTTCCGTTAACTATACGTGGTTAACATTATGAAGACAATTAATAACGTTTGTGAAATACAACTTTGTTTGCGGAAAACATAATGATGTTCGAAGTCGCCAGTTTTTCCACGACAAACGACTTTCAACAACTTATTATATGCATAATTGTTGCAACTGATTGCCGGTTACAAAAACCAAATACTAAAAAAAAAGGTTGCATGGCGCGAGATTCGATCCGGCGACCTTCGGATTACGAACACGAGCGCTTACCGCTGCGCCACGACGCTGTAAAAAATTATTAATCGTAGAGAGTATTTCACCGCAACGGTTTCTTTTAACTGTCGATTTTCTCGACAACGGCTGAGAAGTGCATCTTGGTGCTTTGCCACATTACACCTCTGGCCATGAGCTTTTATTATGCGCAGTATGAATCGAATCTGAATTTCACAATTGGCGGCCTCCCCTTGTAAGAAGAAGTTGTACCACGGACGGCCATGTGTTGGTTAAGAAGAGGCCAGTTGAGGGCCTGCAACCAACCTGTTGGACAGACACCTGGAGTTATGGTCTCGGGTGCGATTTCGTATGATAGCAGGAGCACTCCCTTGGTTATCCCACACACCATAACTACAAATTTGTACTTCAGTCTGGCGATCTGACCTGCTGAACTCCCATACATGAACAACATTCCAAGGGGTGTTTTTCTACAGGATAATGCTCGCCCACAACCGCTGTTGTAATTCAACATGCTCTACAGAGTGTCGTCATGTTGTCTTGGCCTGCCCGATCACTGGATCCGTCTCCAGTCGGTCACATATGGGACATCATCAGGCATGAGTTCCAGCGTCATCCACAAACAGCATTAACCGACCCTGTATTGACCGACCACACTTGGAACTGCTAGCCAGAGACTGACATCCGGCACCTGTACAACGCAACGCATGCACGTCTGCATGCTTTCATTCAACATTCTGGCCGCTACACCGATTATTAATGTACCAGCATTTCACATTAGCAATGGCTTAATCTCCTGCTTACATTAATCTATGATCTTGCAATGTTAATTACTTAAATATGCTACCTAGACAAATGTAACCCCGAAATTTCGTTACTCTACCTTAATTATTTTTTGGTGCTGAAATTTTTTTCTGTCAGTCTCAAAAAGACTGTTGCTGATGCGTTCTTCACTCCGAAGACTGGTTTGATGCAGCTCTCCTCCTCTATCCTGCGCAAGCCCCTCCATGTCCGAATGACAACGACTTACATCCTTCTGAATGCACTAACTGTATTCATCTCTTGGTCTCCTTGTACGACCCCTCACACTTCCCTACAACAGAAAATTGGTGATCCCTTACTGTCTCAGAATTAGTCCTTAGCAATCGATCCCTTCTTCTAGTCAGGTTGCGCCACAAATTTCTTTTCCCCCCAAATCTGTTCAGTTCTTCAGTATTACACTCAGCATACAGAACAGTCAAAACAGCCTTCCGCGAAATTAAAAGCAACGGTGATAATATTAAGAGTGCAATGAGAATTCCACTGTCAATTGCAGAAGAGAGAGGGGGGTAGGTGGTAAGAGTATATTGAAGATATATATCAGGAGGAAGACTTGTATGATGACGTGATCGAAGAAGAAAAAGGAGTGGATGTAGATGATATAGGGAACCCGTTGTTAGAATCAGAATTTAAGAGAGCTTTGGAACTCCTAAGAGCGGTGTGCTGACCACACACCCCTCCTATCCGCATCCTCTGCTGAGGATGACACGGCGGTCGGATGGTCCCAATGGGCCACTTGTGGCCTGAAGACGGAGTGCTTTTGGAGCTCCTAAGATCGAATAAGGCAGAAGCGATAGTTAACAGTCCATCAGAATTTCTAAAATCTGTGTCAACAAAACGAATTTTCACGTTGATGTGTAGAGTGTATGAGTTTCGCGGTATATCATATGACTTTCGGAAAAAGCATCCACGCAATTCCCAAGATTGCAAGAGCCGCCAGATGTGATAATTATCGCACAATCAGTTTAACAGGTCAAGTATCCAAGTTGCTTGCAAGAGTAATATACAGAAGAATGGCAAACAAAATTGAAAATGTGTTCGATGACGATCAGTTCGACTTTAGGAAAGGTAAAGGCACCAGAGAGGCAATTCTCCTGTTGTGGTCGATAATAGATGCAAGACTAAAAATAATCAAGACACTTTCATAGGAATTGTCGAGCTAGAAAAAGCGCTCGACAATGTAAAATGGTGCAAGATGTTCGAAATTTTGAGAAATATTGGGGTAAGATATACGGAAAGACATGTAATATACGATATCTACAAGAGTCAAGAGGGAAAAAAAGAGTCTAAGATAGGGATGTAGTTTTTCCTCCCTGCTGTTGAATCTATACATCGAAGAAGCAACGGCAGAAATAAAAGAAAGGTTCAAGAGTGGAATTAAAGTTTAAGGTGAAAGGATGTGAGTGATAAGATTCGTAGATGACACTGCTATTCTCATCGAAAGCGAACAAGAATGTCAAGATGTGTTGAAATGAATGAACCTTTCAGAACCCGGATTGAGTGTAAATCGAAGAAAGACGAAAGTGATTAGAAGTAGAAGAAATGAGACCAGCGAGAAACTTAACATCAGAATTGGCGATCACAAAGTAGCCAAAGTTCACGAGGTGGGCGAAGTTAAGGAAGTCTGCTACCTAGGCAGCAAAATAATCCATGACGGACAGAGCAGTCTGTTGGTATCAAACATAGATCTTAGTTTGACGAAGAAATTTCTGAGAATGTACGTTTGGACCACAGTATTGTATGTTAGTGAGACACGGACTGTTTGTTTTTCGTTTTGTTTTGTTTCAGGGCGTAAAAACAGCTGAAGACATACGCATCCACGTCAGAACCGCAGAACACGAACACGAAAAAGGAGTTAAAAGCGACTATACCTCAAGCCCAATTGACGGAAGGAAAGACAGCTAAAAACCGGGGCTTTCTCTTGGAGAAAGGATCATAAAGTACGCCATAAAGATAACGGAGGTCCTGAACTAAAGATTAAATCGGCAGATGATGGTTGAAGTGATCGCTGTAACAAGCAAAAATCTACAGATACCAGTTTTGGATGCTGGTCCCTATTTTGATGTTAGAATCTTCCTACACTTCGAACAGGGGCCTGAAGAAGGCTTAGTAAATCGCCGAAACTGGGACCGAAATACAATAAGTTTGTTGGAAGTTAGGTGGCTGAGAGGCGTTTAATTTGACATCCTATCCTAAAGATGAAATGTCATTCGCCACACTGCTACGACGGATACAAAGTGAAACGCGGTCGACAGCCCGTGCGTCGTTCGCTAAAACGGCCGATAACTCAGGCGTAAACATAAATTAGAACGTCAGGAAATGGCGAACCGCCGAAAGCTGAGGACAATGGTGCGTGATCACCACTTAACAAATGGCGATGGCTAAAAAGACAGTGCCCAATACGCAACCTAGCCCGAAAGGGCCGACAGGAGGTCGGCCAAGCCGCTGGGAGAGGTTTAATTCCCCGGACCTTGTTGCCATGGATAGAAGATGCCAAAGTGCCGCCACCTGCTGACAGGCGGTAACACAGAGATCATCGGAGGGAATGTGAGAACCAGTGGGCTGAGGTACGAGGACTGCAGCTTTGGCAGCAGTGTCAGCGGCGTTGTTTCCTGTCAGACCAACGTGACCAGGAACCCACATCAACATCACAGCGACTTCATCAAGAGTGAGCAAGTGAAAGCTTTCCTGGACCTGTTGCAATAAGGACGTAGAGCCCTAAGAGTGTCTGAGCAGATGACAACTGAAAAGCCTGTGTCGCCGGATGTACTGCATGGCCTGATACAGAGCGAAGAGCTCTGCTGTAAATACTGAGCAGTGTCCCAGAAGCAGATACTGAAAAAACATCGGTGCCAAGGACGAAAGCACACCCGACACCACGGTCAGCTATCATAGCCCATTAACGCCAAATTTCGCCGCACTGTCCTAACGGATCGTTCGTCGTTCGCCCGACAGTAATTTCTACGGTCATTTCATGCAGTGTTCAAAAGGGCTCTGAGCACTGTGGGACTTAACTGCTGAGGTCATCAGTCCCCTAGAACTTAGAACTACTTAAACCTAATTAACCTAAGGACATCACACACATCCATGCCCGAGGCAGGATTCGAACCTGCGACCGTAGCGGTCGCGCGGTTCCAGACTAGCGCCTAGAATCGCTCGGCCACACCGGCCGGCCATGCAGTGTTACTTGATCGTTAGTACTGCACGTAAACGCTGCTGCTCTCGGTTTTTAAGTGAAGACCGTCGGTCACTGCGTTGTCCTTGGTGAGAGGTAATGCCTGAAATTTAGTATTCTCGGCATACTCTTGACACGGTGGATTAAGAAATATTAAATTTCCTAACGATTTCCGAAATGGAATGTCTTATGCCCCTAGCTCTATCTGTCACTACGCGTTCAAAACCTATTAATTCCCGTCGGGCGGCCATAATCACACCAGAAACCTTTTCATACGAATAACCTGTGTATAAATACACTGCCAACGCACCGCCCTTTTAAAATGTGTGAACGCGACACTACCACCACCTGTATGTCCCATGTCTTTTGGTCAGCTCGGTGTATGTTTATATTTGGTGTATGTATGAGGCTGTTAACGACTACCTGTCACAAAGTATCGATAGATGCATTTTACTTTTGTCCGTAAAATTATTCTGATGTACCTCTGTGGAGGATGTTAACCTCCTAGCTCTGAATTTTTATAGGTTCAGGGGAACATCACAGAAATGCATCGTTCCTAAGATGCACCAGGTTCTGACATTCTGCAAGCAGTTACAGGTGATGCAAATGTTCAGCGGAACCATCAGAGAGATCGGAACAGGGTTATACTTGGACGTATCCAGGAACAAATGAAAAAAAAGTAACGAAGGAAAGGCGAATACAGTACAAGGGGGGTCAGGGGCGGGGGGGGGGGGGGTCGGGGGGAGCGCGTTGTTGTATGAAACATAGACCTTCTGTTTCGAGTGTATAACTGAAGAAGACAACCAACGCATATTCAGGAACGTGTGGCAGCTGAATTTCTATGACCTACACACACCGCTTACCTGCATGGTTGCCTACGATCAAAAAGTGTCCGTCAAAGGACCCTTTAAATTTGTGTTTTTGAGCGGTTTTTGCATTAATATTTCGTTAAAAAAGCAAGTAAACAGTGGTAAGTCAGAGGTAATTGATATTAAGTGCGATCGGTTTGCAAGCAAACAATTGTTGGTAGAATTTATCATTTTAAAAGTATGTTGTTATGGTAGATGTATAGGGTGTTTCATAATTCATGTTACACGCTTCTAGAGATTGCAGAGGGGATTTAGTAAATCAAGTTCTACATAGGAACCCATATTCGGAAACGTCATCCAACGTCCCTACAGAGCTTCAAAGTAATAGGTGCCGGCGCCTGTAAATGTGATTCTGTGATGATGTAACAAACTTTCTTGAATGATGAAGAAGGATAACTTTATCAATTTGAGGTAATGGTCCCTGTACCTGTTCTGATACCTCTGTTAGTGGAATACATGTACTGGTACTGTTGTTGCTATAATTGTAACGTAATCAACTTTCAGAGTGGTAGTATGGACGAAAACAAGAAAAAAGTCTCTAGTAAACATGGGTTCTAAAATGCATACCTTAAGAGCTATGAGCACTTGTTCAGTAGAGGAGATGTGTTTCACACTAGCAACGAGTCAGCCCCCGGTAGCTGAGTGGTCAGCGACAGACTGTCAATCCTAAGGGCCCGGGTTCGATTCTCGGCTGGGTCGGAGATTTTCTCCGCTCAGGGACTGGGTGTTGTGTTGTCCTAAACATCATCATTTCATCCCCATCGACGCGCAAGCCGCCGAAGTGGCGTCAAATCTAAAGACTTGCACCAGGCGGGCGGTCTACCCGACGGGAGGCCCTCGTCACACGCCATTATTATTATTACTAGCAAAGAAGAACACGTCCTCATAGCTCCTCCGGATGCATCTGAGAGACCATGTTTACTAGAGGTTTTTTTTTATTGTTTTGGTGCATATTGCCACCTATGAACGTTGTATACCCTACACTCTTAGCAACAACAGTACCGGTACATGTATTCCACTGTCAGAGGTATCAGAACAGTTTTCGCTTATAACTTTTGACTTGTTCGTTTCAGGTACAGAGACCATGACCTCAAATTGATACATTTATCCTTCTTCATCATCCTAAAAAGTTTTTAACATCATTACAAAATCATCCTCTATATACATACATTTATAGCCGTCGGCACCTATAGCTTTGACGCTCTGTAGCGTTGTTGGATGATGTTTCCGGATGTGGCTTCCTATGTAGAACATGATTTACTGAATCCCCTCTAGAACCTCTAGAAGTGTAATATTGAAGCACCCTATACATAAAAACAAGAAGGTATCTGGATTAAAAAAAAAAGAAATAACACATTGGATGCACATGCAATGTGTAATTGATTGGAATGTACCTCACTGCGCGATTTCTTAAAACATCCAAAATGTCGCTTACAGTTATTTACGGCCGAAGTTTTCAATTCACCTGGTTTCGATCTCGGATGCTGCCACGTTGAAGGAGACAGGAAGATTTTTCCAGATAAATAAATACTTATCTGAAGGTAGAGCAAAGTAGTAATGGTTAGAACGGTACGTCCTATTGTCACCGAGATTGATATACCACCGACGGGATTTCACCTTAATTTTAATATAATGTTTAGTTGATTGTACTGAGTCGATCGTACTTGCTCTTAATTTATTATCCGCCATACGAGCTACAGACTTAGTGGCCAATCCTTAATACGAGTTACAAGCTGCGTCATATCAGCCTTAGGATCGATGACAGAAATTAATATATTTGATTAGCGATCTAGCGCGTCCCTGGAAACCGAGGTGCCGTGGAGTCGTATCCCGGCCGGACCAAGAAAAGTCTACCTTTAATCTTAACTTCACCTCTCAACTATAAGAAGAATAGCCAGGACCAGACGTGGTTCGGATTCCACGTTAAACTGTGGATCTCTTTTCCAGATTGGGTAACTGGACAGGTCAGGGACACGTGAGTCACTGAATTGATGTCCTGTTGTAAGACTAGTACTCGACCACTCAGGCACACGAAATCATTAGTATTAAAACAAACAGGGCAACAAACAAGTGTCTGGCGCAGCAGTCACTACATTCAATGAAATTTTACTGACAAGAACACGCTTGAGTGTGAGGCCGCAAGTTCAGTCTTTAGCAAGGCTCATTTGAAAGAGTTGTAATTATAACAGGGCAAATACTAGCTACTAATGACTCACCATGCACATAAGGAGGGCGACAGAAAATGAGTGTCTGGGAGGTGCAGAGATGAACCTTCTATGGGATGCATGTGTTACACTTCACAAAATAGACATCGTCGATATTCAAGAAATGATCAAACCAAACCATTAATTTGCACCATGAACATCGAATGAAAAATGGTACGTCACAGTGATCACAAAGTTTCGCACCATCAACTTCAAAGGTGAACACATTGGGATTTACAAACAGTTCAGGGCGTTCAGCTAGGTATCCACTCTTAAAGAAAGTATATACAATAATATTGGTGTTACGGGGCGATGAGAACTGATGGAATGTGATGGGATGCAACAAAATGCGAAACAGATAACCGTGGATCTTATCGTGAGACGGGCTACCCTTTAAGGCGTAGCTGCGCCAGTATGTTTTATAGGCACGGAAAAAACAAACACCCAGAGGCTGATTTTGCCCACTTGTTCCAGGTGGTATAAACTGCAATGTCACACACTTTTCAGAAGGGATACTTCGCTCTAAAGGAGTATGATTTTTACACCCAGACCAGGAATTAAGCAAAAGGGAGTAAGTTTGACCAGCTATTTGCCAAAACCAGTGCTCACACCATAATTGTAATTCTCTTATGCCCATTTTTCCAATTTTGTTTGTTATGACATAAATATTCCCTATTACCCTTGCAAGACCACGCATACGAGAAAGAATCATAGGGGACAGACCGCCTCCAACTTCTCACAGTGCAATAAATAACTTTTCAGCCAATTTACCATCCAGATTAATAGTCTGCATAGTAGCATACGATTGCGCAAAAGCATTGATGTTAGCTGATCTTAATATAACTCTCTTGGTATCTCTAACTTTCAGGATTCCTTTCATGTGCATTTCCTTCTAATCCCGACTGGTCGGAGTTGGAAACAAATTCCTTACTGAAAGATGCGTCAAGTTTGTTTGTCTCACCAAAAAATTTTCCGGCCGATAACGCAGTTTATTACGCATTATCAAGTTGACGCTTTGTTTGAAATTTCGTTACCTACGTCTTCCGATTCTGTAGCACTGTTTGAAGTTAGGCAACCACCCACTAGGTCTGGTAAACTGACAAACGGCCGAGAGAGCGGTGTGCTGACCACAGGCCCCTCCGTATCCGCATTCAGTCACACCAGTGGGCTGAGGATGACACGGCAGCCGGTCGAAACCATTGGGCCTTCATGGCCTGTTCGGGCGGAGTTTAGTTTTTTAACCATCCACTGCTTCATGTCGCCGAAATTTGATGTGCAAAACGTAGTAGGTCGCTACCTTGCTACCTTGCACATCTTGTAAATTGTATCGAGCGTCCCTGAAACGCGGACACCAGTTTTTGTAACAAGTGCGCCTTATCCTCCGCTGAATGTCCGTAGTTTTACTTATGCAGTTCACGGCCATATTGTTGCGGAGTTATTCGAGATCTATTCATAACTGTTTTATTTTTTTTTGCTATGCTGCGGATGATTTTCCATGCACTTAATTATGTTTAGGTCCGCTCCTTGAACAACTGCCATTTACTAAGTTTTACTGAAGACAGGATTTATCGCCCCCTGTCCGACAAGGATAATGAACTACATGGCTCGATACCCTTTTCATAATTTACTTTTTGCTAAGCACGGATCGTCATCACTGTACGCTTCATGTACATTGGCCGCACAGTCGAGAGCATGCGACACCACACATTCCACTGACTCGTCTTGCACAAACCCTAATATGACATCTGTCACTTCTTTCTCACTCTGCGAAATCCCCTGGGTCCCTTTCTGACAAAATGTCAACTTTGGCAATTGTTTTTGTAGGTACAATGCAATGCTTTATTTATCGTTGGCATTGCTCTGCTTTGTATCCACCGCTAGCACCATTGTGAGTTACTCGCCGACTAAGCAGTTCAACTACCTCCGTAGCCTCATGCCGTGCTCATCACTGGATATCTCCATCCCCCCCCCCCCCCCCCGCCCCTCTGCCGGTTGCCATTAGCAGCCAATATTGTGTTGTTGCATGGTGGACAATATGTGCGGCGTCGAACGCCGTAAACATCATTGGCCTTTTTCGATTTCGCACTCAAGGGGTTCCTTGTGAGAGAGTATGCTCTACCCACAACGAAAATGCAAACGCAACTGAGAAATTATGGCTGTAATGCAGTCTTTCCTTTATCTTTCAAATTTTTCATATTTGAAGCAAGAAATGCTCATTCCCAGTACAGATAGCACAATTCCAGTTTCTGGGGGTTACTTGATGGTAATTTACAGGGTATTGCTCAGCTTTTCTCTTTTCATTTTCTCCTTTAACTTTTAGACACTAGTGAAATTATCTCTCTAAAGTTCTTAAAAAGTTAGAAACCTTGCCTTGCAGAATTATGCTACCATTCCCAGTGTGTTCTCTTTGAGGAACTGAAGCAGCAACGAAGAGCAAAAAAAAGCGTACAGGACTTGAGCAAGCTGTTAGCAGGCTCCAGCCTGTATGCACAAATATTTGCCTCTGCGAAAGTCATCTACTTAAATACACGGCGCGGCGAGTCTCTCAGATCCACGGCTGTAGCCCGCTTGAACTAAGCTCGCGTCATCATAGCGGCGATTAGCACACTGTCTTGTCGGATTCAGTTCCCCATGTTTAAAATCGGGCAACGTAAATCACATAAAATTCAGTGTTTCGTAGTGCCGCCTGATAACGGTGTTACGGTATCTGAAATAATTTTGGACACATATTGCTGATTACATCATGGTCAGACAGAGATTCCGAAATCAGTTACTGGATTGTAAGGCGTACCCAGGATCAGATATAGACTCAGATCACAATATAGTAGTGATGAAGAGTAGGCTGAAGTTTAAGACATTAGTCAGGAAGAATCAATACGCAAAGAAGTGGGATACAGAAGTATTAAAGAAGGACGAGATACGGTTGAAGTTCTCTAAGGCTATAGATACAGCAATAAGGAATAGCTCAGTAGGCGGTACAGTTGAAGAGGAATGGACATCTGTAAAAAGGGGCCATCATAGAAGTTGGGAAGGAAAACATAGGTACAAAGACGGTAACTGCGAAGAAACCACGGGTAAACGAAGAAATACTTCGGTTGACTGATGAAAGGAGGAAGTACAAAAATGTTCCGGGAAACTCAGAAATACAGAAATACAAGTCGCTGAGGAATGAAATATATAGGAAGTGCAGGGAATCTAAGACGAAATGGGTGCCGGAAAAATGTGAAGACATCGAAAAAGAAATGATTGTCGGAAGGACAGACTCAGCATACAGGAAAGTCAAAACAACCTTCTGTGACATTAAAAGCAAGGATGGTAACATTGAGAGTGCAACGGAAATTCCACTGATAAATGCAGAAGAGAGCGGGGATAGGTGGAAATAATACATTGAAAGCCTCTATGAGGGGGAAGATTTATCTGATGTGATAGAAGAAGAAACAGGAATCGATTTAGAAGAGATAGGGGATCCAGTTTAGAAGAGCTTTGGAGGACTTAAGGTCACATAAGGCAGAAGGGATAGATAAAATTCCATCAGAAATTTCTAAAACCTTTGGGGGAAGTGGCAACACAACAACTATTCATGTTGGAGTGTAGAATATATGAGTCTGGCGACATACCATCTGACTTTCGGAAAAGCATCATCCACACAGTTCCGAAGACGGCAAGAGGTGACAAGTGCGAGAATTATCGCACAATCAGCTCAACAGCTCATGCATGCAAGTTGCTTACAAGAATAGTATACAGAAGAAAACAAAAGAAAATTGAGGATGCGCTAGATGACATCAGTTTGGCTTTAGGAAAAGTAAAGGGACGAGAGAGGCAATTCTGAAGTTGCGGTTAATAATTGAATGGACTAAAGAAAAATCAAGACACGTTCATAGGATTCGTCAACCTAGAAAAAGCGTTCGACAATGTAAAATGATGCAAGATGTTCGAAATTCTGAGAAAAGTAGGCCTAAGCTATAGGGAGAGACTGGTCATATACAATATGTACAACAGTCAAGAGGGAATAATAAGAGTGGACGACCAAGAACGAAGTGCTCGTATTAAAAGGAGTGCAAGCCAAGAATGTAGCCCCTACTGTTCAATCTGTACATCGAGGAAGCATTAATGGAAATAAAAGAAAGTTTCAGGAGTGGAGTTAAAATTCAAGGTGAAAGGATATCAATGATACGATTCGCTGATGACATTGCTGTCCTGAGTGTACGTGAAGAAGAATTACATGATCTGCTGAACGGAATGAACCGTCTACTGAGAACACAGTATGGATTGAGAATAAATCGAAGAAAGACGAAGGTAATGAGAAGTAGCAGAAATGAGAACAGCGAGAAACTTAATATCAGGACTGATGGTCACGAATTCGATGAAGTTAAACAATTCTGCTACCTACGCAGTAAAATAACCAATGACGGACGGAGCAAGGAGGTCCATCAAAAGCAGACTGGCTCTGGCAAAAAAGGCATTCCTGGCCAAGAGAAGTCTACTAATATCAAATATCGGCCTTAATTTGAGCAAGAAATTTCTGAGAATGTACGTCTGGAGTACAGCATCGCATGGTAGTGAAACTTGGACTGTGGGAAAACCGGGACAGAAGAGAATCGAAGCATTTGAGATGTTGTGCTACAGACGAATGTTGAAAATTAGGTGGACTGATAAGGTAAGGAATGAGGAGGTTCTACGCAGAATCGGAGAGGAAAGGAATATGTGGAAAACACTGATAAGGAGAAGGGACAGGATGATAGGACATCTGTTAAGTCATGACTTTGTACTAGAGGGAGCTGTAGAGGGCAAAAACTGTAGAGGAAGGCAGAGATTGGAACACATCCAGCGACCAATTGAGGACGTAGGTTGCAAGTGCTACTCTGAGATGAAGAGGTTAGCACAGGAGAGGAATTAGTGGCGGGCCGCATCAGACTAGTCAAAGACTGATGACCAAAAAAACATTGCTGAAAATTACAACGACGGAAACGTACATGTTTTTGCTGCAACATGTTCTCGTTGCCCAGCGGAACTTATTTTGCCGGCCGAAGTGGCCGCGCGGTTCTGGCGCTGCAGTCTGGAACCGCGAGACCGCTACGGTCGCAGGTTCGAATCCTGCCTCGGGCATGGATGTGTGTGATGTACTTAGGTTAGTTAGGTTTAACTAGTTCTAAGTTCTAGGGGACTAATGACCTCAGCAGTTGAGTCCCATAGTGCTCAGAGCCATTTGAACTTATTTTAGCTGGTGGTAAAGCACTACCTTCCAAGTTTTGAGTACAGATTATAAACAGAAGAGGGCTGAGTACGGAGTCTTGAGGTAATCCTTTCGGAGAGAATGCATAGTCTGTACCATTTTGTCTTCATATCTGTCGAAGACATAAAAATGTCGTGATGTCACGCATGGATTTTAGAGGAAGATCTGTTTTCTAAGCCTGTTGAACTCTGGCTGTAAATTAATGCAAAAATGGCTCTGAGTACTATGGGACTTAACATCTGTCGTCATCAGTCCCCCAGAACTTAGAACTACTTAAACCTAACTAATCTAAGGATATCACACACATCCATGCCCGAGGCAGGATTCGAAACTGCGACCGTAGCGGTCACGCAGTTCCAGACTGAAGCGCCTAGAACCGCACGGCCACACTGGCCGGCTAAATTAATGCACGGATAATTATATACAGAGTACAAAGAACAGCTGACGCCCTCTTACTGGAGGGACAAAATAGTTTTAGAAAACAATGATCATGTAGTGACGATATTGCAATAGAGCGGCAGTAAACTGAAACGAGGTAAGAACATAATTTGAAGACTCATGTTGCTCAAAATGACTCTAAGCACTGTCTAAGTCCCCTAGACTTAGAACTAGTTAAACCTAACTAACCTAAGGACATCACACACATCAATGCCCGAGGCAGGATTCGAAACTGCGACCGTAGCAGCCGCGTGGTTCCGGACTGAAGCGCCTAGAACCGGTCGGCCACAGTAGCCGGCACTTATATTGCATTTATAGATTATGAAAAAGCCTTGCATAGAGTGAATAGGTATGTGGAATACAACGGAAAGACGAGGTTATCCTAAACATTTAATACAAGTGGTAAAAATTTATAGTCAAATAACGAAATTTTCATTAACACAGGCAACGAGAGAATAGGGCGGAAGCACTTAACAGAGGAGGGTGATAGGGATGCAGTCTCTTACCCACTTTATTTAATGTACACATCCTGAGACAAAAAAACAAAGCACCACGAAAGAATTGACCGAATGGGACTTAAATCAGTAGATGTTATGTGCATGTACAGACAAACAAATGATTATAATTTCAGAAAAATTGGATGATATACTCAAGAGAAAGAGCTTCACAAATTGAGCAAGTAAATATCGCGTTGGTCCACCTCTGGGCCATATGCAAGCAGTTATTCGCTTGGCATCATTGTTGGAGTTGTTGGATGTCCTGCTGAGAGATGTCGTGCCAAATCCTGTCCAGTTGGAGCGTTAGATAAAATCCTGAGATGGATGGAGGGTCCTGCCCATAATGGTTCATAAGTTCTGAAACAGTAGAACTCTCGCCGTGTGCGGGCGGGCATTATCTTGCTGAAATGTAAGCCCAGAATGGCTTGCCATGAAGGGCAACAAAAAGGGGCGTAGAATATTGTCGACGCACTGTTGTGCTTGTAGGGATGCTGCGGATGACAATGAAAGGGATTTTGCTGTGAAACCATCACTCCTGGTTATCGGGCAGTATCACTGGCGACAGTCAGGTTGCTATGTCAGGGAGTTTCCATAAACGTCTTCAGCCTGGAATCTTATTGACTGGAGTATAACTGTCTTCAGTGATGAGTCCCGCTTCAAACTGAGCCCCAATGACCCACGAAGGAGTGTCTGGAGACGCCCCGGACAGCGGTCTAACCTAGCAATGGCGGTGACATATACATTGTAATCAAAGAAACAAGCGATCCTTTTCTGTGAAGTGCTTCGCGAACGGTCCGCTTTTGTACGTTTCAGTTCATTTTGGAACTCCCAATCAGCTGACTGCGGCTTAATTTCCGGTTCACATTTTTGGCTTTCTAACCAATAGTCGGTGCACATTAGAAGAAAATTACTGAATTTGCTTTCTTGCGAGGAGCACATTTTTTCAGGATTCACTCGATTTATTTATATTTGTTTTGGCGGATTACAATCGGGTATATCTGTTTTTCTCACTAATGAATGAGTTTCTCTGATGCTCTAACATATTCAGCGTCGCGCATGTGGTGTTAGTTGCGGAACACATTTCCAGACTTTACGAACTATTCTCTCGCAGAGTTAAGCTGCTACTTGTAGAGTGTAGTAATTTTGCAGGCAAGGTTCCCAGTGAATGCAGATGTACGGCACACTCGTAAAGAAACGAACAAAGGAGATTGTATGAATGATTTCTATGTTTTTTATTTCGTATTGATTCAGCATTTGCTATCATAGAGGAGATAAGTTTGTCAACTGAAACTAAAAATTAATGTAACCAGAAATAAGCTCACGGGACAAAAAATTAGTCACCCATGGAGAAAACATTACACGTATCATTTAATACCGTGTAATTTCACCCCGGTACTTGACAACCGTCTGGATCGGTTAGGAAGCGAGTCCACAAGGTTGTTCACGTACGTCTCATCCATGTTAAGCCACTTGCTGAGGATTTGATGGCGCATTGCCACCAAACTGCGGGGATTCTGATCTCGGCGCATTACCCGCTGCTTCCAGATGTCCCACACATTTTCTGTGGGGCTCAAGGCAGGTGATTTTGCAGGCCAGTCGAAATGTAAAACGGTGGGAGAGCGTCCAGAAACCATTCACGTATTTCCCCGAACTTTGCTGCTGTTGCCTTTTTGTGCCTGCGTGAGCAGTGGCCTCTTGCTACGTGACCGACTCGAAATGTTCATAGTATGCTGTTCCCATCACAACTCTCTTTCTAACAGGTTGGGATGGACCTTCATTCTTTGCTTGCAGCAATTCCTGTCGGGTTTGGAAGCGACTTTTATTCATAAGCCGTGGAAGCGTCTCCGGGCCTTCTTAGTGGGGATCTTTTTACGATCGCAATTCTCGCCTATTTCGTGGCGCCGCGAAACACCAACAAATCCAGCAAGCTCAACACCTTATGGCTATGTGCACGACCAAATACGATTGCCCCTTTCTGTCACTCTGTCACGTCCTAACATTTACCCACATCTACGCACAATGTCCACTTGAAACATAAGTGTCTCAATGCTCGTGTAGAGGCAGTGTTCGTGCGGTTGAGCACGTGACTCGATCGCCATGCCATCTGTAAAGGCTTAAAGAAGATTCATCTGCGCGTGCGCCCTCGGATGACAATTTTTTTGTCGGATAAGCTTATTTATTGTGCTTTCGATTATGGGTATGGGAGGATCATACGTCCTTCAGATGGATTTATATCAGTTAATAAAGTATAGATTTATTGTATGTACAACTGTTGGATAGCATGAGACACATTCTGACAGAAGAAGAAAAAGTTATGTGGATGATGAGACTACATAGGTGAACTGTAATAGTAAAGTAAATACCTTTCAGCGGTCACAGACAGCTTTCCCAGTCGTATGTGCATCATATACACTCTTTATAAATTGAACTAATGAAAAGATGGTGTGTTAGGAGCTAAGAAGGGTAAAGAACATAGACAAGTAATAAAGCTACCAGTCGCCGCATAACATTTTTAATTGTTATAGTTACGTCAAGCTGATATTTTCTGGTGAATGTGTATGTATGTGGAAAGGGTTGAGAGAGAGAGAGAGAGAGAGAGAGAGAGAGAGAGAGAGAGAGGCAGAGGCAGAGAGAGAGAGAGAGAGAGAGAGTGAGTGAGAGAGAGAGAGAGAGAGAGAGAGAGAGAGAGAAAAGATAGAAAAAGGGGAAGCAAAATTTTATTATGAGAGAATTGTGGGTTATTTAGCATACGATTCCTAATTTGGTTTTTAATGGGACTAGGCTGCTATCAACTGAATACTGGGCCCGCCGCCCGCCCCTCTTGACAAATCGCATCAGCGCTGTTGGAGAAAATCCTCAATCCATAGAACAAAGTGGCTTCTGCAGTGGCTACAGCACAATTGACCATATACATATCCTGCGTAAAGAAGGTAGCCAAGCCAAGGAATATGAAATGCCTCTATGCACAGCTTTTATAAATTTTGGAAAGGTATTCGACTCTTCCAGATACACGGCAGTTGTACAGGCATCGGCGAACAAGGCGTGACAAGAAGGTACATCAACGTATTATCTAACAGCTATGATGTCTCTATGGCTTCTGCCAGCATAGGAAAAAACACGAGTGGATTTTCCATTGGAAGAGGAGTAAAGCAGTGTGATCTTGTAGTCACGAAATTATTTATACAATAATTGAAATTTGGGTTTTAAATGTTTCAAAAGTAACCTTCGAACAGCTCAGATAGATTTCTAATTAAGAAAGATCTGAAAAGAAGTGAAATACGAGCAATAACACTAGTTCAGGATGTTGCGGGAAAGGCAAAGGCTACAAAATGAAATGAGCAGGAAACATCGCACGAAGGAGTGACGAATGATGGACAAAGGCGGTACTAGAGTGGAGTCCCATTGAATGATGAAGAGCACAAGGTTAACCACCTGAACGCCTCACAAAAGAAAGCGAATCAGTCAGAAGAAACGGTCGGATATAAGTGTCACTTCATACATGCACATACCATGTGGCGGTTCGTAAATAATTGCCTCCCCACCTCCCCATTCTTTCTTTCCCCCCCCCCCCCCCCCCCCGTTTTCTGCCCCCTTCCTCTACACATTTGCGTAACCCTCTAGGATTCCTTCTCATTCCCGTCCCCCCTTCCCTCATCACCTCCCTTCCCCCTTTCCCCCTCCCCTATTCTCCCCTCCCCCACAGTCCGCCTTCCCTCCCTATCCTCTCCCCTGATTTTTGGATTTGTTGTTCTATGGTGTGTACAATAATTTTTTGTATCACTTGGCTTGGACGGATTATCTATAGGATATAAATACAAAGATCGTCGAGTACAGTGGGGTAGCACATAATGACGGTCTAGGAGGATTACAAATGTTTGTTACCATTACGTTTTTCCGTACATGTAATTTATATTGGTGAACTGTGCCATATTTTTGTATATGAATCAGGTGTAAAGATTTACCTTTGTGATTCTTATAGTACATAATATGCTTCTTAAATTGTGTAAAAAATTTTCATGAGACTAATATCGAAATATTTCAGTATATCGCCAGTTAATACGATGGCGCCACTTGACGCCTGCACCGCAAGTCACAAGGGTTCCGCGGCGCCTCAGTTTAGTCCACATGAGGTCATCGGCATGGCGTGTAGTTTCAACTTTGCTGGTGCTAAGGATGCGGTACTTGTACCTTTTAGTTATCTGACAACCCATCTGGAAGCATTCTGTTCTATAAATGATAAACCGTGCGGAGTTTTTTAATGTATTTGTACTTGGTTCTCAAAGCTATCTAAAAGTTTTTGTAAGATTTTGGTCATCCCAAAATATGATTGTATCTTGTGCATATTACCTATTTTCTTTTCATATAGTGTAATGCCAATCTGAAGATGACATCAGTATTCTGTCGAAACAAGTAATTGGAATAAAGGTCTTAAAGACAAGCGATCGTGGCTTTCACAAAAAATGTGTAAATGATTTCAGTTCTCTGTGAGAAATAAAGCGGTCACCAGAGTACACTGGTGTGGTTCGTGATTATTGTTGTTACCAGGCCTAATAGCGTATATAATGGGGGTGAAAAGCGTCAGGTGTTAGTAGCCACGGTGAAGAGCATGGAGATGCTGCATGCTCGTGTGAAACAGCGGTATCAGCACCTCACAGAGTTTGCGAGCGGCTTCACTGTGGGTCGCTATTTGGCTGGCTGGTCGAATCGTGCAATATACATATTTGCGGGGCATTGAGATGTGGTAATGACCCAGTGCTCGTCTGCGATGGAACGTGACGGCAGCCATATTCGTCGTCAAAGTTCCAGTCGACCACATCTGGTGTCTTTGAATAAAAGTGTCATTTCCGTTCGTCTCACTGCGTATTTCCTACACTGATCTTCTGTACTATACTGTCGCAGTTCTTCCTACATATGGTCCAAGTTTCATCGAGCTATGTTATTTGAGAATGACACATCATGCAAAAGTTACTTTCATCTATAAGTTTTGCGTACCAACGTACAAGGAAGACAAATAGCTCAAAATATACATATACACAGAATATATAAGTATGCTTTTATGAGGCTAAGACAGCTGGTCGACTGTGGCTTTCATGAAGGAATCAGCCCGTTGTTTTCCTGTAATGATTTAACGCCACTCTTCCGCGACTTGCTCGAAATTTGAATGGACATCACCTTTCAGATGTATAAACATGCCAACCAACTTTCGTTTATGTCACACAACCCCTTCTCGGTGTTGCGATTTTTTTCCGTCAGGGTACTTACTACATTCAGTAAGAGCGACCAGTTATAAAATTTTAAGTACATTGTTAGAGACAGCGAGATTTGCACAAAACATAAGTCTGCAGAGCAGGTGCTCAAATCGACCTCCCTCTATCTCCAAACGTTTAACAACTCAATGAATCACTCTCCCCTGGACTTATCGCTCTTAACGGAACAAATAGACAGTTGTAAAGGTAATTTACGGAGGACACCAAGGAAGCGTGATAGTGCTCTCATTGTTTACAATGTACTCGTATATAAATGATTTAGTAGAAAGCGTCGGAAGCTCTATAAGACAGTTCGCAGATGTTGTCTGTAAGTACGTAGCAGCTACAGAACACAGCATCGATTTGCGGAGGGCTGATGAATGGTGCAGGCTCTAGCAATTGACCCTGAACATAAATAAATGTAACATATTGCGGACGCACAGGAAAAGAAATCCAGTACTGTACTACTACGATGTCGATGACAAATTGCTGGAAACAGCTTTCACCGTAAAATGCCTGGAGTAGCCACCAGCAGCGGCCTTAAGCGGAAGCAGATAATAGGAAAAGCAGAAGCCAGACTGAGATTTATAGGAAGAGTCTTAAGAAAATGTTCCTCATACACGAAGGAAGAGGGTTACCAGAGACTTGCTCGACCAGTTCGTGAGTACTGTTCATGAATCTGGGATCCTTGTATTGTAGGATTGATAGAAGAGGTAGAGAAGATTCAAGGAAGAGCGGCGCGTTTAGTCACGACATCGTATAGACGTCGCGAGAGCGTTACAGAGATCCTCAACAAACTTCAGTGGCAGACACTGCAGCAGCGGTTTCCTTTTGAAATTTCGAGAGAGCACTTTTTGGGAAGAGTCGGACGACCTATTACTGCCTCCCACATAGGCCTACTTCTCGCGAAATGACCAAGACGAGAAAAATCGACATTAGAGCTAATACAGAGGCTTACCGGCTGTCATTCTTTCCAATAGCCAAATAGGGAAGGAGGGATCAAGTTACTATACTGTACCATACACCGTTAGGTGACTATCGGAGCACAATGTAGATGTAGAGAAAAGTACAACAATGAAAATGATTGTACTCCCATGTCTGTATTAGTAGTAAATAATTGGCCGTCTTTTGTATAAGACATCTACATCTACATCCATACTGCGCACGCCACCTGACGGTGTGTGGCGGAGGGTACCTTGAGTATCTCTATCGGTTCTCCCTTCTATTCCAGTCTCGTATTGTTCGTGGAAAGAAGGATTGTCGGTATGCTTCTGTATGGGCTCTAATCTCTCTGATTTTATCCTCATGGTCTCTTCGCGAGATATACGTAGGAGGGAGCAATATACTGCTTGACTCTTCGGTGAAGATAAGTTCTCAAAACTTTAACAAAACCCCGTACCGAGCTAATGAGCGTCTCTCCTGCAGAGTCTTCCACTGGAGATTATCTCTCATCTCCGTAACGCTTTCGCGATTACTAAATGATCCTGTAACGAAGCGCGCTGCTCTCCGTTGGATCTTCTCTATCTCTTCTATCAGCCCTATCTGGCACGGATCCCACACTGGTGAGCAATATTCAAGCAGTGGGCGAACATGTGTACTGTAACCTACTTCCTTCGTTTTCGGATTGCATTTCCTTAGGATTCTTCCAATGAATCTCAGTCTGGCATCTGCTTTACCGACGATCAAATTTATATGATCATTCCATTTTAAAGCACTCCTAATCCCTACTCCCAGATAATTTATGGAATTAACTGCTCCCAGTTGCTGACCTGCTATATTGTAGCTAAATGACAAAGGATCTTTCTTTTCTATGTATTCGCAGCACATTACACTTGTCTACATTGAGATTCAATTGCCATTCCCTGCACCACGCGTCAATTCGTTGCACCTGCTGTAATCGCTTTATAATGGTTAGGCAGCCAGATATCATAACATGCAGTCTAAAATTTGGAAACTAGAAGTAATTACACCTAAACCCAGAATAGAACGCAGGAACTCGAGTGCTCTGAAGCATAACTTTATCCTGTGCATTAACTGCTGTACCCTACTTTGACGTCTATCTTCTATACAAAATACGCACGGTACGGAATTTTGAAAGAGGCATTTTGTACTGTTGGCATGCAAGGAATCGCGGCGTTTCGATCACCCTGTATAAAGCACGCACCACGCTTGTCGTGTGCTGCGCTTCGCGCTTAGCGCCGGTGCGTGCATACTCACCGGTGGCGTGCTGCTCCACCCCCATGCTGCCTGGTCAGAGACACGCCGGAGACTGCGCCGGACGCACGGCGGCACAGTGTGCTACGTCATGCCACGGCCGTTGCTTGCCGCCAAAACGCCGACCCCCGCGCCCGCTGCAGCTGGAGGCGTGACCGCCGTACCGGCTGCCGCGTGTCAAACCCGGGCGGCGCGCGCGAGGTAGCGTCATGCTTAGGACTCCATACTCAAAACTACCGATGCTGCCGGCCGCTGGTGGCCGAGCGGTTCTAGGCACTTCAGTCTGGAACCGCGCCACCTGGGATCCTTGTATTGCAGGTTCGAATCCTGCCTCGGGCATGGATGTGTGTGATGTCCTTAGGTTAGTTAGGTGTAAGTAGTTCTAAGTTCTAGGGGACTGATGACCTGAGAAGTTAAGTCCCATAGTGCTCAGAGACATTTGAACCAATCTACCGATGCTTTGCCAGGAGCACTCGGAGACGCGGAGGAGAGTTGCTGCGTAACTCTTACCTCATACTAAGAGCGGTATTCATCGGAGCCAACACGAGAAAACCAGCGCCACCGAAAGAGAATTCTCTCTGGTGCAAATGGCAGGTGGACATAAGCGAATGTGCATTCTGTCGTGTTCGGTTCGCATCACTGGTTCCGTCGGTTGTCGGTTTTTCAGCCAACCATCAAACAAAGGTAGAGTCCCCTCCGCTTTGCGATATGTACAGGATGTTTCAAAAATGACCGGTATATTTGAAACGGCAATACAAACTAAACGAGCAGCGATAGAAATACACCGTTTGTTGCAATATGCTTGGGACAACAGTACATTTTCAGGCAGACAAACTTTCGAAATTACAGTAGTTACAATTGTGAACAACAGATGGCGCTGCGGTCTGGGAAACTCTATAGTACGATATTTTCCACATATCCACCATGCGTGGCAATAATATGGCGTAGTCTCTGAATGAAATTACCCGAAACCTTTGACAACGTGTCTGGCGGAATGGCTTCACATGCAAGTGAGATGTACTGCTTCAGCTGTTCAATTGTTTCTGGATTCTGGCGGTACACCTGGTCTTTCAAGTGTCCCCACAGAAAGAAGTCACAGGGGTTCATGTGTGGCGAATAGGGAGGCCAATCCACGCCGCCTCCTGTATGTTTCGGATAGCCCAAAGCAATCACACGATCATCGAAATATTCATTCAGGAAATTAAAGACGTCGGCCGTGCGATGTGGCCGGGCACCATCTTGCATAAACCACGAGGTGTTCGCAGTGTCGTCTAAGGCAGTTTGTACCGCCACAAATTCACGAAGAATGTCCAGATAGCGTGATGCAGTAATCGTTTCGGATCTGAAAAATGGGCCAATGATTCCTTTGGAAGAAATGGCGGCCCAGACCAGTACTTTTTGAGGATGCAGGGACCATGGGACTGCAACATGGGGCTTTTCGGTTCCCCATATGCGCCAGTTCTGTTTATTGACGAAGCCGTCCAGGTAAAAATAAGCTTCGTCAGTAAACCAAATGCTGCCCACATGAATATCGCCATCATCAATCCTGTGCACTATATCGTTAGCGAATGTCTCTCGTGCAGCAATGGTAGCGGCGCTGAGGGGTTGCCGCGTTTGAATTTTGTATGGATAGAGGTGTAAACTCTGGCGCATGAGACGATACGTGGACGTTGGCGTCATTTGGACCGCAGCTGCAACACGGCGAACGGAAACCCGAGGCCGCTGTTGGATCACCTGCTGCACTAGCTGCGCGTTGCCCTCTGTGGTTGCCGTACGCGGTCGCCCTACCTTTCCAGCACGTTCATCCGTCACGTTCCCAGTCCGTTGAAATTTTGCAAATAGATCCTTTATTGTATCGCTTTTCGGTCCTTTGGTTACATTAAACCTCCGTTGAAAACTTCGTTTTGTTGCAACAACACTGTGTTCTAGGCGGTGGAATTCCAACACCAGAAAAGTCCTCTGTTCTAAGGAATAAACCATGTTGTCCACAGCACACTTGCACGTTGTGAACAGCACAGGCTTACAGCAGAAAGACGACGTACAGAATGGCGCACCCACAGACTGCGTTGTCGTCTATGTCTTTCACATCACTTGCAGCGCCATCTGTTGTTGAAAATTGTAACTACTGTAATTTCGAAAGTTTGTCCGCCTGAAAATGTACTGTTGTCCCAAGCATATTGCAACAAACGGTGTATTTCTGTCGCTGCTCGTTTAGTTTTTATTGCCGTTTCAAATATACCGGTCATTTTTGAAACACCCTGTAACAGCAGGCAACATTCGTCTGGTGTCTTGTTTGCGAACTACGAGGGTTATTCGGAAAGCAAGCAGCGATCGGTCGCGAAATGGAAAATACGGTGAAAATCTGATGAAGCTTTGCACAGATGCGTTGGGCACTGTGTCTAGTACGCCCATCGATCGCATCATGTTGCTCTTTTCAGTTCTGACCCCACAGCGAGAAGTAAAAATGGCTAGAAATTAGCGTCTCCCGCCAAGTATGAGGGCCTGGCGAAAGATTTGGCCTGAATCTATGCAATCCACTGTCATACGGATCGTTGTACACAATTCTCGGCCGCTCTCAGCAGGGGCAATGAGGATGCTCCTGCAGTGTTACCGATGAGAAGTGTTTGATCACCCACAATACAGCCCGTAATTGGCTAGCCTTGAGGTTGATCTCTGCTCAAATGAACCGATGGCTATGAAGACAATATTTCGACACAGACAACGAGCTGCCGTCCAGAGTAGAAAATTGTCGAAAAGCACTTCTATAACGAGGGAATTGAAAAGTTGGTACAACTCTACGGCAGAATCTAAATCTGAGCGACGACCGTGTAGAGAAGCAACTGGAAGGTGTAGCTAACCGTTGCAAATAAAACAGTTTTGATTTTCACTGTGGTTTCCATTTCGCGACCTATCGTTCCTTACTTTCCGAACAGCCCTCGTACTTTTGTTATTGACGTGAGTTGCGTGAGCGATGGAATGGTCTGAAGAGAATGTAACGTTGGTGACATAGCATCTATACGCAAGGACGTACCCAGGATCTGAACTAGGGGGGGGGGGGGCGGGGGGACAGGTCATACTAGTCTCAGGAAACAAGGACTCGAGACAACATACAGCACTTCTCATTAAATAAAACAGTAAACCAGTGAAAATCTGCCTTTAATAAACATTTTAAATACAAGAATGCACTTGTACAATCCGAGAAAACATGCAGCATTTCTGCAGCTGCCCCCCCCCCCCCCGCCCCTCGCTGGGTACGCCCAAGTCTATACGTATTACAAAAATGTATGTATGTATGTGTGTGTGTTCCACATATCCTCCTAAAACCGAACTTATTGCACATATCCCTTACTGTCAGGCTCTGGGCATAAGAACAACCTACGTATCATAGTTCAGGCGACATGACGTCTTAAATAAGGGGATACGTGAAAAACTGCCGCATTATTAATTCTTTGCTACTAACTCTCTTCACAACATATTTCGCAGACAGTATTCACATATGTCACTGAATGCACCTACAGAAATATGTCATTCTATGACATATAATTTAGGAGATATGACAGCATAAACACTGTGACGCGTGGGAAAACGCCACATCGTGCATGAAGTTTTAATATGATTATTCCTTACTACTAATATACTCCTACAGGTGAGTCAACTTCACGAAATCCTTGACACTTGGCAGCGTTTTTGACAACTTTCAATTGCGAAGCGCAAACTGCTATAGCCCAAAACAATAGCCGTCTATATAAGTATGAAGATGCGTTGCCATAGAGGCGTTTACAAATAGCTCCTAGACAAGTATCCAGACATATTGTTTTACAATAAAGTTCGGAGTTAAATAAATGTTAGAAGAAAGAATTCGTCTTTTGCATATTATGTTTTTTAATTTGGATAGTCCACTTACACATGCGTAAATTATGCATATTTCTTTGTACGATTGTTCATAATTTCAAATGTCTTTCCACGAATACATGGGAATGACATTTTTTCGATATTGCACTACAGGCACAATTTATTTTTTGTTTTCGTTTCTAATAGAAAACTGGGAAAATGGGTGCCCGGGAAATGCCAGATTTGTTAATTAATATAGAAATAATTCATGCTTGTGGGATCCAAGACATGGACGGGAAGAGATTGGATAGGTAGAAAATAGCCGAAGCACTCAAAGATCCAACTGGCTACGCGAGATAGACGATAGTTTTATTAGCCGATAATGGAGTGACTAAACTCAGTTCATTAAAAAAGGGTAACACAATAAATTTTTTTCTCTGCCTCGTGATGACTGGGTGTTGTGTGATGTCCTTAGGTTAGTTAGGTTTAAGTAGTTCTAAGTTCTAGGGGACTGATGACCATAGATGTTAAGTCCCATAGTGCTCAGAGCCATTTGAACCACAATAAATTTCCTTGCAAGTAAACAAGTACGAATGTGTATCTATTATGGTGATTAAAATTAAAAATATACGGAAGATCTGACTATTCTCCTAGCTTACGTTCATGGTAGCTGTAATGGCTGATATACCATTATTACGTTTAAGATTCATGATGTAATAACTGAAGAAATAAAATTCCTATATCCGCGATCACACCCCCTGCCCTCCAACAAACTACATAAAAGGTTTTATCGAATAGTCTTATGTGACAGGCTTTATTACACATTTCATTAATCATATTTTATTGACATTATCTTTCTTATACGTACTTCACTAAAATACTTGAAGGGGTTCGCGTATGTCACGAATCTAGTCAAAAACAGCGCGCTCACTGTGCAAAATAATTCTCTCTGAATACCAAAGTCTCTAATCGTGGCTGTAACTGGTGTTGCATCTAGTGAAACCTGTGTGATGGCTGTTATCGCCAAAAAACAGCAACACAGCGTTCGGAGTGGTGGTACGCTGTGCTTGTTGTCTCGTGTTGTCTTCGGTTCCCTCCAGCGTAAATGCTCGTTCACTCGTAGAAGCGACTGGTTGTAAACACTGGGGATATATCTGCTTATGTCCATTCGGTTACGTTCTCTTGCATTCGCTTTATAGATCATTCAGCTCGCTCAAACACGCAAACTATGTAACGTACGAAGATGAAATTGACATCACTGTATTCTGGAAGGGATGCATTATGTTTTCAGTTTGGTTTTATTTACGGCACAAATTTTTAAGACAGTTTACTGAAACTTTACGAAAATACATTTCCCGATGACGTTGCAGAATTTTCGATGTGTGGTAAGTTCTTTTGCTGGTGAATTTAAGTGAACACATTATGAGAACGAAATGTTAAGAGTATGTTTTTATCTGCTCCTAACCTGTACACCACTGGAGATCTCTAATATGAAATAATTAGAGTTAAATGTGACGTATAATTGAAGTGTTATCATGCTAAAGGGTCTAAGTAACAAAATGTACTTTCTAGGTTATTCAGATTAAGCTCTATTCAAAGAATGTGAACATAAATATGCATTAATTACACATTAACACTTGCTCATTGACTTAAGGAAAACAAGTTATCACTTGGCATGATCCAAAAATAATATATAAACCCTGAATTTTCTAAATAAATTTGCACTGGAATGCTAAACTGGCTAAGTGCACCGTACAAATTTGTAATATTTATACTTCTAGTATCCATTTAACTGTTGATTCTTGGTACAGTTCACGTTAAAACTGTTTGTTCACCTAAGGTAGGTATTCTAGCGTACTTGTAATGTCTCTTTTCTACTCTGAAGACACTCCTTCTGCATCAGTCATCTCACTGAATGTAATCGTTTTGAAATCTTCACTACACCACCATTTTTTCAATATTCTTATAATTTTCCATCTCTCTGTTTCACCAAATGCCTTTTTTTATTTCAGTTACCCCAAGGTGTGGTGATTTTAATCCATTATATTAATCCTTTTATTAACCTTAGTTGTGTTAATCATCGTATCAGCTGGTTGCTGAAAGTCCATAAAATAACTACCTTTCATCTGAACAACTTTGAAAAGTTGCTTATCGCGAGCTGTTGCTATGATGTTCATTACATGATATCATTTACCACTCTCTTAAGTCATGCTCACGATTTCTTTTAGATTTATCAGTTACTCTTAGCTCCTTTGCCGAATTATTCATACTGTTTTCACTCTCGATTGTATCACCAATGAAAATACATAAACGACAGGCTACAAAACGGCAGGAGCAAGCGCAAGCTATGTCCAGTAACTCGTGAAACACACCCTCCACCTGCTCCATTTAGTACGAAGAAGTCATAGGAGTTAACTCTCCTGCCATCTACTGGCCTTCGTAGCATCTACATCATCCATCATTAGAGATAGCCCTCTTGGTACGTAAAAGCACTATTCACATACCACCTAAGGAAGTAGGAAACACAGTTATGCAAAACTGGCGCTTACCCCTTTAGCATGATAACTCTTCAGTTCTCGGCTCGCGCGTCAAAAGCGGTCACTTGTTTGGTTACATTACGAGAAACAAATAGCTAGGTTTGTAATTAACCGGTTATTACACTTTCTCATCAAACTTTATACTTACTTGTAACCAAGGGCGCACATGTGATAGTTTGTAGCGGTGTTCAAAACAAACTTCGGATCGATGTCAGCTTTACCTTTCCTTTTTTTACGACTACTGCTGTCGTTACACTCGTAGCTGTCACAAATGCTTGAAGTGAGAATCTCACTGTCGTTTTATAATGGCATGATCATTTCATCTACAGAATTTTCTAAAATAGCTTCATTCTGCCATGCTTCATGCTTTTTCCGTGACGTTAGGAGGGTCGTTGACGACTTCCTTCGTAGGTGGTCTTCCTATGGTGAGCACTACGAAGGAAAATAGAGTATATCTTTGCTGGCAAAGTAAGCTAGTATAATTTGGCCCCACAGCAGCTCTGGTGGATTGAAATGGCAGTGATAAGATGACAGCTGAACGATTGCACGCCCTTATGTTTTCGCCAGCTCGTCAATTTCGCATGTGGGAAACCGTAATTTTTGCATATAATTTTTTTTTTGGGTGGGGGGGGGGCAGGGGTGTCTCACCAACCATCTGACTTAACTGATGCGGCCCGCCACGGATTCCTCTCCTGTGTCAACCACTTCCTCTCAGAGTAACGCTTACATCCAATATCCTCAATTATCTGTTAAGATGTATTCCAATGTCAGCCTACACCTAGAGTTTTTATCCCCAACTCCCTCTATTACAAAGGAAATTATTCCCTGAAGTCTGAACACATGTTCTATCACTCTTTCCCTTCTTCTTGTCAATGTATAACACACATTTCTATCCACCCAATATGTGCAGATAACCTCGTCATTCCTTATTTCATCAGTCCACATACAAGGGGCGTTCAGTTGAAAAACGCGGTTTTTGTTGTGGGACATCGTGGAGTATTCCCGTTTCAGCACTAATCATGAAGCTGCGGTAGATAGCAGCGCTATATGTAGCCTTCGAAATGGTGTCTGTAACGGAGGTGCCTTCCAAGAGAGAGCTGTCATTGAATTTCTTTTGCGGAAAACTGGAGCATCGTAGATATTCAGAGGCGTTTGCAGAATGCCTACGGAGACCTGGCAGTAAACAAAAGCACGGCGAGTCGTTGGGCGGGGCTGGTTGATTTGGGGGAAGGGGGACCAAACAGCGAGGTCATCGGTCCCTTCGGATGAGGGAAGGACATCGGCCGTGCCCTTTCAAAGGAACCATTCCGGCATTTTTCTGAAGCGATTTAGGGAAATCATGGAAAACCTAAATCCGGGTTTCAACGATCGTCCTCCCGAATGCGAGTCCACTGTGCTAGCCACTGCGCCACCTCGCTCGGTTTGGGTGATGCGCCTGTCATCATCGCAACAAGGTCGCGCAGACCTGTCCGACCTCCTGCGTGCCGGCCGGACGCACACAGCTGAAGGAAATTGAAGGAACGGCTTCAGCGTATGCGTCGCCACAAAAATGCAAAAGAACTTCTCCTTTTCCATTACAACGGAAGGCCTCACACATGTCCTTGCACCGGGGGAAGCTCACAAAACTTCATTGGGCTCTTCTTCTTCATCCGCCCTACATTCCGGATCTCGCACCTTCCGACTTCTGTTTGGCCTAAAGAAGCATGCACTCCTCCAGAAGCAGTACGTGGATGATGGGGAAGTTATTGATATAGCAAGAAGTTGGCTCCGACATCGACCAACAGAGTGGCACCATGCGGGCATACAAGCCCTCCCAGTAAGGTGGTGTAAGGCCGTCGCATTGAACGGAGATTATGTTGAAAAATGGAGTGTATGTGAACAGCAAAGGAAGTGAGTTCTTCCTCATATTAGGTTATTCTTATCTTTCTCCAGAGTACGGACACAACACATGCCAAAACTGTAAACAAACAAATTTAATATCTACGTGTACTTTTGCTAAAGGTTCCTATATTGCTGCTGCTGCTGATTATCGGTTTGAGAATAATACGATGTACTGGAACCCTGAATAAAACCAAACTGCTTTCAGAAAAAAGTGCCCCTCGGACATATGAAATTGTAGTCCAACATTATTACATCGCTTGTTAGACGTTTCTAGCTTTCTCTGCTTCATGATTCGTTCATTAAAAACTTACTGTCGTCTTTATTTAAATTCGACTTCTCATTTAGTAGCGTTGAGAGTCTTAGCCCACTCACTAGTAAGCTTCTTTCAGTCTAACATCAGGAAACACGAACCAGGACCTATGTACGCAGGTTCTAAGCAGGGATTTCTGTAGAAGATACCCGGTGGGTGGACAATTTAAAAGCCGGCCGCGGTGGTCTAGCGGTTCTAGGCGCTCAGTCCGGAACCGCACGACTGCTACGGTCGCAGGTTTGAATCCTGCCTCGGGCATGGATGTGTGTGATGTCCTTAGGTTAGTTAGGTTTAAGTAGTTCTAAGTTCTAGGGGACTGATGACCACAGATGTTAAGTCCCATAGTGCTCAGAGCCATTTTTGACAATTAAAAGCTGTGTTCAGCCTTGATGCGGCAGAGGACAACTTGGCCCCTCGGGTGGTCTTCATTCACAGTACAAGTGTGGATAGGCGCATCCTATTAGAAGTAATACAGAAGAAGGAATATGCAGGACCCTACTTGCATCTAGCATTGACTCTTGTTTCCATCTGGCCGCAATGGTGAATTACTTTCAAACAAATCTGTGCTCCCTATCGTATTGGTTTTGCCGTAGGAGGAACATTCACAGTGTGGTCTTACAGTTGCGTGATTCGAAGTGGTAAATAAATGGCGACAATTTGTTAAAGACAAAATTAAGAGCAGTTCCCATATTCCCCACTGTCATTTAATTGATTCGATACAGCATAGATTTGTGTGCAGAAACCAATCTCAAACATGGGTTTGCGTAAGAAAGAAATTTACGGTAGTAACCTAATCAAGTCAGGAAGTACCGAGGGGTGTCGAGATGGGTTTCCACCAATGGTGCAGGCACTGAATGGGTCCAAAACCTGACGAGAGAAAGAAAAAAAAGAGATTAAGACGGTTTAGGAATCAACCGAAAGACGTGAGTTCTTCTGCGCCAAGTGTTCCTATCTTCTGCCTTTGAGAAGAAGCCTTGCCCTCGCTCCACTACTATAAGCACACTCTGTTGTCACAGTGTCATTTCATCCCAGAAGCATCATAAAGAAACTAACGTTACTGCACAGACGTCTAACATAGTTTATGTGGCAACAAGAAGCCTGGTTCACCCAGATGCCGCATACACTGCATGTTAATGGTAAATAATAGTTTTTTCTTGCTGCTACTTCGCTGGGGAGTTATAGGATCACAAAGGTCGGGGAAATTATGCTAGTTGGCTGAAAGTTTCCGAATCTCAAACGGTTCAAATGGCTCTGAGTACTATGGGACTTAACTTCTGAGGCCATCAGTCCCCTAGAACATAGAACTACTTAAACGTAACTAACCTAAGGACATCACACACACCCATGCACGAGGCAGGATTCGAACCTGCGACCGTAGCGGTCGCGCGGTTCCAGACTGTAGCGCCTAGAACCGCTCTGCCATCCCGGCCGGCCTTCTGAATCTCAATTTCTGATGAATGAACATTGCAAGTATAGGCAGCAAGGGAAATGTAATTCATTCGCACCTCCAGCCAGTACTTTTGCTGCTCCCAAGTTTCAACTGGTGCGATCTGCTCTGTAAATAAAAAAAGTTCGAGAATAAGTCTACTGCGACTGATTATTGATACACTGGTGTGCAAAACTTAAGGACCAAAGTAATTTCCACATGATGTATCACTGCCAAGTATAGGTCCATAGTTCTTAAAAGGATGTGTGATCACCACAGACGACAGTGCACGCTCTGAAACGCATTCCCGTGCTGGTCAAAAAGGTTGGTAAATAGTTTTTGTGATAGCTTTGACAAGTTTCATCTCTGCTATCACGTGAAATCCAGACCATGCCCACTTTCCACGGTATTTAGGCCGCTCTTCGACGTCGAACTCGTCAGTCGGCAGGACTCAGCACAACCAGGAGCACCTCCGAAGATGTACAACGTAGCTTTGGACGAAACGTCAGGGATAGGAGAGTTCCATGGACCACAGCCATACAACCCGGAAGAATTCTCGGCAAGGTGTTTAAGACCTGAAGATTGCACCAAAGACTATTGAAACCGGTTCTCTTGAATAAAAAAAATATTGGCGATCTTGGGTCTTGAATGGTTTTTAATAATTAAAACAGATCGCCCTTCAATACTCTCATAATGAGACAATTCATTCAGACTGACACTAATTTTGTGTATTGTAGAATAGCCAGGATTTCGGTGAAGAACACTTTGCAATCCATTGTTCACGTTGTCAGTTATGTCACCATGAATTAGCGCAATTCACTCTGCACATGTTGCACAAACGAGCAGCTTCCAGTCGTCTGATAGCTTTTGATACCACTGAAAAATTGGTGTTAATGTATGCCAAGATTCCAGACAAGGTATCAGTGAAGACCTCTTCCAAAGTTTTGAGAGCACTTGATTCATCGATATCAAGCTCACAAAAGATTGCCTTTATTTTGGTTTAGTTGGTACACTAATGCTCAGCAACATTAAGCCAAGAACAATATCGAGTCAGAACTTGCTGACGGGAGAGGGGCATTGAAGGGGCTTGGTCCTTGAATTTCTGCATCCGTAGCGGAGCTTACACGTAGATTTTCTTGACACAGAAAATTCATTTATCCACATCAGGGTAATCTGATCGCACGTATTCTGCAACTCTGTGTAACGTATGTGTAAGGCAAGCGCCGTATACCATACTGGGGTAGATAATCTGAATCCCCTTGACTCGTTTAGCCATGTATGAAGGACCATCTGCTACTAGCAACAAAACGTTGCCTCTGTTTACACCGTCCGGCCACAGTAGCTTCACAGAGTTGTCAAACAACATGGCAGTCGTTTACTCTCGAGAGAGCTTCACACGTTAGGAGGTACATTTCTCTAGGCCCGTCAACCTTCAGAAAAGCAACAACAATATTTGCCATATAACGTCCACCTACATAGGTGGTTTCATCCATAGTCACTAAGACATTTTGGTCAGCAGCACTCATCCGTACACGAAGCGCCAAAGAAATTGGTATAGGCATGCCTGTTCAAATACAGAGATATTTAAACAGGCAGAATACGGCGCTGCGGTCGGCAATACCTATACAGGGCAACAAGTGTCGGACGCAGTTGTTAGATCGGTTACTGCTGTTACCATGGCAGGTTATCAAGGTTTAAGCGAGTTTGAAGATGGTGTTATAGTCGGTGCATGAGCGATAGGACAGAGGGTCTCCGAGTTAGCGATGAAGTGGGGATTTTCCCGTACGACCATTTCACGAGTGTACTGTGAATATCAGGAATCCGGTAAAACATCAAATCTCCGATATCGCTGCGGCCGGAAAAAGATCCTGCAAGACCGGGACCAACGACGACTGAAGAGAATCGTGGAACCTGACAGAAGTGCAACACTTCCGCAGATTCTTGCAGATTTCAGTGCTGGGTCATCAACAAATGTCAGCGTGCGGACCATTCAACAAAACATCATCGATATGGGCTTTCGGAGCCGTAGGCCCATTCGTGTAATGTTGATGACTGCACGACACAAAGCTTTATGCCTCGCCTGGGCCCGTAAACACCTACATTGGACTACTGGTGACTGGAAACATGTTGCCTGGTCGGACGAGTCTCGTTTCAAATTGTATCGAGCGGATGGACGTGTACGGGTATGGAGGCAACGTCTTGAATCCATGGACCCTGCATGTCAGCGGGGGACTGTTCAAGTTGGTGGAGGCTCTGTAATGGTGTGGGGCGCGTGCAGTTGGAGTGATATGGGACCCCTGATACGTCTAGATACGAATTTCACAGGTGACACGTACGTAAGCATCCTGTCTGATCGCCTGCATCCATTCAGGTCCATTGCGCATTCCGACAGACTAGGGCAATTCAAGCAGGGCAATGTGATACCCCACAGGTCCAGAAATACCACTCCCCAAACATGACATTATTTAACACATCTGGGGTGCCTTGCAACGTGCTGATCAGAAGAGATCTCCACCCCCTCGTACTCTTACGGATGTGCGGAGAGCCCTGCAGGATTCATGGTGCCAGTTTCCTCCAGCACTACTTCAGACTTTAGTTGGGTCCATGCTACGCCGTGTTGTGGCGCTTCTGCGTGCTCGAGGGGGGCCCACACGGTATTAGACAGATGTACCAGTTTCTTTGGCTCTTCAGTGTATTTAGTTGTGCAACTCCTCGTGGCACACAAATAAATAGTTCTTCCTCAACGTAGATTCGTCCGGAATTGGATGAGCTGAGTACTTCTCCGAGAACTGAAGCTTGGACTCTTCAGCTTCTCCAATTTGATGCTGCAAGTCACCATCATCTCACACATGTCCTTGGAGAATGATTGCACGATTAAAGATGGACCTGTCTTCGCAAATAAACCGTTTGTCTGCTGTAATTTTCAGTATTTCTCTTCACACAGTTGCTGTGTTTCGCGGTTACAGTATTGTTGCACATTAAAGCACTTTTCTGTACTAATTTTAAATCCAAATGAATTACAAAATAGTATTTCGCCGTCAATGCTGAAGAACTTCTCTCCAATTTCGCTAACAAATCCTCGCAATTTCAAGCTGTTGAGCACTTTTCTTTCAGCATGATGAACCAGACAGTGTTTGTATTCGAACCCTGTGCGATATTTATTACTTCGGAAGCCGCCTTTTTTAGCTTCGAAAGCGTTTTGTCGACCCGCGCAACAATATCTTACGTCTATGAACCGACTGGTGTGTTAACGCTGGTTGTCTACTACTGTCCCGATAAATAAAGGTTTGTGATAATTGTTGTGTTTATTTGTGGCAATATCACCTGAAACACTGTCATATGAGCAACATTTTATGTTTTTACTTTTGTGTCGTTGAAAGTACTACAACTATTTGCATTTTCGGCAAAAGTTGGCCGAAATACATGTAAATATGACTTGATACGCACAATGAAAATACGTTTTTCTACACTACAGTACGTAGATTCGTTCATAAATTATCGCAAAATTCACCCTAAAGTTCAGGAAAAAGTGTGACTTGTTATCAAAATCCGTGCCCTAGTGATAATCTACTCACTAATCGGCACAATTTTACGTTAATATTGAATACAATAAATCAAGAGACTCGTATTACAGTCAGAAACTGCGTGTATATCTTGAGGCAGAGTAGCTCATAGCGTTAAAATTACCCACACTATATTTATCCAGTATTTGACAATGAGAACACTTAGATATAATTTCAAACCTTTCCGGAACTTTTTCGCGCTGACATCCCCCGAAAAATAATGAAAGGAAAAATGCTTATCGGTTGCTACATTTCAACTGTTCATACCCCAAAACTTCAGCCCCAGACACGACACCTTCAATCATTTTACTCACAACACATTTTTCAGACAGCATCCACATGTGGTACTGAATGATGACCTACAAAACTGTATCACTGTACGACACATAGTTTAGGAGATGTGAATTCATAAATGTAAAGATTTCTACGTGCTTAATATCAATATCCAGCACATTAACTCCTTTCTAAAGTAACAGCTAGTTTGAAGCAGTTTTATGTCTATGAGTTCGATTCTTTAAAGAATCTTGAGTCTGGAAGGGTGGGGGGGGGGGGGGCTAATGATTGAAAACTAATCTGTTACTACGATCGGTTTAAACCAGCAACTACTCATCATTAGGTAAGAAATACCTGCATCGAAAATGCAACAATCGCAAATGGAGTTTAAAGTTAACGTCAACTGCAGTAAAACCTAAATATGAAGTACACTCTAGGTACTGTAGCTACAGCAAGTTCTTCTAATTACGAATAAATTTAAATGTTTACGTAGCTCGAAAACAGCTGATGGTATTGTGCTATAGAGGATGTTACAGAAAGTGCTTGATCGTTCCCACGTCATGAAATAACAAAAGAAAATACAGATTTTTTAATAGTGAAACAGTGTCTGCAGAATTAATTGTATTGCAAAACACTTTCTGTATGTATTCGAAATAATTCAGTTCTATGTAAAAAAATGACGTTTTGGGAATAGCAACTATGTCAGAATGCATGACGTTCTTGTTTTGCTAAGCAGTTGGATGTGTTGGTGCTTTTAAGCTCCCTGGAAAGCGGAAGGCTTTCAGAAAATGCCGGTGAGTCATAACAGCTTACATGGAGTTGTCCCTTAATAGCAGAGTTTATGTCAGGAGAAACCTAGCTGGACTTTCCATTGAAATGTTAAAGGAGAGAGAGTTGGAGAGAATACTTTCGCAATTGTTCTACCCAAGGAAGGTTTGTGAAGGAGTAAAACACAAGAACTGCGCACAGCAGTGATTTATAAAGGCTCGCTTCACTTGTCCTGCTTGAAAATGTATTAAAGTACAGGCTTTTGAGGAGAATATTCGATTTTTTGCGACCGAATGACTCTTACGAGCAATGGGACTAGTTTTCCGTGCCTCTTTATTTAAAAAAACGGTTAGGCCGCAGGATATGAGAACGCACGAGCATATCGGTCGAGTCTACCAGAGGAAAGGAAATGAAACGGAAATTTTTGTTCCATCGTGCTTTGTGTCCTATTATGTCGAAATACTACAAAATCGCGAATGACTGGACAGTCTTTTAAAAAACAGAACAATATACATACAGTCACATGGAAAGACTATATTCTTTGCTGTTGCAAATTTTCCTGCATGAAAGTACAAGTAATTATAAAATGAAGCATTTTGAGGAGAATGCTATGGTTTTTGCAACTGAATGATTTCTGTGCGCAATCCAAGTGATTTCATTTCTACTTCAAAGTAGAAATGAATCCCTAATTTTTGTAAGTAATGAATCGGAAATTTCCTTACCTATTTTATCGTATTTTTCTGGAATATTAAATTGCTATGAATGCTGGCCGACTGTATGAGTGGCTGGTGACGTGCCACGTTTTATTAAAACGATAAAAACATTCTGTTGTTTCCCTTTAGATTAAACAAGGCGGCGTTCGCGAAGGTTTTCACTCACTTCTTTAGTAGCGACAGTCGTATGTAATATTCAGTACACGGTCACAGAATTTACTGAATCTTCAGAACAGACTCAGAGGCCGTAATACATTCCTAAATTCCCCCCCCCCCTCCTCCCACCCCCACCCCACTCCTGGAACTTTCAAAGTAGAATATCGTAGGATACTTGAAATCTGTCTTCAAGGGGCTGCTATTTCAGGTTCTTCGGCATTTCCGTGACGCGCTCCAGCGACTGAAACAAACATGTTTATTCGTGTTCTCCTGCACTGAATACGTCCAATATCCCTTGGTACTCCAATTTCGTGCGCGTCTCACACATTAAAACAGTATTCTAGGATAGGTCGCAGCAGTATTTTGTAAGCTATCTCCTTTGAAGACTGCATTTTCCCAGTATCATGGCCATGAACCAAAAAATGCCACCTGCTTTACCTACCATTGAACCTAGGTTGTCATTTCAATTCGTATTACCCAATTGTTAAACCCAGGTATTTGACTGATTCTACACTACTGGCCATTAAAATTGCTACACCAAGAAGAAATGCAGATGATAAACGGGTATTCATTGGACAAATATATTATACTAGAACTGGCATGTGATTACATTTTCACACAATTGGGGTGCATAGATCCTGAGAAATCAGTACCCAGAACAATACCCTCTGGCCTTAATAACGGCCTTGATACGCCTGGGCATTGAGTCAAACAGAGCTTGGATGGTGTGTACAGGTACAGCTGCCAATGCAGCTTCAACACGACACCACAGTTTATCAAGAGTAGTGACTGGCGTATTGTGACGAGCCAGTTGCTATGCCACCATTGACCAGACGTTTTCAGTTGGTGGGAGATCTGGAGAATGTTCTGGCCAGGGCAGCAGTCGAACATTTTCTGTATCCAGAAAGGCCGGTACAGGACCTGCAACATGCGGTCGTGCATTATCCTCCTGAAATGTAGAGTTTCGCAGGGATCGAATGAAGGGTAGGGCCACGGGTCGTAACACATCTGAATGTAACGTCCAGTGTTCAAAGTGCCGTCAATGCGAACAAGAGGTGACCGAAACGTGTAGCCAATGGCACCCCATACCATCACGCCGGGTGATACGCCAGTATGACGATGACGAATACACGCTTCCAACGTGCGTTCACCGCGATGTCGCCAAATAGGGATGCGACGATAATGATGTTGTAAACAGAACCTGTATTCATCCGAAAAAATGACGTTTTGCCATGCACCCGGGTTCGTCGTTGAGTACACCATCGCAGGCGCTCCTGTCTGTGATGCAGCGTCAAGGGTAACCGCAGTCATGGTCTCCGAGCTGATAGTCCATGCTTGTTGTCTTGCAAACGTCCCCATCTGTTGACTCAGGGATCGAGACGTGGCTGCACGATCTGTTACAGCGATGCGGATAAGATGCCTGTCATCTCGACTGCTAGTGATACGAGGCCGTTGGGATCCAGCACGGCGTTCCGTATTACCCTCCTGAACCCACCGATTCCATATTCTGCTAACAGTCATTGGATCTCGACCAAGGCGAGCAGCAATGTCGCGATACGATAAACCGCAATCGCGATAGGCTACAATCCGACCTTTATCAAAGTCGGAAACGTGATGGTACGCATTTCTCCTCTTTACTCGAGGCATCACAACAACGTAACACCAGACAACGCCGGTCAACTGCTGTTTGTGTATGAGAAATCGGTTGGAAACTTTCCTCATGTCAGCACGTTGTAGGTGTCGCCACCGTTGCCAACATTGTGTGAATGCTCTGTAAAGCTAATCATTTGCATATCACAGCATCTTCTTCCTGTCGGTTAAATTTCGCGTCTGTAGCACGGCATCTTCGTGGTGTAGCAATTTTAATGGCCAGTAGTGTATCAGTTCTTGTTGAATTATATGTTGTACACTGCAAAAACTGAGTCTTACTGTGATTTAGCACCAATTTATTTTCTACAAGCCATGAACTTACGTCTTGAACTGCGCTAATGGAAACATTGTCTATGTTGCACTCACCATCCTTCATTACCGAGCTAGTGTCATCAGCAAACAGAACTATTTTAGAGTCACCTGACATATTAGAAGGCATACTATGTGTATACATAAGAAACAGTAGCACTCCGTCTTCAGGCCACAAGTGGCCCATCTGGACCATCCGACCGCCGTGTCATCCTTAGCTGAGGATGCGGATAGGAGGGGCGTGTGGTCAGCACACCGGTCTTCCGGTCGTCACGATGGTTTTCTTTGACCGGAGCCGCTACTGTTCGGTCGAGTAGCTCCTCAATTGGCATCAAGAGGCTGAGTTCACCCCGAAAACTGGCTACAGCGCCTGACGGCCAGGATGGTCACCCATCCAAGTGCCGATCACGCCCGACAGCGCTTAACTTCGGTGATCTGACGGGAACCGGTGTATCCATTGCGGAAAGGCCGTTACCTAAGAAACAGTAGTGATCTCTGAACTGATCAATGAGCAAATTCCCCCCCACCCCACCCCTCCTCCATCCCCCAATCAGACTGTATAACATAGCCGTTCTCGTTATTGTGGAGAATGACATTTTGCTGTCTGTTCTTAAAGTTTGAGACTATCCAATTGTGAGCCAACCCTCTTATTCTATAATGGTCCAACTTCTGCAGTAATTCTTCTGATTTTCCCGTCATGGTCATTTTGCGAGATATACTTCAGGAACTCTCCTTCGATATTACACTCTCGGAATCTTAATAGTGAGCATCTCCAAGATGCACAACGCGACACGGGGCGCCCGAAGTTATCCATCAGGTGATTTTTAATTTTTATGAACAGTAATAGCCCTATAACGCTTCTTTACCGCACCTCTGAATTTATTTTACATCTGAGTTCCGTCTGCAAGTTTACCCTAAATCCAGTCACAAAGCTGGTCAGATATTCCTTAATTTCGTATTTTCAGCATAAGACAATAGTATCGTGTGCTCCTCGACATTCAAAAACATAGCATCAACATGTGCACCCATATGTTCAACCTTGTGAATCTGTGCACGAACAGAACAAGGTGACTTTCCCAAGAAAGTTATTTGCGAAATTCGTATTGGTCCCTGCAAAGGAGATTTATAATTCACGAGTATAAAACTTGTCCCATAATTCTCAAAAAGGTAAACGGAAAGGATGTGGGCTGACATTTTTATGAAAACATGAAGCCCTTGCTCAATTTCCCTGCCGATTGCAAAGCTTGGTTGTCCCAACGATCGACGATAAACTGCTCCTAGGAAATAGTGCAAGTTCTTTCACTAATTTACAGAGTGTTTGACTATAACAGATACAAACGAAAGGAGCGAGTAGAGGGCAATGAAGCAAGCAAATAATTCTACTAAACACATAGTGTCCCATGAGGAATCGTCAGCATTCAGGGATATGGCATAAACTATCATTTGAAGCGAAAAAGTCTAGTATACATTGCCTGTAAAATGCATATCTCAAGAGCTATTTGAACTACTTCTTCGGTACTGTGAAACAAATTTCTTCTACTGCAAGCTCTTTGCTTTTCATGTTTCGGGTTAGTATGGATCAAAACACGAAAAAATTGCCTAGTAAACGTGGGCTCTAAAACGCAAACCCTAAGAGCTGTGAGCTCAGTAGAACAGATGGTGAACAAGTACTCATAGCTCTTAAGGTATGCACTTCAGAGCCAATCTTTACTGTACATTGCTTTCTTGTTTTGCTCCACACTATCAGCAGTCAAAATATGGACAGCAAAGAGCAGTAGAAGAGATTTGTTTCACTGTATCGAAGGTGAAGAAGAGTTCATAGCTCTTAAGGTGTGCATTTTAGAACCTATGTTTACCAGACCTTTTGCTTCGAATGATCGTTACTGTCATATCCCTGAATGTTGAACTTCTGCGAAACCCTGTACAGGTCCAGTCTGATGATGTTACCCTGATACCACGTATTACGACTAAATACATGAAGGAGGCCTTGTGACTGTCTCTAACGATCCAGACTGCAGATTTCTCTCTAGGACGAACTCATTACATCACTATAATCCATCCTGACATTACATCAAGTGTTCCATATGGCCACATTTCGTACGAAGGCAAGGCTTCATCAGGTGCCCGTACGCATTCAAACATCTTAGGCGTGCTGTGAATACATTGCCAACCATCCACAAAGTGCTCCTTGGGTTCATCTATTCTATCAAGAGGGCAAGAATACGCCAAGGCTTTGAAATATCTCACAAAAAAAAAAAATAAAGAACGGCTTCATGCCGAAGAACCTGGAGGGGCCGTAGTATATTGGCGAGTCATGAATGATGCACTTGGTGTTGAAACGCCCTTTACCAGTACTTAGTTATCTGTATTGAAGATAAAATCAAACGAGTGCCTTTTGTAACTTTATAATTTACGGCTCGGTTGCGGTGTTTCGAAATTAAACGTAGCCTTAGACATTATCAGTGCTGTAGCATTTGCGCTAACTGCACTTGTTCAAACGTCGTATCGGGGAAACCATTGGTTTCGAGACCTATGGTTATTAGGAATATTTGCTTGTTTCATTGTCCTCTAGCCAGGGTTTTCCAAAATGTGTTCCACGGAAGGCTGTTGTTTCGCCGAAAGTGAGTAAGTGCTCCGCGAAAAACTGTTAATAACAAGGTGTTTCTTGGGTTGGGTTGGGTTGTTTGGGGGGAAGAGACCAAACTGCGAGGTCATCGGTCTCATCGGATTAGGGAAGGATGAGGAAAGAAGTCGGCCGTGCCCTTTCAAAGAAACCATCCCGGCATTTGCCTGGAGCGATTTAGGTTAATCACGGAAAACCTAAATCAGGATGGCCGGACGCGGGATTGAACCGACGTCCTCCCGAATGCGAGTCCAGTGTACATGGTGTTTCTCTTTCTCATTATTTTGACGACAGTAATTATCATTTTAAATCTTATTATGATTTCTGTGTTATTAGTTATGATAGAAAACTGAGATTATCACTCAATAAAAGAAGTTTTTCTCATTATTTGAACTTTTATTAACCTTCAAAATAAACAAGATATTCCATCAAAGTACCAGGACTCTCAAAGTATTCCGTCAGAGGAAAAGCTCTAGCAACTATTTCGTTTGTACCTATAATTCTGTACATAGAATCAAACAGGCATCTGACTAGACCGTATCATCTTTCTTTTGTTCAGGGATTTTAGTTAATTTTCTGTATATCTGTGTATTTCTCTATAACTGACATTTCTGCCATCATGGAGTGTTTGAAAGGAAAAACCACACTGAGGTTTTCCGCAGTGAGTCAAAATCGGAAATATTTCAGTTTTTCTGCCTTCTGTCTGTCATCCGTCGCGTAATCGCACTCGGCGTGCGTTACGGATTTTTTAATATATAATTATAAATAAATAAATAAATATAATTTTTTGACCTTTGGCATTAACCATATAGCCAGAGAAGTGGTATACAATATCACATTTACAAATGCACATTAAAAATTACATTAATTCCAGGTAAACTTTAAGGTACAATCTGTACATTCATGCACTCAACACAGTCCATATATCACAACTTCTTACGCTGGAGCTTCCATATCTGTCTTTTCTTGAAGAAACTGAACAACATTGACATGGTCCGTTGTGGTCAGCTGTCGAAACAGGTGCGTCATTGATGTATGTTGGGGAATTCCTGCACTGATAACAGCCTTAAGAAATTTGCGGCGTCGTCTGCAAAGCGTGAACATACTAGTATCACATAGTTGAGGTCTGCAATTTCAGTTGGGTAGTGTTCGCAGTATGAAGATGGCTGAACTTTCATCCTATAATGAAGTGAGGGGTAACAGCCGAGACAGCTAGGTTTTCCGCGGAATACCTTGTTGTATTGCGGTATAATAACTTCCTCTGGACTGTTGTGAGATCTCCCACGTATGTGACCATTCTTGATGGATCTTTTTCCTTACACCAGCAACAAAATCTGTATGTAGAAGTCACACTTTGCTTCGTCAGGTGTACCGCCATCTCGTTACATGAGATATCGTAGTGACCCTTGATCCACAATAACTAGACAAGTTTATGTTGACTTTCACACTGGTAGAGCAACTTAATTATAACAGGACGGTTAGTGTTGGAGCCCCATTGCTGCTTTTCCAGGTTTTCCAGGGCACTCCTCGAATCCGTGATAATAAGGATGACGTCGAACTCATTTGCCGCATATTGAAGAGCTTCCTTAATTGCAAGGACTTTTCTAGTGAAGATGCTGACTTCCGTCGGCAGCTTAAACATAGCCCAAAATAGAGGTGCTAAGGATTTGTAAGTGTGTTCTACGAAGAAAGTGCGCTGGCTCAATGCGATATGCCTCCTGTAGGGGCAACGACGGAACCAACGGTCAGTGCTCCAGCAGTTTCAAGCGCGGCCTGACCGACGGAAGCCGTTTTACAGATTCGCAGCGTCACGCGTCCCATGTGACGCTCTGCATGACATCATAGGCCCTCCCACGCTCCCGGCAAGGTCCCACCTGCCGGCGAGGTCACGTAGTTCGCCGTTGGCGCGCCGGCACTCAAATCTAACGTATTTACTGATCTGCCGCTTGTGGCGTACGGGCGCGGAATGTTTCTGTGCTTCCCACGTCCGCTACCGGTCTACGAGGGTTCATACAATATCACTAATCGCTTTTCTCAAAGAATCGGCACGAGTGTGCCGGTAACACCACACATATAAATTACAGATCGCTGATCTCTCACACAATAAGTTGCAAAATAAGAGTTGTAGTTAACGCAGTTCTGCAACGAAAGAAGGAAAAAGGGATAGATAACATTCTTTCAGAATTTCTAAAATGACTGGCGGAAGTGGCAGCTATTGAAGTTAGTGTGTAAAAATCAATGAACGTGAAGACGTACCGACCGACGTTTGGAAAAATATCATCCACACAATCCCGAGAATAGCAAGGACAAATAAATGCCAGAAGTTTCTGACAAGAATGATATAAAAACAATAGAAAAGGAACTTGAGGATCCGCTAGATACAAAGTTTCTGCGCCAGTGACTTGTTTATTTTGCCATTACGAGTTTCGATGGTTCATACCATCATCTTCAGGTGGAGACTTGTTCATTTACATAGCTGGTGTCCGTGACGAATACAGACCAAGGGCATTGTAGGTTATATTGCGTCTTTTGCTAATGATAAAAGTTATTTATTTAGAAAAAGCACTTTTGAGAAAAAGATGAATTTCTGACAGTGTATTTTAGCCCCAGAAGTGTCTTTTCTAAATAAGCATATTTTATCATTAGCGAAAGACGCCACATGGCCTACACTGCCCTTGGACTTCTTCATCAACACCAGCTATCTTAATAAACAAGTCTCACCTGAAGATGATGGTGTGAACCATCGGAAAGCGTAGTTTTCAAACAAACAAGCGACAGACGCAGAGGCTATTTTATTTGTATTTATCAACAGTCGCAGCCCTCATAATGGCGTCATTTTGGAAGAGCATAAGGGAAATTGTAGAAGAGGAGAAACGGAACGATCAGCTGTTGCGGAGCATGCTTTCCAGCCAGGGAACCACAATATTCGTTTCGAGGAGACGCAAGTACTAGCGGCCACAAGCGGATATTACGAAAGGCTCTACAGGGAGGCAATCGAAATCGCTAAAAACCCAAATAATTTCAACCGAAAGGAGGAGGGTGTGAAATTAAACGGTATATGGATGCCGGTGTTAGAAGAAGATGTGTACCACCCGTCCACTACTGGGTGATGGAAACGGCGATCGACGGCGACGGACAGCGGCCAATTGCACTGACGTTTTGCCGGCCGCGCTGGTCTAGCGGTTCTAGGCGCTCAGTCCGGAGCCGCGCGACCGCTACGGTCGCAGGTTCGAATCCTGCCTCGGGCATGGATGTGTGTGATGTCCTTAGGTTAGATAGGTTTAAGTAGTTCTAAGTTCTAGGGGACTAATGGCCACAGATGTTAAGTCCCATAGTGCTCAGAGCCATTTCAACCATTTTTTTGCACTGACGTTTTCAAAACACGTGGTGTCACGCCGCGGCGTGGGAGCGCGCGGACACGGAATTTAGCGGCAGTCAGTAGCGAGCCAGTGGGTGTGTTGGACCTTCCATTGAACTACGGACCCCCTTGAAGATGTCTCCGCAGTCGGAGACGAAACGTTGGGAATCGACACAGAATTCATCAACCGACCACGGCATAACAGCCCGGATAATTATAATGGACATGATATTTCCGGCCGTGAAAGTCTACATTTTAGTTCTGACGTTGCAATTGCTAACGGAAACAAGACTGAATAAAAATCAACGAAAGTTCGCAGGATTTGTCGACCTGGAAAAAGTATTCGACAATGCAAAATGGTGAAGATGTTCGAAATCCTGAGGAAACTAGGAGTAAGCTATAGGGAAAGACGGGTGTACAAGAACCAAGAGGGAACAATAAGACTGGAAGACCAAGAACGAAGAGCTCGCATTAAAAATGACGTGTTTTATTGTATTGTATGTTAACCGGGGACCTAGAAACGACGGAGAGGCGCCATCCCCGCCGCAGCCGCAGTGGTCCACAACCCCACGACGACTACCGCAGTCCACTTCACCCCTCCACCGCCCCACACCGAACCCAGGGTTATTGTGCGGTTCGGCCCCCGGTGGACCCCGCAGGGAACGTCTCACACCAGACGAGTGTAACCCCTATGTTTGGGTGGTAGAGTAATGGTAGTGTACGAGTACATGGGGAACTTGTTTGCGCAGCAATCGCCGACATAGTGTAACTGAGGCGGAATAAGGAGAACCAACCCGCATTCGCCGGGGCAGATAGAAAACCGCCTAAAAACCATCCACAGACTGGCCGGTTCACCGGACCTCGACACAAATCCGCCAGGAGGATTCGTGCCGGGGACCAGGCGCTCCTTCCCGCCCGGAAAGCCGTGCGTTAGACGACACGGCCAACCGGGCGGGCTAAAAATGGTGTAAGGCAGGGATGTAATCTTTCGCCCCGATTGTTCAATCTGTATATCGAAGAAGTAATGATGGAAATAAAAGAAGGTTCAGGAGTGGGATTAAAATTCAAGGCAAAAGGATATCAATGTTAAGATTAGCTGATGACACGGTGAAGGTGAACATGAATTACAGGAGCTGCTGAATGGAATGAACAGTCTAATGAGTACACAATATGGATTGAGAGTAAACTGATGAAAGACGAAAGTAAAGAGAAGCAGCAGAAATGAGAACAGCGACAAACTTAACATCAGGACAGGTGATCACGAAGTATATGAAGTTAATGTATTCTGCTGCCTAAGTAGCAAAATAACCCATGACACACGGGGGAAGGACGACATAAAAGGTACACTAAGTCTAGAAAAAACGTTATTCTTGATCAAGAAAAGTCTGCTAGTACCAAACATTAGAGCAATTAGTTTCTGAGAATGTACTTTTGGAGCAGAACATTGTATGGCAGTGAGACGTGGTCTGTGGGAAAACCATAATAGAAAAGAATAGAAATATTTGAGATGCGGTGCTACAGTAGAATGTTGGAAATTATATGGACTGATAAAGTTCAAATGGTTCAAATGGCTCTGAGCACTACGGGACACCGAGCGAGGTGGCGCAGTGGTTAGACACTGGACTCGCATTCGGGAGGACGACGGTTCAATCCCGTGTCCGGCCATCCTGATTTAGGTTTTCCGTGATTTCCCTGAATCGCTCCAGGCAAATGCCGGGATGGTTCCTTTCAAAGGGCACGGCCGACTTCCTTCCCCATCCTTCCCTAATCCGATGAGACCGATGACCTCGCTGTCTGGTCTCCTTCCCCAAACCAACCAACCAACCACTACGGGACTCAACATCTGAGGTCATCAGTCCCCTAGAACTTAGAACTACTTAAACCTAACCAACCTAAGGACATCACACACATCCATGCCCGAGGCAGGATTCGAACCTGCGACCGTAGCGGTCACGCGGTTCCGGAATGAAGCGTCTACAACCGCTCGGCCACAGCGGCCGGCGACTGATAAGGTAAGCCGTCGATTTACCTGGTAATAAATATACAGCCAGTCGATTTTTTACGGTTTATTCAACCATAAACAGTTTTCCAGCCACTTCAGCCTCATCATCAGATGCAGATGTTACAAGAAAATCATGTTGTGGACCGACAGTGGATATAGTGAAATGATAAGGTAAGGAATGAGAAAGTTCTCCGCAGAATCGGCGAGGAAAGGAATATATAGAAAACACTGACGAGAATAAGGGACAGGATGTTAGGACATCTGAACATGGAACTAGAAGCCGACACGCAGCGAAAATTGTGGGGCAAGGTGGAGAGTGGGATGTATGCAACATGTGAACGGGTGTGAATGCCACTCTGGGATGAAGCGTTTGGCCCAAGAGATTAAATCTTACCAGACCTCATCAAATCATTAAATACGCAGATGCGAAATGAAACTTAACAGAGGGTCTTTAACGTAACACTTTTTCAAGGACGCAACCAATTGGTATTAGAACCCAGGACTACTTCGTAAAGAGCTTGGCAAATTGCTACCTAGTATGTGTGATATCTAGAGCTAAAAATATACCATACTCAGTGGTTTAGTGTTGGGAAATATTTTTCTTGTGCTGTCACATCTATAAAAGTGTTTTTTCCACATCTGAACGCTTATATCTTTAGGGTACACTTACATGCTAACATGACATCTGTTGAATATCTTATCATGTTTTGATTATACTCTACTCTTGGATACTTATATACTGCTGTTTCTTCACTATTTCCTGTTGAAAACCTCATTTTAGTCTAAGTTTTGTTTCTGTTTACAACTTTCGTTTTGCAATCTCTTAGCCTTTCCGGGTGGTTCGTTGTGATCTCTATGGCGTCGGGTGTCCTGCGGATCGAAGAGGGAACAGCCGATCCGGAGCGGACAGCAGACGGAACTACAGGCCCCCGCCAAGGCAAACATATGGAAAGGATCAGCCAGGCAGCCAATTTCAGGGGCACCTGATGAAGGCGTCGAGTTGTGGCGTCGAAATATCGTGTGAGGAAGACACGGACCACCGGCAGAACACCCGGACTCAACTTTCGTCTTCTTTGTTCTTAATTGAGTAGAGTAAAGAGCTCACAGGTTTCGGACGAGAATACGCTGTTTACATTCCTCTAGATATCATCGAGACTGTACTCAATGTAAATGGGATATGGAAGCTTCGCAGTCCACACAAGTCCCATGATGCCTGTACAGTTTTGTTCGGACCATTCCGACAGTATTCTAAAGCGGAATGGCGCGCAGTGTCTTACTACGTACTATTATTTCGAGTCATGAAAAATTTGATGCACACGACACGTCAGCAGAACGACGTATGTTTCAGAGACATGGAGTAATATGCAAAGAGGACGAGAAGGGCGCTAATAACTACAGAACTACAGAGGGATATCGACACCAGAGGTTGACTACAAGCCATTGTCAAGGCTGCTCTTGAGCAGTACCCCGTCTATACATAAATGATGGAACACTGTGTCAACACACATCACCGACACCATAGGTTTGAAAATGGCCTGTAATGTGTTTATATGCATAATACACTACGTGATCAAAAGCATCCGGACACCTGGCTGAAAATAACTTACAAGTTCTTGGCGCCCTCCATCGGTAATGCTGGAATTCAATATGGTGCTGGCCCACCCTTACCCTTGATGATAGCTTTCACTCTCGCAGGAATATGTTCAGTCAGATGCTGGAAGGTTTCTTGGGGAATGGCAGCCCATTCTTCACCGACTGCTGCACTGAGTAGAGGTATCGATGTCATTCGGTGAGGCCTGGCACGAAATCAGCGTTCCATAACATCAGAAAGATGTTCTGCAGGATTCAGGATGTGACATGTGGGAATACTAGCAATGCCACGGGCAAAGGCGCCTCCTAAACCCCTGGATCGATTTCGACCAAATCTGATACACCCTTTGCTTACTATCTGGAAAGAAATACTGCGAGGGTAAGAACCAGAAACTCCCTATTGGCGTGGGTGTGACAACGTGGAGAGAGAAGAGACGCAGGAGGAGATTGAATTAAGGGATGAGGACGAGATGTAGGGAGAGGAGGAGATGATTTAGAGGTGGGAGGAGGTGGACAGAGTGGGAAGGAGCAGATGGACAGTGGGGGAAGGAGCATATGGATAGGAAAGAAGAAGAGACGGACAGAATGGGAGGAAGAGGGGGCAGAGAGACGGGGGACAAGGAGATAAACACAGAGACTGGGAGAGGAAGAAATGGACAGAGAGAGAGGAGACTGATCGAGAAAGGAAAGAGGAGGAGATAGACAGAGAGAGGAGGGAGGAGGAGATGGACAGGGAGAGTGCGAGGAGGACAGAAAGAGGAGAGGAGGAGGTAGAGATATGGAGATGAGGAGATGGAACTTGGAGAGAAGACAGAGGGGGGGTTACGAGGAGATAGAGGAGGACGAGGAGAGAGAAGAACGGAGGAGAAGGAGCAGAAGGAGAGAGGGGGCAAGAGCAGACAGACAGAGAGAGGGGAAGGACAGATGATCACAGAGGGAGGAAGGGGATAAGCAGCAGATGGACAAAGAGAGGAGGTAGAGGAGATGGACTAATAAAAGACTGGAATTAATTTATAGACAGACAATGACTCAGATAGTAATAATATAAAATGTTGAAATGATGAAGAAAAATCTGACATCATCCTAGTATCTTTCAGCTGAACACAAACAATGGTAAGAATACCAAGGTTCATACCCCTTACGCTGACTCTACTGCCAAAGCATACTGCTTCCTAGAGGAATGCATCGCTCATCGGACGAATGTCTTTTGATGGAATGATTCTTTTTATTCTGCAACTGAGTGAGGGTTAGTTTGAAACTTCATAGCAGATGAAAACTGTGTGCCATACCGAGTTTCGAACTCAGAACCTATAAAAGTAGTTGGTACGTACTAGCGGCAGTAAAGCTATGAGACACAACTTTTTAGCTCAGTCGACAAGAACGCCGTCAGCGAAACACAGGTTTCCGTGGTTTAATTACGTTCGCAATAGTCACGAGCAACCTGTCCCTCGGGATCACCACAGTGAAAACATTGCACTGCATCTTGGCTGTATATTTAGGACAATGAAAAGCTATTACCACAATGTTTTCAAATGAGACTCGCGTATCGTTTATGTTTCTCGAAATTAATAAGATTCACGCAGAAAATACAAAGAAGCTGCAACGCCATGTGTCTGGTGACAAACCCTCCCTAACCGCTTTCGGCGCAGCCCTATCAGAATAAACTGCAGCTGGACGGCTCGCAGGCGTGTTGCATTAGCGGGCGCATTATCATCTGTTTGCCTAATTGGGACACCAGCCAGTGGCCGGCGCATTATTTGCCCATATTGCGGGCCATCACAGTGGACGTATTACATTACGTCAGCTCGAGCGCTTAATGAAGCCCATTTATAACCACCTGTTGCTGAGGTTGGCAGAGCCGCCCGAACGCTAGCCGTTTAGTCCGCTCGTAGTGGCTTGTTTACGGCGAGATGGAAAATGGATGCGCAGGAGCCAAATCTGGGGGGGGGGGGGGGGAGGTGGGAGAGAGTTGGGTTTGGGGAGGCAGTGGTGCAAAATGCGACTGGTCGAGTGATTAATAGAGTCAGATTTCATTTTTAACCCAAAACGTTATTCGTCTGGAGAAAGGAGAAAAATCTCCGACTGTTAAAAGAAGTGGCATAAATCTAAATCTGGACAGGCGAGCTGTTGTATTCATCAACTACACGCAACGTCAAACATACAGGTTGATTTAACTGTCCCTACCGATAAGTATTATGGAATCCACTATGCCTTTAAAAACCACGCATGAGATTGTCATTTACTTTCGCTCTGTACGTGCAAACTGTTAGTCCTACAGAAGAAATGAAGAGGGTCTTTTTGTAGGAATTCATTTCGCTAGAGACCACCGCTTTCGAGTTATTCAAGAAAACTCGTTTGAATGTCACTTTCGTACATTGTTCTCGAATAATTCGGAAATTACCATATCTCGCGGAAACACATCCCAGAACAAAATTTAACTACATTAAATTTACGACAAAAAGGTCGTGTTTATTTTTTTCTGTAGGACTAATAGTTTGTGCGTAGCGAGTGAGTGAATGTGAATATCGTGCATGTAATATTTGAAAGTGTTGTGGGTTGCATAAAACCTGAAAGTAGGGGCAGCTGATTCATCCTGTACAAATGTGGCAGGGAGAGAACCCTTTAACATCGAGAGTAGTTGCTGTTATAAGGTGGCTTGCTTGCTCTCAGCAACACAGATTAACAACTGTTCCCAATAATTTTTTTAAAATTGTACAAATACTTAATTTCGGTATGAAGATGGTGCCTGGCAGTAGTTCATTGTTCACTTGCACTGATCTGTCTTTAACTTCGGTCTAGTCCTGAATTCAGTGAACGACAACTATTATCACTTGTATAATGTCCAGTTGGACTTTTTTCGGCAGTGTTTGTAGATGAAGTCTTGGGACACTGTTGATACTGTGATGGTATTGTCTGAGTGGATCCGTGTGCTGGCTTACATCTGCGTATGGTGCAGAGATATCCACTTGGGACTAGTTGTGTAACATAAGATGGAAACATAAATAGCTCTTGCCTTGTGTGTACTCCGCTGGAAGCTAGCACTGACTCAGCTGCACCTGCGTACTAGGCAGATCGGCGCTCTTTCTTCCGTATTTTTGGGGCTCTGGAGGGCACAGCACAGGTGGAGCTGTGAACTTTTTTTTTAATGAAGTACGACATTTGTTTCGTGCTGGCATACCCCTTCGCCAGCACACCGGTCGCCACTGGGAAACATTGCATGAACTATGCACGGCAGGTCAGCAACTGGAAGCAGTTAATTCCATAAATTATCTGGGAGTACGAATTAGGAGTGATTTAAAATGGAATGATCATATAAAGTTGATCGTCGGTAAAGCAGATGCCAGACTGAGATTCATTGGAAGAATCCTAAGGAAATGCAATCCGAAAACAAAGGAAGTAGGTTACAGTACGCTTGTTCGCCCACTGCTTGAATACTGCTGTGGGATCCGTACCAGACAGGGTTGATAGAAGAGATAGAGAAGATTCAACGGAGAGCAGCGCACTTCGTTACAGGATCATTTAATAATCGCGAAAGCGTTACGGAGATGAGAGATAAACTCCAGTGGAAGACTCTGCAGGAGAGACGCTCAGTAGCCCGGTTCGGGCTTTTGTTAAAGTTTCGAGAATATACCTTCACCGAAGAGTCAAGCAGTATATTGCTCCCTCCTACGTATATCTCGCGAAGAGACCATGAGGATAAAATCAGAGAGATTAGAGCCTACACAGAAGCATACCGACAATCCTTCTTTCCACGAACAATACGAGACTGGAATAGAAGGGAGAACCGATAGAGGTACTCAGGGTACCCTCCGCCACACACCGTCAGGTGGCTTGCGGAGTATGTATGTAGATATAGATGTAGATGTATGACGAGAGAAGACCAATACACGCCCACAGGCTACGCGCCGACAACGCCCCCCTGGGGTGTGTACATATACACTCCTGGAAATTGAAATAAGAACACCGTGAATTCATTGTCCCAGGAAGGGGAAACTTTATTGACACATTCCTGGGGTCAGATACATCACATGATCACACTGACAGAACCACAGGCACATAGACACAGGCAACAGAGCATGCATAATGTCGGCACTAGTACAGTGTATATCCACCTTTCGCAGCAATGCAGGCTGCTATTCTCCCATGGAGACGATCGTAGAGATGCTGGATGTAGTCCTGTGGAACGGCTTGCCATGCCATTTCCACCTGGCGCCTCAGTTGGACCAGCGTTCGTGCTGGACGTGCAGACCGCGTGAGACGACGCTTCATCCAGTCCCAAACATGCTCAATGGGGGACAGATCCGGAGATCTTGCTGGCCAGGGTAGTTGACTTACACCTTCTAGAGCACGTTGAGTGGCACGGGATACATGCGGACGTGCATTGTCCTGTTGGAACAGCAAGTTCCCTTGTCGGTCTAGGAATGGTGGAACGATGGGTTCGATGACGGTTTGGATATACCGTGCACTATTCAGTGTCCCCTCGACGATCACCAGTGGTGTACGGCCAGTGTAGGAGATCGCTCCCCACACCATGATGCCGGGTGTTGGCCCTGTGTGCCTCGGTCGTATGCAGTCCTGATTGTGGCGCTCACCTGCACGGCGCCAAACACGCATACGACCATCATTGGCACCAAGGCAGAAGCGACTCTCATCGCTGAAGACGACACGTCTCCATTCGTCCCTCCATTCACGCCTGTCGCGACACCACTGGAGGCGGGCTGCACGATGTTGGGGCGTGAGCGGAAGACGGCCTAACGGTGTGCGGGACCGTAGCCCAGCTTCATGGAGACGGTTGCGAATGGTCCTCGCCGATACCCCAGGAGCAACAGTGTCCCTAATTTGCTGGGAAGTGGCGGTGCGGTCCCCTACGGCACTGCGTAGGATCCTACGGTCTTGGCGTGCATCCGTGCGTCGCTGCGGTCCGGTCCCAGGTCGACGGGCACGTGCACCTTCCGCCGACCACTGGCGACAACATCGATGTACTGTGGAGACCTCACGCCCCACGTGTTGAGGAATTCGGCGGTACGTCCACCCGGCCTCCCGCATGCCCACTATACGCCCTCGCTCAAAGTCCGTCAACTGCACATACGGTTCACGTCCACGCTGTCGCGGCATGCTACCAGTGTTAAAGACTGCGATGGAGCTCCGTATGCCACGGCAAACTGGCTGACACTGACGGCGGCGGTGCACAAATGCTGCGCAGCTAGCGCCATTCGACGGCCAACACCGCGGTTCCTGGTGTGTCCGCTGTGCCGTGCGTGTGATCATTGCTTGTACAGCCCTCTCGCAGTGTCCGGAGCAAGTATGGTGGGTCTGACACACCGGTGTCAATGTGTTCTTTTTTCCATTTCCAGGAGTGTAGATCGCCACCGCCGACCGAGCTGTCTTAATCTCTCAATCTCAGTACCTCAGTACGTCGCATCGGGTGCCAATTCGTACTGCACCGCAATATGCTGCACTGTGCTCTAGTCTTTCACAGGAATAGTCGTCGCCTTACATCTTAGCTAGCTGTGAGGGACAGTAGTTGTTCATAGTTGTGATATGGACACGGACAAGGTTCAAGAATTAGTACATGTTATTTGATTGCTGTTAACCACAGAACTTCGGACTGGACATCACTGAATTTAAGTACTCAATTGGTTCCTGTAATAAAGCGTATTTTAACCACATGTGCATTTTGTTTTGTAGTGAGAGGAAACCGGCCACCCACCTATCAGACTACACTCTCCTCATTCAGCCAGGAACTACAAAACATTAAAAGAGGGCACAGTCACAACATCTGTTGTTTCGGGACGAGCGCGTTTGATATGTTCGTTTTCAGACAAAATGACAGCATTTCAAATTAGGCGACCCTCAAGAGCTGTTAAGTACTTAGAAAAAAAATCATTTCACTCAGCTATATGATTGTACACTTTGTTATGACCGGTTTTGGTCTTGATCATGATTGCGAAGAACTGTCATACATCAGACATGTATAAAACCAGTTTTGGAGTTTTCCAACTGCTATCACGTTTTTTACAATGGCAAATTGTGGTCCTCAGATCCATGTGCTGCTCAGAAGTAACAAGACATGTCCCATCCCTGTTCAGAATACGGACCTAGTTATTAACGTTTGAATCAGTTGAACAAGTTAATCTAAATAACAGAACTACGATTGAGTCCAGAAATGAAAATAATTTTAACGATTAGATATAAACTCTTCTCCTTGTTGTTGTTGTCTTCAGTCCAGAGACTGGGTTGATGCAGCTCCCCATGCTAGTCTGTCCTGTGCAAGCTTCTTCATCTCCCAGTACCTACTGCAGCCTACATCCTTCTGAATCTGCTTTATTCATCTCTTTGTCTCCCTCTACGATTTTTGCCCTCCACGTTGCCCTCCAATACTAAATTGGTGATCCCTTGATGCCTCAGAACATGTCCTACCAACCGATCCCTTCTTCTAGTCAAGTTGTGCCACAAATCCCTCTTCTCCCCAATTCGATTGAGTACCTCCTCATTAGTTACGAGATCTACCCATCTACTCTTCAGCATTATTCTATAGCACCACATTTCGAAAGCTTCTATTCTCTTCTTGTGTAAACTATTGATCGTCCATGTTTCACTTCCATATATGGCTACACTCCAAATACTTTCAGGAACGACTTCCTGACACTTAAATCTATACTCGATGTTAACAAATTTCTCTTCTTCAGAAACGCTCACCTTGCCATTGCCAGTCTACGTTTTATATCCTCTCTACTTCGACCATTATCAGTTATTTTGCTCCCCAAATAGCAAAACTCATCTACTACTTTAAGTGTCCCATTTTCTAATCTAATTCCCTCAGCATCATCCGACTTAATTTGACAACATTCCATTATCCTCGTTTTGCTTTTGTTGATATTCATCTCATATCCTCCTTTCAAGACACTATCCATTTCGTTCAACTCCTCTTCCAGTTCCTTTGCTGTCTCTGACAGAATTACAATGCCATCGGCGAACCTCAAAGTTTTTATTTCTTCTCCATGGATTTTAATTCCTACTCCGAATTTTTCTTTTGTTTCCTTTACTGCTTGCTCAATATACAGATTGGGCAACTCTTCTCCTATGGAATGCAAAGTTATGGTCTTACTCAAGCTGCGACACACTCTACCATATTTTAAAAGATAATTTGAGTCGAACGCAACGTATTTTAATAGATGAAATACGTTGTTGGACAGTTAAATTGCAACACTTTGACGACAGCGTGCAACAAACAGCAAACTGACATAGAGTGAACTACAGGCATCGTTATGCTAATGATTAGAATTTCACCACAGCCACACAGAGAAAATAGCAGTAACACCCCCCTGCATTCTGCATAAGGAAATATTATTATGTAGTAAGTTTCTCATTTAGAAAAAGCATTGGAATATTGTTTGTTTGTGGAAAGTGTGATATCATAGATCGTACTACCTCTCTGGCATCCCACAGTTGGTAACAGTTACGTAAGCTTCCGTCGGACGCCGATAGTGGTCGTGCAGGATCCAGTGGACCCAATGGAGCACGCCCACCGAGCCACGCCTCCAGTGGTTCTGTACAACGAGCGATCTCGGCTGCTACTGTACAGGATGATCGGCAGAAGCCACATGACCCACTCACAACGAGGCGTGGGCCCAGTGCGAACTGAGTCGTCATCGACACGCAGCTCAGTTGCCGCCCTCACTGTCGCTTGTGCATTAGTTACGAGGGCTTCACCAAATGTGCTATTGTTGCTATTGTACTAGCAGAACGTTTTTGATGCCTGTTCATTTGTAAGAGTCTTCGTAAGCTTGGAGGAGGCTACAAGCTAAGTAAGTCTTCTCTTTGCCGTATTTACTTCTTTGCTCCTGTCTAGCTTTCCTCCGACGACAGCTGCTGCACCACTCTGTAGTCACCTCTCCTGACTGTTGTGTACCAAGTACACTACTGGCCATTAAAATTGCTACACCACGAAGATGCCGTGCTACAGACGCGAAATTTAACCGACAGGAAGCAGATGCTGTGATTTGCAAATGATTAGCTTTTCAGAGCATTCACACACGGTTGGCAACGGTGGCAACAACTACAACGTGCTGACATGAGGAAAGTTTCCAACCGATTTCTCATACACAAACAACAGTTGACCGGCGTTGCCTGGTGAAGCGTTGTTGTGATGCCTCGTGGAAGGAGGAGAAATGCGTACCATCACGTTTCCGACTTTAATAAAGGTCGGATTGTAGCCTATCGCGATTGCGGTTTATCGTATCGCAACATTGATGCTCGCGTTGGTCGAGATCCAATGACTGTTAGCATAATATGGAATCGGTGGATGCAGGAGGGTAATACGGAACGCCGTGCTGGATCCCAACGGCCTCGCAACACTAGCAGTCGAGATGACAGGCATCTTATCCGCATGGCTGTAACGGTTCGTGCAGCCACCTCTCGATCCCTGAGTCAACAGATGGGGACGTTTGCAAGACAACAACTATCTGCACGAACAGTTCTACGACGTTTGCAGCAGCATGGACTATCAGCTCGGAGACCACGGCTGCGGTTACCCTTGACGTTGCATCACAGACAGGAGCGCCTGCGACGGTGTTCCAAACGACGAACCTGTATGCACGAATGGCAAAACGTAATTTTTTTCGGATGAATCCAGGGTCTGTTTACAGCATCATCATGGTTGCATCCGTGTTTGGCGACATCGCGGTGAACGCACATTGGAAGCGTGTATTCGTCATCGCCATACTGGCGTATCACCCGGCGTGATGGTATGGGGTGCCATAGGTTACACGTCTCGGTCACCTCTTGTTCGCATTGACGGCACTTTGAACAGTTGACGTTACATTTGAGATGTGTTACGACCTGTGGCTCTACCCTTCATTCGATCCCTGCGAAACCCTACATTTCAGCAGGATAATGCACGACCGCATGTTGCAGGTCCTGTACGGGCCTTTCTGGATACAGAAAATGTTCGACTGCTTCAAAAAAATGGTTCAAATGGCTCTGAGTACTATGGGACTTAACATCTGAGGTCATCAGTCCCCTAGAACTTAGAACTACTTAAACGTAACTAACCTAAACACATCACACACATCCATGCCCGAGACATGATTCGAACCTGCAACCGTAGCGGGCACGCGGCTCCAGACTGAAGCGCCTAGAACCGCTCGACCACACCGTCGACTGCTTCCCTGGCCAGCACATTCTCCAGATATCTCACCAATTGAAAACGTCTGGTCAATGGTGGCCGGGCAACTGGCTCGTCACTATATGCCAGTCACTACTCTTGATGAACTGTGGTATCGTGTTGCAGCTGCATGGGCACCTGTTCACGCCATCCAAGCTCTGTTTGACTCAATGCCGTTATTACGGCCAGAGGTGGTTGTTCTGGGTACTGATTTCTCAGGATCTATGCACCGAAATTGCGTGAAAATGTAATCACATGTCAGTTCTAGTATAATATATTAGTCCAATGAACACCCGTTTATCATCTGCATTTCTTCTTGGTGTAGCAATTTTAGTGGCCAGTCGTGTACTTCTTTGCTCCTGTCCAGCTTTCCTCCTCCGACAGCTGCTGCACCACTCTGTAGTCACCTCTCCTGACCGTTGCGTACAAAGTAGTACACGACAGAAAGGTAGTTCAAAATGGTTCAAATGGCTATGAGCACTATGGGACTCAACATCTTAGGTCATCAGTCCCCTAGACTTAGAACTGCTTAAACCTAACTAACCTAATGACATCACACACATACATGCCCGAGGCAGGATTCGAACCTGCGACCGTAGCGGTCGCGCTGTCCTAGACTGAAGCGCTTAGAACCGCTCGGCCACCACGGCCGACTAGAAAGGTAGTGTTATGCCTCGTATAACAAGGATAAATAGCACACGCCGGAACTCGACAGCGGCAGGATTGCGGCCCAATAAGACTGTACGTTCCGCAATATTGCTGCTCCCATTGGTTTAAATCCCCCAATGGATTCTATAGTCTCAGGAGGGCAATACTCAACACGATGCAAGATTACAATGGCTTAGCCCGCCAGATCAGTGCATTAGAGGACAGTCAAACTGTTCCCTTGGTCATCCGGGATCGTACAGTGACGTCAAGTGTTTTGCGTCAGGAAATGGGAAATCTGCGGCAAGACTGTTATCCACAAGGACAGTGTGACGCAGTCTGGAGCTCCATGGTCAGTCAGCACGGCGACCATTGTTGTTGCTTCCTTTGACGCAGTAACAAGAGAGGCGTGCCAACAGTGATGCGGCCACCTACGTCTATATCAAACTTCACAAGTCACCAAACGGTGTGTGGCGGAGTGCACACATGGAGCCACTAACTGATCCCCCCTTCGCCGACCCAAGAGGCCGAGCTGTTCTAGGCGCTACAGTCTGGAACCAGGCGACCGCTACGGTCGCAGGTTCGAATACTGCCTCGCGCATGGATGTTTGTGATGTCCTTAGGTTAGTTAGGTTTAAGTAGTTCTAAGTTCTAGGGGACTGATGACCTCAGAAGTTAAGTTCCATAGTACTCAGAGCCATTTGAACCATTTTTGATCCCCCCTTCTCTGTTCCAATCGCAAATGGAGCGTGGGAAGCATGATTGTCAATAAGCCTCTATATTAGTTCCGCTTTCTCCAATTTTCTCGACGTGGTCATCTCGCGAGATGTATGAAGAGGAAGTAATGTGTTGTCCGACTTCCTGGAAAGCGCCCTTTAGAAATTTTAACAGTAAACCTCTCCGTGATATACATCGCACCTCTCTTGTTACGTCTACGATCGGAGTTTGTTGAGATCTCTGCGACGCTCTCGCGCCGAATAAACGACGCCGCGACTAAACGCGCCACTTTATGTGAGTCCTACGGCAACACAGGAAACAGGAGTGGCACCACGTCACTTTTTCAGTCGCTTCCCGGTTGTGTACACCATGGGCGTCCACGTGTGCAGGTTCCAATGAGAACGAATGTTGCCAAATTGCATTCGTCGTCATACAGGCCCAGATGGTACGGGATGCCACTAGGTACGCAATACAATCACCTCTGATTCGTAAAGCTGGTAATTTGGACAGCACCTGTAACATTTCTGATATTTTAAGGCCGATGGCTGTTCCTATCTTAACTTTCAGCGAGCTACCGTAAGACCGATTGTTCTGTAAGACCAATCGTTCTGTCGTGACCTATTCTGGCATAGAGGGAGTTCGAGTGTTACGCTTGCCGGTACGTTATACAAATATTTCTCCCACTGAAAATACCTTTCACAGGCTGCCGAAACACTGCAACTCCACCAGTCGCCAGACAGTACATTGACAAAGTATTAGTGATTCTCCAACAGAAAGAGGTTCCTACTCAATGGTCTGAAGATGACCACAGTAGTGGTCGAAACCGGTCACCTTGATAAATAAATCGTGATCAAGACTGTTTTTAATAGTAAATATTTACAAAGTATTAAATTGAGGCACCATGGAATGATGTACTCGAATCTCGATCTTTTAAACCCTGTGTAGCTGTCAGAGACTGGAGCTCTGTGTACAAAATTTCTCACTCTGTACACTGCAAAATCAATAAATTCAACCATCCATTCTGCATACTGTGCAGTACACGTACAAAAATAAAAGTTCATTATATGCTATGCCTTCTGGTGCTGCAATTCCAATGGCCAGAGGTGTATTTTTTCAATGTGGTGTGCAAGCCTATTATCAGTCGCAACTTTTAATTCAATAAAATAAATTTAGGAAATGGTAGCAAAAATTGTGCAGATAAGAACCAAGAATAAGTGTTGAAGTCTCGATTTCGAAATGAAATTTTTCGAAGGAGGTAAGGGTTACGTCAATGTAGATTGTATAATAAATGGCACAGTCCAAGAAGAAAAGAAGACATTTGCTATTAAAGTCACACAGGTTGTTTGTCTATAGTAGGTACAAACTAAAGGGGAAAGTAGAGCACAATGAAACAAGCCAATGATCCTGAAAAACAGTTCTAGAAGCCAATGGTTCCTCCGATATAACGAATTACGACTGAGTACATAACCACCTCATAACACAGTCCCCGAGGATCCAAATTGCAGATATATGTACTTGACGACGAACACATTGCAACAAGAGGTCCACCTGATGAAATTTCATGTGGAAGAAGGCTTTAGTAAATGTCCTCAACGATACCCGTACACGCTTAAAAACCCAGGCGTATTCTGAATAGACTGACAACCATTCGCAAAGCGTTCTCGGAGTTCATCGTCACTATCAGCTGGGCTGTAATACACTAAACAATTAAAATAGCCCTTCACAAAAAATCCAGGGTTTTAAGTCAGTGCACCTGGAAGGACGTGGTACTGGCGAGCGACCAACGAAACACTATTTACCAGTGTTTAGGTATCCGGGATGATGATCAAATCAAACGATGGCAGTTTATTACTTCGTAATTTACGTCTCGCTTGCGGTGTTTCGAAATAATGCTAGCCTTCGACATTAACAGTGTTGTAAAATTGGCAACAGTGCTCTTGTGTATACGTCGCATAGGGGAAACCATTGCTTTCCGGACCTATGCTTATTAAGATTATTTGCTTGTTTCATTGTCGCCTACTGGTCCCTTTCGTTTGTACATGTAACAGTCAAACAACCCGTATGAAAATACCGAATTTATATTCGAGAGATGCTGAGATCCAGATAGTGTCTCGATTCACATTTTCTGTGTTTCCCTAAACTAGTCGTTTTCATGACTAGTTCCATCATTGTCGTTGAAGCAATGTCTGACTGTTGTGAAACTGGCGAGGTTGCCAGTTTTGTGCCTAAGCGACTGCATCTGATCGGCTGAATTACGCCACTGCGGAAATGACGCGTACTTGGGCGGCGCCCTCAAAGTGCGTATACACTGTTTACGCACTCCATCCAGCGGCGCTGCCAGACCTTTTACTAGCATCAGGCGATAGCCTTGCTCTTTCCTCTTTCTTTATCAAGGGCACACTTTCATTCATTACATTGTGCGTAACCAGTGCCCGTATCGAAGTTCTTATTGCACAGTCTAATTGCCACTCCGTTTATGCACTTAGCAATGTATGGATGCGTGCATTTGATAAAGAAAGAGCAAAGAGTAATTCTTCACGTAACTTACCGACCGATGCGAGTGATGGTTCTGCTCGCGACGCTCTGCAGAATCCACTAACATTATCTACGACGGGCGTTCAGTAAGTAATGCAACTTTTTTTCTGAAAGCAGGTTGTTTTTATTCAGGATTCCAATACACCATATTATGTCCCGCTCTTATGGCTACAAAACCATATTTCTCAACATAATCTCCGTTCAATGCGGCGGCTTCACACCACCTTATTGCGAGGTCCCGTACGTCCGCCAGATCTCTGCTGCGTACCTACGATCATACGGGGATCATGAAAAAAAAAAGAAGCCTACTGATGCGAGTCTATGTTGTAGTTGTCATAAATTACTAACCTACCTTATCGAGGTACTATCATCTTCATCTATCATGCGGCATTTTTGCACTAATGCTTGCAATTCACTGAAGCAATTGAAATATGACGCCTGTTATAATTTTTGCAACAGGGAAGTCGCCGGCTATGATGTCCGAACCCTGAAGGAGGGAGATAGATTTCGTAATTCCCGATGTGAAGGGATCTCGCCTCTCGTGTTTAGAGTTGCCTCCAGAGAGCGCGCAAACTTTACAAATTTAATGCCCAGACTCGTAAAGGTGATGTCTCGTTCGAAGTCCAGCAAAGCCATGGGTGTGCCTTGAAATCCCTGTCTTACAGAACGGCTCTTGCCGCATCATACCTCAGCACATCCATTGGTCGAGTCGGAGCCAACGTCTTACTGCATCAATAACTTGCCCATCATCCACACGCTTCTCGTAGTGCAGTGCATCCTTCATTGGTCCAAACAGATGGAAATGGGGAGGTGCGAGGTACAGGCTGTAAAGTGGATGAGGAAGAACAGTCCAATGAAATTTTGTAATCTTCTCTCGGCTGCTAGGGTTTACGTGAGGCCTTGCAGTGTCGTGGAGAAGTTCGTTTGCATCACCTCGAATGAGAGTGCCCGCACATTCCAACGTCGCAGGACTCACATATGTGTGCGGCCGGCCGGCACGCGGGAGGTGGGAGACGTTTGCGTAACCTTGTTGCGATGATGACAAACGCGTCGCGCAACGACTCACCGTGCCTTTGTTCATTGCCAGGTCTCCGTAGACAGACTGCAAGCGCCTACGAATATCTGCGATGCTCTCGTTATCCGCCAAAAGAAAATGACAGCTCTCTGCTTATAATGCACATCCGTTACAGACGCCATTTTGAAGGCTACGTACAGCCACCTGTTCGAACTTCATGAAACTATAGGGGCTGAAGAGGGAACATTCCACGAATGGCACAACAAACTCTAAATTTTTTTCAGCAAATAATAGCCGAGAGGAAAAGTCTTCCATTATTTATTGAATGCCTCTCATATGTCGCCTAAGTACGCGCCATTACCGTGACATAAAAAAAAATGGTTCAAATGGCTCTGAGCACTATGGGACTTAACATCTGTGGTCATCAGTCCCCTAGAACTTAGAACTACTTCAACCTAACTGACCTAAGGAGATCACGCCTCCCGTCCCTCACGCGGATCCTGTACGACCTGATTCCTTTCCCCCATCTGCTCCTATTCCTAGAACATATCCACATACTCTACACCTCCCGCTGCCTTGATCCCCGTCATCCCCTGGTTGCTCCTCTCAACCCCCGCCTTCACTGTTGTGTCCCCCCTACCCTCCATCTCTACACCCTACATCTCCTTTCCCAAGGTGGCCTCCATCAATTCCCCTTCCCAGATGATGCCCTCTCTCCCTCCATTTTTCCCTCCTATCAACTCTGATCCTCATCTCCCCCTCCTTTCCTCTGTCCTTCTACTAGGCTTCCTCTCACCCCTTCCATCCTGTTTTCTCCCAGCCTCCCCTGTCCCCCCACCCTCCGAGTCCTTTTGCGTTTGCATCCTCTGCCTTTCCCCTGTCACGTCAGCCCCTCCCCCCTTATGGGTCCTTGTCCTCCATCGGCTCCATCCCCCTCTCCCCCCCCACTTCGTTTTTTTCCTCTCCTTCCCCCACTTTCCTTTCCCATCATCTGTCCAGATTAACCCCCCCTCCACCCGTCTGTCCTCGGCTGTGGTATGTCATATTTGTGCGAACTTTTTCGTGCAGTGTTCAAGTGAGTCTTCAGTGTTGTGCGTCTTTCCAAGCGTCGCGAACAGAAATCATGCTGTCGTTGGGTGTGAATTTTATATCTCTTGCGAACAAAAACCAGACTGTAGCCGTGTTTCTTAATTGTCTGTCTATTATTTTTCTGCTTCCTTTGTTTTATGTTTTAAGTTCCACAATTTTCCGCCATTTTTACCATTTAAGTCATCGATTTTATCGCCAGCTTTTATTATTTATTCTCTTCATCTTTTTAAAAGAAATTTCTGTAGGCTGAAGAGCGGCGTACTAAGATGCTGCCAGCCCGCCCCCTTCGGGGGGAATCGAAACTCAATAAAGCCAAAAAAAAAAAAAAAAAAGGAAATCACACACATCCATGCTCGAGGCAGGATTCCAACCTGCGTACGGTTCCGGACTGAAGCGCCTAGAAACGCTCGGCCACAACGGCTGGCATCGCCATGACGTAACCCACCAAATGAGATGCCGCCACTTGGGCGTGAAAGTGGGGGCCTCTCACTACGATGGTGGAGGTAGCCAACGAAAGCATGGGATAGTATCGGTATCTGATGCGGCAAATTAACCGAGAACTTTATATCTAAGGACCCTGTCGCGAAAGACTCGACTAATTGCTTCATCAATGACAATTAGGTCAAGGCTTCCCTCTGTCTCGTTCGTCTCCAGCTGGTGCTCCTTATATCAAGACCTCGACATGCCTCCTGCATAGGTGGCCGCCTATATGAACTCATATTCCAGCAGCTTAATCACCCTCAGCCGGCCGGTGTGGCCGTGCGGTTAAAGGCGCTTCAAAAAATGGTTCAAATGGCTCTGAGCACTATGGGACTCAACTGCTGAGGTCATTAGTCCCCTAGAACTTAGAACTAGTTAAACCTAACTAACCTAAGGACATCACAAACATCCATGCCCGAGGCAGGATTCGAACCTGCGACCGTAGCGGTCTTGCGGTTCCAGACTGCAGCGCCTTTAACCGCACGGCCACTTCGGCCGGCTAAAGGCGCTTCAGTCTGGAAACGCGTGATCGCTACGGTCGCAGGTTCGAATCCTGCCTCGGGCATGGATGTGTGCAATGTCCTTAGGTTAGTTAGGTTTAAGTAGTTCTAAGTTCTAGGGGACTGATGACCACAGATGTTCAGTCCCATAGTGCTCAGAGCCATTTAATCACCCTCAACCGAGTTCCACGCTGCCACTCCACAGGGCCTGCGGTCAGGTGTGAGATTTAATACAGGTGCACGTAACACGACCCGATATTCGAGAACTATGTTGCCAACCACGCGACGAAAAATCTTTCGATATCGTGTTTCTAACCGGCTAAACATCTCTGGGCTGTGTGGGAGGAGTTAGCGGAGGCAGAAACGCACGGCTTTACAACAGCTGCTCGCCTCTGGTACAAAATCTGTGCGGTATTGTTGTTACGATCTCTGAAGATCTGTCTTATGCATATCTTCAGGGGTTCTGCGACAGTTGTAACGGAAGGAATTGTAGTGATACGTAGAAGGAGCACGTTTTCTAAGTTAATGGTAATTTGTTGACAGACCGGTAGTATAATCTCAATAAAACGTTTAGTTACATGACGTGTATAATTAAGGTTATAATTCATTGTGGCCGCGCGGGGTAGCCGCGCGGTCTAGGGCGTCTAGTACGGTCCGCGCGGATTTCCCCGTCGGAGGTTCGAGTCCTCCCTCAGGCATGGGTGTGTGTGTGTGTGTCGTCCTTTGTATAAGTTAGTTTAAGTTAGATTACGTAGTGAGTACGCTTAGGGACCGCTGACCTAAGCAGTTTGGTCCCATAAGACCTTGCCACAAATTTCCAAAAAAATTCATTGTATTATTGACATACGAGGGGCGTTCTGTGAAAGTAGGTTTGTTTATTCAGAATTCCAATACACCACGTTATTCCCCATTCTTACGGCTACAAAACCCTACTTTTCATCATAATCTCCGTCCAATGCCACTGCCTTACGGCACCTCACTGGAATGGCCTGTATGTCCACCTGATATCACTCTACTCGTTGCCGCCGGCCGCGGTGGCCGAGCGGTTCTAGGCACTTCAGTCCGGGACCGCGCGATTGCTACGGTCGCAGGTTCGAATCTTGCCTCGGGCATGGATTTGTCCTTAGGATAGTTAGGTTTAAGTAGTTCTAAGTTCTAGGGGACTGATGACCTCAGATGTCAAGTCCGATAGTGCTCAGAGCCATTTGAACCATCTACTCGTTGCCGTCGGAGCCCATGTCTTGCTGCATCAATAACATCCCCAACATTCACGTACTGATTCTCTCGGAGTGGATTCTTCATTGGGCCATACAGGTGGAAGTGGGAAGGCGAGAGATCTGAGCTGTAGGGTAGATCAGAAAGAAAAGTCCAATGCAGATTTGGGAGCTGCTCTCGGGTGCGCAGACTTGTGTGAGGCCTTGCATTGTCATGGAGAAGGAGAATTTCGTTTTCGTCATCTCGAACGAGACTATCCGCACGTTGCACCACTGCAGGGGTCACAGTTGTGTGCGGCCATCTGGCATGAGGGAGTTCGCACAGGTTTGCGCGACTTGTTGCTATGATGAGAGACGCCTCACCAGATGACTCACCATGCTTTTGTTCGCTGCTAAATCTCCGTTGACATTCAGCAAGCACTTATGAATACCTACGACGCTCTCGTTATTCGTCAAAAGAAAACAAATAACAGCTCTCTGCTTGGAACGCACCTTCGTTACAGACGCCAATTTGAAGGTTATGTGTAGCTCCGCTTTCTATCGAAACTTCTTGAAACTGTTGGGGCTGAAGCAGGAATATTCACCGTAGTCCCACAACAAATCCCGCATTTTGCCAACCGAAACTGACCGACAAAAATATGTGTTGCATTACTTATTGAACACTGAAATCCCTGGGCTTGCAGGACAGAGCGGATGAGGTTATATTTGTGGAAAGGGGCCAAAATAAGTTACTGTCAGTAGCATTCAACATATAAACTTTATTTGTTAAAATACACAATCACGCAAACAAGAATCAAAACTCTCAAGGTTTTAACGAAAGACCTGCTTTGATTTAATTTAGGTCGGCTGAAGGCCACATCGAAAATCCAAGGCACAAGGCTTAAGCAAAGAATTGAGGTACCGGAGTTCTTCTGGAGGTTTTACTTCTGTCGAATGAAAATTTTTATCTTCAATATACACTCCTGGAAATGGAAAAAAGAACACATTGACACCGGTGTGTCAGACCCACCATACTTGCTCCGGACACTGCGAGAGGGCTGTACAAGCAATGATCACACGCACGGCACAGCGGACACACCAGGAACCGCGGTGTTGGCCGTCGAATGGCGCTAGCTGCGCAGCATTTGTGCACCGCCGCCGTCAGTGTCAGCCAGTTTGCCGTGGCATACGGAGCTCCATCGCAGTCTTTAACACTGGTAGCATGCCGCGACAGCGTGGACGTGAACCGTATGTGCAGTTGACGGACTTTGAGCGAGGGCGTATAGTGGGCATGCGGGAGGCCGGGTGGACGTACCGCCGAATTGCTCAACACGTGGGGCGTGAGGTCTCCACAGTACATCGATGTTGTCGCCAGTGGTCGGCGGAAGGTGTACGTGCCCGTCGACCTGGGACCGGACCGCAGCGACGCACGGATGCACGCCAAGACCGTAGGATCCTACGCAGTGCCGTAGGGGACCGCACCGCCACTTCCCAGCAAATTAGGGACACTGTTGCTCCTGGGGTATCGGCGAGGACCATTCGCAACCGTCTCCATGAAGCTGGGCTACGGTCCCGCACACCGTTAGGCCGTCTTCCGCTCACGCCCCAACATCGTGCAGCCCGCCTCCAGTGGTGTCGCGACAGGCGTGAATGGAGGGACGAATGGAGACGTGTCGTCTTCAGCGATGAGAGTCGCTTCTGCCTTGGTGCCAATGATGGTCGTATGCGTGTTTGGCGCCGTGCAGGTGAGCGCCACAATCAGGACTGCATACGACCGAGGCACACAGGGCCAACACCCGGCATCATGGTGTGGGGAGCGATCTCCTACACTGGCCGTACACCACTGGTGATCGTCGAGGGGACACTGAATAGTGCACGGTACATCCAAACCGTCATCGAACCCATCGTTCTACCATTCCTAGACCGGCAAGGGAACTTGCTGTTCCAACAGGACAATGCACGTCCGCATGTATCCCGTGCCACCCAACGTGCTCTAGAAGGTGTAAGTCAACTACCCTGACCAGCAAGATCTCCGGATCTGTCCCCCATTGAGCATGTTTGGGACTGGATGAAGCGTCGTCTCACGCGGTCTGCACGTCCAGCACGAACGCTGGTCCAACTGAGGCGCGAGGTGGAAATGGCATGGCAAGCCGTTCCACAGGACTACATCCAGCATCTCTACGATCGTCTCCATGGGAGAATAGCAGCCTGCATTGCTGCGAAAGGTGGATATACACTGTACTAGTGCCGACATTATGCATGCTCTGTTGCCTGTGTCTATGTGCCTGTGGTTCTGTCAGTGTGATCATGTGATGTATCTGACCCCAGGAATGTGTCAATAAAGTTTCCCCTTCCTGGGACAATGAATTCACGGTGTTCTTATTTCAATTTCCAGGAGTGTAAATAGGCTGAAGGCCTTAGCTTAAATCTTTCCCATAGAACTCTGCTGAAGGCCACACATTAACGAAGAACAGTGTTACGGCGGCCAAACTCGGTCTCACCAAGATCAAGGCGTCAAACATTACTCAAGACGAGTTTAAAACAATAGCGAAAACACAAGTCACAACTGTCAAGTCACTACGGGAGGCTGCAAGTTCTAGGCAACAAAACACACGACTTGTTATCACACGCGTAAACGGCTGAGGAAACAACAATCCACAAACAACGAACAAATCGTAACGGTCGAGTTTTAAGAACAGGTCACTAATTACTGAACTTGAGGATCCTGCTCGGGAAGAAAGCGAAAATTGGCTCACATAGCTAGCGCCTCCAAATGCAACAGCACATGCCTGCCGCCAAAAGCCCCGGCCTGGCTTCGCGCTGTGGAGACTACGTCGCTGCTCAGTTACAACTAACCAACTCGGAAAATGGTGTTCGTCCTGAGGATCTAAGACAAGCGCGGGCAAACGTTGCACGCGGTTCATGAGCACACAGCGCTGCACGTGTGCTGCACGCGTGCAAAATCGTCGAACGGAGCAGTGGCGACAGCCGGCAGGTTGCCGCAGTGTAGTTCCAGGCTAAGCTGCGGACGTTGAAGCGAAGCGACCACTACGTAGTGAATTTCAATAACCGGAAAATGCAGAGTGAATCAAGGAAACGGAGAATTAGAGATTTGCTATCTTTCAAAAAGGAATGGGAGAATCACTTTTTCTCTGTGCAAAAACGTGAAAATTGGAAATGTATAATATGTGACAGTATTCTCGCTGGTCAGCGGAAGTTTAATATTGAACGCCATTATAATAAATTTCAGTATGTTGCCGTTCTTAGTGCAATAAAAGAGGAATTTCTCAAGCGATTTGGGTATATATCTTACTTATCCCAAGGTTTTGAATAGTTCTCGAGACAATCTGCTGTTTCTGTAGATGATATTCATCCCAGTTTGCAAATGGAATTAATAGGTCTACAGCGCAATTCTCGTCTGAGAGACAGGTTCCTTTTGGCAAGACGTGTGAGAGATTTTTATTACGACTTTCCACAACAAGTTTCCTCGTCTCCATCGTGAAGCCGCGAAGATAATGTCAATGTTTGGCTCGACATACGTTTGAGAGAGATTTTTTTCTGTTATGAAAATTACTAAATCTCGGTTAAGAGCAAACATCAGTAATGAAAATTTGCGTAACTGCTTGCGTTTGTCTGTATGTAGAAATTTTGTTCCAGACATTAAACGTATTGTAAACTCCACCTGTGATAATTAAATAAAACGTATCGTAGGTAATAGGTACTCTTTCAAACGATGATTACTTTCAAGCACTCCTACTAACCTTATTCCTTCAGTCAATAAAGCAGGCCAGGAAACAAAACGCATTACAGAGGAAGAAGAGGAGAGACGGTATGGTGGGGAGGGGAGAGAAGCGGGTGGCCAGCTTGCCCCTGTGTGCACGCAGAACACCTGTTAACTGCACACGTGCATGAGCACCGCACACGTGCAGAATTCCTGCCCGCCCCTGATCTAAGATGTCGTCAACTGAGACGACCGGCCGAGCAAACGACCAACGGCAGCCCACTTTCGCCAACAGCGGTCCCGACGAATACTAATACCGTACGGACCCGACTGTTGCTGGCTGCCAACTCTTCCCCGACTGATCCTGGTGTCAGTGCTCAGCAGACCACATGTCGCCATCCGACGACCAGCCGACCGACCGACCAACGGCCTTCTGTCTGCGTCGACCACGGTCCCGGCGCGTACTTGCACCGTGCGGACCTGCCTGCTACTGACTGCCAACTCGTCCAACAGCCGAGTAATGACGAACCCGACTCAGTCCACAACTCAAAAGCGACTCAGACTCAGAGCCGACTGACTAACATGCGACCGTCTGCCTTCTGACTCACTGCACCGATTCACTCCACGGACTCTATCCACCGACTCAGTCTATCCTGTCAGCGCAGAACCCGGAAATACGGTCGCTCCACAGATAGTAACACGAACCTACTATCGATAACGCTGGTGCTGCCACTCGCGGACAGCGATGGTAAACCAGGATAGTAGCGTCATAAGACATCAACAGAAAATTTTAAAAAAATATTCTCGCCGTTTCAGAATTGCAGGAAGGACAGATCACAATCGTGAGCCACGCACGGTTCGAACAGGCCTCGTAAGCACTTTGAGGGCGCCGCCTAAGTATGCGCCATTTCCGTGATGGCATGATGACGTAACCCACCAAATCAGATCCCATCGCTTGGGAATAAAAGTGGAAGCCTCGCCCGTTCTAAGTCCGACATAGCCCTTGAAAATAATGCTGAAGGTAGTCCCGGAAGATCAGTTTGGATTCCGTAGAAATGTTGGAACACGTGAGGCAATACTAACCTTACGACTTATCTTAGAAGAAAGATTGAGAAAAGACAAACCTACGTTTCTAGCATTTGTAGACTTAGAGAAAGCTTCTGACAACGTTAACTGGAATACTCTCTTTCAAGTTCTGAAGGTGGCAGGGGTAAAATACAGGGAGCGAAAGGCTATTTACAATTTGTACAGAAACCAGATGGCAGTTATAAGAGTCGAGGGGCATGAAAGGGAAGTAGTGGTTGGGAAAGGAGTGAGACAGGGTTGTAGCCTCTCCCCGATGTTATTCAATCTGTATATTGAGCAAGCAGTAAAGGAAACAAAAGAAAAATTCGGAGTAGGTATTAAAATTCATGGAGAAGAAGTAAAAACTTTGAGGTTCGCCGATGAAATTGTAATTCTGTCAGAGACAGCAAAGGACTTGGAAGAGCAGTTGAACGGAATGGACAGTGTCTTGAAAGGAGGATATAAGATGAACATCAACAAAAGCAAAACGAGGATAATGGAAAGTAGTCAAATTAAATTGGGTGATGCTGAGGGGATTAGATTAGGAAATGAGACACTTAAAGTAGTAAAGGAGTTTTGCTATTTGGGGAGTAAAATAACTGATGATGGTCGAAGTAGAGAGGATATAAAATGTAGACTGGCAATGGCAAGGAAATCGTTTCTGAAGAAGAGAAATTTGTTAACATCGAGTATAGATTTAAGTGTCAGGAAGTCGTTTCTGAAAGTATTTGTATGGAGTGTAGCCATGTATGGAAGTGAAACATGGACAATAACCAATTTGGACAAGAAGAGAATAGAAGTTTTTTAAATGTGGTGCTACAGAAGAATGCTGAAGATAAGGTGGGTAGATCACGTAACTAATGAGGAGGTATTGAATAGGATTGGGGAGAAGAGAAGTTTGTGGCACAACTTGACTAGAAGAAGGGATCGGTTGGTAGGACATGTTCTGAGGCATCAAGGGATCACAAATTTAGCATTGGAGGGCAGCGTGGAGGGTAAAAATCGTAGAGGGAGACCAAGAGATCAATACACTAAGCAGATTCAGAAGGATGTAGGTTGCAGTAGGTACTGGGAGATGAAGAAGCTTGCACAGGATAGAGTAGCATGGAGAGCTGCATCAAACCAGTCTCAGGACTGAAGACCACAACAACAACAACAGTCATTGAAAGCTTTAGGTTTTATCCGAATGTGACGCGCCAAGTTACCAAGAACCTTTTATCAAGGACGCCGTCGCGAAATTGTTCGTAGACACTCTAAGTGATTGAATCGCCCATTGCTTCACCAATGACAATTCGGTCGAAGTCTTCTCCCTGTGTTGCTCATCCCCACCACACTGTCTCCACGTACTCGTACACCATCATTACTCTACCACGCAAACATTGGGGTTACACTCGTTTCACTTACGAACCGGGAGCAATGGCGTTCGTGTAGCGTTTTCAGTGCTAACAGACAAGGGACACTGCGTGAAATAACCGCAGAAATCAGCTCGTGCGCCTCACGCCAGTACTTCGGGGTACCTGCTGGACCGGGCGTGGCCGCCAGTATGAACTCGCTTTCCAACAGTTGCTGCCACTCCGTAGGGCCTGTGGGCAAGTGTGAGATTCAATACAGGTGGGCGTAACATGACCCTGTATTCAGAAAATATCTTGCAGTCGCGCTATGGAAACCCTCTCTTCGATATCGAGTTTCGAAACGCAGGGCTATGTAGGAGCAGTTAGCGGATTCAGAAACGCATAACAACGGTTCACCTCTAGTACTGAATCTTCAGGACGTTGTTACGATCTTCAGTTCGAAGACTGATGTGATGGAGCTCTTTATGAGTTCTGCGAAAGTTGTAACGGAAGAATCTGTAGCGGCCTGTAGAAGAAACTTGTTTTCAAATTTAGTGGTACGTTGTTAACAAATGGTTCATATGGTTCTGAGCACTATGCGACTTAACTTCTGAGGTCATCAGTCGCCTAGAACTTAGAACTAATTAAACCTAACTAACCTAAGGACATCACACACATCCATGCCCGAGGCAGGATTCGAACCTGCGACCGTAGCGGTCGCTCGGCTCCAGACTGTAGCGCCTAGAACCGCACGGCCACTCCGGCCGGCGTTGTTAACAGATCGATGGTATAATTTCGTAAAAATGTTTATATTATCCACGTTTGTGATGAAGGTTACATTTTATTGTCTTTTTGGCATACAAGTTATAAGAGTTAGCGTCACCAGGACTGTGAGCCTAAGGTAGCTGAGAAGGTACTAGGCTGACGTTAGACTGCAGCTAGTGAGAGAATATTAGCATAATCATATCGGATGCCAGAAAATGAAATCCCGAAATAACATCATCCAGAGATTAGCAAGTACCACATGGGGAGCGGATGCAAATATACTAAGTGTTGCAGCAATATCACACGTCTATTCCGTGGCAGAGTACTGTGCCCCTTCGCAGGTTCGAATCCTGCCTCGGGCATGGATGTGTGTGATGTCCTTAGGTTAGTTAGGTTTAAGTAGTTCTAAGTTCTAGGGGACTTATGACCACAGCAGTTGAGTCCCATAGTGCTCAGAGCCATTTGAACCATACTGTGCCCCTGTGTGGAGTAGGAGTGCCCATGTAAAGAAGATTGACGCCCATATCAATGAAGCCATGAGAACAATAACAGGGACACTAAAGTCAACACCTCTAGAATGGTTTCATGTCCTCTCAAACATCACTCCGCCTGAAATCCGTAGCCGACCGGAGTGGCCGTGCGCTTCTAGGCGCTACATTCTGGAGCCGAGCGACCGCTCCGGTCGCAGGTTCGAATCCTGCCTCGGGCTTGGATGTGTGTGATGTCCTTAGGTTAGTTAGGTTTAATTAGTTCTAAGTTCTAGGCGACTAATGACCTCAGAAGTTAAGTCGCATAGTGCTCAGAGCCATTTGAACCATTTGAACAATTTTTTTGAAATCCGTAGCCAGCAGGCAACAATTCAGGAATGGCAAAAAATAAATCATGCAGATAAGGCAAGAGTATTACCGATACACCAAGTATTAGATGACCGCTGTCGATATCGCCTTAAATCAAGAGCGCCAATATGGGAAGACAGAACACTTGCCCAAGGAAATACCTATGACTGCCACAAATCCTGGAAAACCAAGTGGAACAATAGTGACATTAACCGACACAATATAGAGAACCCCAGCCAACTCCCAGGAATGCAGCTTCCTCGTAAAATCTGGTGCCAGCTTAACCGTGTGAGAACTGGACACGCGAGAAATAAATCCATGCTGTACAATTGGGGCGCCAATGATAACCCAATGTGTGACTGTGAAACCGATGAACAAACATTACAACATCCTGTGCAAGATTGCCCACTGCGAAGATTCTGTGGTGACTGGAGAGACTTCGTGGAGACCAGCCCTGCTGCCATTAAATGGCTGTCACATTTGGACACAACTTTTTAACGTATTGTAGCTGTGATTATATTTCAACTTTGCTCAGATTTAATAATGACTGGTGTTTGTTCTGTTTATATTATCGTGTATGTGTGTATATGTATATTTGTATTTATGTATTACGTTATGTAAATTTACGATGTCAATATTGCACTTGCACTGGTAAAGCCATACGATAAATAATAAATAATAATAATCATATCGGAATTATAAACCTGATCCAGCTGAATAAGACTATAGAGTCGGTACCATTCCGTCACCTCACTCTGTTTCTACATACAAATATATCTTCATAAACAGTCTGCAATTGAGAATAAAAGGCATTAGAAAGAGCTCACACGGTATCTACTGTATAGCATACAAGATGAGGCCGCTGAGAAAGGTCACCGCTGATATGTACAGTGTCCCTGGAGGAACGGTCAGTATTCAGTATTCATGGATATTGTAGGAGTGATCATTAGAAGTAAACAAGTCTCGTAAACATGGTCGCTGAAATGCATACTTTAAGAGCTATGAGCACTTCTTCATCTTAGATACGGTGAAACATATCTCTTCCACTGGACGCTCTTTGCTTTCCATATTTCGGGAGGAGGTAGTATGGACGAAAACAAAATTGTCTAACAAACTCAGGCTTTACAATGCACTCTTTAGAGCTATGCGCATTTGTTCAGTAGAAGAGATGTGTTTCACAATAACGAAGATGAACAAGTGCTCATAGCTCGCGATGCATCTACATCAGCGTCCATATTTACTAGATATATTTGTCTTGTTTTGGTCCATACCACCACTTCTCAAACTATGGAAAACAAAGAGCTTGCAGTGGAAGAGATGTCGAAGAAGAAGAAGTGCTCATAGCTTTTAAGGTATGTGTTTTAGAACCCATGTTTACTAGACTTCTTTTTGTGTCGAATGATGGTTCCTGTCCTGAATATTGGATACTTCTCCTGGGACACCCTGTGAATGAATGGAGACGTGGTTTTCGCGAAGCTATAACGAACGATGTTCTAAACATTCTGCGTGGTTTCTGCGACTTCTATATCGTGTCTCCCTACCACTTTCGCGCAACGACGCTCTGAGCGTGTTTTTTTAGGAAATTGACTAGTTTGAACCTGGGACCTGTTGCTGGTAAGGAGACGCCAGACCACACATGACATGTAGAATTCAGAAGAGTTCAGTGAGACTAGTGATGATATAACCAAATACTTAATGATTTCAGCGTCAGCTCCACTGCACTCCCTGTAAAAGAATCTTAATACTAACTAAATTTAGTGGAAGGGGTTCAAGGCTTTCCTATTTTTAGTTAGCTGGTAAAATAACGTCGAAAAAGCAGTTAAGTTTACCATTGGAAATTTTATTCTACTCACAAAATATCGTTTATAAATTGCACTATTGATAAAAGGAAATGTTTTAATACAGGATGGTAAAAACCAACTGCGTTCAACAAAAATGTGAACAAATATTCCCTGAATGGGTTTCCAAGTTCTACAATGGATCGAAGGATGACCTATGCCATATCACATCTATAATCTAGGTTTAATTTAAGTTTCACAAAAGAGAAAACTATCAAAATGGTCTACAGTGACCCTCAATTATCTTTAATTACTTATCTAACTTGTCGTAAATTACAGTGGCTGATGTGGCTTCTCAATAACTATATAACAGAAAAATCATCGCGTTTCAGATTTTTACTTCAAGTGGCAAATGTGAACACCATGAGCTTTAATTGACGATCGACACTAGTATTACGCAAAAAGGGGATGTAACAGATGAGACATCTGCAGTTCTGAGTGAAGCCTTATGTGCTCAAAAATGCGGCATCGCGTGCGTTCATTACCTTGTCGGTGTTCGTCAGGGGGCGACGGCCGGCACAGCTCCGCTCACCTCGCCGTCTCCGAAGCAACTCTCTCCTAACTTCTCCTGACTACAATTTACCGAAGTTGGTTTAAAAAAAACTATCTGGCTGTGTTTTCATCTGACCAATCAGGGTCTCAATGTTAACCTTGAGCTCTGCCTACAAAAATTCTGTCTATCCAATGAGGAACGTTATACTTTTTGTGGTGGGGCAATGTTTTTAAAGTTTGCAACGTAACAGAGACGCGAAAAAGTCTCACGCTAAAACTTGCAGCTGGTGTGGTCCTTTTAGCGTTATCGTAAGATCTATACTGTTCTTCTGGAGGGCTCTATCTTTTAACATGGGCTGAGAGGTGGTTCTGATGTAACAGACGCGAAAAAGTCTCACGCTAAAAACTTACGGGTTGTGTGGTCCTTTTTGTGTTATCGTAAGATCTATACTGTTCTTCTGGAGGGCTCTAGCTTTTAACATGGGCTGGGGGGTGGTCCTAACGTAACAGACACGAAAAAGTCTCACGCTAAAAACTTGCGGGTGGTGTGGTCGTAGCGGTTAGCTGGCGATGTGGGTGTCCGTCCCTTATCGTAGGGCCTTCTCGCTTAACACGGTTCTGCTCTCGGCTTCTGTTCTCGTTTCTCCCCTCGGAACTGCGTCTGTCTCACGGTGGGAAGGCATGACATGCATTTAGGCATTCTTGTGTTAGTCTGTGGTATTCCATTTGCTCACTCGTTACTCGTATTACTTTGGTTAATTTAATGTCACGATTTATTCGGAGCTATGTGACATACTACTGGATTTGCTTATCATGTCAGGGTTTTCATTGAAGGTGTTGGATTTGCCTGACACCTTACAATGTGGCAAATTTTCTGATGTATATGAGTGATTTTTAGGCTCCATAGGTGCTTATTAATGACAGTGACTTCCGTATACATGGAGCATCGGAGAATCGCTGTGCAGAGAACTACGGACTTTGGGCGTTGGTAACATTGGGAGTTCAAACAAAGTTCGCAGAACGCAAGTTGGAACAACAGTTTTTTCACAGACACGCGATAGTTTTTTAATTCGTTCTACTATTGCGTAACATTTAACTGTTTGGCTCAATTGATGAAAGCTCTTGAATGCAATGTGTAGCGTTTAAATGTTTGGTTTGTTTTTAAATTACTGTGCTTTCAATTGAAAAGCGTATTTTTCTTGTTGAACACGTGTTTAGCCAAGGCAGTAAATACACAGATTTAGTACAAGTGGCATTTGCTGAAAAATTCCCGGAAACACGTGTACTTCATTATAATGTTTTCGACTTGCCGAGAAACTTTGAGAGACAGGCTCAGTGTTAGATGCTGAACGAAATAGATCACGTAAACTAAACGAAAGGAAGATGTTGATATTTCTGACTCTATGCACTAGAGTCCAGCAAAATTATTGAGCAACCTGGCGCAAGGAAAAGACACCGAACTTGCAGTCCCGTATGAAGCGGTTAGGCAAACACTGAAATTATTCCCATACGAAATGACACCAGTGCAAGAATTGAAAGATGCGGATAGTGAAAAGCGTATCAGTTAGTGGTTTACATGTTTTATTAAGAGGATACCACTGCTATCCTCGCTATCACTTTCTCCACAAAAGGAGCACTTTCTCCTTCATTGAAAAATGCCAGACTACACACGAGCACTGCAATACCTCAACAATCTGACGTGTAAAGAGACTTGCTACGGTTCGCGCGGCTCCCCTCGTGGGAGGTTCGAGTCATTACTCGTGCATGGGTGTGTGTGCTATCCTTAGCGGACGTTAGTTAGATTAAGTCGTGTGTAAGCCTAGGGACGATGACCTCAGTTTGATCCCATAGGAACTTACCACAAATTTGTAAAAAGTTCCCGAGATCATGGGACCATCCTCCTTACAATTCTGAGTTGGCCCCATCCGATTTTCGCCTGTTTCCAGAAATTCCGTCAACAAACTAAAACACTCTATAGTGACGGTATCAATAAATTAGTCCCGCGTTGCATTGATGATGATGATGATGTTGGTTTGTCGGGCGCTCAACTGCGTGGTCATTATCGCCCGTACAAAGTCCCAATTTATACACAGTCAAATTTTTTACACAATCCAATCAAGCCACTGTCACAGATGATGATGATGATGATGATGAAATAAACAGGAAAACACAAATACCCAGTCCCTGGGCAGAGAAAATCCCCAAGCCGGTCGGGAATCGAGCCCGGGACCCCGTGATCCAAAGGCAGCAACGCTAGCCACTAGGCCACGAGCTGCGGACACTCCGCGTTTCGAGGAATGTGCTCGTCGCCAGGGCGACTATGCTGAATAATAAGTATGTAGACATGAAGAATAAAGAAGTAGAATGTCTGTCCGTTTGCCTGTCCGACTGTTAAGGACCTTTTTCTTAGGAGGGGGCATGGATGTCAAGGTGAAATATATGGCACACAGGAAGGGCTACGGTCCCTTGGCAGTGGCGAATGTTTAAGAATCTGAGTCAATGCAATCGATAGATGGGGCCATTTATGTGACATACTTTCACAATCAAAAACCCATTCAGCAAAATCTATAGGGTATATCCCGTTGACATAGAATCACGAAATTCGACAAGACGCAGAATTTCACAGTACAAGTAGAAGAAAAATCTGAAAATTGTTAAGCTTAGTTCCCATTGACGTAGAATCATGAAATTCTAGAAGATGTAGAATAGATAGTACAAGTAGAGGAAAAATACGAAAATTGTTAAGTTCTAGTTGTGTTGTTGTTGTAGTTTTCACTCCAGAGACTGATTTGATGCATCTCTCCATGCTACTCCATCCTGTGCAAGCTTCTTCATCTCAAAATAACTACTGCAACCTACATCCTTCTGAATCAGCTTAGTGTATTCATATCTTGGTCTCCCTCTGCGATTATTACCCTCCATGCTGCCCCCAGTACTGAATTCGTGATCCCTTGATGCCTCAGAACATGTCCCACCAACCGATCCCTTCTTCTAGTCAAGTTGTGCCACAAATTCCTCTTCTCCTTTGTTCGACTGAGTACCTCCTAATTAGTTACGTGATCTACCCATCTATTCTTCAGCATTCTTCTGTAGCACCACATTTCGAAGGCTTCTGTTCTCTTTTTGTCTAAACTATTGATCGTCCATGTTTCACTTCCATGCATGGCTACACTCCACATAAATACTTTAAGAAAATACTTCTTGAGATTCAATTGTTAACAGATTTCTCTTCTTTAGAAACGTTTTCCTTGCCATTAGCCGTCCACATTTTATACCCTCTCTACTTCGACCATCATCAGTTATTTTGCTCCCCAAATAGCAAAACTCATCTACTACTTTAAGTGTCTCATTTCCTAATCTAATTCCCTCAGCATCGCCTGATTTAATTCGACTACATTCCATTATCCTTGTTTTGCTTCCGTTTATGTTCATCTCATATCCTCCTTTCAAGACAGTGTCCATTCCGTTCAACTGCTTTTCCAGACATTTTGCTGTCTCTGACGGAATTACAATGTCATCGGCAAACCTCAAAGTTATTATTTCTTCTCCATGGATTTTAATTCCTACTCCAATTTTTCTTTTGTTGCCTTTACTGCTTGCTCAATATAGAGATTGAATAACATCGGAAATAGGCTAAAACCTTGTGTCATTCCCTTCCAAACCACTGCTTCCCTTTCATGGCCTCGACTCTTACAATTGCTATCTGCACAAATTGTAAATAGCCTTTCGCTCCCCGTATTTGACCCCTGACACCTTCAGAATTTGAAAGAGAGTATTCCAGTATAACCATGTGAAAAGCTTTCTTTACGTCTACAAATGCTAGAAACCTAGGTTTACCCTTCCTTAATTTATCTTATAAGGTTTGTCGTAGGCTCACGTGTACCAACATTTCTACGAAATTCAAACTGATCTTCCCCGATGTCAGCTTCTACCAGCTATTCCATTCGTCTGCAAAGAATCCATGTTAGTATTTTACAGCGGTGATTGTTAAACTGATAGTTCGATAATTTTCACACCTGTCGACACCTGCTTTCTTTGGGATTGGAATTATTACGTTCTTCTTGAAGTCTGAGGGTATATCGCCTGTCTCATAGATCTTGCTCACCAGACGGTAGAGTTTTGCCAGGGCTGGTTCTCCGAAGGCTAATAGTAGTTCTAATGGAATGTTGTCTACTCCCAGGGCCTTGTTTCGACTTAGGTCTTTCAGTGCAGTGTCAAATTCTTCACGCAGTATCATATCTCCCATTTCATCTTCATCTACGCCCTCTTCTATTCCCATAATATTGCCCTCAAGTACATTGCCCTTGTATAGACCCTCTATATACTACTTCCACCTTTCAGCTTTCCCTTCTTTGCTTAGAACTGATTTTCCATCTGAGCTCTTGATATTCATACAAGTGGTTCTCTTTTCTCCAAAGGTCTCTTTAATTTCGTGTAAGTGGTATCTATCTTACCCCTAGTGATATATGCCTCTACATCCTTACATATGTCCTCTAGCCATCCCTGCTTAACGATTTTGCACTTTCTGTAGATCTCATTTTTGAGACATTTGTATTCCTTTTTGCCTGATCCATTTACTGCAATTTTATATTTACTCGTTTCATCAATTAAGTTTAATATCTCTTGTGTTTCCCAAGGATTTCTAATTATACCACATAAAAATATTTTTTGCCATTTGGTGTTCGTTTGTCTGTCTCTGCGTCTGTCAAGACACAATTTTTTTCAGGAATTGGATGAATTACCATGTAAAAACTATTGTCAAATACTAAGGTTTACGGTCCCTTGACGGTGTAAAAAATTTATTTATAAGTCAGTGCAATCAAAAGATACGGTTATATATGTCACATCTTGATACTCACAAACTCGCTGATCAAAACCTATGGAGTGTTGATGAACCAACTACATACTTGCCGGGCTTGCTGGTTTAGCGGTAAAGAGCATGCCTAGAAACCGACAGGTCACTGGATGGATGTTTGCTAGACCACGAATTTTTCTTTGTTTTGACCTAGCTTTTACCTCTCAACGATGTTTGGTGTGGCCCGAAGCAACACGTGGTTCTGATTTCAAGTTAAACTGTAGGTTCCCTTTCCGCGGTTGGGTAACTGGGGTATGTTAGGAAAACTCAAGTCGCCTAAGTGGCGTCGTGTAGAAAGACTTGCACCACGCCAATCAATCTTATCAAATTATTATTATTATTGTCTTGTTTTGAGTCATCAAACTTCTGACTGACATGAAGCGGCCCGCTACGAATTCCTCTCCTGTGTCAACCTCTTCATCTCAGAGTAGCACTTGCGACATACCTCCTCAATTCCTTGCTGGATGTATTCCAATCTCTGTCTTCCTCTACAGTTTTTACCCTCTGCAGCTCCCTCTAGAGCCGTGAAAGTTATTCCGTGGTTTCTTAACAGATATCCTACAGCCGTCTCTTCTTCTTGTCAGTGTTTTCCATACATTCCTTTCCTCGCTGATTCTCCGGAGAACATCCTAATTCCTTACCTTATCAGTCCACCTAATTTTCAACGTTCTTCTGTAACACCACATGCTTCGATTATGTTCTTTTCTGGTTTTTCCACATTCTGTATTTCAATACCATACAGTGCTGTGCTGCAAACGTACGTTCTCATAATTTTTTTCTACAAATTAAGGCAAGTGTTTGAAACCAGTATACTTCTCTTGGCCAAGAATGCCATTTTTGTCAGTGCTAATATTCTTTTTATGTACTCCTTGCTCCGAGCGTCGTAGGTTATTTTACTGCCAAGGTAGCAGAATTACTTAACTTCATCTACTTAGTGATCAATCTTGATTTTAAGTTTCTCGCTGTTCTCATTTTTGCTATTTCTCATTACTTTCGTCTTTCTTCTGTTTACTCACAATCCATATCCTGTACTCATTACACTGTTCATTCCAATCAGCAGGTTCTGTAATCCTTCTTCAATTTCACTGATGGTAGCAACGTCATTAGCGATTCTTACCATTGGTATCCTTTCAACTTGAATTTTAATTCCTCTCTTTAAATTTTCTTTTATTTTTTTCATTGCTTCTTCGATATATAGGTTGAGCCATAGGGCGATACGCTGGCCGGTGTGGCCGAGCGGTTCTAGGCGCTTCAGTCCTGCTACGGTCGCAGGTTCGAATCCTGCCTCGAGCATGTATGTGTGTGTTGTCCTTAGGTTAGCTAGGTTTAAGTAGTTATAAGTCTAGGCGACTGATGATCTCAGATGTTAAGTCCCATAGTGCTCAGAGCCATTTTAACCATTGGCCATAGACTACATCCCTGTCTTACACCGTTTTTAATCCGACCACTTCGTTCTTCGTCTCTTACTCTATTGTTCCCGAGTGGTTCTTGTGCGTATTGTATATTATCCGCCTTTCCCTATAGCTTACTCCTATTTTTCTCAGAATTTCGAACATCTTACACCATTTGACATTGTCTAACACATTTTCCAATTCGACAAATCCTATTAAGTGAGTCGGCTATTATTGTCTTACTTTCATTATGAACAGCAACGTCAGAAGTGCTTCTTTGGTGCCTTTACCTTTCCTAACGCCAAACTGAGCGTCATCCAACCGATCTTCAATTTTATTTTCCACTCTTCTATGTATAACTCTCGTCTGCAACTTGGATACATGAGCTGTTAAACTGATTGTGCGCCAGTTCTTACCTTGTAGGCTCTTGCAATCATCGGAATAATGTGGATGATGTTTTTCCGAATGTCTAATGGTACATCGCTAGTCTTATGCATTCCATACACAAACGAGAATAGTTGTTTTGCTGCCACTTTCCTCAATGATTTTAGAAATTTCAATAGAATATTATCTGTCCCTCCTGCCTTATTTGATTTTAAGCCTTCCAAAATTAATCTAAATTCTGATTCTAATAATGGATCCCCTATCTCTTCTACACCGACTCGTGTTTCTTCTTCTATCATCAGGTAAGTCCTCCTCGCTATCTCCTCGGCATTTAACAGTGGAATTTCCATTGCACTCTTAATGTTACCACCCTTGTCTCTAATTTCACCGAAGGTTGTTTTGACTTTTCTATATGCTGAGTTAGTACTTGCAGTCATTTCTGCTTCGATTTCTTCACATATCTCATACAGCGATTTCGCCTTTGCTTCCCTGCACTTCCTATTTATTTCATTCTTAAGTGACTTGCATGTCTGTATTCCTGAATTTCCTGAACATTTTTCTACTTGCGCTTTTCATCCATCAGTTGGGGTGTTTCTTGTGTTGCCCATTGTTTACTCAAAGTTATCCTCTTTGTACGTATGTTTTCTTTCCATTTCTGTGACTGCCGTTTTTAGAGATGTTCATTCCTCTTCAACTGAACTGCTGACTGAGCTATTCCCTATTGCACTGTCTTTAGCCTCAGTGAACTTTGAGCGTATCTTCTCATTCCTTAGCACTTCCGTATCCCACTTCATTGGCCGTAGAATTTGCCCGACTGCTCTCTTAAGCTTCAGTCTACACTTCACCACTGCTAAATTGTGATCCTGGTTACGCCTTGCAGTCCAACATCAGATTTCGGAATCTCTGTCTGACTATGATATAATCTAACAGAAATCTTCACGTATGTCCCTGTCTTTTCCAAGTACACCACCTCGTCTTGAACGGAGTAGTCGCTATTACTAGCTGAAATTTATTGGAGTACTCAATTAGTCTTTCTCGCCTGCTGTTCCGAGTCTCAAGACTATATTCTCCCGTAATCCTTTCTTCTACTCCTTCTCCTAAAACAGCACTGCAGTCCCCAAGACTATTAGATTTTCATCTCCCTTTACGTACTGAATTACCCGTTCAATATCATCATATACTTTCTCTGTCTCTTCATCTTCGGCTTGCGACGTCGGTATGTATATCTGAACCATCGTTGTCGGTGTTGGTTTGCTAACGAGAACAGGCCTATCACCGTTCACAGTAACTCACTCTCCGTCCTACCTTCCTATTCATAACGAAACCTACTCCCGTTACACCATTTTCTGCTGCTGCCGATATTATCCTGTACTCATCTGATCGGAGATCTTTGTCTTCTTTCCATTTCACTTCACTAACCCCATCTATATATAGATTGAGCCTTAGAATTTTCCTTTTCAGATTTCCCAGCTTCCCTACCATGTTCAAATTTCTGACATTTCACGCCTCGATTCGCAGAACATTATCCTATCGTTTATTGTTCAGTCATTTCCTCGCGGTCACCTCCCGCTTGGGAGTCCCCTCCTAGAGATCCGAATGGGGGATTAGTCAGGAATCTTTTGCCAATAGAGAGATCATCATGACAGTTTTTTAATTACAGGACACACGTTCTGTGGATAAACATCGTGTGTATTTAATGCAGTGGTTTCCACTGCCTTCTGCATCCTCGTGCCATTGGTCGTTCTTGTTCTTCAACCTTTAGGGTCTGTTCCCCACCCCAAGGGCAAGAATGTGCCTTGAACTTCACTTCTCTCCTCCACCCTCTTTGACAATCCGTTGGCTGAATGAGGGTGACTTCTTATGCTGGAAGTGTTAGGCCGAATCCGGGACAGAGTCCGTCTCGATTAGTCACCAACCTGTAGACCACATACGCTATGATTATTGTTGTCTCATACATAATTACTTTTGTACACAACCCTTAGAGCGCGATTCCTACTCCAACTTCTCCGGTTTATTTGTTATGTTGTAGCTCTCATTTCTCATAATGATGTGTTATGTTTTTTAGATGTGTTTGAGAATGGGCCGAGCCCGAAAACTAGTAACATAAGTAACCTGAAATTCAGAATGGCGGAATAACGTCCATACTCATCTTCGAATGACGTCTAGGAAAACAGCGAATTTGCTTCGGTTTTTTTATGCAAGTTACGGATGAAGCATCGTTTACAAACATTGGTGAAATCAATCTTCGCACACTGGCTGAGAGAAGTGGACAAACGACGACTTTGGTCTGTCGACTTGTGTAGTCAAGAATCCTATAACTGGTCTCTGTTTTATTGATGAGGCTCTAAAGGGCCGCAAGTATTCGCACATGTCAACAGTGAGCTGCTGCAGTTAATGGCATGTATCCCACGGGACATGAACAGTTCATGTGGTACCAAAGTGACGATGGTGATGATAACGGTTTGGTTTGTAGTGCGCTCAACGATGCCGTTATCAGCGCCTTCACAAATTCTCGAATGATGATGAAGTGATGAAGACAATACAAACACTCAGTCCCCGGGCAGAGAAAATCTCCGAGCTGGCTTGAAATCGAACCTGGGACCATGTGATCCAAATGCAGCAAATGCACGAGCAGCGGACACCAGCGTAACAAATATCCCGCCCATTCCATAAGGATAACGGCAGACTTGATGGAGATCGTTGAATCAGTCGTCTGATAAACACACAACGGTTGCACGGCTCACAAGATGTAACAACTGTTGTCTTTTTCTGCGGGGAAAACTAAATCAAGAAATTGTAATGGAATTGATCACTAGCTCAACGTTCGCTGCATACGATTATTATTATTATTTAATATCATGTATAGTTTTAATGATATGAATAATATGGATTTTATTGTTTTTCATATAACTTGATTGTTTTTCACATATCGGATTCACCTCGAAATTTTTTTATATAATGTTATTTCCATTTGAAGTCGTCAACATCAAAAATTGTTGATTATAATGTTTCAGCGACCTCAAAGATAAGATAAGAAATAAGTAATTTGTTACATAAACTACTGTCTTCGATGCATACACAATCTTTGTTCTCCTTGGTTTGTAGCTGAAGTAGTATGTTAGCGGGAACTTGCTGTATTGTGAGTATGAAGTTGTACTGAGTTCCAGTCTTTTTCGTGTGTTGAAATTGAGCTGTGTCAGAATGAAGAGAATTAAATGTTCTATGTTCCTGCAACAAATAATTAAGCGTGCATATTTTGAACAAAAAATCCTGAATCTCTTCCTGCAAGCAGAAGAATGTCTTTACATACTGAACAACAACGAAGACGACGAAATACATGGAATGAAGCCAATAAGTTAAGTAATGAAAATAACTAAATTAATTTTTGTAATAATCTCCGTTTCGTGAATGATTCAACCTCTGCTCGTATTTGTTCTCAGAAGCAGAAAACATTACGCAAAAACATACAAAGAAGTTGTCTGCGAGATCTGTAATCAACTAAAATTTAGTATTGTAGGTAGGAGTACACAGATTTGAAGGTCCACGAAGTAACACCAGCTACTTCCAAAGACAAGAAATATCGTATAACACGCTCCTGTGATGCGATATGTCCAGATGAAATTCGACGTGCTGCATTGTCTATCTGGAATGGATTTATAGCATAGTTAATATTTTGAGCATTTGATGCGACAGTCAAAATAATTAGGAGTCGAACCGTACTTGGTCACGTGTTTGCTTACAAGTGGCACAACGAGGCCAGCTTTTGTGGGCTCTCTTCTCCTGAAGTTGGGACGGCGGTTAGTAGCGTTGTTCCCAGAATCAGATTTTCACTCTGCAGCGGAGTGCGCGCTGATATGAAACTTCCTGGAGATTAAAACCGTGTGCCGGACCGAGACTCGAACTCGGGACCATTGCCTTTCGCAGACAGGGCAAGTTTTGAAAGTGGGAGACGAGGTACTGGCAGAATTGAAGCTATGAGGACGGGGTGTGAGTCGTGCTTGGCTAGCTCAGACGGTAGAGCACTTGCCCGCGAAAGGCAATGGTCTCGAGTTCGAGTCTCGGTCCGGCACACAGTTTTAATCTGCCAGGAAGTTTCAAAGTAGCTTTGTTGTCTAGTTTCTATTGGATCAAGTTCCACATATGATATGTCGTTGAAGTAGTTCGACTAAAAAAATCGGTGCTATAATTCGTCAGGTATAAACCGTAAAAATTACATCTGCGTTACAGAAAATTCACGCCAATGTCCGCGATAATGTAGCGAAAACCTTACGATAAGTTTACTTCTTCTTGATACAAAAATCTGATCCAGAAAGAAATTACAATTTGGGTATTAAAAACGGTTAGGAATTTCTTTTTATTTGTATTTTATTATAGAAAAATATACTTACCCTGAACAACCCTTCGACGTATTCACCATGCGGATTAAGGCGTGTGTCAAATCTTGGCACTAACTGCAACATACCCGTTTTGAAAAAATCGGCCGCCTGCTACATTAACCGGTTTTTGGGCGTTTACCTTGATATCACCGTCACTTGCAAACTACTGGCCAGCAAGAAATTTCTTGAGATGAGAAAACAGAAGTTAAGAGCTGTTGGGCTGGGCTTGCACTTGGATGGGTGACCATTCGGTCTGTTAGTAAGTGGGGTGCACTCGGCCCTTGTGAGGCAAACCGAGAAGCTACGTGAATGAGAAGTAGTGGCTCCGGTCTCGGAAACTGACATACAGCCGGGAGAGCGGTGTGCTGACCACATGCCCCTCCATATCCGCATCCAGTGATGCCTGTGGTCTGAGGATGACACGGCGGCTGGTCGGTACCGTTGAGCCTTGATGGCCTGTTCGGGTGGAGTTTAGTTTTAATTTTATCTAATATCGGCATAAACCCGTCCCGGCGATAGTGGCGTCACCTGGCAATGAAGAGTGCTAGTCAGACACATGCACGGTGCATGCAGCACCATACTTTCACTTACAGCGTTCTCTTCGTTTCATTTATCTGATGATAAATTTCACAAGGTGTAACATTTCTCATATTCAACTTCGTAACAGCTCTTATTTCAGAGCTGATGTATTGTTTTAAGCATGATAATCTACAAACAGTGACTTCAGACGTTAACGAAATGAAACAATATGGCTAGGGTACTTTGCTCTTGAGCTGAGGGATGTAACCACGCATGCGCGACGATTATACAGCCAGATGCGCGGAATATGTGCACAAACGGTTATTACTTTTATTACTCTCTGAATCAGCTTTGTATTTGGGTTTAACGTTTCTTAGCTGCCTTTCCAGGTTTATTGTCGCTTCTCCTTATTCCATTACATATTTGCAGGTATCGCCAGGACATCTGGTTCTGACTGTTTGCTGAACGGAATTACAAGATATTGGAATCCTTTGTGAAGTCTGTCCTCATGAGATTTTTCAGCTTTTCTGTTACACTCTCATGCGAAACAAGTAAGCCATTGGTCGTTTGTGCTAAGATTCTTTGAACACTCCCAACGTGCCCTATAAATGCGATTCGGTAGAGATGTATTCTTTGAGTACTTCCAGTGTGGGCTATAAATACGATCCAGTAGAGATCCTATATCACGAGATCTTTGTGTATGCTCCACTTAGAATTTACCAGTTGATATAAAGTAACAACTTAGAGCATTTGACCTGATAAGCAATTGATTTTTGATTGAAATGCAACTAGGAGATGTCTGTACATATTAGGGAAGGGGGAGGGGGAGAAAAGTCTTTGACTAAAAGCTGGAAAGGAGTCAGTAGCGAGCCAGTGGGTGTGTTGGATCTTCTATCGAGCAACGGACCCCCTTGAAGATGTCTCCCGCAGTCGGAGACGAAACGTTGGGCATTGACACATAATTCATCAACCGACCACGGCATAACAGCCCGGATAATTATAATGGACAAGCTGGAAAGCTGTTCTGAACCAGAACGTGTTGCCGTCGACCGAACAATCACGAGTAAAATCTGACTGGTATTTCATGGTAACATATCGACTTTAACAGCCGTCTCGTTTTATAACTATTGTTTTCTTCAAAACTAGTTCGCAGTTGCGAGATGTACTGTTCTATAATTCCTTTGACGCAATTCCAGGGTAATTCCGATGGGTCCCAAGCCATCCCTTCTCCTAATTGCGGTAGAGAGCGGTATTTACGCAAATGGACACACAATCAGCGCACAGCGAAGAGATTAATCGTAGGAAAAGCTAATACATGAAGCTCAGGGAATCGAAATAAGCCTGTCTGTTGTGGATCACTGCGCAAATGGATGGATCGAGATTGATGTGTTCGCACGCAACGGACGGATCTTATGCGCAATTAAATAAATACCCCGGGACCACTGTGGATAAATTACTATGGGAAATTCTAAAGCTGTTGTCCTATTTACACACACACACACACACACACACACACACACACACACACACACACGTACACGCAGGATACGCAGTGCTCGCAATCAACTATCGACCATTTATGCAAATATATCTCTTATGAGAAAATTACAGTGATTTAAAACATGTCAAAAATTGAAGAATTTATGAAGAAACTGGATTGCAAAAATATGAGCCATTGCGGCTTGTTGCTCATGCATACAAGGAGAGAAAAAAGGTTATTGGAGACGGAATACAAGCTCTAGCAATGAAATGTTGGTGAAGAAAGTTGTTCAAGTTCTTTTTAAAGAAACCATTCTGGCTTGGACGTAGAGAAAAGAAATGGAAGATCTGAACTCGATGGCTGGCTAATGACCACTTCCTCCCTAATACAAGGTGAATGACTGACAGTTTTCGACATATCGGTAGTTTGATTTATTTTTTTACTTGTTCGCTAAATAACTGCAGGAGTAAGCTCTGCTAGGTACTTCACAAAATACCTGTAGAGTTCAAAGGTGTGTATTCCATGCCAGAATGGACTAACAGTGGACGTCCAGTGTAAACTACGAAGAACAGCGTGAAAGGTAACAGGCTTGCCTGACTGATAGAGAGTGTAATGGAAACGGTGAAAAAGTTTGAGTGACACACATTCGGAGAAAGATGCAGTATATCTCTCTAGAACCTTCTATGAGTTCTTGTTGGAACACATTTCCTGATCGAAAGGATCTGTACACATATCAGTGGACATTAATATGGATCGTGACCATTCTTCACCTTTGTGACGACTCAATCTCTGATGGGGACCCTCTCAATAAGGAGTTTGTCTGTGGAGGATCCCCAAGAACTGTACCTCGAGAACTGTACCTCATGCTTCAGGTAGATTTATTTAAATTAATGTGAGACAGATGAGTTTTACGTACGATTTTGTAGGCAACTTGTGGTACTGTCTAGCAGCAAAAGGCAGAAAATGTAATTGTTTAGGTAGAATGAACGTCTCGTTCAAAAGCGAAGTGATTGCTGTTTTTAAATTTATTGATAGATTAAAAAAATGTGTCAAGTGCCTCACCGGCACATAGCTTTAATCTACCAAGGAATTTCATGTCTGGTACAGTTATTCAGTATATGAATTGTGATGTCTCTTCTTTCGAACATGTCCGAAAGAACAGATATGACGCAGAATCCGCAACTGTGAAACATTACATGTAAAATTAAAGGAGATCAATGCTGTCACATGAAGAGAGACGTTACGCGGAATCAGCGGCGACGAGTGACAATGCGTATCGGACCGGGATTCAAACCCGGAGCCTCCTGCTTAATAGGCAGGTGCGTTAACCACTACGCCTTCCGAGACACAGGGTTATCGCAACTGCGTAGACTGTCTCACAGCCGATCCACATTCCCACCGAACGCCACCTATCTGCAGTCTCAGTCCACTGACTCCATGTTCGCTACACTGAGATTCACTCGTCGCCGCTGATTCAGCATAATTTTCCTCTGCAGCTGACGGTGGTGATCCCCTTCAATCCTACAAGTACAGTTATTCATATTCTGCTTATAAGCATACCACTCCTTTTGAGACAGTACCTGAGTGTTCAAGTAGCATTATGATCCTGGTTTTTATCCTGAAATATACCCAAAAATCCTCAATATGACCCATTAAAAATGCAATAGGACTGCAGAGTTAACGTTTCGGAGATAGTGGTAATCGTGAAACGTGCAATGAAAGAGGGTGTTACTCCGAAGTATAACAACTGCGTTTTGAACTAGACCATTGCAAATCTCATACTGTACTGCCTCGAAGGGCCTTGAAATGGGCTGCATAGCGCCAGTTTGTGCAGGACAAAATGTGTCTGACATCTGTTGCTTACGCTACGTAATAACCACAAAATGGAGCATTTGTATGTGGAAGCAATAATTTACGATGAAGCCGTCACTGGAAATGAGCGTTTGGTGTCATTGGCCGGGAGGCCCCTTGCGGGGCAGGTCCGGCCGTCTTGGTGCAGGTCTTATTACATTCGACACCACATTGGGCGACCTGGGCGCCGTATGGGGATGAAATGATGATGAAGACAACATCCAGTCCCTGAGCGGAGAAAATCTCCGACCCCGCCGGGAATCGAACCCGGGCCCATATGTTGTTCGTCGAATTTGTTCTGGGCGGACATCCGATGACACCCACTTAGTGTCTTCGTTGATTCATTCACTTAGCTTTTGTTACAGAGGGCAGCTAACCCTCTGACCGAACACGCTCAGCTACCGTGCCGGCACCACTCAGCTATCGGGGCGGACAAGCCGTCACTGAAGCCATATAACTCCAATAACTGCTGCATTTACAGCACCTTACCTGAACAGCTGAAAAGTGGTTGCAGGAGATGAATACAAGCGCTCTTAAAGTATGTAGCGTAGGCGCTGAATAAATTCCAATATGAATGAATTGCTCACGTTATGTATGAAGCCAGTCTGAAACATTCACACATGGAAGTAATGTACACGTCGCTGAATTTTTGAACAAGGGAAAAGTGTAAGAGCCGCGCGGGATTAGCCGAGCGGTCTCAGGCGCTGCAGTCATGGACTGTGCGGCTGGTCCCGGCGGAAGTTCGACTCCCCCCTCGGGCATGGTTGTGTGTGTTTGTCTTTAGGATAATTTAGGTTAAGTAGTGTGTAAGCTTAGGGACTGATGACCTTAGCAGTTAAGTCCCGTACGATTTCACACCCATTTGAAAAGTGTAAGATAATAAATTTTATGAGGACCAAATGTTTGATGAATGAATGTAATAACGTTTAAATAAACCAAATAAACAAAGTAAACCAAGACGAACTCTGCGTTAAGACATTTAATATCCAGTCCGAACATCATAGCACAAATACATAACAAACTCTCAAACGTTTGGAAAATAATCTTAAGAATGACCAAACCTGTTTGTAAGTCATTTGAATTTACAGATGGTTAAATCAGAAACAGATACGGATCACTATGTGTCTTGATGAGATAAAAAGCCAGAAGAAATTCTTAACATTTTCCAGGGAAGATCTGAATGGAAAATGCACTACAAAGGACACGATTTTAAGTAATTCCAAAACTCTCACAATTTCTGACCACGAGAATACAACCAGAAATGATTACAGCTTTCTGCAGTCTCACGATTATGCTGAAGGTTGCTGGTCGAATGCGACCGTAACAGATACACGAGTATGAAACATTTCTGCTTCGTATGATGTGCAGGACAAGAAACAAAAGACTGATTTGTGCTTTAAAACTGCATGAGGCATCAAACCGGAAAATACGCTCCCATCAATCTGATTATCCGGCACCGGTCAAAACTCTAGGTTTTCCACAAGAAATAACAACCTTTCCTGTTTGCAAAGATACGCCGCTTCATCGGACAGACCGTCTCTGAGTTGACAAGTGACTCACGCTATTCTTGAAAGGCACCCTCAACAAAATGGCCGCCTTGTGTGCTGTCAGGTAGACGAGTGACAAAAAATCGGAAGTACATCTGGCAATCAGCTGAAGTCGGAGAGCGATCACGTGACGTGCCTTGCTCACTATCTTTGAGACGTAGTACTGGGTTCATCATAGCTTGGTTGTTTCCGTATTATAGCTTGCGTGTTATGATAGTATGCCGTTTTACGGCAAAGGCGCAAGGAAGATATATCCCCCTCCACATCCTACTAGGTGAATACCGGGCTGGTCCCCACGTCCCGCCTCATTACACGACTCACAGACATTTGCAACACATTCACACTATTTCACGATTTACACAAGACGCAGACAGCTGGGGTACACTAATTCCGTCCTGGGGGGTACGGGGTGGTGGCAGGAAGGGCGTCCGGCCACCCCTTACAATTAACATGCCAAGTCCGGTTAACCATGGCCGACCCTGCGTAACCGCGGGAAAGGGCGCAAGAGATAGAATAGAATTACAGCTCCACTTAAAAAACAGATCAGACATCAATAGATAAGGAAATAATTTGCTGCTGTCATTCATTATTGTGTCAGCAGAAAACTTCCCCTTCACGAGATGTATGAAGTGCTAATTGTAAGTGACAATAATCCTCAAACGAAGAAGGAAAGTCTACCCAGGGAACCCACAACAAACTGTTCCAGGAAAGCCTAGGTGAGGAAAGGTATGGTCCATTAGACGTGGACAGTTACCTCTTAGAAAAAGGGGAGCCAATGAATGAGAGAGGCCATACTGGGAATTCAGCGTGTATGCTTGGGGACTCCGAAGTATTGTACCAACAGAGACCCCCGCAGCAACCAGTGAGCCCTGAGTTACAAATTCCAGTTCAAGTCAGAACAACCGGGGCGAACATATTTTGGCGAAGCTTACAATCTGCGATATTGTTCCTGGACATTGTAGTGGTTTCTTCGTTGTCTGGGCCCTGACGACCTAGATGTCGAGTGCCTCCCTGCCCCCGCCTTCCATCGCCCCCACCCTCCCCCTAAGTCTGTCGTCATACGATTCCGAGACGACTGGAAGGAATGAACCGTGCACGTCATTGATTCTGCGACAACCCAAATTGTGACATCTTAGACATGAATAATCGAGATGAGAGTTCCAATGAGGTCTCTGGTAGACGACGCATGCATTACGCTCCACCCACTGTAGCCTAGTACATGTGGAACAAACGCTTTTGATTGAGATTAACCGACTCTTCGATGCACTCAAACCTAAAGGTACGCAAATGTAAATGAGAATTATTAATGAGTTACACAAGCATTTAGAAAACAGTGCTACTGTTTGAAGCATGTACGAAACGCCCGGTTGAAAAGTAGCGGGGCTTGCATAATAAATGGAATCAAAAATTGACCAACTACAGCAGGGATAGCACTGAGTTAGAGAGCGAATGGATATGATAAATGATATGGAATAAGCGTCTGAATTGCAGCAGACAGAAAACCAAAAGAGTTTAAAGTAGAAACTGCGTTCGAATGTAAAGTCGATTGGACACGAATAACTGTCAAGTAGATAGCGAGATACTACTTCAACCAAAACTGTTCTAAACGTTTCCCTCACCTATGAAGAAACCAGAATTTTTGGTAATGAACAGACGTGCTATCTTTGATTCTGTCATCGTGATGGAGTTACAGCGAAAGTGATTAAGGCAGAGGTGTCTGTATATTCAGTAAAATAGTCAACCAGACCTTTCTGTCAAAGATCCAGTATGAAACTGATACGTATAAAAAAACTAGAATTTCTCAACATTATCCTCATAACTAATTTCAGTTATTTAGCATCCTCTTCCTGATAAAAGTTTGCTCTAGCGTTTTTCAAGGATTATAGTGTAACGGCTGTACGCCTTCATGTATCTCCTGAATGTTTATTATGTCAGCTGCCCACTTCCCATTGTGTCGTGTCTTGGCCTTTTCTAATCTCTTGAAATCTAGCGAATAAATTTCGTTGGTTCATCAGCTATCCATTAGCCTGGCTACCTGTCCCAACAACCTCTACTTAATTTTTAATACCGTCGTTACCATGTCTTTCATTCTAGTCCGTTTATATCCCGTCAAGTTCCCTGTCTCTCCTCATACTTCCCAGCATCCGCCTCTCCAATGCTCACAGAGTAACCTTCAGTTTTTGAATAGTTTACGCGTAAAAAAGTTAATGTTTCATTGACATTAAGAAGTACATGATAGTACAGTAATTAAACCTTTTCTTTTTAGACAGATGCCGGCCGGAGTGGCCGAGCGGTTCTAGGCGCTACAGTCTGGAACCGCGCGACCGCTACGGTCGCAGGTTCGAATCCTTTCTCGGGCATGGATGTTTGTGATGTCCTTAGGTTAGTTAGGTTTAAGTAGTTCTAACTTCTAGGGGACCTCAGAAGTTAAGTCCCATAATGCTCAGAGCCATTTGAACCATTTTAGACAGATCTTTCACGAAATTTAAAGAAAGAGCAGTGAACTGGGCAGCTAATACCACAGTCACTTGGTGATGAAGATTTCGTTTTCAACACAAAGAAACCATGACACACGTTGTAACTCATTTGCATCATTCTGCTTCATTGGTTGTCCCTCCCGCGTTGCATACTTTTGTTATATAAATGGCAGCTGGTATTACAGCACAGGGCTCTTAACGCGATATCTCGGTCGCAGAGCGACAGCGGAAGCTATTTCAATTAGGCAGCGAGCCAACGCTGGAATGCAGGGGAAGGTCACTGCACTGCTATACGGGCGACCAGCTGCTCTTAGACTCTTCTGCGTGGCTTGGATACTGTGTCTGTAGCGATTGCCTCATCTTCCTTATCTATTTTGTTTGCAACTGGAATGTTGAAATTTCAATGTGATTTAGCCTGAAGTTTGCGCTACAGAGTGTATTTTGTTTTCATGTGCAGCTCTAGCGAGAGAAGACTGAACTATGAAACAAACATGAAACATGGTGCGCATGTTACTGTCATCAAACAGTGAAGAGCAGCGAAGTGTATCTCGATATTTGCTGGCAAAAGGGCATAACGGAACGTTTTCGGTTAAGTGCAGCGCTCGACACTCTATGTCTTTGTAAAGGTGCGGGAGTGGTCAAGCTCTTGTGGGCTGGCTCGTACAAGTGCGGATACAGGTGTTTGAATACGTTGGTTAAAATTTATGGGAGTGAAGTCTCTGCTCTGCTAATGTTGACACGGCCCTCTAAGAAGAATGCACATTACCTGGAGACACTGCTACGGTCCATACAGTCGTCTCCATACACGCCACGCACGTGCTTGAGAATTTCATTTGGTTTATGCCCTTTTGCCAGCAAATATCGAGATACACTTCGCTGCTCTTCACTGTTTGATGACAGTAACATGCGCACCATGTTTCATGTTTGTTTCATAGTTCAGTCTTCTCTCGCTAGAGCTGCACATGAAAACAAAATACACTCTGTAGCGCAAACTTCAGGCTAAATCACATTGAAATTTCAATAAATCAGACGAGACATCAAAAAGTATATAAAAAAGGAATATATATATATTACTTAAAAAGGACGCCAGAACAGCCTGTGTGTTGAGGGTGACACTGTACTTCTTGCCTCTAAAGGAGATACATTTCAACAACGAACGGATGAGCGTATTTTAGCAAGTTTGAAACAAAGCCTGAAGATCGACGAATTTCTGTGTTTACAGCAGATGAAAAGAATAACTTGAAATGTTTCAATCAAAATCGCTTCATAATCCTCGCATACGCGGCACCTATGTTCTGTTGCCGCATGTATCAGGCAAGATCGGAAAGTAACGCATAACAATTATCAAAATATTTAATAGGTAACAAATCAAAAGAATCACAAATAAACCTACATCTTTTAGCTACTTTCCTTCGTAGTGACCAACGTTCTCTCCCATTGTGGTACCAGTTTCAATGTGCCCGGTTCGTAGAAGTCCGTTTGGCTGGAGTACAGCCATCTGCGGACTGCTGATGTCACCTCCGCATTTCTCGCAAATAATTTCTTCATGAGATCAAACAGATGAACGTCCGACGGTGGGAGATCCGGACTTTTCTCACGAAAAGGAGCAGTACCATTGGGGCGAGCATTGTCATGAAGAAGTTTAACACCGTCAGCATTAATGTTGCTGGGTCAGTCACGAAGGGCACGACGCAGCTTAACCAAAGTTTTAATGTAGGCTGCATCATTCATAGTGGTCCCGTGTTAAGCAGAGACCACAAATAGCACACCATGCATATCCCAGAACACTGTCACAAGCACTTTTCTAGCCACTTTGAATCTCTTAGTACTGGGAAACAGGCATGTTTTCACTCCACAGAGACCTTCTTGGTTTCGAGCACGACTCATCAACCAAGCGATCCTAGCTTGTCATCATTGGCTGGCTCTTTTTGTCTGTCAAGTTCTTAGGCACCCAGCGAGCATTTACTTGACGAAATTTCAACGTGTAATTAACAATATCGTACATTGCACCATAGACAATGTTGAAATGCTGCGTTAAAGTTGGCAGTTGCCACGCCGGTCATTCAAAATTGCTACCTCAGTGGCTCTGCCATTCTCGGGTGTTGCAGCTGTTTCCAGTCACCCAGAGCGTCGCGATTCCTAATGTTGACACGGCCCTCTTGGAAGAATGCACATTACCTGGAGACACTGCTACGGTCCATACAGTCGTCTCCATACACGCCACGCACGTGCTTGAGAATTTCATTGGGTTTATGCCCTTTTGCCAGCAAATATTGAGATACACTTCGCCGCTCTTCACTGTTTGATGACAGTAACATGCGCACCATGTTTCATGTTTGTTTCATAGTTCAGTCTTCTCTCGCTAGAGCTGCACATGGAAACAAAATACACTCTGTAGCGCAAACTTCAGGCTAAATCGTATTGAAATTTCAACATTCCAGTTGCAATACCAGGGGAGAAAATAATTGTTGTTAGTTACTTTCCTCAAAAATGGTTCAAATGACTCTGAGTACTATGGGAGGTCATCAGTCCCCTAGAACTTAGAAGTACTTAAACCTAACTAACCCAAGGACCTCTCTCTCTCTCTCTCTCTCTCTCTCACACACACACACACACACACACACACACACACACACAGATATATATATATATATATATATATATATATATATATATATATATATATATATATATATGTGTGTGTGTGTGTGTGTGTGTGTGTGTGTGTGTGCAATTCAAATGTTTCCATGTTTCCGCAGGCAATCACAGTTAGCATGGATGGTGTGGAGTCATTGCCGATTTAACCTTGTTAGTTCAGTGAAGAACGAAAGTTGAAAGCAGAGCGAAGAGTAAACGCTAGGTTAAGATTTTGTCGTGTGAAAGGCAGCGGACCCCTTTCCCTTTCGCTGTGGTTTGAAAGCGTAACGTTTTCGGTTAAGTGCAGCGCTCGACACTCTTTGTAAAGGTACGGGAGTGGTCAAGCTCATGTGGGCTGGCTCGTACAAGTGTGGATACAGATGTTTGAATACGTTGGTTAAAATTTATGGGAGTGAAGTCTCTGCTCTGCTTGAGTGTTAGTTTTGTTAGGGAGATCTTTCTGATATTTCATATTGTTGTCATTTTAATTAATTTTGTGTGGGAGAGCAGTTTGGTAGTCTCAGCTTTTTGTGAACTCGAGCCATAACACCGTGTGTCCAGAGTCATGTGCCATAAGCATTGTGAACTCGATTTCTGATTAAATCTGTTTGCTTAATAATGTCATGTTCTGTGGAGAATTCCTCGTGAAGTTAGTGCTGCTTTCAAAAGACCATTTTTCGTTTCTAATATATTGGTCTTTGTCTACAACAACGTCAAGTGTTCGTAATAGCGTGGCTTTCGCATAATGCCCACATGGGTTTTATAGCACTTTAAATTCTGTACCGAAAGAACCCCTATATCAACAGAGAACTACAGCCATTAAAATTTTTTTCGATATTTAAACAAATGATTGAAATTGCATGCACTTCCAAAAATAACGGCGGTTACTGACTTCTGTTTTCGTTCTCTGATTGATTTTACTAGGTATTTGAGATAGATTAGAGAGTTACCCGCTTTCACCCTGGTGCAGATGTGCGTGATTTACGTGACTCTGTGTGGAATTCTAGGCTCTCTGATGCGAGCCTGAACCCAATCCAAGTTCCCTGTAACCCTGTTGCTCAATTATAATAATGTTCTCAGGGACCACTAAGTAATTACCGTTTGTAATTATATGTCCATGATGGCAGTTTGCATTTCGTACGATAAAAATGCTGCGAAGTATTGTTGGTGGCAATGCCATTTGTTTCATTTGTTTCTGTAAATAAGTTGTCAGCATTCATATGAAAAGAATGTATTTGTTTCGGTAACTGATTTTCTATCACTAAATTCTCTTTTTCTTCCCGCATTTGCTTACTTACGAATGAGAAATACACAAACCGGCCAAGAATTAATCTAAAAGGTATAGAGATGACTGTAATAGGAAGTGAGACACGTGATATTGATCGCTACAATATCCAGAACGCTACTTTGTCTGACGTACTAACTTGGTTTTGCGTTATCTGTCGTATCTGTATGTAATTAATTGCGTGTTTCATTGGGTCATATCTGTCGCGTTAACAATATATGATAGAAGCACGTTAGGCAGCGAACATAGAGTAACTGAAAATGCACGTATTCATCTATATTTAAATGACTATCAGATCCTATATTCAATGCGATGATGAATTGCAAAGAAACAAAAAGTAACGAAACAAAACTGACATTCCCCTTCCAAACTGAATGGACCGTCAACGAAATTAAATGAAGAGAAAAGACTTTACATTCGAACATTTTAGGTTAGGCTTTATCGTGACAGTTATTGATACCGAATGAGATGACAAGTTTATAATTTCACCATCCACTGTTTCTTTATATCCACAACGAGTTTCAAAGGTATAAACTTCCATCATCAGGTGGATTTACATGTGTTAGTATGACATATATGTGGCATCATCAGGTGGATTTGCATGCGTTACTATGACAAATGTGTGTGCTGTGTTACGATTTTAGGGTAACTTGTGCCATTATTTAGTGGAGAAACAAAAACATTATTCCAGAGCATGGTTTTGTGGAGATTTTTCACTAAAACTAAACATACATCTAAAGGTGAAAGTCAAACAACCAAAACAGAATACTTCCAATGGTCACAGGCGTTTTTCTATGTCGTAACACATCACATGCAAATTGTCATATTTTGTAATGAAAGTGGTGCCTGGGAACTACTAGGTGCAAAGAACATGCAGCACAACGGAAACATTGTCTCGAAGTAAAAAGAACACAAATCATGACAACTCTATTATTTCAGAAAAAGTTTTAAGGGATTGTGGAGTTCTTTGTTTGAGTTGCCGAGTATTTGCTGTGGAATAAATATTTCATGTTGTATACAAATACTTTTCTGTCAAATTTATATAGCTTGAATTTCATACTCGTTTATATAATCAGGTAACACGTTGCAAACTTTAAGTACATTAATTATGGTGCCAACAGTGGTAAAATAATATACTTAAATAACAATTTTGGATGGGAATTATATATATATATATATAATTTTACCACTGTTACCATTTTTGAATCTCTGCGGGTCTAATTTATTAGACACAGTTCGTGCATTTTCCTCCGTGTCCACAGTAGAGTTCCGTGGTGCGTGTCTATTGTCCTTTGTTTGTGAGGTGTAGGTTGATACTATGGCATGTGAAAGGGTCAGTAACTCCACAAAGCAGGAAATGAAATATCTCTTGCGTTGGGAACACAGGGTCTGGCGGCGACAAAATTGGGTTTCACACATCTTAGCCATCCTGCCCTCGACTTTCAAATCGGGTGCCAGTTCAAGATCACGTAACACATGTCGCATGACATAAGTTACGTGTCGCACAGAACTGTGTTATTCTCTGCGACGACATGGAGCTATCTCTCCCACACAGCGGGTATCTCTAATTTAATTGCTCATGAGTGACTGGTAACGATATTTCGAAATGTAAAACAGTTATTAGATTACGTGGGCACAGCACAATAAAGAGTCAACACGACTCGAATGTAGGAACCTTCTCAGTGAAGGTCTTGCGAGAAACTCGTCAGATTATGATGCGAGTGGTGAGGTATTTCACATATCAATAAAGCAATCCTGCCTCGGGCATGGATGTGTGTGATGTCCTTAGGTTAGTTAGGTTTAAGTAGTTCTATGTTCTAGGTGACTGATGACCTCCGAAGTTTAGTCCCATAGTGCTCAGAGCCATTTGAACCATTTTGAACTGTGTTGATATTTTTGCTAAAATGAGTCACCCTGTACTTCTACGGATAATATTTCGTCTTTTTTGCCCAGAAAGTTTTCAAATTACGATATTCTTACAGAGAATCTCCACCATTGAGTGGAATTAAGCTTGACAGAGAAGACTTATTTGCTTAATACATTTCACATGCTGACCCTTGAATTTTGGTGAAGAAAATGACGCAAAGGTCTGCGAGAGTTGAAATGGAGTCCTTCACAAAGGAATAAAAAAGCTAGGTAAGAGGACAGTGGATGTTGTTACAGTATAGAAAGCTTAAAAACATTTCGAACACGTAGCCAGCCATAACTCATTTGGAAGGAAGGCTTTCAGATGCAAATAAATAGGATGCCACCTTTCGCCGAGCGCTGGAACGAACACGCTCTAAAAGGGCACGCTGTTATATCGAGGAAGAAAAGATCTGACAGTCTGCTTCAAGCCAGCCATGTTGAGCGTCCTGCTCAGGAGGTACATGATCTCACTGGCTGCAAAAGGCAGCGTAGCAGCGATCACAGGTAAATATTTTAAGACTCTGTAGCCTGTTTTTGTGAGGTATCAGGTACTATTTCATGTTAGTTTAACTACATGCTTTTCCAGATCGTCGTTTCTTCTATCGTTCGTATTGCTGAAACGATGAAATATGTCCCACAGTTTACAGAATTCTTTTGAAAGACGGATCTTTTTCTGTTATACCTAAGATGTTACTGCATAGTACTTACAAGAGCAATTAGATAACGATTGACATCTTCCGACATCGGTTCTGCTACGAACGTTACTGATAAGCGACAAGGCACATGCAGTTTCATGTTCGTACATTACTGGCCCCTGAGACAGCATTTTGCTTTGCTGATAGCTTATGTACGGTCATCTCTATTTAGGATCTGGACAAAGTCACTTGAAGATACTGATCAAGCTGTATTTCGTGTTCATCTTAGAACATATCTGTCCAAGCTTCAGAGCAGTTCTCGCTTTCTCTCAAAATTTAATACTCCATATCCGAAAATTCCTAAGCTAAACGTTAATATATCATTCTCGAGTTTCAGTAGCACATAAAGTACGTACTCATTTGACAATAATACATCTTGCAGCGCAGTTGTCCCTTACCAGATTCAACATACATACGAGTCTTCGTTGACGAGATGTTAAATCATAACCTTCCTTTCATTCCGTGCGCTAGTTTGATTTCTTCCCGTTGAGTCTCGAAGCAATGGACAGAAGCCGCAAAGAAAACTTAGGCGTTCTTAGTGTCGATGAAACTACATCTGATACTCAACATCTGCCACCATTTTGGTTTCAACTTTTAATTACGCCGTTATTGGAGGGAGATTTTTATTATCTTAATTTGTTAAAACCGTAAATTTTTCTGATTATCAAACTTTTGTGTTCCAAGTATATTCATGGTAATTAAAAAGTGAGTTTATGCGACTATCCACACCATTTACGAGTACATCGTATAAAAGCTCTAGCAGCAGTTGATTATGTTTGAGTATTTTTCTACGACTGGTTGATTCATCAATGGATCTGCCCGTATTTTAGTGCTGCCGTACTGTTGACGGATGAGGCTGCATCTCAACAGGCACCGCGAATTTTCACAATCAGCAGGTATGTGATGATGTAAATCCACTTTCAATTTTCGATGCATTTCACCACGAAATTTAGCTGTCAGTATTTAGGCTGTCATTATTGAGTGAAGGTTAGGGTTCAAAAATGGTTCAAATGGCTCTGAGCACTATGGGACTTAACATCTGAGGTCATCAGTCCCCTAGAACTTAGAACTACTTAAACCTAACTAACCTAAGGCCATCACACACGTCCATGCCCGAGGCAGGATTCGAACCTGCGACCGTAGCGGTCGCGCGGTTCGAGACTGAAGCGTCTAGAACCGCTCGGCCACACCGGCCGGCTGAATGTTAGGGCCTCCTTTCAATGCGTTCTCAGACATTGGTCCTCTGTCTTTATCAATGCGACGAAAAATGAAATTCACGTACTATTCAGCACCTCCTCATGTCAACGTTAATGCCAGCGGGGTTTTAAATAATATATTCCGTGACGGATAGGAAGAGGCGGGCCAGTTCCGTGACCTCAGTGTTCCCCGGAAGTAAACCAACTACACGATTATTTGTGAGGATATTTGAGAGCCCTTGTGTGACAAATCCCAATATGTGATGCAGGGAGACTTCTTGTCCGAAATGTGGAAGGTCGGGAAAACATACAAAGTACTCCAAGAATCAATTAGCGCATCTGGAGTTTAAGGTGACGGCGGAAAGATGCAAGTATTCAAAACACTACATACAAGAAAGATATTAATGTAGTATGTTGATAGGTAGTGTTTGTGTATGTTTCCCATGAATAATGTTCTGTGGAAAGTTGTAGAAAATTAATTCCACTATGAAAAAAAAGCGTTCTCGGACTTCTGTCTATAGAACATATTTTCTGCTTGTATGAGTGATGAGTGTCTCCTGAAAGACTTACCGTAAATTTTTGTTACACTTAGCTTATTGGATGGAGGGAGAGAAAAGTTTTGTAGGAAGAGTGTGTGGGGAGTTCGTATGTTTAAGATTGAAGTGTAAGTGTTTGTACAAGTTTCTTTTTCTAGCCAATAGGGAAGAGCTTTCTGTATTTTTGTAGGACATGGAGAGATACTGATGCCTTCTTGCACACTGCACTTACGTGCTCAGTGCAATTTTGATTTTTTTCTGTTATTACATTTAGTCTTAGCCTCTTGCTGAGAGAGAGAGGATGATATTTGTCCCATTCAGGGTTAAAGATGGATAGGAATTCCTGATATTTCGGGCTAATGAGCCTAGAATGTCTCACCAGTACTGCTTGGATTTTGGATGAGTTGATATAACTCTATATACTGCGACCAGATGTCTATATATGATATCTGCTGTTCATTGCGGCTGAGAAGAGAGAGAAATCTAGCAGCTTGGTAAGCAATTCGTTTTCAGTATTGTGAGTGGAAGTGAAAACCGACATAAGGTGTGTGACATTCTGGAATTTAGAACAAGGTATAGCATTTTACGGGAGTAGATATACAGACGTCGTTGGGGACGAGAAGATGAGTCGTGTCAAGAGTACGTAGCTGTGGAGGATAGTGGGGCTAGAATAAAACCTTCGCAAAGAGCCGATGAAAGCAGATTACGATCGAGAAGGCTGAAAGAGACGTGGATGTCCCACAAAGCGCGAAGGCGAGCCATCGGAATGGGAGCGGACGTCCACCTGCGACCGCAGCATTTACATAACCGCAGGCGGCGGCAGCGGTGGGTGCGAAGCCATGGCGGGCCTCGTGTGTCAGCAGACGAGCCGTGGTGAGTCACAGCGAGCAACGCCCAACCCGAGACGCAGGATGAAGGCAGCGAGGCGATACAGCACGAGTACTAAGCAGAGAGCCAGTCACGCATCCTATCGTTCATACTCGCGTTTCAAGTCACAGTGCCACGATTACCTGGCATAAACACATTAATCCTGCAAGTTGTATAAATTACTTGCCGCATTTTGCAACTGTAATGAAGGTCTTATTAAGACCAGAAGCGTTTCGATTTATTTGAAAGCATCTTCAGTGGTCAGGTCCTTTTGTTGTTTGAAAAAAACAAAACACAGAAATGACGAGACGAGAGTGCTTCCTCTCAACACAAAAACACGTGAATATATTTCGTCCTGTGTGCTGAAAACTCAACACACACATTTGGAAGAACAAGAAGCATGAATTAAACAACAAAAAAACCTGACCTCCTAAGATGCTTTAGTATAAACCGAAACGCGTCTTAGTAAGACCAACTGTCAATAGAGTTGCAAATAATTAACCTATACAACTTGTATACCTGCAGCTGCGGAATAAAGAAGCCGGAAAACAAATGAGAGCCGGCCGCAGTGGCCGAGCGGTTCTAGGCGCTTCAGTCCGGAACTGCGCGATTTCTACGGTCGCAGGTTCGAATCCTGCCTCGGGCATGGATGTGTGTGATGTCCTTAGGTTAGTTAGGTTTAAGTAGTTCTAAGTCCTAGGGGATTGATGATCTCAGATGTTACGTCCCATAGTGCTCAGAGCCATTTGAACCATTTTTGAACCAACACAAATAAGACAACATGTACTAAACCTTTGTATAATTTACGGTTGCAGTTGATACCAATTCGTGATGCCCACCAATCTGGTATCGCCAGTGTACGGTGTAAAACTTATGTTGTATGTGACAAACCACTGGAGGTCATATAACCGCAATTAACTAGTGCAAAAACTATAGATTATGACTTACTTTGAATAAAATGTGGAGTAGTAAAATTTGCTATTGTTTATTGACAATGTAACATTTCTCCCCCTTTAGTGTTCAGGCGCTAAGTGTATCTGAAAAGGACAGAAGATGGCTAGCTTAAGAAACTTGTGTCAGAGCGGGACTCGAACTCGTGACCTTGCCTTTTGTGGGAAGTTCTCTTGCCGACTGAGGTATCCAGGAGTGCTAGTTCAGCACAGAGAGCTTCTTGGAGGTTTGAACTGCAGGAAAGAGTATAACACTTAAATAAATGTGGCTATGTCACATTAATTCTTTTCTCCTATTCCAATCCTTTTTTTTTTTTTTTTGTCATCAGTCTACTGACTGGTTTGATGCGCCCCGCCACGAATTCCTTTCCTGTGCTAACCTCTTCATCTCAGAGTAGCACTTGCAACCTACGTCCTCAATTATTTGCTTGACGTATTCCAATCTCTGTCTTCCTCTACAGTTTTTGCCCTCTACAGCTCCCTGTAGTACCATGGAAGTCATTCCCTCATGTCTTAGCAGATGTCCTATCATCCTGTCCCTTCTCCTTATCAGTGTTTTCCACATATTCCTTTCCTCTCCGATTCTGCGTAGAACCTCCTCATTCCTTACCTTATCAGTCCACCTAATTTTCAACATTCGTCTATAGCACCACATCTCAAATGCTTCGATTCTCTTCTGTTCCGGTTTTCCCACAGTCCATGTTTCACTACCATACAATGCCGTACTCCAGACGTACATCCTCAGAAATTTCTTCCTCAAATTAAGGCCGGTATTTGATATTAGTAGACTTCTCTTGGCCAGAAATGCCTTTTTTGCCATAGCGAGTCTGCTTTTGATGTCCTCCTTGCTCCGTCCGTCATTGGTTATTTTACTGCCTAGGTAGCAGATCTCCTTAACTTCATTGACTTCGTGACCATCAATCCTGATGTTAAGTTTCTCGCTGTTCTCATTTCTACTACTTCTCATTACCTTCGTCTTTCTCCGATTTACTCTCAAACCATACTGTGTACTCATTAGACTGTTCATTCCATTCAGCAGATCATTTAATTCTTCTTCACTTTCACTCAGGATAGCAATGTCATCAGCGAATCGTATCATTGATATCCTTTCACCTTGTATTTTAATTCCACTCCTGAACCTTTCTTTGATTTCCATCATTGCTTCCTCGATGTACAGATTGAAGAGTAGGGGCGAAAGGCTACAGCCTTGTCTTACACCCTTCTTAATACGAGCACTTCGTTCTTGATCGTCCACTCTTATTATTCCCTCTTGGTTGTTGTACATATTGTATATGACCCGTCTCTCCCTATAGCTTACCCCTACTTTTTTCAGAATCTCGAACAGCTTGCACCATTTTATATTGTCGAACGCTTTTTCCAGGTCGACAAATCCTATGAACCTGTCTTGATTTTTCTTTAGCCTTGCTTCCATTATTAACCGTAACGTCAGAATTGCCTCTCTCGTCCCTTTACTTTTCTTAAAGCCAAACTGATCGTCACCTAGCGCATTCTCAATTTTCTTTTCCATTCTTCTGTATATTATTCTTGTAAGCAGCTTCGATGCATGAGCTGTTAAGCTGATTGTGCGATAATTCTCGCACTTGTCAGCTCTTGCCGTCTTCGGAATTGTGTGGATAATGCTTTTCCGAAAGTCAGATGGTATGTCGCCAGACTCATATATTCTACACACCAACGTGAATAGTCGTTTTGTTGCCACTTCCGCCAATGATTGTAGAAATTCTGATGGAATGTTATCTATCCTTTCGGCCTTATTTGACCGTAAGTCCTCCAAAGCTCTTTTAAATTCCGATTCTAATACTGGATCCCCAATCTCTTCTAAATCGACTCCTGTTTCTTCTTCTATCACATCAGACAAATCTTCACCCTCATAGAGGTTTTCAATGTATTATTTCCACCTATCTGCTCTCTCCTCTGCATTTAACAGTGGACTTCCCGTTGCTCTCTTAATGTTACCACCGTTGCTTTTAATGTCACCAAAGGTTGTTTTGACTTTCCTGTATGCTGAGTCTGTCCTTCCGACAATCATATCTTTTTCGATGTCTTCACATTTTTCCTGCAGCCATTTCGTCTTAGCTTCCCTGCACTTCCTATTTATTTCATTCCTCAGCGACTTGTATTTCTGTATTCCTGATTTTCCCGGAACATGTTTGTACTTCCTCCTTTCATCAATCAACTGAAGTATTTCTTCTGTTACCCATGGTTTCTTCGCAGCTACCTTCTTTGTACCTATGTTTTCCTTCCCAACCTCTGTGATGGCTCTTTTTAGAGATGTCCATTCCTCTTCAACTGTACTGCCTACTGCGCTATTCCTTATTGCTGTATCTCTAGCGTTAGAGAACTTCAAACGTATCTCGTCATTCCTTAGTACTTCCGTATCCCACTTCTTTGTGTATTTATTCTTCCTGACTAATGTCTTGAACTTCAGCCTACTCTTCATCACTACTATTTTGTGATCTGAGGCTATATCTGCTCCTGGGTACGCCTTACAATCCAGTATCTGATTTCGGAATCTCTGTCTGACCATGATGTAATCTAATTGAAATCTTCCCGTATCTCCCGGCCTTTTCCAAGTATACCTCCTCCTCTTGTGATTCTTGAACAGAGTATTCGCGATTACTAGCTGAAACTTGTTACAGATCTCAATTAGTCTTTCTCCTCTTTCATTCCTTGTCCCAAGCCCATATTCTCCTGCAACCTTTTCTTCTACTCCTTCCCCTACAACTGCATTCCAGTCACCCATGACTAATAGATTTTCGTCCCCCTTTACATACTGCATTACCCTTTCAATATCCTCATACCCTTTCTCTATCTGTTCATCTTCAGCTTGCGACGTCGGCATGTATACCTGAACTATCGTTGTCGGTGTTGGTCTGCTGTCGATTCTGATTAGAACAACCCAGTCACTGAACTGTTCACAGTAACACACTCTCTGCCCTACCTAGCTATTCATAACGAATCCTACACCTGTTATACCATTTTCTGCTGCTGTTGATATTACCCGATACTCATCTGACCAGAAATCCTTGTCTTCCTTCCACTTCACTTCACTGACCCCTACTATATCTAGATTGAGCCTTTGCATTTCCCTTTTCAGATTTTCTAGTTTCCCTACCCCCTTCAAGCTTCTGACATTCCACGCCCAGACTCGTAGAACGTTATCCTTTCGTTGATTATTCAATCTTTTTCTCATGGTAACCTCCCCCTTGGCAGTCCCCTCCCGGAGATCCGAATGGGGGACTATTCCGGAATCTTTTGCCAATTGAGAGATCATCACGACACTTCTTCAATTACAGGCCACATGTCTTGTGGATACACGTTACGTGTCTTTAATGCAGTGCTTTCCATTGCCTTCTGCATCCTCATGTCGTTGATCATTGCTGATTCTTCCGCCTTTAGGGGCAATTTCCCACCCCTAGGACAAGAGAGTGCCCTGAACCTCTATCCGCTCCTCGGCCCTCTTTGACAAGGCCGTTGGCAGAATGAGGCTGACTTCTTATGCCGGAAGTCTTCGGCTGGCAATGCTGATTATTTATCAAAATTTAGGCAGTGGCGGGGATCGAACCCGGGACCGAAGACGTTTTGATTATTAATCAAAGACGCTACCCCTAGACCACGGGTACAATGCTATATTATCTTTTTCCCAAACCGTGACTTATAAGTCTCTATTTCGCTGCACATGACTATCTTAATTTGAATAGCACTGCAGAAGTTTTACTATTAGATTATGACGTAGACAGTAAACACTATAAGAATACTCAGTAATGGATAACAAACGTCCTGAAACTTCTGGCAGATTAAAACTGTGTGCCGGACCGAGACTCGAACTCGGGACCTTTGCCTTTCGCGGGCAAGTGCTCTACCAGCTGAGCTACCCAAGCACGACTCACGCCCCCTCCTCACAGCTTTACTTCTGCCAGTACTCGTCTCCTACCTTCCCAACTTTACGGAAGCTCTCCTGCGAACATTGCAGAACTAGCACTCCTGAAAGAAAGGATACTGTTGTGTCGGCAGACTTGCCAACACTAAGTACACTAATTGAAAGAGGCGGCCAAGATGCACGCGCTAACTCACGAAGGATGGATTGAGGTCTGAAACAGGAGACTTAATGAATGCTATAAAGAAAAGTACATATCTTCAGGACTACTTAACTTTTAATCCTTCCTTTGCATACATCGTTCTTGATGAGACATCCGGAGATTGTGGCGATACAAGTGAGACTCTTTTGATACAAGCTATCTAAGGCTAATGGCGCCTTGCTAGGTCGTAGACATGAACTTAGCTGAAGGCTATTCTACTATATCTCGGCAAATGAGAGCAAAGGCTTCGTCCGTATAGTCGCTAGCAACGTCGTCGTACAACTGGGGCGAGTTCTCGTACGTCTCTCGAGACCTGCCGTGTGGTGGCGCTCGGTCTGCGATCACACAGTGGCGACACGCGGGTCCGACATGTACTAATGGACCGCGGCCGATTTAAGCTACCACCTAGCAAGTGTGGTGTCTGGCAGTGACACCACAGATACTGCGGAGACATGGCTTAGCCACAGGTTGGGGGATGTTTCTAGAATGAAATTTTCACTCTACAGCGGAGTGTGCGCTGATATGAAACTTCCTGGCAGATTAGAACTGTGTGCTGGACCGAGACTCGAACTCGGGACCTTTACCTTTCGCGGGAAAGTGCTCTACCAAGCAAGTGCTGTGGTAGAGCACTTGCCCGCGAAAGGCAAAGGTCCCGAGTTCGAGTCTCGGTCCGGCACACAGTTTTAATCTGCCAGGAAGTTTCATATCAGAGCACAATCCGCTATAGAGTGAAAATTTCATTCTAGGAACAAACGTCCTGTTTATTGTACCATTTGTTACAAGGAAACCAGTAACCGAAACTACACAATGCCTATGTATCTCGGTTTGGCAACAACTCAGCTAGTAATCCAAAACCCATATCAGAAGTATGATCACTACTTGTCGCCAAGGAGATGGTCTCATATTGAGATAATGTCTCTGACACAATGTTCCAACGAAGTACACTGGGATACAAAAACAGCAGCATATTTTACTATTGTGAGAAATGTTCTATGGTGTTAGGAACAGTTGTCACTTAGCGGTTGCTAATATCAAAAATTTTATAAAGATTTATGTTGACTCTGATACAGGTAACAGGCATCTATATTATAAAAGGTTAACCTGGGGCAAGTTCCACACAGTCCCACTTGCAGGTTAACCATCGAAAGGCTTCCAGGAACAACAAAAATTTTAATTTCATTGTTTCATATAGTTATTGAGCGAATTTAAAAGTTTAGAATGATGTTACAACCTACTCTTAAAGAGATATGATCTTACGCTGAAAGTTTAACACAATAAGTCAACTATTACAGTTAGAAACTGTATATATGTCTCGAGGCAGCGTAACTCAATACCCGCAAATTGTTGTTGTTGTTGTGGTCTTCAGTCCTGAGACTGGTTTGATGCAGCTCTCCATGCTACTCTATCCTGTGCAAGCTTCTTCATCTCCCAGTACTTACTCCAGCCTAATCCTTCTGAATCTGCTTAGTGTATTCATCTCTTGGTCTCCCTCTATGATTTTTACCCTCCACGCTGCCCTCCAATGCTAAATTTGTGATCCCTTGATGCCTCAGAACATGTCCTACCAACCGGTCCCTTCTTGTTGTCAAGTTGTGCCACAGACTCCACTTCTCTCCAATTCTATTCAATACCTCCTCATTAGTTATGTCATCTACCCATCTAATCTTCAGCATTCTTCTGTAGCACCACATTTCGAAAGCTTCTGTTCTCTTCTTGTTTCACTTCCATACATGGCTACACTCCATACAAATACTTTCAGAAACGAATTCCTGACACTTAAATCTATACTCGATGTTAACCAATATCTCTTCTTCAGGAACGCTTTCCTTGCCTTTGCCAGTCTACATTTTATATCCTCTCTACTTCGACCATCATCAGTTATTTTGCTCCCCAAATAGCAAAACTCCTTTACTACTTTAAGTGTCTCATTTCCTAATCTAACTCCCTCAGTATCACCCGACTTAATTCGACTACATTCCATTATCCTCGTTTTGCCCGCAAATTACCCAGACTTTATTCATTGAACTCTTGGAGAATGAGAGCACTTTAAGACTTGTAACAAACTTTACACAAAATATCAATCCCTTAGAAAGTTTTTCTTTCGCTGACAACACCATAAAATGATGAAAGGAAAAAGGTTTATCCCTTACAATTGCGCTGTTTATGCAGTAAACTTCAGCACCCTGCAGGGTGTTGTAAGTTATTACTTCTCTAGTCTTACTAATATCGTTTGCAACACATTTGCCGGCAGTGTCACACATATACCACTGAATGTGCCCACGAAATTATATCACTAAACTATCCGAAGATCAGAAGATGTGACGTCATAAACATTCAGATGCTTGAAAAACTGGCTTTTGTTAAAACGGAGAGCAACCTTCACACTGCGCGGCGGGAATATGAAACGTATATTTAACAACTTCCTGAAGTACTGAAGTGTTGTTTTGTAATTGCACCGATGTTTTGATTCAGTGGGTGAACGAAGTTTGAACAGACCCACCGGAAAACAGGGGAAAGAAGCAGTATAATCGTATTTACGAAGATTCATTTGGAATGAACAGGTAACTTCAGAACAGACAACATGATAAATATCAGTCTTTTTGCATGTATAGTGCAGTGAATGATGTTGCAGGACGTTTGACTGGAAGTTTTGTCATGAAGCCTTTTTAAACAGAAATATTGCAGGCGTGATAAATATGCACCACTTGGGCCGATAATCAATATAATAAATCACCGCGAGAAGATTGTTACAGAAAATTTAAAAGTACAATGTTTTTAGTGATTATTCCGCAGTCATCCACTGGCGGTTTCATCTGAGAATCAATACCTACAAAAAATTTGCTAGTCCGAAGTCCATCTGTTGAACCAGTCAATCTGTAATTTACTATGACGGTGTTATGAAAAATAAATTCACGAATTCAGAGTGTAACGCTTGCATCGTCTACTGAAAGACGGATCCTGATGGCAGAACGAAATTATGTGCTTGATTTTATATCAGTTTGCTCTTTTCTGTTGTGCCTGATTCCGTCAACGAAGATATCGACACACATAATTGGTGAGCTCTCACGTCAACCATATGTGCCTAATTGGTGACATTCTTTCGTGTATTTAGTAGAGTTATTGACTCATTTTTAAATGTTATAAACTCATTGAACATTTTCAAATGTCTCAGCGCGAAGGCACAGGGTACAACAGGTACAGTCTCCTGCAATTTTACAGAACATTTATAAAATATCTACTAGATTTTCGTAGCGTTATTTGTGGAGCAGCCCAAACCTCGTAGCTCGAGGTGAGACAATCCACCATGAGGGTGTCACGCTACCAAGAGGCCGCCTATCAGAGGAGTCCAGCGTTTAGTTTGTGTAGAGAGGCTGGTGAAATATCACTAAGAACATGACTGGACAGGCTGTGAAAATATTAACATTGCTTCAGCCATTCGTGTTTGGTGTAAACTTGGAGCGGATGTTGAGGAATCGGTCACTTGCGACCAAGCCATTAGCGATACGCTCTAAATAAGATCCCATGGATCTGGACGAGGCACAACTCAGGTTAAGGAGAGAGGGATGGAACAGACTGCCTTCTTGGCGTTCCACAGACTCAAAGTGATTTTAAGCTTCCCTCAGCTCAAGAAATCTTGTACTCCAGAGCATTTTTTAATGTTTGTGGTCTTCAGTCTTAAGACTGCATCAAGATTATATTTTCATATGCAAGTTGACTCCATGACGATACTAACAAACTTTCAGGCATGATGTAGTATGGTGTAGGATGATGTACTGAAGGAATATTCATAGCCCTTAAGGTATGCATTTTAGAATCCATATTTACTAGACATTTTTTCTTGTTTTGGGTCATACTATCTCCTTCAAAAATATGGAAACCAAAGAACCTGCAGAAGAAGAAATGTGTTTCACAGGATCGAAGACAAACAAGTGCTCATAGTTCTCAAGAATGAGCATTTTAGAGCTCATGCTTACTTGACATTTGTTTCTTGTTTTTGTGCACACTACCACCTCTGAAAGTTCCCTACCCGAGAGTCTTAGTGTCAGCAGTACTATTCCACTGTCAGAGGTATCAGAACCGCTTTCGCTTATGACTTTTGACTCGATAGTTTCCGGACCAGGGTTCTTTACCTCTGTTTGATGTGTTGCTCCATCATTCCTGAAAGTTTGTAACATCACGACGGAATCATCCTATATGCTGGTGGATCTGAGCAGGAAAATACAGACGGTTGTTCAGCTTTCTTCCCTGATAAGATCTTCAGAGTTCGGCTCCCAGAACGACTAACAAACTATGATGGCTGTGTATCCGAAGTCCTGAAGACAATGGTGCAGATGTAGCGCCGTCGCAATAGAAAGTTTCTTATGTGCTCTAAATTTTTTGGTTCCTTGGGAATTTGTGCAACAAATTTATGACATAGAAGAAAAATGATTCAGATTGGCCACAAACAAGACCAAGAGGTGGTATTTTGCTGGGTGGTGAGCCACGTTTGGTTATGGGGAAATGATGAAGCCGACAAAGTAGCCAATGAATTGGGTAGAGGACGCACTGTGATTCGTGTGCCATCTACTTGAACACTCATTGTCGGACAAAACGATAATAGGTCGGCGGGAAGATGAGTGGCTGGAGGTGATATACTGCAGTTAGTCAAATCGACCACCCAGGCACGGAGTGTCTCATATCAGGTGCACGATGGGAACGACGTCACGAGGTTAAGAATAGGACACTATTAATTAACACATTCCTCTGGCTTTTGAAATAGCATTTTCTGCACAACATACACTCCTGGAAATTGAAATAAGAACACCGTGAATTCATTGTGCCAGGAAGGGGAAACTTTATTGACACATTCCTGGGGTCAGATACATCACATGATCACACTGACAGAACCACAGGCACATAGACACAGGCAACAGAGCATGCACAATGTCGGCACTAGTACAGTGTATATCCACCTTTCGCAGCAATGCAGGCTGCTATTCTCCCATGGAGACGATCGTAGAGATGCTGGATGTAGTCCTGTGGAACGGCTTGTCATGCCATTTCCACCTGGCGCCTCAGTTGGACCAGCGTTCGTGCTGGACGTGCAGACCGCGTGAGACGACGCTTCATCCAGTCCCAAACATGCTCAATGGGGGACAGATCCGGAGATCTTGCTGGCCAGGGTAGTTGACTTACACCTTCTAGAGCACGTTGGGTGGCACGGGATACATGCGGACGTGCATTGTCCTGTTGGAACAGCAAGTTCCCTTGCCGGTCTAGGAATGGTAGAACGATGGGTTCGATGACGGTTTGGATGTACCGTGCACTATTCAGTGTCCCCTCGACGATCACCAGTGGTGTACGGCCAGTGTAGGAGATCGCTCCCCACACCATGATGCCGGGTGTTGGCCCTGTGTGCCTCGGTCGTATGCAGTCCTGATTGTGGCGCTCACCTGCACGGCGCCAAACACGCATACGACCATCATTGGCACCAAGGCAGAAGCGACTCTCATCGCTGAAGACGACACGTCTCCATTCGTCCCTCCATTCACGCCTGTCGCGACACCACTGGAGGCGGGCTGCACGATGTTGGGGCGTGAGCGGAAGACGGCCTAACGGTGTGCGGGACCGCAGCCCAGCTTCATGGAGACGGTTGCGAATGGTCCTCGCCGATACCCCAGGAGCAACAGTGTCCCTAATTTGCTGGGAAGTGGCGGTGCGGTCCCCTACGGCACTGCGTAGGATCCTACGGTCTTGGCGTGCATCCGTGCGTCGCTGCGGTCCGGTCCCAGGTCGACGGGCACGTGCACCTTCCGCCGACCACTGGCGACAACATCGATGTACTGTGGAGACCTCACGCCCCACGTGTTGAGCAATTCGGCGGTACGTCCACCCGGCCTCCCGCATGCCCACTATACGCCCTCGCTCAAAGTCCGTCAACTGCACATACGGTTCACGTCCACGCTGTCGCGGCATGCTACCAGTGTTAAAGACTGCGATGGAGCTCCGTATGCCACGGCAAACTGGCTGACACTGACGGCGGCGGTGCACAAATGCTGCGCAGCTAGCGCCATTCGACGGCCAACACCGCGGTTCCTGGTGTGTCCGCTGTGCCGTGCGTGTGATCATTGCTTGTACAGCCCTCTCGCAGTGTCCGGAGCAAGTATGGTGGGTCTGACACACCGGTGTCAATGTGTTCTTTTTTCCATTTCCAGGAGTGTATTTTAACTATGTGTATGTTGGAAATACACTCCTGGAAATGGAAAAAAGAACACATTGTCACCGGTGTGTCAGACCCACCATACTTGCTCCGGACACTGCGAGAGGGCTGTACAAGCAATGATCACACGCACGGCACAGCGGACACACCAGGACCCGCAGTGTTGGCCGTCGAATGGCGCTAGCTGCGCAGCATTTGTGCACCGCCGCCGTCAGTGTCAGCCAGTTTGCCGTGGCATACGGAGCTCCATCGCAGTCTTTAACACTGGTAGCATGCCGCGACAGCGTGGACGTGAACCGTATGTGCAGTTGACGGACTTTGAGCGAGGACGTATAGTGGGCATGCGGGAGGCCGGGTGGACGTACCGCCGAATTGCTCAACACGTGGGGCGTGAGGTCTCCACAGTACATCGATGTTGTCGCCAGTGGTCGGCGGAAGGTGCACGTGCCCGTCGACCTGGGACTGGACCGCAGCGACGCACGGATGCACGCCAAGACCGTAGGATCCTACGCAGTGCCGTATGGGACCGCACCGCCACTTCCCAGCAAATTAGGGACACTGTTGCTCCTGGGGTATCGGCGAGGACCATTCGCAACCGTCTCCATGAAGCTGGGCTGCGGTCCCGCACACCGTTAGGCCGTCTTCCGCTCACGCCCCAACATCGTGCAGCCCGCCTCCAGTGGTGTCGCGACAGGCGTGAATGGAGGGACGAATGGAGAGGTGCCGTCTTCAGCGATGAGAGTCGCTTCTGCCTTGGTGCCAATGATGGTCGTATGCGTGTTTGGCGCCGTGCAGGTGAGCGCCACAATCAGGACTGCATACGACCGAGGCACACAGGGCCAACACCCGGCATCATGGTGTGGGGAGCGATCTCCTACACTGGCCGTACACCACTGGTGATCGTCGAGGGGACACTGAATAGTGCACGGTACATCCAAACCGTCATCGAACCCATCGTTCTACCATTCCTAGACCGGCAAGGGAACTTGCTGTTCCAACAGGACAATGCACGCCCGCATGTATCCCGTGCCACCCAACGTGCTCTAGAAGGTGTAAGTCAACTACCCTGGCCAGCAAGATCTCCGGATCTGTCCCCCATTGAGCATGTTTGGGACTGGATGAAGCGTCGTCTCACGCGGTCTGCACGTCCAGCACGAACGCTGGTCCAACTGAGGCGCCAGGTGGAAATGGCATGGCAAGCCGTTTCACAGGACTACATCCAGCATCTCTACGATCGTCTCCATGGGAGAATAGCAGCCTGCATTGCTGCGAAAGGTGGATATACACTGTACTAGTGCCGACATTGTGCATGCTCTGTTGCCTGTGTCTATGTGCCTGTGGTTCTGTCAGTGTGATCATGTGATGTATCTGACCCCAGGAATGTGTCAATAAAGTTTCCCCTTCCTGGGACAATGAATTCACGGTGTTCTTATTTCAATTTCCAGGAGTGTAGAAGTCCTTGGGACATTTATATCTCTGATTAATAATACTCTTTGTAAGACATAACTTGTTGCAAACTCTTGTGTTATACGTATATTGTGTGACTGTTAAATAAAGCGTCGTGCTAGACTGCAAATTGCTGCTTGTTACTGTGGTTCACGACATAAGAATTGGTGCCGCAACCAGGGAGATTTCCACGACTGCTGCTGTGACAACCCGTACTTCGCGCGGCAATACCTCAAGGAGCGGACTGCAGTGACTTGTCACGCCATGCAACAAACTCTCCGACGGCAACCGCCTGTATACACAGTTGAGCTCAACTGAGTTATCACGCCACATATTTTATAGTGTCATTTGTAAAGGCAACTGATTACATTATTGCCCCTCTATACTGCTATTGTAGCTATTCGATTGGAGCTTTAACGAATTGTCAAATCTTAGGCTACGCTTGTAGATTGTTTATCACTGGTGCTACCATCTGTTAATTGTTTACGAACTACGTGCTATTTTGATCCGGTTTGACGATTGCAATCACTTCACGATGTCTGACACGGAAAACGCTGATAGCAACCATCAGTACGGGTGAGAGCAAGAGCTAATATTACACTAGTTTGAACGAAGTACAGAACTTTAATGACACTACTATAATTGAAGATTATGAATATTCCGAAGATCGATTGCAGAAATTATTGTGTACGGTACACTAACAGATTTTGATAACAAAATACACGATCTTCTCGATGACGCTCATTACGCTGCTGATGTGCTCAAATGTGACGAATTCACAGATGCAACCAAGCGCTCTATTGTATGATAAATAATCTGTCCGACCGTCACTTTAGTTGTTCCACCACCTATCAAATTGCGCACTACGAAACTTGAGACATTTTTTGGAAATTTTGACAACTGGGCTCGTTTTTGGGAAGAATTTCAGCAATCGACTTATTATTTATCGTGTCAGAAGCAAACTAAAAAAAAAACAATATTAGATACATTCCTACATACATTATGGTTTATAAATGAAACTAGTCAAGAATGAAATAAATGATTAGACACAGATTGTGTTGTCAAACATAAGGTAATTTTAATCTATACAGTGGATGCCCAAAAATTTGCAACGTCCAGTGCACTTTGTGTAGCGTTTACGAGGTCCTTCATGGTGCACACAGTTGGAGGTAATGTGCATTATAGTAGATGTGTTGATGTCTGCACGGCAGCTCCGCAGTCACACTGGAGAGAGTCCACCTGGAAGCCCCACCTCTCCAGATTACTCTTGGATCTTGTGACAGAAGAACGCAGGCGGTTGAGTGATTTCCATGTGGACCATTTCTCTGTGTGGCCTGGGGGAAGAACTTCTTGCGGGATCAGCCACTCCTCCAGATGCTGGCATCTGACCTGCCATCTCTTCTCCCGGTGTTGATGTGGAGTGTCAGCGAGTGGTTCTGTACTGTGAAGGAAGCTCTTTCTAGACACAAGTCTTTGCTGTGCCGGTTGGTGGTCATGTAGTGGGTGGGCTTCGGATGTTAATGCCTTCTTCATTTCACTCCGTGCTGCTGTATCTCTTCGGATGTCGGGGGGGGCTATGCAGGACAAGCAGTAAAGTTTTTCCACAGGTGTGGCTCTTAGACAACCCGTAGTGATACGACATGTCTCATTCAGAGCAACATCAACTTTCTTTGTATGTGTAGATCTGCACCATACTGGGCAAGCGTACTCAGCTGCAGAGTAGCAGAGGGCTAATGCGGATGTGCGCACTGTGTCTGGCTGTGCTCCCCATGTTGTTCCAGTCAGCTTCCTAACCACATTGTTCCTGGCAGCCACTTTTTGCTTTGTTTTTAAGCAGTGTTCCTTATATGTAAGAGCACGGTCCAGAGTGACTCCGAGGTATTTTGGAGTCTTGCAGTGTTCTAAAGCGGTTCCTTCCCAATCTATCTGCAAGGTTCTACTAGCCTGTCTGTTTCGGAGGTGGAAAGCACAGGTCTGGGTCTTAGAAGGATTTGGTTTCAATTGATTGTCCCTGTAATAGGCAGTTAATTCTTTCAGAGCATCAGTTAGCTTCCGCTCCAGCCTCTCAAAGCTGTGATCTTGTGCTGTGATTGCTCGGTCATCTGCATTTATGAAGCTTTGTGTTCCTTCTGGTAACGGCTGGTCATTAGTGTATATATTGAAGAGGGTGGGTGCCAGTACACTGCCCTGTGGCAACCCATTTTTCTGCTGCCTCCATCTGCTTCTTTGTCCTTGATATTCCACAAAATATCTTCGGTTCTGCAGAAGATTTCTAATTAGACAGGTTAGTTTGTAGTCCTTGGTGAGGTTGTATAGCTTCAGCAACAAGAGTCTGTGGTTGACAGTGTCGTAGGTAGCTGAAAGATCTATAAATGTCCGCAGCTCGTGGTCGTGCGGTAGCGTTCTCGCTTCCCACGCCCGGGTTCCCGGGTTCGATTCCCGGCGGGGTCAGAGATTTTCTCTGCCTCGTGATGACTGGGTGTTGTGTGCTGTCCTTAGGTTAGTTAGGTTTAAGTAGTTCTAAGTTCTAGGGGACTGATGACCATAGATGTTAAGTCCCATAGTGCTCAGAGCCATTTGAACCATTTTGAACCAGATCTATAAACACCACTCCTGTTATCTGCCGCCTTTGGAAGCCGTCCTCTATATGCTGTGTCAAATTCAACACCTGTGCTGTGCAGCTCTTCCCTTGTCTGAATCCTGCCTGTCGAGGGATCAGTAATGGTTCTATCATATCTGTAATTCTTTGGAGGATCAACCTTTCCAATACCTTATACAGGTGGCATAGGAGGGAGATAGGCCTATAGCTTTTGGTGTCATCCCGGTCTTTCCCTGGTTTATGTATAGCTATAATTTTTGCTTTCCGCCAAGATTTTGGTATCTTGCCGCTCTTGACACAATTATTCATTAGCTCGAGTAGCCAGCACTTTGCACATGGACCAAAGTTCTTGATCTGTTCACTTCTTATGTCATCAACCCCTGCTGCTTTTCCGACTTTGCACTTATTTAGAGCTGAGTCGAGCTCATTCAAACTGAATGGTCGAGACAGAATGTTTCCGTCTTGTTCGGGCTCCCTTTCCAGGGTTCGTCTCCCGATTTTACTGGTATGGTCGGGTTTACCATTTTTCAAAAGCTGGTGTGCGATCTGGTCTGCCTTCACATTTGTATGCGTATTGGGTTGGGAGGGATCATTGTTAAGGTGTCGTAACAATCTCCAGGCCTTTTGACTACTTCTACTCATGTCACATTCTGTCATCAGTTTAATCCACTGTTCTCTCTTCGCCTCAGAGATTGAGGAGAGAGTATTTTGCGCAGCCAGATAAGTTTCCTCGCTATAAGGGTTTTCTTCATATAGTCGATAGTATCCGTCCAGCAGAGCAGCTGTTTCAGTTGTCACACCCTGCAGATACATTGTCCTACACCCTCTTGGAATTGATGCCCGGGAGCAATGTTTGACAGTTTGAACAAAGCTGTAATACTCTTCAGTAATAGGTCGCACAGACTTAATCTCCTTGTCCAGCATCTTAGCAATTTTTTTCCAATCAGCTTTCTTGAAATTGTATCTCCGTTTGAAATTCACCTCCTGTGGCCTTATTGCTGGAAGAACTTGACACAGTAGTGGCCTGTGTTGCGTCTTTGGTATGGGCGAGCACACTGATTTGGAGCAAAGCTGTGTGATGTCTTCACTCACAAAGAGGAGGTCAGGGTTAAATCCACGTTGCCACCTGCCACTGTTGAAGGAAAGGGGGGGGGGGGTAGCTTGCTGTCATGTATAAGAGACAACTGGCAGGATTCAGACCAGGAGAGGACTGCCTCCCCATTTTCGTCATCTTCAGAGTATCCCCACAAATGAATATGGCTGTTAAAGTCACCGATTACTACAGACGTCTTGCTGTTATGGAAGTTCCTGGGTGGTGTGAAGGAAAATGCAGCCGAAGGGGGCTTATACACAGAGGTAACCACGCAGCTACTCAGCTCCACTGAGATGACTTCGATGTTATTTTCTACAGTGCAGTGAGCACTGATTATCTGAAGCCCTGGTCTTACAAATGGAGCACTTCCATACTGAGAGTGCGGTGTTTCTGCAGCTAGTTTCATGCCCGGTATTTTTGGTCGTCTCTGTAGCTCATCTCTATGCGTCTCTTGTATACACAGGACGTCGCATTTTTTGTCACGGCATAGGTTGGATAACAGATGTTCTTTGGCTGACGATATGCCTTCAATATTTATAGATATGATAGTTAAAGTTGGCTCTGATAAGGACCGTTTATTTACTCGCATGTTTGTTTGTTTCTGGTGTGAGAGAATCAGCCGTCTAGGTATACCTAGACGCCCAGGGGACGCCCGGATGTGTAAGGCTTAGTTGTCAGGACACACCCTTCGTGGAGGCTTCTCTCATGCCCCCCCCTCCCCCCCCCCGCAGCAATCGACTGATCAAGATCTCACGATATCCACCATTCCTAAAAAAAAGATTTTTCTGCGTAGCTGCTTAGAAGGGGAACCAAAGTATTTAGTTGATGGTATTGTTGTGTCTCTGACACATATGAAGAAACCAAGAGAACCCTCACAGCACGTTATGGCGATAAAAACAGAATTACACAAGCTCACCTGGATTATTTAGTATCTACTAATCCATTCAATTTCCGTATCTAGAATCCCTTAATTCTACATTTATCGAGTGCAACGGCCGCATCCAAGATTCGTGCCCGCTCGGTGAAGACGCAAATACTAATGATTGCGTGCTAGCACCAAATATTCACAAAACTTTTCTTGATGATTTCTGTCGACGTTAGCTTATCCATATCAAGAAAGCTGGTCTTTCAGATGGGGACATACTTCAGTTGATGGGATTTATAGGAACGGAAACAGACGCGATGCTTGCTTCGCAGAGGCTCCGCTGTGACAGTAAAACGTTGACTTACACTCCCTCAGCTGTTGCCCTTCACGTCCGCGGTAATCAGACACAAATATTAACCTATGGCAATGAAAACTACAGTTCATTTTGCGTCTTTTGGAAAGAACGTGGCCATTGGGCCCAAGAATGTAATAAGGTACTAACCGATGTTTTCTATCCCTAAACAGAGGACGTAAAATGTCAGATTCCTGGAAGATGGGTAGGGTATTTTGTGCTAACTGTAAAAAACAACATCACAAGTCGATATGGATCGAAGGTATGACGTGTAAGAGAGCAGCACAGAGCAACATCACTTCTGTTAGTAAAATAGACCCAACGTCATTTCATATGCTAACATAAGGGCAACCCTCAGCTTGGCTGGAGACCAATTCAGCATCTTAGTCCGACAGGGTAACAGCGTAATGTGCATTTAAAATGTTTTGTAGTTTCACCCTCCAACCTGAAGGGTGGCAGTAGACTACAATGAGCTCTGAGCCGATGGCTCGGCCCCCGTTTTTGGTTTGAATATGTAGCCTTCCATATAACAGGTAATGCGTGATTAAGAGGTTTATTCCAAACAACTGGAGGATTTTAATACACACATACCACATATTTGTGTCGACGCAGATAGACACACTGAAGAAATCTGGTAATGTGCGGAACCGTCACACGATTTTCACTTGTGAGGCCAGACATTGATCAGTCCGCGAGTTGTGCATGGTAGCATTCAGTAAAGGTGCTATTGGTCATCGTGTTGACCGCCCTAAATCTGACATCATCACCATCATCATCATCACCACCATCATTTACTACGTCATGTTTTCTTGACCAAACCATGTCGACTTATTCATGTGCTGCGCATTGCGTTGCTATGCTTACTCGTTACTAAACCCCAATGGTACTGTGCAGCATTGGTAGTACCGGCGACAAAATGCTTCTTTCTGAGCTCAAAAAAGACGAATATGCTCCTGTTTAAAAGATTCTGACTCAAAACTGGGTCACCAACTCCATCGTTCTACCTTCCTCAGTACCTTTAAAAATCTTCCCAAAAAAATTAGCGTCTGAACGTAATCGCTCTGTTTTTATCACGCATATCTCCTCACACTCCCATAAGCTCCCCTAATTGTAACTCTCTCACACCCTTTAGCCCATCTCTGTAGATTGCTCATACCATCCACTACCACTTGCTCATTCTCACCCACCCATTCAGCCCATCTCATTGCCATTATCTCTTTGCGTCTCCCGAACTGTCGCTGTCTCCTATCTGACAGCCAGTCGCCTTCTTTCCCTCCTACTACTACTGTCTTCTCTCACTGTCACTCTCTCCCTCTTGCTCTCTCTTACTGCTACACTACTGGCCATTAAAACTGCTACACCAAGAAGAAATGCAGATGATAAACGGGTATTCATTGGACAAATATATTATACTAGAACTGACATGTGATTACATTTTTCACGCAATTTGGGTGCATAGATCCTGAGAAATCAGTACCCAGAACCACTGGCCGTAATAACGGCCTTGATACGCCTGGGCATTGAGTGAAACAGAGCATGGATGGCGTATACAGGTACAGCAGCCCATGCAGCTTCAACACGATACCACAGTTCATCAAGAGTAGTGACTGGCGTATTGTGACGAGCCAGTTGCTCGGCCACCATTGACCAGACGTTTTCAGTTGGTGAGAGATCTGGAGAATGTGCTGGCCAGGGCAGCAGTCGAACATTTTCTGTATCCAGAAAGGCCCGTACAGGACCTGCAACATGTGGTCGTGTATTATCCTGCTGAAATGTAGGGTTTCGCAGGGATCGAATGAATGGGTACAGCCACGGGTCGTAACACATCTGAAATGTAACGTCCACTGTTCAAAGTGCATTCAATGCGAACAAGAGGTGACCGAGACGTGTAACCAATGGCACCCCATACCAACACGCCGGGTGATACGCCAGTATGGTGATGACGAATACACGCTTCCAATGTGTGTTCACCGCGAAGTCGCCAAACACGGATGCGACCATCATGATGCTGTAAACAGAACCTGGATTCATCCGAAAAAATGACGTTTTGCCATTCGTGCATCCAGGTTCGTCGTTGAGTACACCATCGCAGGCGCTCCTGTCTGTGATGCAGCGTCAAGGGTAACCGCAGCCGTGGTCTCCGAGCTGATAATCCATGCTGCTGCAAATGTCGTCCAACTGTTCGTGCAGGTGGTTGTTGTCTTGCAAACGTCCCCATCTGTTGACTCAGGGATCGAGACGTGGCTGCACGATCCGTTATAGCCATCCGGATAAGATGCCTGTCATCTCGACTGCTAGTGATACGAGGCCGTTGGGATCGAGCACGGCGTTCCGTATTATGCTCCTGAACCCACCGATTCCATATTATGCTAGCAGTCATTGGATCTCGACCAATGCGAGCAGCAGTGTCGCGATACGATAAAACGCAATCGCGACAGGCTACAATCCGACCTTTATCGAAGTTGGAAACGTGATGGTACGCAATTCTCTTCCTTACACGAGGCATCACAAGAACGTTTAAAAAAAAAAATGGTTCAAATGGCTCTGAGCACTATGGGACTTAACATCTGTGGTCATCAGTTCCCTAGAACTTAGAACTACTTGAACCTAACCAACCTAAGGACATCACACACATCCATGCCCGAGGCAGGATTCGAACCTGCGACCGTAGCAGTCTCGCGGTTCCGGACTGAGCACCTAGAACCGCTAGACCACCGCGGCCGGCAACAACGTTTCACCAGGCAACGCCGGTCAACTGCTGTTTGTGTATGAGAAGTCGGTTGGAAACTTTCCTCATGTCAGCACGTCGTGTGAATGCCCGGAAAAGCTAATCATTCGCATATCACAGCATCTTCTTCCTGTCGGTTAAATTTCGCGTCTGTACACGCCATCTTCGTGGTGTAGCAATTTTAATGGCCAGAATTGTACTATTTCATTCATTCCTTTCCGCTGCTGCTGCCTCTTTTCACTGTCACTATCTCTCTCTCTTTCTCGTTGTCTCGGTGTCTCCCATTATCGGTTGCTCTCACCCCCTTCCAGTATCTCCGTCTCTTTATTCCTCTTCCACTGGTACTGCCTTCTTCACTCTTTTCCTAACACTGTTCTGTAACTGTCAACTACGTTCCACTGCGACTGTATTCCTCTCTCTGTTTCACACTGCCATTGTCTCCTTCGCTGTTTCTATACCATAACCACTGTCAACTATCTCTTCTAGTAATTATTACTTTTCTGTATCTTTCCCACTGTCACTGTCTCCTCTCTCAACATAGAAAAGGGCAAACATGTTCGCATGCCAGAATTATTGGGAAAATTTTTTGAAGGTGGTGAGGAAGGTAGAATGAGGCAGCTGGTATCCCAGTTTTCACTCAAAGAGTCTTTTAGACGGGAGTATTTTCACCTTTTTGTGTACAGAAGAAAGGTTTCCCCTCAGGTTCCCTTCTTTCCTAGCTACACCATAGTGTGTCATTCATATGAAAAGACGTTATGGGTCAGAAAAATTTTGATAGTTTACTTAGGTAAAATTTAAATAACGGAAAGCTAATTTTACACCACACACCGGATTTCACGTGCATAAAAATTTTTCATATGCTGCAGTGCTATAACATGGGGTTCCAGGTACCTTTCTGATAACAACGGAGACTATTTACGGCATATATCTCCATGCTAAGTCACTTTATAAACTACGTTATTGCCTCACACCGGATTTTACGAGCGTATTTTACGTGTACAAGTCAGGTAAATTTTAATGTCTGTATGTCGGAAACGGATAAATATATCAAGAAAATTATCCAGGTTCTTTGCGAGCTTCGTCTTAGGAATATATCATAAAAATTTCAGCCATAGCCGTTTTGGAATCTACGTCTCGGTTTTGGTACGAAAAATGGTAATAAAACGTTTTTATCCTAAGTAACCACCCGTGATCTTACAAATGTTTTTGAAAACGGAAGATTACACTTCCAGACAAATACCCAAAGATTATACTGTTAAAATGTGAGTGATTTGCTGTGGTTATTATTCAGATTTCGTCTTAACCGGATTTTATGTACGTATTTTAGTGTAGAAGGAGGGTGATTTTTAACCTCTTTATCTCGGAAAGGGGTAAAGATAGTAAGAAACTTTTCAAGGTTGTTGGAGGTCGGGATCTTATCAGTATCTAGTACACATTTCAGACGTTTGGTCTGATTAGCCGTCTTGGTATCCGCGGCTCTGTTTTGATAAGAAAAAAATATTAAAGAAACACTTTTTTGGAGGTTTTGAAAGGGACCGCCGATGAATTAACGGAACCTCCATAAACCCCTTAAGGACCACCGTAGACAACATCAAATGGATAAGGAAATAAGGAATCAACCGATTTGTACCATTTGCCTAAGCAGGAGAAAGTGTGTAATATTCATACTGTGCCTCTGTGTTATTGGGTAGTGACGTTAAGACTGTCTTTCTGTTAGGTATGAAAATGGTCCCTAGGCTAAAGGTTATCCAGAACACTTGGCCTACCTTTCTGTCACTAACAGAACCCGAAGTATGAGCCTCGGAAGAATCCCTGTTTTTATTTGCGTTCCGTTTTGGACCATATTAAGTAGTGCATGCTGTCGCAAGCGTACCGATCGCGCCGGTATTTACGGACGAGTTCGATTCTTGGAGCCCGTTACGCCTTTTCGTGCTCATTTGTTTTTCAGAATTCCCACAATTATTCCGTGAAACGCTCGTTATGTCCCTCGCAGGGACAGAATGTCAGCCAGGGAGAGTGCTTGGATTAGTTTCGCCTTTTGTTGCCTAACTGCTTAACTGCTGAGAGGGGAAGCCGCCTGCTTGCGTAGCGACCATGTAGGGAAAGCAGCAGATTCCAGTACCCAAGCTGGTTGTCGTCTACTCAAATATTGCTGAGAAGGGAGAAAGTTTCCGACACCGAAAGTTGCTTGTCCATATCTCATGTGCTGTCTCATTCACTCGCAGCTCGCCCTCCGCAGATCCCTTGACGGAGTCGTTAAGGGTGGTGGATGATAAATGATATTGAAACTCTTTATCCGTTTAAATTTAAATTCAAAAGAACTAAATTACTGCATTAATAGAATTATTATGGGAAACGAAATTCGTTTCAAAAAATTGCTTCCATTTTCAATGATTGTGGGATTTATATCTTCTTGACTGTGACGTGTGTGTGTGTGTGTGTGTGTGTGTGTGTGCATGTTTTCTACGTTTCCTCGACGATTGTCCTTAACAACCACAGTGAAATCGCTAAAAGAGGAGAAATACGTGGGCGTGCTGAAAAGTAATGCTTCCGAATTTTTTATTTCAAAACTCTTAAAGCTTTTTAAATAAAATAAACGCTATTAACGTGGTTGAAAACACATCGCATAATTTACTACCTGATGTTTTCTGCATGGTCGTAACTGCACCACTAAGTAGAGTAAGCCTACAATATAGACTAACTGTTTTGTGGTCACGTGTTCACACTTCAACACCTGATGGTTGTATAATTCATAGTCGAATCTCCTTGTCCAGACACCATTTCCTTCCACTGGTCCAAGAATTTCTCTCAAGATCTTTCTTTCAAATATGCCCAGTTGCTTTGGTCAAGTTTTCTTGATGTCCATGTTTCAGCACCGTGCGTTTTCACCGGCCTTACTAAAACTTTATGGATCATAGCTTTAATTTTCCTGAACAGCAACTTGGATTTCAGATGTTTTCTGAGGCCACGGCAGCACTTATCAGTGAACAATGTTCGTTTTTGGATTTCAGAGCTGACATTTTTCTTCCGGTTTACCTCTGATCCAAGGTAAGGGAAATTACACACGACATCAAACTTACGTGAACCAATTTCTATTAGTGGAGGCCCATTTGGATGACATTTCTTTGTAAGTGGCATATACTTAATTTCCCCTTCATTTGCTGTAGGTTCATCTTTCTGACTGCTCTTTCCACACTTTAAAGGCGTCTTTCATTGCTCTTGGTGTTATTGCAGTTATTTCAATATCATCTGCATATGCCAGCACCTGAACTGATTTGTACGGGATAGTCTCCCTTGTATTGATGCTCGCATCTCCTATAACCTTTTCCAACGCTATATTAAAGAGAAGGCAGGATAATGCATCTCCCTGTCTTACTCTATATTTGTGGTCATAGCATTTGATAACATATTCTGAATTTTGACTACGTAAGGGCAAAAGGTGTGAATGGACAGGACATTAACAGAGAGCAAACGACAGAATGATTAAGAAGATATGCAGGCAGTGCCTGAAGGAACCAGGAGAGTTCGAGAACGAAAGCTAAGTTGGGAGGAAGATATCAGAGAGAGCATAAGGAAAATTGGAATTCAGAATTGGAGTTCGGCACTAAACACGGAATAAAGGAGTACTCTTCTACGCCAAAGGTTCACAAAGGGCAGTGGCGCCAATGATTACGATGATAAGTGTTATTAACATTCTACATCTTTATTCTTCCTGTCTACGTATTTATTTCCTTACATAGTCACCGTGATGACGTACACATTTCTTCCAACAAGAGACCAGTTTGTGGATACTGCCACAGGAGAATGTCAGACTTTGTTGACGGAGCCACTACCTCATCTTTGCTCGCCCCACTTTATCACTATCAAAGTGAAGCCCTCGAAGAAGTTCCTCAAGTTTGGGGCCAAGTCGAGATTGTTCAGAGGTCGATCGACGACAGATTACACAAGACGTCGGATTGTTGCAGATTTCGCAGCGCTCATGTGTGGTCTGGCATTGTCGTGCTAAGGGGTGACGTGCTCCATGTGGACGAAGTCTCTGAATTCTAAATTCGATGTCAGCTCTCTGGTTGTCAAACACCGACATAGTTACGTGAACACCGCCATGTTACACGGTACAATTCGGGGCCCTCTAGCGGCTGAAGGCTGAGGGCCGCAACTATGGACAGACTAAAGACGTAGAATCTTGATGATGTATGTTTTATTTAAAAAGCCTTAAGAATGTTCACATGAAAAATTCGGAAGCGTTATTTTTCAGCACGTCTTGGTAATAATATGAAAAAATTTAATTGCGGAACAAGCAAATTAGATTTGCAAAAAAAGGGAAGAATACGCATTGCACTCATACGATTACGGTTGATTCTCACTTAATCTAAGAGCAGCAGCCAGCCATTTTTAAGGCACTTGTGCTAACCACTATGTAAATGCGATAAAACTTGCGGGTAATCACTCCCTGGGGACAGAGGGGCGAGGGGAGTAGGGAGAGGGGAGGGTGAGAGGGGGGATAGCTTGAAAGGGGAGGGGGGAGTAAAATATTTCGTAAGTGAGAAAAACAATAATTTTTCAATCATTGCTAGGCGCTCAGTCCGGAACCGCGCGACTGCTACGGTCGCAGGTTCGAATCCTGCCTCGGGCATGGATGTGTGTGATGTCCTTAGGTTAGTTAGGTTTAAGTAGTTCTAAGTTCTAGGGGACTGATGACCTTAGAAGTTAAGTCCCATAGTGCTCAGAGCCATTTGAACCATTTTTTTCAATCATTGTGTAGTCATGAATTTGAATTGTTTTTTGAATGTAGCCTCTACTATCACTACTTCATTAGACTGTACTAGATTACGAGTATTAGCAATTTAATACCGAGCGTTGGATTACGTCCTCCACATCTCTGCATGCACTGCAGAATTCAGCGATGCGGATATTTGCTCGTTCTTCCTGTTTTCTATCCCTCAGATACTCTTGTCAGTATTTTCTTATCTCTTGACAAGGAACTACTTTGACCTTTCTACTATCCACTTGCATGGTTACTGTATACCCCACCTCCATTACATACAGTCGTAAATTGACAAGCTAAAACATTATGACCTGCATAACAGAGTGTTGGTTCACCTTTGAAACGCACTACAACAGCGATTCAACAAGTCCTTGATATTTATCCGTGTTGTTCTTTCGCACATGTTCGAAAGGATAGACATAATCTGTTTTTGATCCCTCAGCTACGTATATGCATGGCGAAATTGAAATTCCGACATTAACCTCAATGAGGCATTGAAATAAATTCAGTAGTGGCAAGTGAACATTTGTACAGGACCACGACTCGAACCCGGATTTCCCACTGTAGTGGACTGTCGGCTTAATCGTTCGGCTATCCGAGCACGCTTCACGTCCATTCCAAATTCCCAACTTGTCGCTTCCCCGTACATTACTCTCGTTGCTTATAGCCTTATACGATTCCCGCAAGAGGTCGGGCGAAGAATGCATCCGCACCGAACGACCTTTAATTGCCATCAAGGCGCATATAAACACATCAAAAAACGTTTTGCATCACCTTGGTTCCGTGAGTTCCAGAACCTGTACAGAGAATTGGAATAGAGATCAACATAAACTTCATTTCCCTTTTTACTGCTCATGAAAACCACACGTTGCGTGTTGTACCACCATACAGCGAGACCTACAGAGGTGGTGGTCCAGATGGTTGTACACACCGATACCTCTAATACCCAGTAGCAGGTCCTCTTGCATTAATGCATGCCTGTATTCGTCGTGGCATACTATCCACAAGAATGCCTCGCCAATATGCTGCCGATATGTTTGCACTATAGGTCGGAGGATGACATTCGCGTGTTGTACAGTCGTTACGACGCCTTCCATGACCACCAGCGGCGTACGTTGGTCCCACATAATGACACCCAAAACAGCAGGGAACCTCCACCTTGGTGCACTCGCTGGACAATGTGTCTAAGGCGTTCAGCCTGACTGGGTTGCCTCCAAACACGCCTCCGACGATTGGCTAGTTGAAGGAATATGCGACACTCATTGGTGAAGAGAACGTGATGCCAATCCTAAGAGATCAATTCGGCATGTTGTTGGGCCCATCTGTACCGCGCTGCATGGTGTCGTGGTTGCAAAAATGGACCTCGCCATGGACGTCGGGAGTGAAGTTGCGCATCATGTAGCCTATTGTGCACAGTTTGAGTTGTAACACGACGTACTGTGGCTGCACGAAAAGCATTATTCAACATGGTGGCGTTGCTGTCAGGGTTCCTCCGAGCCATAATCCGTAGGTAGCGGTCGTCCAATGCAGTAGAAGCCCTTGGGCGGCCTGAGCGAGACATGTCATCGAAAATTTCTGGCTGTCTGTATCTCCTCCATGTCGCGTGTATCTCCTTCCTGGTGGAATGACTGGAAATGATCGGCTGTCGGACCCACAACGTCCAATAGGCGCTGCTCATGCTTGGTTGTTTACATCTTTGGGAGGGTTTAGTGACATCTCTGAACAGTTCAAATGGCTTTGAACACTATGGGACTTAACATCTGAGGTCATCAGTCCCCTAGAACTTAGAACTACTTAAACTTAACTAACCTAAGGACATCACACACATCCATGCCTGAGGCAGGATTCGAACCTGCGACCATAGCAGTCTAGGGGACTGATGACCTCAGATGTTCAGTCCCATAGTCCTTAGAGCCATTTGAACCATTTGAACAGCGTAAATCTTCATGTTGAATTTCGTGTGGCCACTCCCAACATGAACAACCGGGCGACTTATCGCTTGGGCCACTAAATGTCCCGCACTTAAATCCCACAGAAAATGTCAAGGACTCTTTGGAACAGCGCGAGAAACGCAGAAAAAATACGCTCGCCCAACTGTACCTGGTAGTCAGTGAGTGACTTCGGCTGGATTAGGTAACACGTGAAGAAACGTATGGACACTCTTCATCGCCCAAATGCGGTGTCAAGACTAGAGGCGGCACGATTTGCCTTCACTTCTTAAGTTACGCCGTTTCTTCTTTTTTACTTCTCAAACTCCCCGCAAGGGAATTAGCTAGAACTGATAAAGCAGGATAAAATTTCGAAATTAATTCGCTAACTGCGAATTCCATGACATCAGCTATATCAGGTTTAGTTCCACTACCCAATAGTGACATAAAAAAATTTGTACCAGACCGGGACTCGAACGCGGATTTCTCGCTTATCGCGAGCGGCTGCCTTAACCACTTCGGCTACCCGTGCACACTACGGAGAACAAAATTAATTCGCTGCCTGCGAATTCTTTGTTGTCACCTACATTAGGTTTTGATCTCCTACCCAATAGTGAAATGTGAAAATTAGTGCTAGACTCGAATCCGAATTTCCAGCTTACCAAGATATTTTCCGAGTGCCACCCTTTGCAATAGTGCATATTTCTACTTCCCTCTGGCACCTGAAGAACTTTTTTTATCGAATACAGTTATGTCCATGCAGACTTTCCTCGTACCAGGTCTCCTACGGCGTGCGACGTTTGTCGTCTAATGACGAGGGGTCACACTGGAACATGGTGGAGAGCCGACATCTTGAGATCCCATGGCCCATGGTGTGGCGTTCTGTGCGCCCTGTCCTCCTCGCCACGGAGGCTGGCGTGGCTTGGTATCAGCTTGTCAATGAGAAACACATGACGCCATTAATATGGCAGATTCTCCGATTTGCCCTCGGTTTCACGCCTTTGACACGGATGAACATAGTCTGGGGTGCAGACCTCCTGCAGAGGAGTGGCTGTTGGTGCGGAATATACATGGTTTTCTTCTTTGTGCTGCTCCACACGCTATTTGCCTCTGTCCCTGGATGACAGATTTTCCCCACGCACAAAGACGAACGCAGTGAAGTGGATCAAAGGACTCTCAATTCATTTTTTGTTTCAAGATGGCAGCAAGAGCTTCCTTGATTTTTGGGCGTTTCTCCAGTATCGCCATACCTCTTTCATGCGCCATTCGTGATATCGTCAATATCATGCGAAATGTTTTGGTAGTGTTATCGTGAATTCTCCTCCACAGGTGGGGTGTTCCGGATATGAGAAGGTGAATACTTATTTGGTGTTTGCTCTGGAACTTGACCCATGTGACAATACTGTGGAATATTTTTCGAGAAGTCGTGCCCAACTCACACCTGCTGGTACTTGGAAGTCAATGTGAACCTATTCATCTCTCCGTGTTATACGGTTGCCGTTCTGTTTTGTTTCGCCAGGAGGTTAATTTTTGTTGTTTGTTATTTTAATAATGTTCCCAGATCTTGATGAAGCAGCTTTATGTTGATACCCTGATATACAGGACGTAGGGAGTGAAAGTGCATATTTAATATCTGCACACAACAATGTGTTGGGTGGTTTTTCTCTGTGTCAATCAGTCTTCCCATAAACACATCACATAATTTACCACCTGATGTTTTCTGCATGGTCGTAACTGCACCACAAAATGGAGTAAGCCTGCCTTATAGATTAGCCTTTTTGTAGCCACGTGTCCACACTTCAAAACTTATATAAATTCACTTAAGGCATAACAACCCTTTTATTTTGTGAACAGTTACACATATCGAAATGCATTTTTCGGCAAACAGAGCGTCTAGGAGTAGGTTTCTTTGGTTAACGTTTTTAGCGCTGGTATCAATGGAGATATGGAAGCAAGTACGTATTTTTAAATGAAACTGTATATTTTTATATGTGTATTCGATAGCTCTTAAGAAGACAGTTACAGTGATGTAGCGTTTTTTAATGTTGATGTTGAAACCTATCGTATAAAAAATCGAGAAATGCCCTAGAATTTGAGAGCATGGTGGCCGGGATCGGCATTGGCGGTGCAAACACCGCCAAACAGAGCTCTCGTGTTACGTTATGTCAGAATGCCAACACATTTGCCTGTCTACTTGTCTGCGCTGCAGGTGAATGTAAAACAAATGTCGTGAAAACAGCACAGCAGTATATGGATACGTATCCGGATCGCTAACGTCCGACGTGTTAAGCAATTGCACGAATTATCAAGACGCTAGTGCGGGCAGGCTGCTTGAACTACAAAAAGAGGACAAGAAAAAAAGACTGGAATTGTCAGACAACACGAAGAAGCTGTTCCGGCTACGACGATAATGAATCCTCAAAGTCGACCGAGACATATTGCTAAGGAATGTGGAATCAGCAAGACGAATGTCATTCGCATCCTGCATCGACAGAATTTCCATCTCTAACATTTGTCTCTGTATCAGGCATTCGACCACCGCGATTTCGAATGTCGTACAGAATTTTGTCGGTTTGCCCTTCAGCAACTGAGAGAGGACCCTACGTTTTACCAAAGTGTGGTCTTCACCGATGAAACATAGTTTACTAACCACGCTAACGTAAATTTGCTTAACATGCACTACTGGGCAGCCGAAAAGCCACACTGGCTTCGTCAGGAACAACAAAGCGGCCATGGGGCGTAAACGTATGGTGCGGCATCACAGGAAGTTAGATTGTGGGACCTTACTTCATTTCCGGCATTGTAAATGGGCATTCGTACGCACTCCTTCTGAAGAACATTTTGCTGGTTCTTCTAGAAGAGGAACCACTGGATGTTCGATAGTGTATGTGGCTGTAACACGACTGTTGTCCAGGTCACACGTCTCGTGTTGGAACTCAAATACTGAATTAGAACTTTCCTGGACGTTGGATGTGACGAAATTCTGTTTTCAAATGGCCTGCGAGGTCCCCCGATTTGACTCCTCTCAATTTCTTTCTTTGGGGAGCACTCAAAGATGTAATCTACGACGAAGCCCCAACTACGCCAGACGATATGTGCCGTCGAATCGTCAGTGCATGCTCTGCCATATCATACACTGTAATTACATCTGTTCGTTGCTTCGAACGGCGATTTCAAATGTGCCTTCCAGTTCATGGTCAACAGTTTGGACGCATGCTTAAGTAAAGAATAAAGTTTCTTTTTTTGTTTACTTCATTTACGTGTGTACGAAATTGTATTGCAATGTCAAATAAGCCAACAGTGTGTACTGCACGTGGCTGGTAACACTGTCATTATGCGCTCACATTCAGTAAAAAATATTTTGCGGTGTACAGGTGGTCACCAAAGTATTTTTAATAAAACGTTTAGTTCAACGAATGTATCCCATACGATAAAATTTAGAGCTGTGTTGACAGAGACAGTTGTCCGACAGCATGTATTTTACCTCTTAGAAGCACACAGCCACGTGCAGGAAAAATAGTTCAAATGTTTCTTCTAACATTTGCATATTAAACACAGTAGTTGTTTTTTGCAATGTATAGGACCTCTTTATTTTTGAAGAATGAGCAGTTGATTTCCCTGTTTCTGCTCACGTAAACCTGGGCGAATACACAATAGTGAAAAAGTTTCCCCAAGCCTTTTTTTTCTGTTACGCTAGATTCTAGCCTATGTCGTGTTTTGTTCGTTCAAGGGGAAATAACGCTTTATTCTTGTAGCGCAGGCCTACCTTATGGTATACAACTATGCAGCCCGGTCCGAGAAGCCGGCTTGGCAGTGTATGCACCACAGATGCCGTTTCCGTCCACTGCACTCTCAAATTCTGGAACAGTTCTTGAAGTTTTTTACGACAGGTTTCAACATCAACGTTAAGAAACGCTGTATCACTGTAATTGGGTAGAACTATGCAGTCATAAAAAGTTTGCGGTTCCATTTAAGAAATACGTAGTTGCTTCAATATCTCAAATGATACCAGCGCTAAAAGCATTAACCAAACAAATCATTCGTGCCTCTCTAAGCTCTAACATTTGTCGAAAACTGTGTATCGATACGTGTATCCGTTCAAGAAATAAAACGGGTGTTACGTCTTATGTGACTCGCCCTATGGAATTGTAATTGTAATTAAATTCAGCTGCCGGCCGGTGTGGCCGTGCGGTTCTAGGCGCTCCAGTCTGGAACCGCGTGACCGTTACGGTCGCAGGTTCGAATCCTGCCTCGGGCATGGAAGTGTGTGATGTCCTTAGGTTAGTTAGGTTTAATTAGTTCTAAGTTCTAGGCGACTGATGACCTCAGAAGTTAAGTCGCATAGTGCTCAGAGCCATTTAAATTCAGCTGTACCAGTCGCTTGTAGCTAGTAACTGAGCTAATAATTCCTTAAATATTGTGGAAGTAATATTCACTTGCCCGCCCGGTTGGCCGTGCGGTCTAACGTACGGCTTTCCGGGCGGGAAGGAGCGCCTGGTCCCCGGCACGAATCCGCCCGGCAGATTTGTGTCGAGGTCCGGTGAACCGGCCAGTCTGTGGATGGTTTTTAGGCGGTTTTCCATCTGCCTCGGCGAATGCGGTCTAGTTCCCCTTATTCAGCCTCAGTTACACTATGTCGGCGATTTCTGCGCAAACAAGTTCTCCACGTACGCGTACACTACCATTACTCTACCACGCAAACATAAGGGTTACACTCGTCTGGTGTGAGACGTTCCCTGGGGGATCCACCGGGGGCCGAACCGCACAATAACCCTGGGTTCGGTGTGGGGCGGCTGAGGGGTGAAGTGGACTGCCGTAGTCGTCGTGGGGTTGTGGACCACTGCAGCTGCGGCGGGGACGGAGCCTCTCCGTCGTTTCTAGGTCCTCGGTTAACATAAAACATACATACATACAATATTCACTTTGTGTAAGATCCGTCAATGAACTGTACTACACAACTAATAAGGGAAGTGCTTAAGGCAGAAAGTGGTCAAGGCGACCGCCTGCGATAAGCAGTCCTGGTCTGTCGCAAATGTTCATATATCGCTATTGGATAGTAGATTTATACTCTTTCATTTATTTTATTTTGAGCCATCTATCTTCTGACTGGTTTGAAGCTGCCCGCCACGAATTCCTCTCCTGTGCCAATCCCTTAATCTCAGAGTAGCACTTGAAACCTGTGTCCTCAATTATTTGCTGGATGTATTCCAAACTCTGTCTTCCTCTACAGTTCTTTTGCCCTCTACAGATCCCACTAGTCCCTGATCTCTTAATAGATGTCCTATCGTCCTGTCCCTTCTCCTTGTCAGTGTTTTCCACATATTCCTTTCCTCTCCGATTCTGCGTAGAACCTCCTCATTCCTTACCTTATCACTCCACCTAATTTTCAACATTCGTCTGTAGCATCACATCTCAAATGCTTCGATTCTCCTCTGTTGCGGTTTTCCCGCAGTCCATGTTTCACTACCATACAATGCTGTGCTCCAAACGTACATTCTCAGAACTTTCTTCCTCAAATTAAGGTCTATGTTTGATACTAGTAGACTTTTAAGGCCTATGTTTGATACCAGTAGACTTCTCTTGGCCAGGAATGCACTCTTTCCCTGTGCTGGTGTGCTTTTGATGTCCTCCTAGCTCCATCCGCCATTGGTTATTTTGCTGCCTAGGTAGTAAAATTCCTTTGCATCTAAAAAAATGTTCAAATGGCTCTGAGCACTATGGGACTCAACTGCTGAGGTCATTAGTCCCCTAGAACTTAGAACTAGTTAAACCTAACTAACCTAAGGACATCACAAACATCCATGCCCGAGGCAGGATTCGAACCTGCGACCGTAGCGGTCTTGCGGTTCCAGACTGCAGCGCCTTTAACCGCACGGCCACTTCGGCCGGCCTTTGCATCTACTTCGTGACCATGAATCCTGCTGTTAAGTTTCTCGCTGTTCTCATTTCTGCTACTTCTCATTACTTTCGTCTTTCTTCGATTTACTCTAAATCCGTATTCTGTTCTCATTAGACTGTTCATGCCTTTCAGCAGATCATGCAATTCTTCTTTACTTTCACTCAGGATAGCAATGTCATCAACGAATCGTATCATTTATATCCGCTAACCTTGAATTTTAATTCCAGCCCTGAATCTTCCTTTTACTTCCATCCTCGATGTACAGTATGGGCGAAAGAACACATCCTTGTCTTACACCCTTTTTAATCTTTGTTCTTGGTCGTTCACTCTTATTATTCCATCTTGGCTCTTGTACATATTTTATATTACCCGTCCCTCCCTACAGTTTATCCCTATTTTTCTCAGAATTTCTAACATCTTGTTCCAGTTTACATTGTCTAACGCTTTTTCCAGGTCGAGAAATTCCATGAAAGTGTCTATACACAGTGCAGCCGAAATTAACGAATTGATAGCGAATTAATTTCGAAGTATTTCGTACAGTTGTGGATTGTCATCATCCTCTGTTCTTTAGACACACATGTAAGATGAAAATTTGTTTGTAAACACGAAGGCGAGTCTGTTCGAACAGTCATAAAGATCGTTCATGAGTTAAACTCTGTTTTAGTATATAATCCCTATTTGAAGGTTGACGGATACTAAGGCTACAAAAGGGTAGGTCTCGAATGAAATATAACCGGTTAACTGCCGATTATGAGCACCATATTCACAAGGCTCATACATGAGTATTATTTGGAAAGAAGTTAAGCATTTGCTCGAACCAATATGTGTTAACACACACACAGTACTTGCAGAGTCACAATTCCAACAGTACATGTACTTGTGCTGCCTCCGTTATTCGATATCGAAGTGCAAATGTGTTATTTGAATGAAATTATTAAAACACGGAGGAATGGAACAGATCGTCACAGAAGCCTGTTTAACGCAATCACTGTAGCTTTTGATGTTGGACTTACTGCAGTGCCAATGCGCCGAAATGATGCAGCACGTTGCCATTGTCAAGTGTGCATACTGCTCCATTCCGTTACGATTTAATCACTGCACTGGAACTCCCCGTTTGCACTTCGCCGACAGACTGTCTGTCGGGCCATTAACACATAAATCCAACAGTACAGTGCTGTGCGTATGGGGGCCGTTATATCAATTGATGAGTCACACATTCGATAAACTCAGATAAACAACGGTACGCAGGGCTTAATTTCCGCCGGAACTCACCGCAACGGTGTTTCGGATTTCCCAGGAATTTTTTTTTTAACTCACTGGGAAAACTTAGAACCGGAGATTTAAAGTGGTACACGTGTGATAGTATCGCAACGTAGTTTTCTGCTGCGCAGGCACAAGTGTCCGTGACAATGAATGACAAACGTGATGCGATGGGCAGAGGCGTGGGGCGAGGTGTCTTGTGCGTGTGCGTCTATGTGTGTGCGTGTGTATAAAATACCGAAGATAAGTTGAGTTTCGTTACGAAGTTGTGGTCAGCACACAGTGCCAACCAGCCATTCGTTCATTTACACAATGTTTCCTCCACATTGTTCCTCTTCCACTTTCATTTTATCTGTTGTGAAGTTGTTTTCATAATACATCTTCTTAACTACACTGATGACCAAAGAAACTGGTATACCTGCCTAAGATCGTGTAGGGCCCCGCGAGCACGCAGAAGTGCCGCAACACGACGTGGCATGACTCGATTAATGTCTAAAGTAGTGCTGGAGAGAAATGACAACGTGAATCCTGCAGGTCTGTCTGTAAATCCGTAAGGAGGTGGAGATCTCATCTGAACAGCACGTTGCAAGGCATCCCAGATATGATCAATAATGTTCATGTCTGGGGAGTGTGGTGGCCAGCGGAAGTGTTTAAAATCAGAAGAGTGTTCCAGGAGCCACTCTGTAGCAATTCTGAACATGTGTGGTGTCGCATTGGCCTGCTGGAATTGACCAAGTCCGTTGGAATGCACAATGGACATCAGACAGGATGCTTACGTACGTGTCATCTATCAGAGCCGTATCTAGCCGTATCAGGGGTCCCTATCATTCCAACTGCAAACGCCCCACACCATTACAGAGCCTCTCCCACCTTAAACAGTCCCCTACTGACCTGCAGGTCCATGGATTCATGAGGTTATCCCCGTACCCGTACACGTCCACCCGTTCGATACAATTTTTAACGAGACTCGTCCGAGCGGGCAACATGTTTCCATCATCAACAGTCGGTGTTGACAAGCCCATGAGAGGCGTGAAGTCTTATGTCGTGCAGTGATCAAGGGTACACGAGTGGGCCTTCGACTCCGAAAGCCCGTATCTATGATGTTTCGTTGAATGGATCGCAGTCGCGCGGAGTGGCCATGTCACAGATTGCGCGTCCCCTCCCGCCTGAGGTTCGACTCCTTCCTCGGGCATGGGTGTGTCTGTTGTTCTTAGCATAAGTTAATTTACGTTAGTTTAAGTAGTGTGTAAGTCTAGAGACCGATGACCTCAGCAGTTGGTCCCTTAAGAATAAAAAAAAGAAAGAAAGAAATTTGGATTGCACCCCGACACTTGTTGATGGCCCAGAATTGAAATCTGCATGAATTTGCGGAAGGGTTGCACTTCTGTCACGTTGAACGATTCTGTTCAGTCGTCGCTGGTCCCGTTCTTGCAGGATCTTTTTCCGGCCGCGGACTTGTCGGAGATTTGATGGTTTACCGAATTCCTGATTTTCACGGTACACTCATGAAATGGTCGTACCAGAAAATCCCCACTTCCTCGGAGTTGAAGTGTCCCATGGCTCGTGCGCCGACTATACCATCATGATCAAACTCACTTAAATTTTGATAACCTGCCAATCTAGCGGCAGTAACCGATCTAACAACTACGCTAGACACCTGTCTTATATAGGCGTTGCCGACCGCACCGCCGTATTCTGCCTGTTTACATATCTCCGTATTTGAATACGCATGCCTATACCAGTTTCTTTGGCACTTCACGGTATATAATTTGGGACTCGCAAAAAAAAAAAAAAAAAAAATGACAAAGAGGACACAGGATCTGGAGATGTCACAGTGACTGTCGCGAAATTGAAATGAAAGTTGGCATGGCATCTAACTAGACGCGCCGGATGTGGACGAAAGACTGAGCTTAATGGAATATGTACATAAGAGAACGGAAAGAAGCCAAATGCTGCCGGGACACGAACAAGTGATAAACTTATCATATGAGGAAGTAAGACCTGACATTGTAAGGTGATGAGGGTTAGGAAGCTTAGGTATTTCTAAAACTTTTAATTTTTTTGTATTATCGAAGGCAGTTAGAACATTTTTATAATTTTTTTTACAAATTTTAATTATGTAAGGCAGGTAGCAGTAAACGGCAGTGAATGAAAAATAATTGATGATAATCTGTGGTGTGTTATTCACAACACAGTAGGCAACATAATTCTTATTCTCAGTACACGTATATGCCCTATTCGAAATACTGAATTGGTTATGTTATGATCACTGCTACTCTCTACGAACTGATGTCTGGAAGAGTAAGGGTCACACGTGAGTGCGAACGGTATGAATGTTACACCATGCAGAGAGATCTGGGAGATGATTTTATACAGCAGTGTACCAAAAATGACTGGCGAAGACTTTTAGCAGGAACCAAGTCCTCCATTCTGCTGCGACTTTAATGCCAGCAGGTAAAATCTCATAGCATTTTCGTCACATCAATTTTCTGGCAGACTCTCTATTAATAGCTGTCTACACAGCTTCACTTCTTGACCACATTACCGGTTTAATTTCCCTGAGCATCTCTATGAATCTTTGGTTTGGACCATACCGAATTATTACGAAACTAGAAGATTTCTCCTGTCATGTCTACTTGATAAGGGTATAGTGTTTTAAGAATGATGGCAAAAATCTTGTATGCGATTCCCTTAAGAGATAGTCTGCAAGTGAATAAGTGCAATTTCCTACGCAGAGAAACGTTTCGCTTTAATTTATTCAGGTATGTTCAGTAACATGATGCACATTTACACTTTCACTTCAATGCAGGACTTTCAATTAACATATCACACCATCATAGACCGTATGTTTTATTACTTGCAGCATGTGTAACGAGAGAAACAATATTGAAGTAGCTCTGCAAATCCCTATCACTCACTCAGCAGATCTTACCTTCCATTGCCCATCTCTTGTAATAATTACCTGTGTTGTTACATTCTCTATCGCTTCCTATTGTTACTGATTAACATTTAGATGACGTAACAGGCTTCACGCGTTTACAAAAATTATTTTATAATGTGATGCTGTCTAGAAAAAAGAAACTACCTCAGACAGCAATTAAGTGGTCTTCATTATTCTGCAACCAACTGCACGGGGTGTTGCTGTGTGTCCCTGGTTTCGTGCTGCACGTTATTGAAGGACTGTTGACGTCGCTAGGATCATAGGTAAACATACCGCACGTCGTTTCAATAGAAATATCGAAGTCGATCGTGGAATAAGAAAATAAAGATCGTTTGGTTGTTGTCCGAGGCAATTCGATGTTTCTTAGTTAACCACATGATTGCGTTCCCTGTATCCTCCTCAAGGGTGAAAAGTAGGAATAAATAATCATATTGATTCCCTGTCTTTCATTTATCCACTTTTAATGAGAGCTGTTACCAGCACTCAAAGTGAAGGGGTTGTATAAGACATTATGTACTTTCTTACAGTCACCCAGTGCCAGTGGCGGATAAAGAAAAACCTCAAGGAGGGGGCGCTAATGATGTCTTGGGCTACCTTTACTTTTACCGTAATAAAAGATAATCTAGTCACATGCAAAGTTTAAGAAAGCTTTGTTTAAACTGATTATACACATATACAAGACAATGCCATCTTATGATATAAGATGGTTGCACGAAATGCTCACTAGTGCCACCAGTTTGAGTAGCTATCTTCACCAGTTCACCACCTACATCATATTCCCCGTCCCTAACAAGACTGTTCCCTGCTCCACCCACTATCAGTACCTGATCCTCCTCCGTAGAAGTCCTACATAACTCCACTATGCTGTCAGTCACCTGAGCCAACCCTGCACTAGGCTTCACAATGCTGGTGACCTGGTACTCACTCCCCATCACTTCTTGCAACTGCTGGCCCACACTTCTACCGTGCGAACTACCTAGCAGCAGAATCTTCTTCTTTCTGTTAGACTTTGCAACTGACCTAGGTCTAACTGCTGAGGACTGCTGCATTTTCCCTGCGTCTACAGCTACAAGAGGCTCCTATCCACTCTGACAGTTGGTCAAATCTGTTGCATATACTCATAGTAAAACTGTCTGAATACCTCCTCCTCCAGATCTAGGATAAACAGAAAGCGTTTGCATAACAGAATCATGATCATTGAGGGCGTTTATGCTCGTTTGCTTGTACTGCAGAATCTCTCGATTCAGTCAAGTCGACTGACGAAAGAAACGAACGAATAGCGTGCGGGTTGACTGGCGGGGGTGAGGGGGGGGGGGTGGGGGGGGCGGTGGCAATGCGGGAGGCTTCGCGGAATGGGGGGGGGGGGAGGGGGGCGCACCGCATGGGCTCTATATGTATCTGCCACTGCCTAGGGCTGATAATGTCCTGTAGACAACAACATTGCCAGCGATCTGTCTCAGAGCAGTGTTGATTCCATCTGACAGACTGTTTATGCATATTGACAACACTGACGGTCCTGTTATGCTTCCTTGGGGCACACATCCGCTGTCACCTTCGTTGCAGCTGAACATTCACAATTTCCATCAACATCTATATTTACATCTACGTGATTACTCTGCAATTCACAACAAATTGCCAGACCATGGGTTCACCGAAACATATTCAAGTTACTTCTCTACCGTTCCACTCTCGAATAACGCGGGGGGGGGGGGGGGGGGACGAACACTTAAGTCTTTCCGTGAGAGCTCTTATTTTTCTTATTTTGTTGTGGTGATCAATTCTCCCTATTTTCACACTCTGAGGAGAAAGTTGGTGATTGAAATTTCATGAGAAGGTTCTGCGGTACCCAAAAGCGCCTTTGTTTTAATGACTGCCACCCCAGTTTGTGTATCATATCCATTCTAAGTATGGAGCTATTGTATTACAATACTCTGAAAGGAACCTGTCTGGTATACGATCCAGACCGAAAGCCTTGCTTTTCTTAGGTATTTTAAGCTGCTTCGCTACATCGTGGGTCCTATTGTACGTTACTCATGTTGGCAGTTGTTCTTGATTCGAATTCTGGAATACTTACGTCGTCTTGTTTTGTGCAGGAGTTTCGGAAGACCGTGTTTAGTAACTCTGTTTTAGTGGCATTGACATCAATAACAGCACAGTTGCTATCGTGCAGTGAAGGTACTGATTGCCTCTTGCAATTGGCGTACTTTACAAATGACCAGAATCTCTTCGGATTTTCTGACAGATTTCGAGACAGCGTTTCGTTATGGAAGCATCTCGCATTGAGGTTCCTACTAAATTTCGAGCTTCTGTAAAACTTCACAAATCGTGGAGATTTTGTGTTCTTTTTTAAAAAAAATGGTTCAAATGGCTCTAAGCACTATGGGGCTTAACTGCTGTCGTCATCAGTCCCCTCGAACTTAGAACTACTTAAACCTAACTGACCTAAGGACATCACACACATCCATGCCCGAGGCAGGATTCGAACCTGCGACCGTAGCGGTCACGTGGTTCCAGACTGTAGCGGCTAGAACCGCTCAGCCACTCCGGCCGGCTTTTTTTAAATTTGGCATACTTTTTTCGTTTCTTTTGTAATGGTGTTCTGATCCGTTTTGTGTACAGTGGGGAATCAGCACCATCTCTTATTAATTTGTTTGGTATATGTCTCTCACTTGCTGTCGATACTATTTGTTTGAATTTAAACGCCGACCGCGGTGGTCTCGCGGTTCTAGGCGCGCAGTCCGGAACCGCGCGACTGCTACGGTCGCAGGTTCGAATCCTGCCTCGGGCATGGATGTGTGTGATGTCCTTAGGTTAGTTAGGTTTAACTAGTTCTAAGTTCTAGGGGACTGATGACCTAAGATGTTAAGTCCCATAGTGCTCAGAGCCCTTTGAACCTTTTAGAATTTAAACCACATCCAGCCTACGCTTATATAGTCACGTTGGATGGAGTGGCGACAGTCTCTCAGGAAGGTGTCAAGCGAATTTTTATTTGATTATTTAAATAGCTGTATTTTGCGTTTATTTTTGGTGGTTTTGGGTGTTACGGTATTCCGTCTAGCTACAACAATCTTGTGGTCACTCATCCCTGAATCCTGACGCTCCCCGTAACAACCTATAAAGATACTTTCTGGTTCTCCAAGTCATGGGCATTATCTTTCATTTATCCACATTTAAAGAGCGCTGCCATTCAACACAGCAAGTGAATGTATTGTAGGATATAAGACGTTTTGTATCTCCTTACAATCACACAGCGACGATAGTGTTCTGTAAACAACAACGCTGTCAGCGGTCCATCTGACAGCACTGTGGACTCTAGCTGACAAACTATTTATGCATATAGACAACAGTAACGGCCCTGTTACTCTTCCCTGGAGCACACATCGGATGTCACTTTAGTTGCAACTGAACATTCACAATCCAGAACATCGCACAGAGTCCTGTTAGTTCTTCCAGTTAATCAGATATTTGTGAAGATGCGGTGTATGGCGATATCATGGTTTCATCCGACAATGCACTACACTTACTCCTTTCGCAAATCTCTGAAGACGGAATCCGTTTCTTCACCCGCTCCCAGAGTTTGTTAGATTTCGGGGCTGAAGAGAGCACGCTGTTTACTATTAGCGTGCTCCAAGACGTCTTTCGTCGCGGTGGCCTATGGGTGTTAGCATTGTGTTTACAAGTATAACGTATTCGAACGGTACTGATAGTTTTGCTCCACTGTCAACCTACCGTAACTGGCTTAGCAGACTCCTTCGAGTTCAGCAAATTGTCTGCTTTTGTGTACGAAAGCGGGCGTGAGATGTGGGATTATCGACACACGAAAGAAAAAAACAGAGGGTTGTTTGGGGGAGGAGACCAAACAGCGAGGTTATCGGTCTCATCGGTTTGGGGATGGACGGGGAAAGAAATCCACGAGACTCAGAGGGCCATAGAGACGGGTTCCCAGGTAGATGCCGTGTTTCTTGACTTCCGCAAGGCGTTTGATACAGTTTCCCAGTCATTTAATGAACAAAGTAAGAGCACATGGACTATCAGACCAATTGTGTGATTGGATTGAAGAGTTCCTAGATAACAGAACGCAGCATGTCATACTCAATGGAGAGAAGTCCTCCGAAGTAAGAGTGATTTCAGGTGTGCCGCAGGGGAGTGTCGTAGGACCGTTGCTATTCACAGTATGTATAAATGACCTTGTGGATAACATCGGAAGTTCACTGAGGCATTTTGCGGATGATGCTGTAGTATATCTAGAAGTTGTAACAATGGAAAATTGTACTGAAATGCAGGAGGACCTGCAACGAATTGACGCAGGGAATGGCAATTGAATCTCAATGTAGACAAGTGTAATATGCTGCGAATACACAGAAAGAAAGATCCTTTATCATTTAGCAACTGGAAGCAGTTAATTCCATAAATTATCTGGGAGTAGGCATTAGGAGTGATTTAAAATGGAATGACCATATAAAATTAATCGCCGGTAAAGCACATGCCAGCCTGAGATTCATTGGAAGGATCCTAAGGAAATGCAGTCCGAAAACAAAGGAAGTAGGTTAGAGTACACTTGTTCGACCACTGCTTGAATACCGCTCAGCAGTGTGCGATCCGCACCAGATAGGGTTGATGGAAGAGATACAGAAGATCCAACGGAGACCGGCGGGAAAGTGTTACGGAGATGATAGATAAACTCCAGTGGAAGACTCTGCAAGAGAGACGCTCCGTAGCACGGTACGGGCTTTTGTTGAAATTTCGAGAACTTACCTTCACCGAGGAGTCAAGCAGTATACTGCTCCCTCCTACGTATATCACGCGAAGAGACCATGAGGATAAAATCAGAGAGATTAGAGCCCACACAGAGGCATACTGACAATCTTTTTTCCACGAGCAATACGAGACTGGAATAGAAGGGAGAACTAATAGAGGTACTCAAGGTACCCGCCGCCACACACCGCCAGGCAGCTTGCGGAGTATGGATGTAGATGGATAAATCGGCCGCGCCCTTTCAAAGGAACCATCTCGGCATTTACCTGGAGCGATCTAGCGAAATCACGGAAAACCTAAATCAGGATGGCTGGACGCGGGATTGAATCGTCGTCCTCCCGAATGCGAGTCCACTGTGCTAACCACTGCACCACCTCGCTCGGTAAAAGAAAACTCAGCACAGTGAAGACAACACAGAATAGTGACAGCAATACCGTCTTGCGACTTTTGTCGATTCTGCTACTCCTATCAACCATTGCCCGGGATGTCTTCTTGGATAGTGCGAATAGTATGTGTTCAAAATGTTCAAATGTGTGTGAAATCTTATGGGACTTAACTGCTAAGGTCATCAGTCCCTAAGCTTACACACTACTTACCCTAAATTATCCTAAGGACAAACACATACACCCATGCCCGAGGGAGGACTCGAACCTCCGCCGGGAGGGGGCGTTGGGGGGAGGGGGGGGGGCGAACCGTGGCAAGACACCAAAGACCGCGCAGCTACTCCGTGCGGTTGATTATTAGCGAAATCCGTAGATTCAGACTACCAGGGTGAAAACAAGCAACAGGAATAACAGGTAAGAAAGATTACATACTATCTTCTCGTTGGATCCAAGAAAATGAAACTCTTACAGAAAACTTTTGCAAGATCGCTACGCGGTTAAGGGCCAGTTGTAGAGTCTCCAGTTAGCAGCCTCTTAATTCTGTTCTAGGAATAGTGCGGAAAAAGCGTTGTACGAACACGCATTAACGCATAACCGGAGAATAAAAGCGGGTTAAGTAAACCATTGGTTTTGGCAGGGTTAGTGAAGTTAACCGGAGAATAAGTTTTGAAATAGCATTAATAGTAACAGAATTAGTGATGACAAGATTGTTTGTTATAATGAGGAAGGAGAAAAAACTTGGACATCGCACAAATTATATGGAAGAATACGGCGACTCCAAATTTATATAAAAATTTCGCAATACTACTACTTCTCGATCGCAAGCTTGAGAAAGTAGAGCATATGAATGTAAAACTATTTCCTAACATAAAACTTTCTGCTTGTAATAGGGCCAATAAATTGCCCTAATAGTTTAGATATTGGTACTCCATGAATTATATTCTGTCGTGTTATTTATGTAAATGAGGTACATAAAAATTGCCATTTGCGCCAAAACAGTCTCGCCTCTTTGACATGCCTTACAATTGCTAAAATATTAGAATCTAGCAGACGGCGACAAAATAGACGTAATCAAATCGAGAAACTACACCAGTCTTGTGTATTATTTGTATCAACAGCTTTTTCAGTATAAGACACGACATTTTGATTATTCATGAAGCAAAACGCTTGACGAACTTTGATGAGGTAATAGATTCTTTCGCAGAAAGGAAAGCACGCCATGTTAAGCCGTAGCAAGATTAGAGAGAAAAAAATATTGGTACCTAAGGATTGAAGAAATGTGTACTGTCTTGCTTGACTCTTGTGTTTAGTGCTTTTATGTTTTTATATTTAATTTTATGTCACAAAAAAGAGAAAGTTATTATCTAATAGGTAATAAAGAGTGCAAATTATCTGAAGAGTTCTTATTCTCCCGGTCACAAATAATTTCACCTGGTATTAGTTGCGAGTTATTTTCTTTTTTTAACAAAAAAGAGGGGTAGGATGTCAAACCAACCGACTGGGAGCAGGAGAGGCACAGGTCTGATGGCTTCTATTACAAAATATACAAGTCTTAATTCTACAGACCAAAATACAGTGACGTCCAAAAGAAGATAGCTGCGTGAAGAGGCGCGGCACCCCACTTTGGCACACTTAAGACCAAATAACACGTCTTACATTTCCTCGAACATAAATGTTTTGTATAGCAAACTCTTCAGAAAGATGTGCGCTACAAAATGAACATATTTTTGAAAAATGGATTTTTTAAAATTTTTTTACATCCTATCTCAAAAGTTCCAGGGGGAGGAAGGGGGGTTGTCACTATCAAGTTTTGGCACTGGTTTGGAAATATCGTAGATCTGGGCATGGCCACTAGCGTCTCTGAGTTACACGTAAGTGACTTGGAATTCCACTCTCTGTTCTGTCAAGGATGTTGCCGTGGTGAGAGAGAAGGGTCGGTGTACACTCAGGCTCGTAACGACATCCGAGGAACTACTTGGAGCCAAGCCAGCCGTAACGGTCGAGAGGTCGGTGTGCTTATCACACGCCTGTCCGTGCTGACGTCCAAATGACGACATAGGTAGGTGCCTGAGGCGGCGGTTGGTCAACAACTCGTGGTACCCTCTCAGAGTTTACATCTATACTACGCAAGCGCAGAGCATTATCCACGCAAACCAGGTTGACTCTGGGTGTGGTGGCTGATGGAAGCGATCGTAAAGGCATTTCTCATTCACGGTCGCTTCCAACAGTCACCACGCCCAGCGTCAACCAGGTTTGCGCAGACAACACTTCGTACGCCACTGTTATTTCCACGCTCATCTGTTCTCTTCGCGAATTGGAAGCACAACTCTTGGTAAGGCACCGTACGAGCTCCAACTGTTCCGACTTTCCAGACGTGATCATTTGTGCATGGGAAGAAATAACATGTTGCGTAACTGTTCGTGCAATTCTTAAAGTATTTTCTTCTCGATCGACAGCTACGGTTTTCTGTTGCATTTACTACTGCGCTTTCATGAATGTCTCGTTAATGATTCGCGAATAGTCAAGGAACATTGATGAAAGCCCGCAGCTCGTGGTCAAGCGGTCGCGTTCTCGCTTCACAAGCACGGGGTCCCGGGTTCGATTCCCGGCGGGGTCAGGGATTTTTCAGCTGCCTCGAGATGACTGGGTGTTTGTGTTGTCCTCATAATTTCTGAAAGTGGCGAGATTGGACTGAGCAAAGGTTGGGAATTTGTATGGGCGCTGATAACCACTCAGTTGAGCGTCCCATAAACCAAACATTATCATCATCATGACCACTGATGAAAAGAGTTTCTCTTATCGGATCTTCTGTCTTCTCTATTATCCCCTTGTCGTACTTTGACGAGTTCGACTCGTGGGAACAAACGCGGACCAAACGTAAACATCGCTATTCATACTCGTGGGAACGGAAGTCAGGCCAAACATTTCCTTTTATATATCACATAGGGCTCTATTCAATACGTAAGTTATCCAAAAAACAGTACGCGCTCAGAGAAAGGCAACATATATTTATTACCGAATAAATGTAGAAGGGTCGCGCGGGATTAGCCGAGCGGTCTGAGGCGCTGCAAACATGGACTGTGCGGCAGGTCCCGGTGGAGGTTCGAGTCCTCCCTCGGGCATGGATGTGTGTGTTTGTCCTTAGGATGATTTAGGTTAAGTAATGTGTAAGCTTAGGGACTGATTACCTTAGCAGTTAAGTCCCGTAAGATTTCACACACATTTGAACATTTTTTTAAATGTAGAAGAGATAATGTTGAAAAAGTGACTAAGTACCAGACTACGAAAAGCATGGAAAATCATCACAAGGTGGAAAAAAAACAAGGATGAGCAAAGTTTCCATGAAACATGAAGTACGAAGCGAAAGGACGTGGAATGCACGGAGTGTAAAGTGGCGTTATACAATATCTGCCACAATGCTTTCAAAACTATTATGCCATGTAGAACCATTAATTTTTAGAATTGCAAGTGTTTTCCTATTAGAAATTTGCTCAAGGAGCTTTTCTTCTTGTAATTGAGCATTTCTTCTTGTAATTACGTTTTCGGTTGACAATGTCCACGTTTAGGAGTCGTGTTAATACGTTCCTTCTGAAGAAGCAACACGTGAACTGAAACGAAGACAATAACTTATATTAAAGTATTATTTGCTTGTTTGAAATATTGTATTAAAAGAACAAGAATTGAATTAGTGAAGTTAAAATCATCTGGGTTGTTAGGCCGTACCACATTTCTTCTAAACTATCGACGTTTCGACCCATCCGCTGGTGTTATCTTCAGGATCTGATGGTGTCCACTGTTGATTGTGATCAATACAATATTCAACTTCAATGACAATAGCCACGAGAGCCAGCAGACTTAAATGTGTTAACATACACAAGAGCAGCAACACATGAGATAAATAACCATGTAGCCACATAAGAGGTATCTGCACGTCGGCTTGTATTGCATCACGCAGGCCCGTCTCGCACGCGTCCTCGCCAGCCGCTTGGACACGTATTTTGTCGGACTAAATGGTACGGCAAGAGGCCAATGCTACTTGGTAAAGGGTTCATACTGACGGGAAGCATTTAACAACCTGTCGAATAAGTGTTATGTATGTCACTTCTTTCGTGACTGGGAATTGCCTTGGGATTCTTCTAGTGAATCCCAGTTTAGCATCAGACTCACCCGGAAGCCAGCATCAAGTTAGCAGACTGCTTTCTGGACTGAGGAAGCGCGCCGGTTACGCTTGAATCCTCCCGACGAATTAAAGTCGAGGGCCGATTTATCGGGCCACCTAGATGTTGTTATGGCGGTTTCGCACGTTCCACTAGGGCAATACCGTTCACGTTCTACCTCAGTTATACGATACGCAAACATTCTGAAAAATGTTCGCAATCGTTCTTATGGAATAACCCCCGACAATGACAGATGGTGTACACAAATTCCGTCTCAGGGGTGGCGACAAGGCCACTCCCCTACCACTAATACTGACAAATACAATAATTAACATGCCGACTCCGTGTAGATATGGGATACAGGCCAGTACGAAGAAGAAGAAAGAATAACCTCAGCTCAGCATCTTCACCTGGCTTTCTTAGGTCTCTCCTGATGGATTCTGCTGACTGTTACTCTTTCCTGAGATTAATCGCCAAAAGTGCATCCCCGGTTCCCCACGAACCATGTATTTTGCCGCGGCAGGGTGTCTTGCATGCCTCAACGCCACACACTGTTGCGCCGCAGGTTCAACCACATCTGCTGAGAAGCAACACAAACATAGGTCTTGTCAGAGCGCCAGCAGGTCTTTTCAGTAGGGCCAATAGTCTAGATGATTTCCTGAACTGGCCTTATTACGTTAGCCAGTCTGGGCTTTGTTAGGTCTAAATTCGTACTGCGAACAGCAGAAAGCAAGGGGAAACTGCAGTCATTACATTTGCCGAGAACTTGCACGTCTACCTATCGAGAATTGTATCAGATTACTTTTTATACCAAGAACTCCACAAACAGTTGTATCTTGCACCAATGTCATTAAAGCGCTGCGGTTTCGTGGCTTATAGCCACTTCATCAGGTACATATCTAAACAACAAAAAATAAACAGTGATAGAGACAGAAACCCCTGTACATCAACGTAATACCAGAGCCAAAAGCACCTAATTACGAAAACAGCTAAAAACGAACATATTTACAAAAATTAAAATATGGTAAACAACGTGGTTGAAAATATAAGAGGCCCAATCTTCATAGTTACATCGTAACATCCTTAGGGCGGATAGTCGAATAAAACGTTGGGCGACGGAAAGTATCCCATGCCACGTAACAAGAAAATAATGGTTTAAATGGCTCTGAGCACTATGGGACTTAACATCTGAGGTCATCAGTCCCCTAGAACTACTTAAACCTAACTAACCTAAGGACATCGGCCACATCCATGCCCGAGGCAGGATTCGAACCTGCGACCATAGCAGTCGCGCGGTTCCGGACTGAATCGCCTAGAACCGCTGGGCCAACGCGGCCGGCTCACATAACAAGGACGCGGCTATAATCAAAGAGCGAAAGTGAGACGTTGGACCAAAAGCAATATATCATCGAGGTAAGAAGCAGATTTCTTGATAGAGAGTCAGCGTAACACAGCCTGCTTCTTCTTGCCTCGACGATATGTTGCTTTTGGTCCAATGTCTCACTTGCGTTCTTTGGTTATAGGCGCGTCCTTGTTACATGGCAGGAGATATTTTCCGTCGCCCAGCTTTTTATTCACTGACTTTCCGCTCTATAGGAATTAAGGTTTTAACTATAAAGGCTGGGTGTTCCATAGTCTCCGCCATGTTGTTTACCGAATTTTCATTTTTGTAAGTATATTTGTTTCTATCTATTCTCATAACTATGCGCTTACGGCTCTGGTATTACTTTAGGTATAGGTGTTCAGCCTCTGTCATTACTTATTTCTTGTTGCTCAGATATGCACCTGGTGATGTAGTTATAAGCCACGAAATTGATGGTATCTTAATAAAATTGGTTCAAGATACGGCTATCGGTGGTGTTCTTGCTGTAAAGTGTACTGCTGCAGCTGCTGATGCCCCGACTACAGAATACTTTGTATCAGACAGAAGACAACAGCAATAACAACTGTGTAATCGTTTTGTAGTGAGTCTTTCAGCCTATCTGTACGTAATAGGTCATATTTATTTACCACGAGGCTAATTTGGCAGCCTGTGAGACAGCGTTGATTTGCTGCAAGGCTCCCTGCATGATGCTACAGTTTCTTGGCCTTGCAACTTTCCCCTATACATCGGAGTCATTTGCGAACAGCGTCAGGGGACTTCTGACGTTATCCGCCAGACCATTTATATAAGCTGTCAACAGTAACGGCGCCATATAACAGCCATGTGGAACTCTCCAGTTTTTCTTCTGACGATTTCACCCCTTTAAGAATGACGCGTTGGGACCTATCTGCTAAGAAGTCCTAAATCGAGTTACAAACATTATACTAATTTACGTGTCCTTCTTCACACAGTGACTGTGTGAAACTGTATCAAATGCCTTATAAAACTGAAGGAACACTGCATTAACCTAAACGATTTTATTTGCGGCCCTCCTAATCTTATGGAGGAACACATAGAGCTGTTTCACAAGATACCTGTTTGCGGTATTCTTGATGATTCCTAAAGAGCAGATTTTCGGTTAACATGATCCCCAGGAAAAACTAATGACCATAGGACAATTGAACTTCGTGGAAAATTTTTTAAGAACGTGCAGAAGACAAATAACGAATGAACCATTGAAAGAAACACATTTTAATTTCCACGTGATGCGATGTCTACGTTCCAGGCTACAAACGTTGCTCAATACCATTTGCATCCAAGATAGCCTTGAAACGTACTAGACATTGTTCTACTGCTGCGCGAAACATCTCAGGTGGGATGTTGGCTACCTCCCCCACTATGCTTATCTCCAACCTCCAGCGTGTTTTAGTGTCCCATTGATAAACCTATCCTTCGGGCAACCCCACAGCCGTAAATGACACAGGTTTTAATCTGGTGTTCTCGCTGGCCAAACAGTTTGAGCCGATCGGTCAATGATTCGGTTTCCTCCAAATGTGTTACGGAGTAACACGTTGAACTCGCGATAAATGTGAAGTGGTGGTCCATCGTGCATCAGCACATTGCGTCCTAAGCATCTCTCTCCCCGCAGAGAAGCAGATCACTGTAACGTGTGCCGTTCACGCTGCATATTGTTGGTTCTGGGGTACGAGTCCCTCCCTATGTCGCCATACCAGTACCGGTGCCCAAGGGCAAGTCATGACACTAGCGCACATCCCACGCAAATCCTGAAGCGCACGATCTGCACATCTTATTAAGTTAGGTACCGACACGCAAATAGTTTTATGTCGCACAAGTAGCGAAAGTTTAATTATAACCACCCTGTATTCGAGGATACTTAAGGAAGGGATATCTACATCTACATCTACATCTATACTCCGCGAGCCACCTTACGGTGTGTGGCGGAGGGTACTTATTGTACCACTATCTGATCCCCCCTTCCCTGTTCCATTCACGAATTGTGCGTGGGAAGAACGACTGCTTGTAAGTCTCCGTATTTGCTCTAATTTCTCGGATCTTTTCGTTGTGATCATTACGCGAGATATATGTGGGCGGTAGTAATATGTTGCCCATCTCTTCCCGGAATGTGCTCTCTCGTAATTTCGATAATAAACCTCTCCGTATTGCGTAACGCCTTTCTTGAAGTGTCCGCCATTGGAGCTTGTTCAGCATCTCCGTAACGCTCTCGCGCTGACTAAATGTCCCCATGACGAATCGCGCTGCTTTTCGCTGGATCATGTCTATCTCTTCTATTAATCCAACCTGGTAAGGGTCCCATACTGATGAGCAATACTCAAGAATCGGACGAACAAGCGTTTTGTAAGCTACTTCTTTCGTCGATGAGTCACATTTTCTTAGAATTCTTCCTATGAATCTCAACCTGGCGCCTGCTTTTCCCACTATTTGTTTTATGTGATCATTCCACTTCAGATCGCTCCGGATAGTAACTCCTAAGTATTTTACGGTCGTTACCGCTTCCAATGATTTACCACCTATGGCATAATCGTACTGGAATGGATTTCTGCCCCTATGTATGCGCATTATATTACATTTATCTACGTTTAGGGAAAGCTGCCAGCTGTCGCACCATTCATTAATCCTCTGCAGGTCTTCCTGGAGTACGTACGAGTCTTCTGATGTTGCTACTTTCTTGTAGACAACCGTGTCATCTGCAAATAGCCTCACGGAGCTACCGATGTTGTCAACTAAGTCATTTATGTATATTGTAAACAATAAAGGTCCTATCACGCTTCCTTGCGGTACTCCCGAAATTACCTCTACATCTGCAGATTTTGAACCGTTAAGAATGACATGTTGTGTTCTTTCTTCTAGGAAATCCTGAATCCAATCACAAACCTGGTCCGATATTCCGTAAGCTCGTATTTTTTTCACTAAACGTAAGTGCGGAACCGTATCAAATGCCTTCCTGAAGTCCAGGAATACGGCATCAATCTGCTCGCCAGTGTCTACGGCACTGTGAATTTCTTGGACAAATAGGGCGAGCTGAGTTTCACATGATCTCTGTTTGCGGAATCCATGTTGGTTATGATGAAGGAGATTTGTATTATCTAAGAACGTCATAATACGAGAACATAAAACATGTTCCATTATTCTACAACAGATTGACGTAAGCGAAATAGGCCTATAATTATTCGCATCTGATTTATGCCCCTTCTTGAAAATGGGAACGACCTGCGCTTTCTTCCAGTCGCTAGGTACTTTACGTTCTTTCAGAGATCTACGATAAATTGCTGATAGAAAGGGGGCAAGTTCTTTAGCATAATCACTGTAGAATCTTACGGGTATCTCGTCTGGTCCGGATGCTTTTCCGCTACTAAGTGATAGCAGTTGTTTTTCAATTCCGATATCGTTTATTTCAATATTTTCCATTTTGGCGTCCGTGCGACGGCTGAAGTCAGGGACCGTGTTACGATTTTCCGCAGTGAAACAGTTTCGGAACACTGAATTCAGTATTTCTGCCTTTCTTCGGTCGTCCTCTGTTTCGGTGCCATCGTGGTCAACGAGTGACTGAATAGGGGATTTAGATCCGCTTACCGATTTTACATATGACCAAAACTTTTTAGGGTTCTTGTTTAGATTGTTTGCCAATGTTTTATGTTCGAATTCGTTGAATGCTTCTCTCATTGCTCTCTTTACGCTCTTTTTCGCTTCGTTCAGCTTTTCCTTATCAGCTATGATTCGACTACTCTTAAACCTATGATGAAGCTTTCTTTGTTTCCGTAGTACCTTTCGTACATGATTGTTATACCACGGTGGATCTTTCCCCTCGCTTTGGACCTTAGTCGGTACGAACTTATCTAAGGCGTACTGGACGATGTTTCTGAATTTTTTCCATTTTTGTTCCACATCCTCTTCCTCAGAAATGAACGTTTGATGGTGGTCACTCAGATATTCTGCGATTTGTGCCCTATCACTCTTGTTAAGCAAATATATTTTCCTTCCTTTCTTGGCATTTCTTATTACACTTGTAGTCATTGATGCAACCACTGACTTATGATCACTGATACCCTCTTCTACATTCACGGAGTCGAAAAGTTCCGGTCTATTTGTTGCTATGAGGTCTAAAACGTTAGCTTCACGAGTTGGTTCTCTAACTATCTGCTCGAAGTAATTCTCGGACAAGGCAGTCAGGATAATGTCACAAGAGTCTCTGTCCCTGGCTCCAGTTCTGATTGTGTGACTATCCCATTCTATACCTGGCCTATAATTATGTGCATGTTCTCGATGACTCTTTTTGATAACGAAATGACTTGTACCGTTTGTATCGCTGCTTGGAACCTTCCGTTTCCTTAGCGTCCTACGATGAACTGCTGCTTAGATCTTCCACATAACCTCTGTACTGTCGTGCAAGTACGTCACCAGACCGAAATATCTTTCGTCTATTGAGAGATTGTAGTAGACTCTTATTTTATGTGATCGTTTGTCTCAGTATCTGCCTTGCGTAGATTGAAAGGAGGAGCCTTATCACGATGTGACACAATGAAACAATATTCGAAGACTGATAGCAGTCTTTCGGACTTGATAAGAGCATACGCAATGAGGGGCAGGGGGAGCAGCTAAATCCTCTCCTCCCCCCCCCCCCTCTCACCCCTATCCCCGCAAAGAAATCTTGCAAACCAACCTCTCATTCTACAGCACCAGACAATTCAATATCGGTTTGGATACTCTCTGATGATGAGTGTCTTGACATCTTATTCGCCATTCACCGCAAAGTGTCCCCATTTTCCACCCCCTCCCCACCCTTAAGCCGTCGGCACGCGGACCGTGCATTCGAACGTCAACGTTGAGCGTGCCGAGTTCAACGTGCACGCTAATCGCTCGGAAACGGAGCAACTTGTGCGTACGGTACGCCTGTCTCAACGTGGTACACGGGATCGACAGCGCGCCGCAGTGGCGGTTGTCAGCTGTATCCGACCCACAAATCGCACTGTTTGTTTACAACATGGACAGCACTATTAAAACACACATTTTCTTCCTTCTCCATATGCGAGTCGTGTTGTTCTGTCTGTAGTATACACAAATAAAAATTTCAGTATCTATGAATGCGCAAAAACGAAAGTTCCATGCATAGTCAATAAAGACAGCAGCACGCAAAATTGCATTACAAATAGGGCGACACAAATTTGCAATAGTCTTTCACATAAGATAAAAAGTATTTCATCTTTCTCACTTTCTCGTAAAACCCTAGTGCTGCCTTTTTTCGATAACTCTACTGCTCAGTAGCAGAATCTTAAGAAAATGTGAAAAATGCAAACGCTAAACAAGAGAGTGCAAAATATATTACTACAGATAGTGTAAGCTCTCTTGTAGATAAGCCAGTCCAGCACACACTCCTGGGAGAGAGAGCGCACACGTCTGTAAAAGCTGACGTTGTCTTGTATGTTACTATCTTCTGCAGGCTTCATTGGTTGGTCTTTCATTAACTGACGTGTAATTATAACAAATCATACCAAGAAAAAAAAGTGTTTTTGCTGGATCTTCAATGTGCCTTTGTGCGACATACTTTCATAACACACGAGTCAAAATTCGAAAATTATTTAACCATCAATATGACGTTTCCCGTCTTTTTCACAACAAATGCTACCTATACACAACAGGTTTTCCAGAGATCATTTTGCTGGTGCTTTGAAACGGCATTTACAGTGTATTCGGAAATTCCCGTTGCAAACATCTAGGGCTCGTAGAGGGAGTAAATACGTAGTATATTGAATAGGAACCCGTGCCCGGAAACGTCATCCAATGACGCTACAGACCTTAAAAGTTACAGGCGTCGGTTGATTCGGTGATGGTATCAAAATTCTGGTACCTCTGAAACCGCAATACATGTACCTACACTGTTGATGCTAATATTGTAGGGTACGCAACTTTCAGAGTGGTAAGAAAAACATTTCTCGTAAACATGCATTCTAAAATCCATATCTGAGGAACTATGAGCACTTGTTCATCCTCGCTAGTGTGGCATACCTCTCCTCTATTGAACAAATGCGCATAGCTCTTGAAGTATGGACTTCAGAGACTGTATTTACTAGACACTTATTTCTTATTTTGTTCCGTACTACCACCTCAGGAAGCTGCATACTCTACAGTTCTAGCAACAACAGTACCGGTACATGTACTCCACTATCAGAGGTATTAGAACGGTTTTCGTTAATAACTTTCGACTCGTTCGTATATGGTTCAGGGACTCTAATTTCAAATTGATCGAGCGAGAAGGCGCAGTGGTTATCATACTGGACTCGGTTTCGTGAGGACGACCGTTCAACCCCGCGTCCAATCATCCTGATTTAGGTTTTCCGTGATTTCCCTGAATCGCTTCAGGCACATGCCGGGATGGTTCCTTTGAAAGGGCACGGCTGACTTCCTTCCTCATCCTTCCCCGATCCGATGAGACCGATGACCTCGCAGTTTGGTCTCCTCCCCCAAATCCACTCAACCCAATAATCTTATTTCAAATTGGTTCGTTTACCCTTCTCCATCACCCTTGAAATTTTGTAACACCATCACAGAATCACTCCGTATGCACATACATTTACAAGTGCCGACACCTATAAAATTGTTCAAATGGCTCTGAGCACTATGGGACTTAAATTCTGAGGTCATCAGTCCCCTAGAACTTAGAACTACTTAAACCTAACTAACCTAAGCACATCACACACAACCATGCCCGAGGCAGGATTCGAACCTGCGACCGTAGCGGTCTCGCGGTTCCAGACTGTAGCGCCTAGAACCGCTCGGCCACAACGGCCGGCGACACCTATAACTTTAAAGCTCTGTAGCGTCGTTGGATGACGTTTCCGGACACTGATTACTATTCAAAATATTACGTACCCATTCCCCTCTACAAGTCCCAGAAATTTGTAACAGAATTTCCGAACACCCTGTATTCATCGGACGTAAGTTATAATACGAAACCCACCAAAAATGGGCTGTACGTCTCCAGTCTCTGTACTGAAAGGAGAAGGCGTGTATTCTTCCCTCCCGTAGGTCTACGTCCAAATCTGACGTACAGAACCTCTGTCGTGCTTCGTATTGCTCTGCACGCTCGGAGAGGTTCCACGATGTCCTTTTCTCACGCTGTGACGTCAGAAACTCGGCACCCTCAACATTGTCTTTCGGGTGCACGGTCCATGTGCTGACGACTTTACGTCCGTTACTGGGTACGGTCTTGGACTTGTGTACTGTCTTTCGTTCGGTGGCAGTGTGGTCACTGAGCGACTGAGTTTAATGTACGTTATGAATGGTGAAAATGTGAAGAGCACCGGACCATCAGTCTAATTTCTCACGCAGCTAAAGTCTTGCTGAGAGTGTTGAATAGAAGGTTATATGGCAAGCTGGATAGAGGGATTGCAGAGGAGCAGTTCGGATTTAGAAGAGGGGAAAGATATATGGAAAAGGGTAGAGAAATCTTTGCTGTTTTTATAGATTTAGAAAAGGCTTTTGACAGAGTTCAGTGGAACAAGCTGATGGGTATCTTGAAGAGGAAAGGAGTAGATTGGAAAGAGAGACGACTGATACAGAATCTATATTTACACCAGAAAGTAAGGATAAGGATTGGAAATGAAATGTCAGAAGGAAGCAGCATTGGCCGAGGTGTTAGACAAGGTTGTTGCCTTTCCCCACTGTTGTTTAACGTATACCTTGAAGGGACTGTTGCGAAAAGCTTAGATGGGAAAAGAGGAACATGTATTGGTGGAAAGAGAATAGAATGTATAAGATTTGCTGATGACATGGTATTAGTGGCAGAAAGTGAGCGGACAGTGAATAATATGCTCAAAGATCTGAATGAAGCTTGTGTGGAATATGGGATGCAAATAAACACAGCAAAAACAAAGAGTATGGTCATCAGTACAAGAAGCAGACTGTCCAATATTAAAATAAGACAATCTACCATTAGCCAAGTAAGTAAATTTAAATATCTCGGAAGCACAATAACTGAAGACTTGAGATGTCACCAGGAGGTGAAAACTCGAATTGCCATAGCGAAGGAGGCATTCAACAGAAAGAGGAGACTCTTATGTGGCAAATTAGATAAAGGACGAAGGAAAAGGCTTGGCAAATGTTTTGTCTGGAGTGTGGCACTATATGGGGCAGAAACATGGACACTGAGACGAGAGGATGAAAAAAGGTTAGAAGCGTTTGAGATGTGGATGTGGGGGAAAATGGAGAGAATAAGCTGGATGGAAAGAGTGAGTAATGAAAGAGTATTGGAAAGGGTTGGTGAGAGAAGATGTCTGCTGAAAGTTGTAAGAGAAAGGAAAAAGAACTGGTTAGGACTGTTGTGGTTGGCAAGAGAGCCAACACCGTTTTACTAAAGGAGGCCGAAATGCACGCGTTTTAGCTCACGCAGGCTGGCGTGAGGTCTGGAACATGACAAGGAAATTAGAATTTTGAAAAAACGGACGTAGCTGGTGGAATACTTAACTTTAATCCATTAATGATGAACGTCGCTCTTGACGGTACATGATTCACAATATCAATAGTAACTGATAATGGCGGCTTGCTAGGTCGTAGCAAATGACGTAGCTGAAGGCTATGCTAAACTATCGTCTCGGCAAATGAGAACGTAAGTGGGCAGTGAACCATCGCTAGCAAAGTCGGTTGTACAACTGGGGCGAGTGCTAGGAAGTCTCTCTAGACCTGCCGTGTGGCGGCGCTCGGTCTGCAATCACTGATAGTGGCGAACGCGGGTCCGACGTATACTAACGGACCTAGCAAGTGTGGTGTCTGGCGGTGACACCACAAGGACATTCATTGAGAAGGGAGTGCTTGCTTGTAGATGCTTTGGAAGGATTGGTTTGTGGGAGAAGACTGAGAGGAAGAACGAGATACAAGATGATAGACGACATAAAGGGAAGAGGAAATTATACAGACCTGAAGAGGATGGCAGAAGACCGGACAGCCTGGAGAACTACCATATGAAAACCTGCCTTTAGGCATAACACTGATGATGATGATGAATGGTACTACGCTTCCTAGTGGCGCACCCAATGTTGCTGTCATTGTTGTCGAATAATCACCGTGCAGAGAGCGAAGCTGGGCGGTGTCGGTACTCACTGGTGCAGTATATCGAGGACCACACGGGCGACGGAGGGTCTCCGGGGGCGGCGGGCCGCTGGTCGAAGCGCCTCCAGAAGTCCCTGGCGGAGGCGACCGGCATGGCTGACAGCTGGCGGCCGACTGGCCGGCCACTCCCTCCACTTAGCGCGTGTCACGCTCGCAGCGGGCGACGCTCACGCACCGACGCGCCACCAGCCACACACAGCCACTTGCTCGGTCAGCGCTTCCTACTTCTCCGCCCCCACTCCTTCTCCCCCCCCCCCCAATCCCTCCCGCACCACAGGCAGTGTCACTTATCTCCGGATTACTGCCCATACAAGCCAGCGGCGCCTGACCGCTGCCCCGAGATCTCCGCTTTGTCTCGCATTCCGAACAACGGTGCGGTCTCCGTGCTCTGTCTCCAATGCAAGCGCTTGCTACGTCTCCTACATCAGCGGTTCCTAACCTTTCCTAAATCGTCACCCCTGAGTGCCGTTAGACAATAGCTATTTACCCCCCCCCCCCGTCTGCTGCTCCCCCCTCTCCCACATTACCACCAACTTTAGCACCTAACTGTGAAACCTACCCGTCTCCTCTATACCTCTTTTGTTATTACGCAATAACCGTCTCCTCTATATCTCTTTTGTTAATGATAACCTTCCCTTTTACAATAACCTATGTACATCTACATCTACATCCATACTCCGCAAGCCACCTGACGGTGTGTGGCGGAGGGTACCGTGAGTACCTCTATCGGTTCTTCTTTCTATTCCAGTCTCCTATTGTTCGTGGAAAGAAGGATTGTCGGTATGCTTCTGTATGGGCTCTAATCTCTCTGATTTTATCCTCATGGTCTCTTCGCGAGATATACGTAGGAGGGAGCAATATACTGCTTGACTCTTCGGTGAAGGTATGTTCTCAAAACTTTAACAAAAGCCCTTACCGAGCTACTGAGCGTCTCTCCTGCAGAGTCTTCCACTGGAGATTATATATCATCTCCGTAACGCTTTCGCGATTACTAAATGATCCTGTAACGAAGCGCGCTGCTCTCCGTTGGATCTTCTCTATCTCTTCTACCAACCCTATCTGGAACGGATCCCACACTGCTGAGCAGTATTCAAGCAGCAGGCGAACAAGCGTACTGTAACCTACTTCCTTTGGTTTCGGATTGCATTTCCTTAGGATTTTTCCAATGAATCTCAGTCTGGCATCCGCCTTACCGACGATCAACTTTATATGATCATTCCATTTTAAATCACTCCTAATGCGTACTCCCAGATAATTTATGGAATTAACTACTTCCAGTTGCTGACCTGCTATTTTGTAGCTAAATGATAAGGGATCTATCTTTCTATGTATTCGCAGCACATTACACTGGCCTACATTGAGATTTAATTGCCATTCCCTGCACCATGCGTCAATTCGCTGCAGATCCTCCTGCATTTCAGTACAATTTTCCATTGTTACAACCTCTCGATACTGCACAGCATCATCTGCAAAAAGCCTCAGTGAACTTCCGATGTCATCCACAACGTCATTTATGTATACTGTGAATAGCAACGGTCCTACGACACTCCCCTGCGGCACACCTGAAATCACTCTTACTTAGCAAGACTTCTCTCCATTGAGAATAACATGCTGCGTTCTGTAACCTTCCCTTAGGATTTCTATCCCTTGCTTAATAATAACAAATGAAATCTTTCCTTTGAAATTTATTCTCTTTCTCAATCTTCTCATACAAATTTAATTGCTGCTTATTAAAAGTGATTTTCTGATTATTTCGACGAAACATAGAATGTGTCGTCGTCGTGGCCCTCAGTCGTTATCTGCAATAACCCAAAACTGTTCCTTACCTTTTTTTACTGTTACTGGATCGCCATCTGACTGCTACATCTAACTGCGACATGAATATACTTACTCTGGTTTACTATACTCTATTAACTGCTGGTGGGCTGTCATAATAAGTGGCTGTATTTGTTACCAAAGCTGACCTTATTCTTTAATAGCAAATCTGACTTTATTCTTTAATTAATTTTGACTGAAGTTACGTAATTCAAAGTTACACTTTTTCTTGACAACAATAAAATTTTTGCAAATTTTTATGTTGGTGGTTTTTGGGATGGATTATAATCAGTAATGCAACATTGCTGGCAAAATTATATTCTGAAAACGCTTCAAATATTTACTGTTGGTAATGAAATGATTTTACCAACGGTCAAATGGGACTTACTTTTTACAATAATCTTACAACTAGCACCGCGCAAAAATACCTTCAGTATTCTTGAGTTTCTCGAAGAAAATAATTCAATAATATTAGTTCCTCTTATGATAATAGTTAGTTGATGTCTCTGTACATCCGTTTATAATCTCTTGTAAATCATAGCTGGTGGCTGGCAGGCACACCGCTCCTCTCAACCTCTCACTTCAGATCTGCTACCAACTCGTTTCACATCTCGCTTACTACCGACATCCTACGAACGCTAAAGTGCGGTCTCTCCTGCCAACAATGCTTTCTGGTGCAGACAATCCCTGCTACCATTACAAAATGTATCAATGGGTGGTGTTTCCCGCTCTTTTCTTAAAATGTATCCATACGCGGTCTCTCCCGCCCTTTTTAAAATTATATCAATTGTCAGTCTCTCTTGTCAACAATACTTTGGTGCAGACATTCCCTGCTACCACCATTATTTCTAACATGACAAATATTAATTATTCCTACTTAATCCTATTAATAAAATATAAACATCTTTCATAAATTGTGATTTGACAATAGACAATAGAAATGTGCACGTCTTACAACTGAACTGTAAAATGAAAGACTTTTCTTGGAACAATTTTATTTTTAAAACAATGAAAGATGAATGATATTTTGTTTGCATGTGTGTGTGTGTGTGTGTGTGTGTGTGTGTGTGTTAGAATGAATGAGGAAGGACTTCGTGGTGTATCGCAAGTCTACCCACAACTCCTTCTCAAATAAGAAAGCTAATTATCCACACTAAGGACGTGTGTGTGTGTGTGTGTGTGTGTGTGTGTTAGAATGAACGACGAAGGAATTCGTGGTGCATCGCAAGCGCTACCCACAATTCCTTCTCAGATAATAAAGCTAACTATCTCCAGTGAGGGTAGACACTTGTTACGAAACCCCTGCATTAATCCTCTCCATGGCGGCACTTGCTTGACTTGCATACTGCAACTCCGTTTAAAATCCACCAAGTTAATTGTATGCGCTGTACTTACTGTCCGTAAATCATTTGACTGCTGCACTCCTTACTTCTGAACTGTCAGAAATTTGAAGACTTCGGGCTGTTAATGATTTGTGTCCGCCCACAGCTGCTAATAGTAGTAGTAATAATAATAATATACTGTGTACACTCACGTGGAACTATTATAACAAAAAGTCCGTATCCATTAACGCAAAATAGAGGCACTACAACACTGTCGTACTTCCGGAGGCACTGTATGCATCTGAAACAACACAAATAGGTGGGCAAACTAAAATCAAAGAAATAGAGAAACAAGAAAGGAAAATTCTCAGGAAAATCTTTGGCCCGATACAAGAGCAAGGAATCTGGAAGAAGAGACCAACATCAGAATTATATAAATACACAGACACGATTACGGATACAATAAGGAAAAGAAGAATGCAATTCTTCGGACATATCCACAGGATGAATGAAAACAGAATTTCAAAGCGAATTCTTAAATCATCAACTCAGGCAGGGGAAAAACAAAATGGATAAAAGAAGTTGAAGAGAACCTCAGACAAGCACACATAACAGTAAACGATGTAGAAAATAGAACTGAATTCAGGAACATCATCAAAAAACATAAATTTGATACCACAACACAGAAGAGACCTGGATGCAAATGGACAGCGGAGCGAACACATGAAGAAAATTTGGGCTCAGAAAAAACATAAACAATCATCATAAATGAATTCAAGTTCAAACGCTCTCTTTAAATAGGAATAATCGAAAATAATAATAATAATAATAATATACTGTGTACAGCACTGTAGCAGCACTTATGTCGTTACTGCTGTATCGTGCTGTCAGTTAATTCGTCTATCTGTTTCGAAGCGAATAATGAAGCAATTTCTGGACTACTGTCTACAACTCGGAGGATTCATTTTCTTTACATATTTAGCATTTGTGATGTATACGTCTCGCTTTTATCATCAGCTATGTACGGGACAAAGCATAACATGTGTGTGTAGTGGGTGGACTATGTGAGGAACCTGTAGCCTCCACCGCGTTAATAATACTAATTGAGAAAAAGTAATTATTGGTTACCTATACACTGAAGCGCCAAAGAAACTTGTATAGACATGCGTATTCAAATACATAGATACACTAGGTGATCAAAAGTATCCGGACACCTGGCTGAAAATGACTTACAAGTTCGTGGCGCCCTCCATCGGTAACGCTGGAATTCTATATGGTGTTGGTCCACCCTTAGCCTTGATGACAGCTTCCATTCTCGTAGGCATACGTTCAGTTAGGTGCTGGAATTTTTCTTGGGGAATGGCAGCCCATCCTTCACAGAGTGCTGCGCTGAGGAGAGGTATCGATGCCGGTCGGTGAGGCCTGGCACGAAGTCGGCGTTCCAAAACATTCCAAAGGTGTTCTACAGGATTCAGGTCAGGACTCTGTGCAGGCCAGTCCATTACAGGGATGTTATTGTCGTGTAACCACTCCGCCACAGGCCGTGCATTATGAATAGGTGCTCGACCGTGTTGAAAGATGTAATCGCCATCCCCGAATTGCTCTTCAACAGTGGGAAGCAAGAAGGTGCTTAAAACATCAATGTAGGCCTGTGCTGTGATACTGCCAGGCAAAACAACAGATACATTCAGTGGTATGTGCGGGCACTGTCCTCAAAATGTGTCGCCACTACCGTAACCACTACCACCATCATCATCGATGTCACCGTCAAAACCTCCCTCTCTAGAAACCTTGACCTTGACGTTCCGTTTTGTTGGCGGTATCTGTGAGTGCTGCCATTTCAATTGCATTGTGGAAAGTTTTGACGATTTATTCCCTTATGTCAAGCACGTGTCGACCTCAAACGTTCAACTAGCTGCATCTCTCCCAACAACAAGATTGTATACCGGTGCCTCTTCTTTAGTCTTTTTCTTCTCCTTGTTTATCCCGGCTTCTTGAGATCTCTTGTGAAGAGACACGATACAACAAGTTCCATAGTGGTGTAGGACAAACAATGAAGTTACACAACAGTTAATAATTTAGCTTTTGAAACTGCCGGTTCATTGGCATTTATGGAAAGAAAAACATTGTCATACTCTCATGCGGTCAGCAAACGTCGTGCAACATTTTGTGTGTGTAATGGGACTTACTACGTCGCAAATCGTTCTAATGAATTAATTAAGCTGCTTTACAGTGCTGCTAGGCAACGTGATCAACAAGGTGATACGTGTCTCAATTAAAACTGGCCCTCGATATTTTGAATAAACTTTCGGTTCATTTTTTGTCAAAATCAGAACTTGTCTCAAAAGTAATTTCCAACTTCGTGCATTAAATCCAAACGCATTTGCAACTGTTGTACGCGATTTACTGGACAGCTCGATCACGCACTGGCGTGTAACGTATTTCAAATCGAGCGCGCAGGTTTCAGTTTTCCTTAATGGGCTAAACGACTCTTTTGTAATAAGATGATGTGTCAATCTCACGTGAAGTTTAAATAGAACTGGATTTACTCTCCCTTAGGGTCAAGATCACACAATCAAATTCACCACATAGGTCAGTGAACTGTACACGCGCACTTCAAGCACTCTTAAGTAATAACTCGTCTCAGAGTAAAATCCGCACATAATTTCACAGTTTTTTTAATGCATACAAAATTCAAAACACCTTTATTTTAAACAAATAAATCAGGGCATGTAATCACTAACTAAACATTTTCGATTCTGAATAAACTTCAAGAACTTGTATTTGATAAGCAATAAAATTTTATCGCCTGAGAGAAATTGTTAGTTTGCTAAACCGGATTCAGATTACAGTCAACTCGTGTCTGGACGATGATGTCACGAATCGACTCTTGGTTGGAATGAACGAAATACCTGTACTGAAAAATACTGTCCGTTGAGTAATTTACTGACTTTTATAACAAATATGGTACCCCTTGCATCGCTACAATTGGATATGTGTTATAGGAACTATCTAATATTTGAATATTGGTAGCTTGAAATATTTACCATTCCCTTTGAGGCACTTTATTCACTGAGAAGGACACGTTACCGATTTGACCTCACATTTTATGGAGAAAAAAGCATACTTGAAAGATATCGGCCTCAGCAGTCGATCACGTGCGAGAATTTGGGCCATAATTCTGATAGGACGCAGTTATGACCTTCGGAAAGTACAGCTTTTAAACTGTAGCGATCAGTGGCTGTTGGCCACCCGCTCCGCACTGCTGAAGTCGCCAAATTCCCGAGTACGAAGTACTGTACAGCGCAGTGACAATCAGAGCTCTTTTATTCGCGGGAAATTGAAGGTGAGGAGAGGTGGACACAGCTGCCCAAACTATTTTAAAGTCTTGTTCGAGAACACATTATGTTACGCGAAAAATAGTAAGTAACATGCGTACATAATATGTCAACCTCACACGTATATACATATAACATTTTTTAACAGTATTCTCGTCTGAAGCTGTGTATACCCCTCAAAATTAACGAAAGCAACTGAATAATCACTATGAAATAAAGTTGATGGTTTTCGATTTACCGTTTATTCATGCCAGTCAAGTTTATGTCGTTTTGTTTTTGTGGGAGGAGACCTGACAGCGAGGTCATCGATCTCATCGGCTTATGGAAGGACGGGGAAGGAAGTCGGCCGTGCCCTTTCAAAGGAACCATCCCGGAATTTGCTTGGAGCGATTTAGGGAAACGGCGGAAAACCTAAATCAGGATGGCCGGACTCGGGATTGAACTGTCGTTCTCGTGAATGCGAGTCCAGTGTGCTAACCACTGCGCCACCTCGCTCGGTCAATTTGAAATGAGAGTCCCTGAACCAGATACGAACGAGTTGAAAGTTATTAACGAAAACCGCTCAGTCACGTTTATGAATAACGCATTTGCTGTAATGTACTTCCGTTTAGCTGTACCAGCTTTAAAATCCAAAGGAAACAATGCACAACAGCTACGTTAATAACAGCGCTATGCTACTTCCTTCACGACATACTAATTCGTTCCATTAATTTACACCGCCTTTTTGAGTCGCAACGTAAAAATGTTCAAAACAAAGACATCTCTGGCACCAGCTACAGGTTAAAAACCGCGCACTTTGATACACTGAATAAAGCATGTTACTAAAGTCAAAACAGTACTTCACACATCTCTTATTGACTCCAATGTACAGTACGTCACACTCAGACATTATGCGGTTTCAGTGGAGCTGTGCGAGTGACAAACAAACGCTGCGCCCGAAAGTTTAGAAACTGTGCTTTGAAATGTTCGTAGCTGCGTCATCATCTGAATCATCGGTCTTGTGACTGGTCTGATGACGCCCGCCGCGGATTCCTCTCCTGCGCTAACGTCTTCGTCTCAGAGTAGCATTCGCAACCTACACCCTTAATTATTTGCTGATTATATTCCAATCTCTGCCTTCCTCTACAGTTTTTACCTTTTACAGCTCCCCTAGTACCATGGAAGCTATTCACTGATGTCTTACCAGATGTTCTGCCACTCTGTCTCTTCTTCTAGGCAGTGTTTTCCACACATTCCTTTCCTCGCCGTCTCTCCGGAAATCCTCCTCGTTCCTGACCTTATCAGTCCATCTGATTAGTCCATATAATTATCAACATTCTTCTCTAGCACCAGATCTCAACGGCCTCTATTCTCTTCTGTTCCACCACCCCGTCGGAGGTTCGAGCCCTCCTTCGGGCACGGGTGTGTGTGTTGTCCTTAGCTTAAGTTAGTTTAAGTTAGATTA